>NC_136057.1:290442729-291054951 GCF_964261635.1 Lissotriton helveticus
AACGCGCCAAGATCCGGATGGCACCGAGGTGGTGTCCAGCAAGTTGCCGCACTGGTGTGGCCATCCTACAATGCTGCGCCGAAAGTCGGCGTGGGGTGCCCCGTTGGCCTGTGAGGTGGCGTCAGTAGCGGACCGATGTGCGAATAGGCCGAAGGCAGCACAACGCGCCAAGATCCGGATGGCACCGAGGTGGTGTCCAGCAAGTTGCCGCACTGGTGTGGCCATCCTACAATGCTGCGCCGAAAGTCGGCGTGGGGCGCCCCGTTGGCCTGTGAGTTCGCGTCAGTCAGTGGGGGCTGTTTGAGGATCTGACTGCATTGGAAAGCAATGTGATGCTGTGCGTCGCCCCCAAGATGGAGGTTCCTCGGCTGCAGTGGGGCGCCCCTTGGTGTTTCACTCGCTATGCAGCTGAGTTGCGTGCGTACTTGCGGCGAATAGGCCGAAGGCAGCACAACGCGCCGAGATCCGGATGGCACCGAGGTGGTGTCCAGCAAGTTGCCGCACTGGTGTGGCCATCCTACAATGCTGCGCCGAAAGTCGGCGTGGGGTGCCCCGTTGGCCTGTGAGGTGGCGTCAGTAGCGGACCGATGTGCGAATAGGCCGAAGGCAGCACAACGCGCCAAGATCCGGATGGCACCGAGGTGGTGTCCAGCAAGTTGCCGCACTGGTGTGGCCATCTTACAATGCTGCGCCGAAAGTCGGCGTGGGGCGCCCCGTCGGCCTGTGAGTTCGCGTCAGTCAGTGGGGGCTGTTTGAGGATCTGACTGCATTGGAAAGCAATGTGATGCTGTGCGTCGCCCCCAAGATGGAGGTTCCTCGGCTGCAGTGGGGCGCCCCTTGGTGTTTCACTCGTTATGCAGCTGAGTTGCGTGCGCACTTGCGGCGAATAGGCCGAAGGCAGCACAACGCGCCGAGATCTGGATGGCACCGAGGTAGTGTCCAGCAAGTTGCCGCACTGGTGTGGCCATCCTACAATGCTGCGCCGAAAGTCGGCGTGGGGTGCCCCGTTGGCCTGTGAGGTGGCGTCAGTAGCGGACCGATGTGTGAATAGGCCGGAACCAGCACAAGGCGCCAAGATCCGGATGGCACCGAGGTGGTGTCATAGTTGAGAGTTCTGAGAAGCGGGGGGGAGGCGGCGCAAACGAGTCTCTCCCTCCATGTGGAGGCACTTCATCTGCAGTGGGGCGCCGAGATCCGGATGGCACCGAGGTGGTGTCTAGCAAGTTGCCGCACTGGTGTGTGTTGAAAAGATGAAAGGTCCACAGCAAGTCTATGTTCCTTCAGTGGAGCGCCGTCTAGCTGAGTTTCGCCCGCTCTTGCTGCTACAGCAACAGGCGGCTGCAACAGGACTCTCAAAATGGCGGCCTGTTCTTTGGATTTGGGCCTGGTCCACTAAAATGGCCCTGGGACACCTTAGAACTCGGACGCTCGAATTTTTTTTCCTTTCCTCTACATGCAAAAAAGGTAAATGCCCGGTACGTTACCTGCCTCATCTGCCACGATGTACTCTCCAGAGGAACCGAAAAAAAATATAGTTATGGTAATTGTGGCAAATTAATTTCATGAGGACAGATGAGTGTTACTCTAATAAATACAGCATATGAACATCATCATAGTCGATGGTTGGTGGAGACATTTTGACTATATCCTGGACCTGCCCGTCCTCGCCCAAAATGGCGCCGGAATAAATGGGACTCGTAACTCCTTGTTGTGTACTGGTTGCACAACCTTGATATCACGAGATACGTATGCAGTTTTGAAGCACATGGCGGGCGGGGACGAGAATTGATTGAATATTTCGACATCCCTATTGATATTAAGTTCTGATGTGTTATTGATTACTGTACTATTGAAAGTTCGAATTAACGTCACCCATGGTACTTGCCCGCAAATGTATATCTAGATAATTTTATTGTAACTGGCCCTGTCGTATTTTAATTATAAAATGTACGTCCACCGATTCCGCAACTGTTAGACACCTTAGTTCTTGCCACCTAATGGCCCGCCCGTTACGTTCCTCTACAGTGTAAATGTCTCCTCATCATATACGATTACAGTTTGCTCCGTGGCCGGCCCACGTGGTTATAGGCCCGTAGTTGTATACTGACATTTTCACAATAAAGGTTTTTAAAAGAAAACATGGTAGTAGTATTTACATTCGTAAAGTTTTTAATAATAGTCACTGTTTTCAAATCAGTAAAAGGCAAGTGAAATAAAGCAGTCCAATTACATGAAGGGTGAAAGGTATAATACGCAGGAACGCAGTAAAGATAAATGGTCAAGGGCTGTTGTGTTTTCTACTCCTGCAACATAAAGTGATCGATAAGAATCTGATATTCAGGCGTATCGGCGACTAAGACAGCAGGCCGAGCCTCTTTTGCTCAACGGCTCCGTCATGGGACGAAGAAACGCCCTTTTTCTCGAAAAAGGAATATATTTTACTTGCAGGACAGTTCTAAATTTTCCGGGAAAGTACATTAGCTTGGAACATTATAACATATATGTTTAAGAAAAAATAATGTTCGAAAGTAATAAAAAGTGTAATTTTTAGGTCATATGACCAAGCCTTTCATGATTAGAATAAGAAAAGTAAAATGAACCAATGAAAAGTTTTATTAACAAGTCACATGACCTGTTATGCTTACGTTACGCGCTGTGCGCCGCGCTCCGGATCGCTTCCGGGAAGCTGCGCTTCGTGCACCGGAGCACTTCCGGATGCGCTAACGCGGCGCGTCATATGACGCATTACGCGACAACGCAGGTCCAGAATATAGTCAAAATGTCTCCACCAACCAGCGGTCGGAACACAACCCATTTCAGCAGGCTAAATAGTTCTGTTAAATGACAACAGAAGGGACAGGCAACAAGAACCATCAGTCAAAGAGGGGAGGGCAAGTTCTTCTCTACCGGGTCACGTTGGGGCGCTACCGGAACTGATCGAATTGGTAGTCTACAGTGTTTCTGGATGTTTCAGACTGAAGCTGGCGTCAGCATGAGAGCACCACCATCTCGTAGCTCCGTCGTGGCCATTCCACGAGCAATGATGGCAGCCGCTCCCCACCAGAAGCCTGCGGGAGTCGGGGGCCCCCAAGACTTTTGTAGAATCTTCAAGGCTGAGGGGACGCTTTCGAGAATGGAGCCCAAGCCCTAGCAGACAAGCGTCCGAGTTCCAAGGTGTCGCAGGGCCATTTTAGTGGACCACGCCCAAATCTGAAGAGCCGGCCGCCATTTTGAGAGTCCTGTGGCAGCCGCCTATCGCTGCACCGCAAGAGCGGGAGCAACTCAACTACATGGTGAGCGAGACGCTGTAGTCGCAAGAGCGGGCGGTAAACAGCTGAATAGCGGAAGAGGCACAGTGTAGCAAAAGCGGGCGGAATGGCAAGTGAAACGGTAAAGGGGCGCCCCACTACAGCGTGTCTTTAGGTCAAACGGATTGTGGGACAAGGTCAAGAATGGAAGAGTCACCAAAAGGCAAAAAGTTCCGCTTGACCCCGGGAGCCGGCCACCTATGTCGGGGGCGATCTCAGGCCACACCAGGGCAACACGACTTGGGGAGGGGGCCGGAGCCAAGCGCCCCCTCCGTGTCCGCGCCATCACACCATCCCTCGGGGGCCTCCGTCAAGCGGTTCAGGGAGGCACCGCATCACATTGTTTTCAAATGCAGTCACGTCCTCAAACAGCCCCCACTTACATTGAGAATAGTGAAGCTGTAGCAGGTGCAAATAAGCTTCAGAGAGTCTAACAAGTACTCCTCAAAACTTTGAACTATCAGAGTGCATGAGTTTCATGCTCGATCGATTGAGCTAGCCGGATCGGGCAACAAAAAGTATAAAATAGTTATGTAAATAGTTATTTAATAAAATGTTTTACCCTGTTACTTTGCTGGTGTGTTGTATATATTTGTACTATTTGCATAGAGTTTATCGTTATTTTGGGCGGGGTGGGTGGCGGAGCCGAGCTGTCTTGCAGCCATCATGGTGTGGAGCTCAGTTCATCTCACTAGTTTCGTATTTCTCATGAGGGGTTGTTCCTAATGTTTCTATTTTAGCGAGGTCAAAAAGAGATCCCATTAGTGGCCTACTGATTTTGCTCGATTCCTTTTGTTCTTTTACACGATTTTTCACTATCTGCAAAGACTAAACAGAGTATTGCGACTCTGTGCTTGTTTGTAAATAGAGAATGAACCAAAGAGAACCAATTCTAAAACAGTAAATGCTTGGATAACAATCAATCAAATGGAGAGAGAAGCAGGCACGACGGATTACAACGGGGGCAAAGGCCTGCGTTAACTACCCTGCACTATCTGCAAAGAGAGAGTACTCCTAATAGAAATGAGGGGGGGGCAGCATTCAAAGCAGATCAGTGTGCATAAACACGAAAATGTTTTTACTTACCACGTACTTGACATTCGACAGCTTATGATATTTGCTATTAAAAAACCATTGAAATTCACTGAAAAAACCATAGGTTATAGACCATATATAGTTAGGAATTAGCATTTACAAAACCTTGAAAATTCACTGAAAAAACCATAGGTTATAGACTATATATAGTTAGGAATTAGCATTTACAAAACCTTGAAAATTCACTGAAAAAACCATAGGTTATAGACCATATATAGTTAGGAATTAGCATTTAAAAAACCTTATTTTACTCACACAAAACCATTGAAATTCCATACATAGTTAGTTGCACTAACTATATATCGCGCACCCGCAATCCACTGCTGATGATGTCACATATTACATCATTCATGACATGGTCAGTGACATCACTGATGACATCACTGATGACATCTCAAATGACATCACTGATGACATCACTGATGACATCTCATTTGACATCAATGACCACATCACTGATGATATCATTCATGTGACAATACAATGCATCTCCTCACATTTTAATATAACCTCTGTTTCACCCAGTGTTAAATACAGAGTATAATTTTTGAAACCATTGACACACCAATACTAGTTACTACATACGCACTCACTGATTCCTACGTCTACACACACATTCACTCATTCACCCATACAATCATTCATACATACAATCACTCATCTTTACAACACTATCATATGCACTCATACACCTATACAGACACTCACACTCTGCCACTCATCCATGGAGTTACTCACACACCTAGTCAGTCCTGTAAAGGATCAATCACACTTCCATTTTCTTGTCTATACAGTTAAACATAGAGCACCTTACATTTTCAAACATATACTAACACATACTTACTTTCTTATACAATCATTGATACAAGTACACATTGATCTGCACAGAGTCACACACCTCCCAGCCAGCCACACACACACTCAGTCTCCCATACAAATACTTGGATAATCAATCAATAACCCATATAGTTAATCATATAGCTACTGATCAACACATGCAGCAGTTTAAAGACCAACAGACATAATGATGCACAAATTAAGACAGTTTAGTCACTAACCCATGCACTCAGTGAGACACATTTAATCACTCACTCATACATTCAGTCATACACCTACTAAATCCTTTGTCCAGACACTTATACTTCCACTCATTCTTCAATATGTAAGACACATTTTAACTTTACAGAAACATACAGTCACTGGATGTTGTCATCAGTGATGTCATTTGAGATGTCATCAGTGATGTCATCAGTGATGTCACTGACCATGTCATGAATGATGTAATATGTGACATCATCAGCAGTGGATTGCGGGTGCGCGATATATAGTTAGTACAACTAACTATATATGGAATTTCAATGGTTTTGTGTGAGTAAAATAAGGTTTTTTAAATGCTAATTCCTACCTATATATGGTCTATAACCTATGTTTTTTTCAGTGAATATATATATATATATATATATAAAAATATATATATCACCATACGACCACCTTTCAAAAAAGAAGTCCAAGGACACAACGGAGATTCTTTGGAAGCCTTTAATTCACACATTTTAGGCACAGCATAATACATTTTGGCATTTCCGCCTTCTTCAGATGCCGCTGATAACTCGTTGTCACCTGCTCCCTCCTTTGAATATCCTGTGGCGCTCCTATTGCTGGGAGATCAGCTGACCCTGCTGCCTTCTGGGGAATGAAGTCTAGTACGCAACTGCAATCCCCAACATGCGCTGTTCAGATAAGTACTGCAGCCGGATCTGATATTGCTGTCAAATTTAGAATTTTGAAATTTGCCTCGAATAGGGGGGCCATGTGGTGGCCTGTGACTTTGAAATGACAGTGTTGAAGGCTCCCTCCGGTACCCTATGTCCAGCCCCAATACTGAGAACACACCGGGCTGTGAGGCAAGCTGCAATCACGTTCACCTCCCCATGCAATCACAGGCTGACAAAAGGCAGCAGCCACTGATATGGTCCGTTCTCGATAAGTATATAATATGTGCCCATGTGTGTGGGGGGGCAGCTGAACAGACCAAACGCCTCTTCTCTCTCTCTATCTTGAGGGAGAGAGCTAGAGCAGAGGATTTTCGTACAGTAGCCACACACACACACACAATATATATATTTTCACTGAAAAAAACAAAGGTTACAGGGACATTACAGTTAGGCTCAGATTTCCCCTGTACAAAATTCAGCAGTTATAGTTACCTGAGCTAACTATAACTTATGCCCTGCTCATCTGATTGGATGTGTGACGGTCTATATCCATGTGTGAGAAGCTATCTGAGTGGCTGTATGGGTGTGAATAAGTTGGTATGTGAGTAGGTGTATGGGTGAGTTAGTGTCGAGTGACTAGCTGTATTGATGAGTAAGTGGGTGTATGAGTGAGTGGCTCTATTGATGCATGATTGGTTTTGTGAGTGGCTGTATTAGGTGGGTACGTGGGTGTGTAGGTGGTCCTGTAGGTGGATGAGAGGGTGTGTAAGTGGCTGAATCAGTAACTGAGTGGCTGTGTGAGTGGATGTAAGGCTGGGTGAGTGGGTGTGTGCATGCTTATATGGATACATGAGTGGGTGTGTGAGTGTCTGTATTGGTGAGTGAGTGGCTATGTGAGCCACTGTTTGGGTTGCTGACTGGTCTCTTCACCGGAAATACATTCAGCAAACCCTGGGTTTGGGACAGCTTCCTTGCATTATTAGTATGTTTTTTTCAGTGAGTTCTTAATGCCAATCCCCATCGATTGCTTTTCCAACTGCAAAAGTGTTGTAAAGTTTTTGAAAAATGTAAAAACATATTTTGAGTAAAATCTCTTCGGTAATTAACATGGAAAAACACTTTTTCTGAACCAGCCCCCCCCTTTTTCTCATCTTGACAGATCGCCCCAACACTTTCTATACGCTGAAAGGCAGACTTTTTTGGGAAAATTTCATGAAAATTTGTCAGCCGCCGCCAAAGATATAAGAAAGTAAAAAGCGTTTTTCCTATGGAACTAGGTCCTTACTATAACTACCTATGGAGATAGAGGGAGGAGAGGCTTTCAGCTGCTACTCAGCTGCTATTCAGAGTTTGACAGTTTGCTTCCTCCCATGGATTAAGAGGGCTAACTGAATGCTGAGGTGCATTCAGTTAGCCCTCTTAATCCATTGGTCTGGTCAATTGTCTTACACATTTTGCTTCCGCCCACCTCAGCATGCAGCATGGGACATTGGTTCAGACCACTTCAACATTGGCTCACCTCACTTGGAGTGACTGCATTTTGCTTGTGCACAATCTGCACATCCGCCTTAAAAGTAATTACTTTCATGTAGGAAATTATATTCACTATATATACATTTTGGTCTGTGGACGTCATCATGACTTAAAGTAATGACTTACAAGTTACTAGATTTCTGCAATGAGTTGTGTCATTTGGAAGGCTGCACAGAGAAAGAAAACACCTCCTTCAGACCATTTCAAACCACATGCTAATTCTTCTTTTCAGTGTGCTGTCTAGCCAGCCAGAGCATGCACTTTGTTTTCATTAGTGACAGTTTTATTGCTGCTTGTGATGCTGTAAAGAAAGTTGCCTTTCAAGCTTTTTCATTTAGGAGCTCAGACATTCGTCTCATGCTTTATGACAAGAGTGGTGTAAGGTATTGTCACTGCGCTTTATATTAGGAGGAGTGCTGCAGAACTGTGTAGTGTGAGAACTACACATCTATTCTGATAGCACATTCTCCTTCCCGGAAGGATATTGCATGGATGTGGGCTGCAAGGTTTGCTCAGCAGCTGAAAAAAGTAAACACTCCCAGAACAATTGAGAATTGCAGCTGACAATGTGACATTATTGAGGCTTATGTACGGCTTCTGGGGTTTGGTGGGAGGAGTTTGACAGATGATTCAATGAGCTGTGGGCATATTTACATGGGATATCCCCAGCCAGAATGTCACTTTTAGTGATGTTCTGGTGTCGATATGCATTTCTCCATATTAACAGATTGGATTTTAGCCACTTTTTTGGGGCTTAACGCCACCTTGTATATAAGGCCCATTTTACACGCATCACTAAGCTTGAAAGGGGCATGCAATGGGTGTTGCTGTGGACATTCAACAGCAACACCAATTACTTTTGATGATGCCCCAGATTTACAAGGAGCTGTAAATCGGAGACAGCGTAAAAAACTAGCACCATGCAAAAGAAGGCATTACAATGGCTCCACGCTCTGATATATTCTTTGTAAATATGCCCCTGTATGTTTGACGTTTGTATTAGTCTGCCTAGCAGTTCCTGAGTTTGATTAACATAGGGGGCCTCATTTATGAAAAGTGTTGGTTCGCTGCGATAAAATAGCGATGCAAAACTTTTCAGTGCGCCCTCCTTGCCACACCATGGATGTGCTGTATCTACTGTTGTGAGGATTGACAGGTACATCAGAAATCATGAAGTATCTGAGGGAGCAAAAACGACGCATTGCTGGAGTGTGTCTGGAAACAGGCTCAACTCCGGCAATGTGTCATTTCAGATAGGGCAAGCCCCAGGTGAAAAGGCCGGCGTCACCCCTTACATCTGCCTAAAGCAGGCGTAAGGATTTGATGCAGTGAGGCCTTAGAAGTGGTGAGACACTTCTACGAGCCTTTTCTACGCTGGAACGGCCACCCTGCAAACATTATAACTGTCGCAGGTATTATGTAGTGCAGGTGTTTACAAAGTGATGCATCTGCCGAGATGTGTCATTTTGTAAATATTGCACAGTTTGGCAAAATATTTACGCCGCCACAACATCACAAAAAGTGTTATAACGGCTGCATAAGGGCCTCATAAATAAGGGTATTTAATATTTTTTGTCACAACCATTTACAACGGAGCGAGCAGTATTCTGCTTCGTGACCAGCTGTGAAATGAAAACACAGTTGAGCAATGGAGTGTGGTGCCAATCACAATCATGCTTTGTCCTGGGCAACAGTTTTTTTGCCGTTTTCTAAAACTTTAACACAGGTTTTCCCTGAGAAGGGAGAGTTCTAGGGGGGATCTACTTTCCTGACTTTAGGAATACAAAACATCAAGTCTAATGTTGAGTTCTACAAATAGTCAACCTGTGATCCTGGACCGCCTTACTTTATTTCATTTACGATTTTTGTGTAGCCCCACACTTAATTGCCCTACAATCCTTGCCATACGACAGTTATTTTGGTTTTATACCCTTTTTATTATGTAGAGCTGTCTAGTAACACGGGCAAAGAGATCCCTGGTTAAACACATCTGTACAGTGGTTGGCAGCCCGTTTCACCCCAAACCTGGGTGGATGACTTTAATGTTACTTCTTTTTTGTTAAGTGAGTGTCTATGTGTGACCTGCTGCTTGGGGAACTGCCTCTAAAAAGGTCAAAGCGGTATAAAATGCCCAATGAACACAGAGAGGCTTATTTACAAGCCCCACTCATGAAAACAAAGTGCATGCTCTGGCTGGCAGGACAGCACATGCTGAAAAGGAGTAGCATCTGGTTTGAAATGGCTGAAGGAGGTGTTGCCTTTCTCTGTGCAGCCTTTCAAATGTCGCAGGGGCATATTACCAACGTTAAGCGATATTTATCGCTAACGATGCTTAGCAACGAATTTTTTAACGCTAAGCATCGTCAGAAATTATCGCAGATAAACCTTGCTATTATCAAGGTTTATCGCAAATGCGATAAAAAACGGCCGCAATGCATGAATATCGCTGAAAAGTCAGCGATATTCATGCATTACCGAGCTAATGCTCTTAGCCATGTTATCCACCTCCCATTGGATAACATGGCTAAGAACTGCTCAGGGCAGGTGTTAGTTTTTGGAGATATTCGCGCTTAGCGCAAATATCTCCAAAAGTTGGTAATAGGAGATAGCGATGTTAGAGACTGTTTCCAGTCGCTAACATCTTGGCACGCCCACTTTGCATGTCATTAGTGATAACTATCACTGACATGCAAAGTGGGGCCCAAGATGGTCGCTATCTCCTACTAGCTGTCGCTAACTGGTGTTAGCGACAGCTAGGTAATAGGGAGATAATTTTATCTCCGCTTTCTTGGCTTTTAAAGCCAAAAAAGCGGAGATAAACCCCCTTGATAATATGCCCCGCAGTTCGTTGCAGATATCTAGTAACTTGTGAGTTTAGACTTTATGTCATGGTGACATCCAAAGAACAACATTTATCTTTTAATGACCCAGATTTCTTAAGCAAATGTGATTACTTTCAAAGCAGATGAGCATATTGTGCACAAGCAAAATGCAGTTACTCAAAGTGAGGAATCTGAGATAGGAAGCAGCACACAGGAGAGAGGGGGGTGAAAGCAAGAAATCACAAGCTTTTTCATGGAGTGCAAAAATAAAAAGAAAAAAGTAGCTATTGGTTGTAAGCACTGGAAGGACACACGTCATCCAGTGAAAACATAGCAAATGAGTATAATTCCAGAGGCAAGACAAACAAAGAATAAAGAGTAAAGTCATCAAATAAGAATCAGGGAAATTAAATAGACAAGTAAGCCATCCTGTGAAAAGCAAGAGGCTAACCCATTGCCCGCAATCTCAAACGGAGATCCAAGACACTCCCAAAAACTCTGCACAATGCCATCGATGTGTTTAATGAGGCAATACTCATGGACTTACAAAATCTGACTAAACCATCAAAAAATTATGAGAAGAGGTGTTTGAACATTACCAGGAAAGAATGGGAGGCTATAAAATCATTGAAGAATGATCCTAATATTGAAATCAAACCCTCGGATAAAGGGGAAATATTGTGGTATTCAAGAAAGAACTTTATGAACAGGAGGCATTGAGACAACTTATGGACACAAGTTGGTATGAAATCATAAAGAGATCGGAATATGTGAAATGCACAGTGGAATATGAAATCATTCTGGAAGGTTGGAAAAATGAGGGGATGTTAAATGAGAACTTTCCATCATCTCCCCAAAATCCATAAGGACGCGAAAAAATCCTCTGGGGAGACCGATAGTGTCCTCAATTGGCAGTCTCCTGGAGAACACTTCAACACTTTTTTTGGACCTTAACATTTTGCACAGAAATGGCAAACTGGAGACCAACACTCACTTCAAACCGACCGCAAGGAACTGCCTCCTCAGGTACGACAGTTTCCCTCCCCGCCACCTACGGACTAACTTACCGTATGGCCAATTCCTCCGCTTACGGCGCAACTGCACACAAGTGAATGACTTCAAATCTCAAATCTCAAGCAAATGATCTGAAAAACAGATTACAGGAGAGATGTTATCCAGACAGGATCATCAACACGGCACTAAAGAGGGCCAGGAACAACAATAGGGAGGCCTTACTGGAAGATAAGGTCCAACCCAACCAGAAACCCACAAGATCAGTATGTGTCACGACATACAGCTCTCAGTCCTACGAGGTTTAATCGTAAACAGACACTGGCGCGTGCTCACATGCCGCGCCCTGGAGATTGAAAAACCTATGTTTGCTCATAAACGAGGGAAGAACCTCAAAGACATTTTCGTCCACACACGCCCTAGACCTGCGCAACAGCAGAAAATTTCCCTACATGGGGTACAGGGACACTTCCCGTGTGGGAACTGCGCCAGTTGCCACCTGACTCACAAAAGCAAACAGCTGAGCTTCGCAAATGGCACTTCGTGGGACCAACGAAAGCTAACGAACTGTAACAGCAGGAACGTAGTATACATGATCAGGTTCCCATGCAACCTAGAATACATAGGCATGACGACCAGACCTGTAAAAGTGCTTCTAAATGAGCATAAGAGCAACATTCGTTGCAAGAAGAGCACCACCAAAATGGCCTTACATTTCCTGGAATATCAACACTGCGTCAGCGACATCAGATGGACTGTCATCGAACAGCTGCCCTCGGAGCAGGGATTGTTTGAGAAGAAACAGCGATGGGTGTTTCACCTCAACACTCACGTGACTGGCCTGAAAGATGACATTCCGTGGGGGCAATTAGTGTAGAACCAGGTTTCGCAGCAGAATCCCGTGATAATACCTTCTAAGATCACTCCGGACAAAAATGATCTCTAGGTGACACATCAAGTTCACTGGCATACCGAGTTCGGAAATGATCTGGTAGTGATAGTAACCCATTAACCCTGTAACTGTTCCATACTAGGTTTCACCAAATAACAGCATCCCTACATGACTTAAAGATGACTGCAGCACACTGAGTGTTCATCTGACACCATTGCAACCTTCAAATATAGGGCACCTCGCTGTGCAGGAGGAAAAACTATTCCTGTGCAAATGAGCAGATTGCTGCGTGACTCAATGTCGCCATCAGCAGACCGGGTGTTCATATGACAGCTTTACACCATTGATACCACCCCACATAGTCTAACCCCAGCGTTATGTCAGTGGACAGTAAAAGACTTCAATACAACAAGTAATCGTGAATGAAGGCACGCATCACGTTACCTATAATCACGTTGTAACAATGAGCAATTTCTAAAAACGGGCTACACAGCACCTACTGGGCAGCAGTGAGCAGTTCAGTGAACGGGCTACACCGCACATGCGTGAACTAACAGAGGCCGCAGAGACGACATGACAAGTTGCAGGAGCATGGGCGGGAGCTACTCATCTAGTGCGCATGCCCCATAGCGGCCGTGAAGTCAGTTTCCCCGGGACTGACCCTGGCAGAGACGGGCTGACACACGTAGTGAATCTCCGATGGCGCATGCGCTCCAATAGGTCATTTGTCCTTCTAGCTGCAACATAAGACCGACAAACCCTTATTAGGATCTTTCCGGCTACTTAATTGCCAATTAAGCCACTAAACACGCATCCACCGACAAACCCATATTTGGGCCTCCTAATTTACCAATTTGAGCCAATTTACACGAGCGAAGGAGAGTACATAAGCTAAGCGAGACTCCGACCGGCCATTATCATCGGAGCCGGCGGAAGGGGCAGTCAGTAGGCATTTTCCTCGCTAGAATGCTCGTGAGTATGAGAACCACCACTAGAGCAACCATCACTATGACTATGTAAGTACAGGCAAGCCTCTAATTCCCACCTCTGTTTTAGGTAGTAGATTGGCACGAGAGACCCCGAAGTCAGGCTCATGGAGCAACAGTCTTACCTCAAACCAGTATGTTGGCACTACGCATGGTATCGTGTGAAGCTGAAGTCACATGTTACTTAACAGTGGTAGCATCACCCTATTACCACTGAATGATTTCTAATACCCGCCCTATTTTAGAGTGTGTGTTTTATGTTTAAATGTTTGTGAGTCCAGTCTATGTCCCCCGCCTTTTTTTCACCTTTAGGCACGATATTCATGAATAGCATGTGGTAATGTCTAAATATTTGAGCCGCACTATGATGACCGCACCCACAGGTTACTTTTGCCTTTGGTTGTTATTTCAAAAGAAGTGGACCACCACAAAAAAAATGTTATCCCCTTCTTTTACAGGTCAGCACATCAACGGCTACTTACTAGGTACATTGTTATACCTGCACAACTTATCTCACTTTTTACAACTTAGCTGAAAAGTAGAGAAACGTGAGTAAGGTGGGGATTTGTGCACCCCAGTCCTGAAGAAGGTGCTCCGCACCGAAACATGTTAATGCACACCAGAAGGAGCTAATGCACATTGTTTTGCATAAGAATCTCCGCACACTACTTTTTAATAATACCAGCCCGGGGGTCCATTAAAGTTTTTTTGTTACCCAATGAGCCAGGTATTTTTTAACATCACTCTTTATAAACCCCACTTTTCACTCACATAGTAAATATAAAAAACCCTCACTTACACCACACATAGTCAATATTAGTAATCCCGCGTAGTCGTTGGTAGCAGCACGCCGTACCCCGTAGAGGGGTACGAGGACCCCAATGATGAAGCATGACACCAAGGGGCCTGTTGGTGTGTGAGGGGTACCAAAAACACCAGGGTGTCCCCCACCATAGTAGGAAACACATTTTCTGAAGGAGTGGATTCTTTTTGTTTAATTGTATATGCCCAGGGAGAACTAATCCATTTTCAACCTAATCTCTCTCTCCCTCCTTTGTCATTTATATGCCATGAAGATGGCATTTCAGCGATACAATGATTCCTTAACAAGAAACCCTTGAAATTCTACAAACATAATGAAATGCTTATATGCATGATAAGATTCTGTTTGTATAACAATATCTTTCTCTTGTCAGGCAAACTATATAAACAAACGCGTTGGACTGCCATGGGCACGTGCTACGCCTCAAGCTACACCTGGGAGATACCCATGATTGTTGGATGGACAAGATCATGTTATGGGCAAGATATATAGATTACCTCTTTGTTGTTTGGCGTGGCGATTGGGCCTCGGCTGAGGAGTACATCGCCGTGCTCAATAACAATGATTGGAATCTAAGATTCACCAGTACCATCAGTGAGACTTCGGTCAAGTAGCTTGATTTAGAAGTCCTTGTGGAAAATAACACTCTACAAACACGGCTGTATAGAAAGCCCACTGCGGGCAACGCCGTGTTCCACGCAGCAAGTCATCACCCAAAAAGCATAGTACGAAACATTCCTTTTGAGGAGTTTCTTCCTCTGAAACGAAATTGTTCAGTTGAGGAAGACTACCAAAGGAGGAAAGATGAGGCTGAAGGAAGATTTTAAAACAGAGGCAATTCGGGTACCATCTTAAAGGAGGCTGCTGAAAAGGTGGCAAAGGTAGATAGAAAAAATCTACTGGCAGTAAAAACTAAAATAAAAAAAGAGGAACGAGCCAGAATGATTACGGATTTTAATATCAAATCGGGAAAAGTAGTGCACGTCTTTAACAAAAAACTGATAATGTTTTAAGGAAACACCTCCCTGACCACCCTTCTATTACCTATAGACGCTACCAGTCACTTGGGGATCATCTTGTACGCAGTCACATTAATGCTTTGCCAAAATCTCACAGTGCGATGAAGGTCTAGGGTTTTTACCCATGTCTTCATTGTAAGGACTGTAAAAATAGTAAAAAGGTACTGACATACAAAGGAAGGCCAGACAACACAAAACCCACAAGAGAAATCAGGAGATTTTTAAACTGCAATTCTGATTTCACTGTATATTGTTTGGAGTGCCCATGTGCAAAACGCTACATTGGTAGCTCAATTCACCGTACAAAAAAATGAATACTCGAACACATGCACGCCATAGTGAATAAGGACAAAACATACCCAGTAGCGCATCACTTCAAACACTATCATCAAAGCAACAGGGACCTACTGACCCCTGTCTAGATCAGGTGGACAGAAAAGAGAGGGGAGGAGATAGAGTGAAGGCACTCAGGATTTTAGAATCTAAATACATCATCGATCTCCAGACAAAGGCCCCTGTTGGCTTAAATAACGATGAAGAATTATGGGTACATTTATAAGAGTGATAGACACCATGACTCCAATAGTAATAGATACCACCAAACATTGGTTATAAAAAGTGACACCAATAACACAACATAAGATCTGCTGCCTATTATTGTTACCAATGAGGTCATAAATAGAAGGATCGAAAATAGAAGAAAACATTGGCGGATCATTCTCGATAAGATACTGAGACGCCAGCCCATTCAGGGCTAGATAGTAAAATTGGGGAGAACAGCATGGTGGGGGTTATTGAATAAGTATATATCAAATTGACAAATCCAAGTGGTCAAATGTAATGTATGCAATGCCAATGCAAAAATGGTAATATTGCAAATAGTATACCCCGCCCCATGAAATTAATATAAATGCTCCTTTATCCCCAAAACTTTTCTTATCACAATTGCACAAAGCACTTTTTCAATCAACATTTCAAATATTTGCACATTATTTAACATGTTCTTAAATGGCCACAGTAACTGTGAAATGAATTGGAGTCCATCATTACTGTTTACATAAATCTCGTGAGGCTTCATGATATGAAATTGTCATTTGTTTTGCACAGAAACCTAACATTGACAAAGCCGTAAGGCGAAACGCGATACCAGTGTACTCTCCTCATTTGACGTCGGAGAAAATATGCCAATAGTTTTCCAAATGTATATATATATATATAAGTGAGCAAGGCGGAGGCTTCCGCTGAAACGCGTCTGTGCAGCATGTTGGAATAAATACTTTTTCTTGAGTTCAATTCATGGAGTCAGTGCCTTCCTTACATCGTTTTGGAATTTGGATTGGTAAACAATATATATATATATATATATATATATATATATATATATATATATATATATATCAATTCCAGCACTTCCCCACTCAGGAAGAAACAACACGGACACCTTGCAAGGATTGCAGGTAATTTATTTCAAATGTAGAACTGCACCGCAACGCGTTTCACCTTTCGGCTTGATCACGAAAGGTGAAACGCGTTGCGGTGCAGTTCTACATTTGAAATAAATTACCTGCAATCCTTGCAAGGTGTCCGTGTTGTTTCTTCCTGAGTGGGGAAGTGCTGGAATTGATAGTACACAGGGCTGCCGGTGCCCTGCTCACGGACCGCCCTGCTTGTCGGCTTCTTTCGGAACCGGAGTTTGTTGGCTCACACATATATATATATATATATATATATATATATATATATATATATATATATATATATATATATATATATATATATATATATATATATATATATATCTACTGGCGGTCGCCAGTAGGTACTTATAGTTAGGACCTATTATCCATATGAAAACCGCAACATTCTATTGCCAATAACTTTGACGTCAATTGATGAATCTTCTTGAAATTTTCCAAACTTTTGGCCATCTCCTTCCCTGGAAGTTTGGGGGTGATTGGTGAAGCAGAGGCTGAGAAAACGTGTTTTCCCCGTGCAATTTCCCATAGGAACTTTAGCCACGGCTACAGCTCGAACGGCTGAACGGAATTACACCAAATTTGGCAGAGAGGTAGTCCTCAGTTCCGACTTGTGCCTTTGGCATATCTGGTGTCAATCTGTTCAGTAGTTTCTTTGAAAATTACAGATAAATTCATTTATATATCTATGGGTGCGGAGGATCCGTGGATTGTGAGAGGATTGGCCTCGTCGGATAAGCGCACCGACCCGATCGCGCGCTCAATTTAAGGCCCCCGGGGAATGGGGTCCCCGGGGCCTTGAAGTGGCTTCAGTAGGGGGGTTATGCAGGCCTCCTCCATAAAATAATAATATATAATTAGCCATGCCCCGGCTGGTGGGGACCTCGGTACCCAGAATTGACCACGGGAGGGGGGCCACGCGGCCCCCTTCCCATAAAAAAATTGAATACGGATACTCTGCTTATTGTAATCGTACTATAAGCGCAGCCTGCCGATCACGCACTGAATGCTAATTGGCTGTCAAGTGCTTGTCAACATTCAAAACTTGAAACTGTTGGCAGCCATTTTATGCCTCGGTTGAAGGGAGGATGAAGAAGCGTGTGAAATGTGAGTTTAAAACGTGGAAAGGGGGAGGGTAGACACACCCTGACCCTCTAGGTCTGCTCAGGTGGTTCCACAAGGACCCCCTTGCCCCCAAATTATTTTTTTTTTAATAAAATCACAGGGTGCGCGTATGATCAGCGCATTCTAGCGATATAAAAAAAAAAGAGACGTGGGCTTTTGCGCGTCTTTGGTAATTTGCATTCTTTCAACTGTTTAGAGGTGATGCAGCAGTGCTGGATCCAGGATCCACCCCTGAGTAAGAAAAAGTAATAATAACACTATTTACCTGCTATGTGAATTTCCTTTCATAGGCTGACCTTGACTGGTTTCAGTTGCAAATTCTTCTAATTGTGCAGTTTTCGAACTTTAAAATATTCACCTTAAGTCATCCGAAGAACGAATTCCGATTTATTCATTTGTTATCTTCAATTTTCTCACCGGCTGGTGAAGAAATTCATGGCATTTACTGAATAAGATTCCACATTGACGGATTCACTACTGAGAGTGTCGGCTGACGCTCTCCTTGCCCAGACGATTGGCAAATAGCAGAAAAATCTCCAAATTCTCAGGTTGTCCCTTGTTGTCTGTCCTGATGAAGACCCGAAACGGTGTCCAGAAAATTTGCACCATTTACTAGGGTCGAAACGTCGACGTTGTGCTAAACTGATCTGTCCATACTAAGTTTCAACCTTGAAGAAATAATATATGTGATTGTTGGAACAAGTTTTTTGAATTATGGACTGATATATATGTAGAATTATATATGTTATTGTTACATTACACTGTCATCACTTGTCACTATCACTCACTTGAGCACTTGGTTCTAATTGTGATATTTATGTTTTTGATGTTTAGGACAACCCTTGTTTAGTTGTGTCTATGATTATTTCATACCTGATTTTCGAAATAAGAAAACTCTTTTGAGAAAATCAAAACTTTGGTGTGTATGTTCTTTGAAATATTTCCAAGGTTGAAATTGTGAAATATATATAAGGGGCTGTGTATGAAGAATTGCCATTTGACAAAGAGATTTGTGTAAATCCCAATATGTTAGCTTTAAATGGCGGCAACTCTTGTAGATCAGGTTGACACAGGGGAAAAAGGCATGTCTGCCGAAACGCGTCCTGCTGTTTGTGCAATAAATATTATTTGAAAACCTCCACGCGAGTGCGGCCGCTTCCTTCCCTGGCGGGGGAGGGGGATTTTCGGAGCTGAATATATATATATCTATATATATCTATATATATACATATATAAATATATATATATATATATATATATATATATATATATATATATTTTGTTTTTTTTTTCATTTTTTTTTCACCAAAGAACAGATTACTTGCACTCCAGGAGATTAATTTTAAGGCTTTAATCCAGTATCTAACAGCCAACACCATCAAGTCCTCTCACAAAAAAACACGTTTCAACCACTCTGGTCTTGATCACGGTTAGCGGTGATCCAACTTTTGTGTCTATTTATACATATTTACCCACACAACCATTTTGATGCATTGTGGGAGATGTGGTTCTCATCAATACAAGTGATAATATTTACCGTGCTTATTATTTTCTATGTACAATACTTTTCGTGAATCTTTTCTGCAATGTTCTCTTTTGTTAAGTTCACATGTTATTGAACATTTATCACAGTTTTAGCTCCATCATGGCTAAGTGCCTTGGAAATATTCAGTTCAGCTCCATTTTGAACAACCTTTCAGTGTTGATGTTTGATGTTTGATGTTTTGTGGTTTTTATATAGCGCTCTGTCACTCCAGGGAGCATTCTGGCGCTTTTATCTTCATTGCTGACAGGTAGTATGGTGTTTCGACTGCGTTTGGGAAGTTTGAGTATAATTAGACCAAAGTTTTGCATTTTGATTCTGGGAGTCCGTAGATCCATGTTTTTAAAGATTTTTTGAAAGTCTGTTCTGAAGATATTAGACGAAGGTCTGTAGGGAGTGTGTTCCAGGCCTTAGCCCCAAGAACTGCCAATGATTTTCCCCCCTTGGTGGCAAGTTTAAACTTGGGGACAGTGATCAGATTGGCTGTGGCTGATCTAAGTTCTCTCGAGGGATAATACCTGTGGAATCTGTTATTTAAGTATTTTGGGCCCTGTTTGTGAAAACACCTGAATGTGATCACAATGATTTTAAATAAGATACGCTTCTGAATAGGAAGCCAATGCAGCTTGTTCAGGGCAGCTGATGCTGATGATCTTCTAGGCAACCTTAGGACCAATCTCGCTGCCGCGTTTTGAATAGTCTGTAGTTTATGTAGAGTAGATTTTGTTACTCCAGCATACAGATTATTACAGTAGTCAATTTTGGATGTTATTAGGGCAACTGCTACTGTTCGGTGGGCGGGCAATGGTAGATAGTCAAAAAATGTGCGTAGCCCTTTCATGATGTTAAAGCAGGCAGCTGCTATTTCTTTGGATTGTTGCTTAAAAGAAAGCAGATTATCAAATTTTATGCCCAGATTTCGAGTGGCATTGATGGTGTCTGGGGGAGCTTCCGCATCGGGTGGCCAACAGGTGAGTGGGGAAAATAAATTATTTTTCCCAAATGGTATGATCTCTGTCTTTGCAGAGTTACATTTCAGATGGTTTTCAGGCATCCACTTAAAGGTTGCCGTCAGACACTCTTTTAGGTCTCGTTCTGCTTTGGCTATATCTTTGTCCAGAATCAGGACCAGTTGGGTGTCGTCGGCGTATGCGACCGTATTCACATTGAAGGACGCAATAAGACTTATCAGGGGAGCCATGTACAAATTAAATAAGGTAGGGCTCAGACTAGAGCCCTGAGGTACCCCTGAGCCAATCTCCTTCTCCTTTGAATAAAATTGTCCTAACCTGACGATTTGTTTTCTGTTTAACAAAAAGTTTGTAAACCAGTTCAACACGGTGCCCCCTATACCTGCCTCAGCCAGGCGATGTAATAATATGGTATGGGACACCGTGTCGAAAGCTGCCGATAAGTCAAGGAGGACAAGGACAGCCCTGCCCCCCTGGTCTAGTGCAGTTCTTATGGTTTCTGTTGTAAATAACAGAGCTGATTCAGTAGAATGTTTAGCTCTGAAACCAGCCTGGTTTGGATGTAGAATGTTATTTGTTTCCAGGAATGTTGTTAATTGTCTATTGACCAGGGTTTCAGTGCATTTACACAATGCAGGGAGTTGGGAGATCGGACGTAGATTAGTTAGGACAGATGGATCATGTAAAGCCTTTTTATGTAATGGCTTTACAATGGCCATTTTCCACGCATTGGGGACTTCTCCAGATTGAAGTGAGGCATTGATGATGTCATTGATCATGGGACTTACGTCCTCTTTGATAGCCTGGATTAGTGAGGGAGGGCATGGGTCAAGTGGCGATCCAGATTTGATTTTTGATAGAATTTTCAGAGTGTCTGCTTTCTCAATCGAGTCAAAAGTATTCCATCTAACTGTTATCCCATGGTTACTTTCTTGCGAATTATGTTCTTTGTTTTCCGTAGTAATAGGGAAATTTTTGGTGATGTTTACAATCTTTTGTTCAAAGTAGTCTGCAATGTCATTACAGAAACCTTGTGATGGTGGTATCTCGTGAGATAGTATTTTTGGGTTTCTGAAACTTGTGACTATACGGAAAATTTATTTTTGGTCATTCTGTGAAATTTCTATTCTTTTGGTAAAATAAGTTGTTTTAGTTTTTTTTATAAGTGCGTGGTAATTCTGCCTGGCAATTTTAAAATTGACCTGATCTCCCTCATCATATTGTTTGCGCCATTTGCGTTCGAGTCTACGAACAGTGCGTCGTGTGTCTTTCAGTTCTTCTGTGAACCAGGGAGCTGATGTTTTCCCCTGTTTAGATGTGGATTTTTTATTGTTTCTTCCTGACGTCAATTTCTCACCTATGGTTCTCATCCATTTATCATAACTAAGATTGTCAATGGTAGCGTTTCCTACTGTCTCTGGCTTATTCTCTCTGACCCAGTCTTGTAGGTTCGGATGTTCAATGATTTTGGTCCAGCAAGGAGTTGGCTTCTCCTCTCTGATTTTATCTGGTTTTGACATTTTCATTTCTTCCGTTTTGAGGTGAAATGCAATGAATTTATGATCTGTCCACGTTTGGGGTAGGGGCGTAGAGACATTTATTGACTTCAGATTCATGCAGATGCAGTCCAACACATGGCCCGCTGTATGTGAGGGCTCATTTGTAAGAATTGTGAGCCCCAACACATGCATAATGTCTTTAAAATATAGTACGTTTGTATCATTAGTGCAATCGAGATGGAGATCTAAGTCTCCCATTAAGGTAAAGTTAGCGGCCTTGAGTGTCATATTTGTGAGTACTTCTCCTAGACTTTCTAAAAAGTGACTGCCATGTCCTGGTGGGCGGTAGATTAGTGCCCCTGAAAAGGTAAAAGAGTCGTGTGCTTTTAAATTAAAAGCTAAACATTCCGCGTCTTTTATTTCCGGTAATTCCTGAATATTACATGTGAGGGTTTCTCTGTGAATAATAGCGATCCCTCTCCCTCTTTGTATAGTTCTATCCATTCTCTGTATTGTGTATCCGGGTGGGAGTGCACATACAATGTCGGGGTTTGACCAGTTTTTTAGCCATGTTTCCGTGACCATAAGACAGTCCAAATTGTTTTCTTTAATCAGATCATATATGTGTAGGGCAATTTTACACATGGAGCGTGCCATTATTAGTCCTCCCTTAATAGATTTATAAGTAATTTTCGGAGTATATTTTACGTAAGTTTGTAATGTTTGTTTACATGTGATACATGAAATTGGTCCTCGCCAACTGTCTACTGATATTGCATGGTGGCATTGTTTGGTGTTGGGTTTTAAGGACAATAGCTTTTCTCTGGTTAACTGACCTGTATGCATTTTTATGGTGAGTGGCGCAAGGCCCACAGCCCCCCAGCCCGTACTTAGCGCGAACGGGCGCAGACGGGCTGACTCTGGCGTGACTCCGGCGCTGGCGAGGCGCGTCCACTGCATGCGTCCGCTGTCGCGACGAAAGTCCGTATCCCTTTGTAGGGATGGCTAGAGCGCTGACCCAGCTGCCGCCTCCCACTCAAGATGTCTGCCGTGTATATTCTTTCCTTCTGCTCGGTAAACAGCCCTGAAATCGGCTGTAACCGACGAAAGTGCAGGGGGAGTGATTTATAGGGGCGGGGTGAGTGCAATTACTATCCGAATGCTTTTCACGAGCAAAATGCAAATTTAAAAATTTCGGCGTCTAAAATTACAAGTAATGTTCATGTACAGTACGCTATCAGTCAGCGTCAAATGCACACAATTTAGCACACAGTTAAGCTTGTCTACTTCTACCTCCCGGCTCAAGCCTCAGGAGGGGTCCAAAAGTTACGCAGGTAAAACAGTATCAGCGCAAAGAAATCTCGCGTCTGAAGACCCTGAGCTCCTTTTGTAGGGATGGCTAGAGCGCTGACCCAGCTGCCGCCTCCCACTCAAGATGTCTGCCGTGTATATTCTTTCCTTCTGCTCGGTAAACAGCCCTGAAATCGGCTGTAATCGACGAAAGTGCAGGGGGAGTGATTTATAGGGGCGGGGTGAGTGCAATTACTATCCGAATGCTTTTCACGAGCAAAATGCAAATTTTAAAATTTCGGCGTCTAAAATTACAAGTAATGTTCATGTACAGTATGCTATCAGTCAGCGTCAAATGCACACAATTTAGCACACAGTTAAGCTTGTCTACTTCTACCTCCCGGCTCAAGCCTCAGGAGGGGTCCAAAAGTTACGCAGGTAAAACAGTATCAGCGCAAAGAAATCTCGCGTCTGAAGACCCTGAGCTCCTTTTGTAGGGATGGCTAGAGCGCTGACCCAGCTGCCGCCTCCCACTCAAGATGTCTGCAGTGTATATTCTTTCCTTCTGCTCAGTAAACAGCCCTGAAATCGGCTGTAACCGACGAAAGTGCAGGGGGAGTGATTTATAGGGGCGGGGTGAGTGCAATTACTATCCGAATGCTTTTCACGAGCAAAATGCAAATTTTAAAATTTCGGCGTCTAAAATTACAAGTAATGTTCATGTACAGTACGCTATCAGTCAGCGTCAAATGCACACAATTTAGCACACAGTTAAGCTTGTCTACTTCTACCTCCCGGCTCAAGCCTCAGGAGGGGTCCAAAAGTTACTCAGGTAAAACAGTATCAGCGCAAAGAAATCAGTGCTTAGTTTTCTTAATTTTGTTCTTGCTTTACATTTATGCTCACTATTCTGATGTGCCAATTGGCTGCTTCGTATGGAGTCTGATTATCAGTTTTGATTCTAGAGATCTCAGGGGCATATTATCAAGGAACGGTGTTAAAATTATCACCGTTTTATCGGCAGGAAACTGCCAATAAAACGGAGATAATGGGCTTGATAATACGCCCTTGTTAATTCCCATAGAAGCCCATGTTAACACAAGAACATGGGCTTCTATGGGAATTAACAAGGGCATATTATCAAGCCCATTATCGCCGTTTTATCGGCAGTTTCCTGTGGATAAAACTGAGATAATTTTAACACAAGTCCTTGATAATATGCCCCTCAGTTTCTTAGTCCTGTCTCCACCTCTCTCATTCACTGGGACTGTTGCCAACCCCCAGTATTTCATTTGCTGCCAACTGTAATTTTGGTGGGTTTTCATATGTTTGGTCATGGCATATGTTTGGCCATCATTTTGAATTACAAGGATATGTTCTAATATTATTTTTTTGAGTTGACAAATAGTGCTTCTGATGTATCTGGATCCGCAATTGCATTCTAACATATATACAACATACATGATTTCACAGTTTATGTTTCTTTTATTGTGTATTTCCTTCCTTTACAATTGGTGATTTCTTTTTTATTTTCATCTATCTTGTAGGCCTTACATTTCTCGCATTTTTTTAAACCGACTTGTAGATCTGTCAACTATGATTTTATTTTAGGTTTTGAGAAATGGCTGTGCACAAGTTTGTCCTGGATCGATGGAGCTCGTTTGTATGTTATGCTTGGTTTATCTTTCAGGGTTTTTCTCATATCTGGATCTTTCAATAGCACATTTCAATGTTTATTCATTATGTCTGAGATGGCATAATTCTCCTTACTGTATGTCAGGATCATTCGTATGTCTGGATTTTCCTCCTTTGCATTGTATTTTGTGGTCTGAAGAGTCTGATACCTGGAGATTTGTTCTGCTTGGGTTCTTCCTGCTTTTACGTGTGTCAGTCTGTATCCTCTCTCTAAAAATTTCTTTGTTGTTTCATCTATTTTGCATTCAAGTTTTTTTCATCTGAACGGTTGTGTTTCATACGCAAAATTCGCCGTATGGTATGCTTTTAATCAAGGATTTAGGGTGAGTTGGCTTGCGATATGTTGTAGTTTTCAATTTTCCTTCCTCTTGATACTCTTCAATGTCAAGAAACGGTATCCTCGTTTTGCTGGAGTTATCTGTGAATCTCAGTCCTTCAGCATTGTTATTTAGCAGGTTTACATATTGGCTGAACTTTTCCGTTGTTCCACTCCATGTAATAAAGAGGTCATCGATAAATTGTAACAATAACATGACCTTTTCTGTGAATGCTTCCATATTTTCACCCCAAGCTACTGTTTTCTCCCACAATCCCATAGTGAGATTTGCGTAGCTCAGTGAAAATGACTCACCCATGGCAGTTCCACACATTTGGCGGTATAGTTGCTGATCAAATATGAAAACATTATTGCCTAGGCAGAGTTCCGCCATTTCTTTAATTTTTTTTATGTTCCAGATATTTAATATCTCTTTGTCCTAGGAAGTATTCCAAAGCTCCAAGAACTGTGTTATGGTTAATCGATGTGTAGAGCAATACTACATCTATTGTGGCTAGCAGATAGTCCTCTTGCCATTGTGTTTCATTTAGAATTCTTAAAAAATCGCCTGTGTCTTTGATATCTGAGTTCAATGTGGTGACAATTGGTGCCAAGAATGAATCCACATACTGTGAAAGAGGTTCATATAGACTGTCGCAGCTTAATATTAATGGTCTCTCTGGTGAATTTATCAATGTTTTGTGAATTTTAGGCAAGAAGTATATGGTTGGAATCGTTGGATTATCTTTGATTAGGAACTTTATTTCATTACAGGTTAACAGTCCCTTTTCCGACCATACCTTCATTTTTGACTGTAATTCCATTTCCAACTCATTTGGGGGGTTTGTTTTAAATTTGTTATAGTTGTCGGTGATGTTCAATTGTCGTAATGCTTCTTTTTTGTACTGTGTTTTCTCCATCACCACAATGTTTCCACCTTTATCAGCTGATTTTATTTCCAGATTGTCATTTTCCATCAGCTCTTTTAGAGATTTTCTTACTGCTTTAGTTAGGTTCTCTTCTTTCTTTCCTTGTTTGTTTGCTAGGTTATCCAGACCTGATATTAAAAGTTAATGGTATAGGTCGATTTTGTTACCTGGATTAGGAACAGGGCAAAACTTTGATTTTGGTTTAAAATGTTTTTTTTTTCTCTCCCAGTGGTTTCAAAGCCTAGTTTTGTTATTATTTCTGACTGTTCTAGTGCCTCATCTTTAAGCATGGGCGGATTTTGCGAATTGGCAATCCGCGAAATTGCGTATTTACGGATTCGCAATCCGCAAAATCCGCGAACTCTCGCGAATTTGCGGATTTTTTTTTTTTGTGTTCGCAAGGATTTCTGCCAGTTCGTGAGGATTTTGTACCAGTTCGCAAACGCGAACTTACTATTCGGGTAGCAACGGTCGCGAACATGTTGTTTCTACATCTGGTTCATCACAGCACCCTCTGTTTCACCACTGCCACCCTCTGTTTCACCACTGCCACCCTCTGGCTCACCCATGCCACCCTCTGGCTCACCCATGCCACCCTCTAGTTCATCACTGTAGATTATGGGTGGAAAAGCACACCTGCCCTGCCTCAACTGACATAAATGAATTAGGGGCTGATTAATGTGTTACTGAATTTGAACTTCCTGGCTGGAACCTGCTTCCTTATCTGTAATTGCTTTCTCTGAGCCTGCTGTGAGGGTCAGAGCAGGGTCATAGAATAGTTGCAAGTAGGCAACTAAACTCTGGAGGGGCCCCTCAGGAAGCACTACAGGGAATGGTTACTAATGATAAGATTGAACTTTTGCACCTGCTGAGTGCTTTCAGTTTTGCAAAAATCCAAATATCCAGCAGCATCCACAAAAAGTAATCCTTCCAGGTCAAGATCCCTGGCACCTGCTTCCTTATCTGTAATTGCTTTCTGTTGCAGTGTAATTTTTGTAACAGGACCTTTGTTGTATACTTGTAGCTATTCTCTGAGCCTGCTGTGAGGGTCAGAGCAGGGTCATAGAATAGTTGCAAGTAGGCAACTGAACTCTGGAGGGGCCCCTCAGGAAGCACTACAGGGAATGGTTACTAATGATGAGTTTGAACTTTTGCACCTGCTGAGTGCTTCCAGGTCAAGATCCAAATCAAAGTGACCAGCACATGAAGAAAGCACTGAGAGGAGCCTGCTGGACAGGAACAGGAAGTTGGAGACTGTGGGGCACTTCCTTCCTCCCCCCCCCCCCCAAAATGGACTCCTTGCAAAATAAAAGTGCAGGCAAATGTCAACTTGAGGAGTTATTCTAATAAAAATCATAATTTTCAAGGTTTATGCTGCCTGCTGGTGGATTTCTTGTGCGAAATTGCAAATTTTGCAATCTCGCAATTGCGAGATTGTCGCTGCCCGCCGCATCTACGTTTTCGCGAGTGTTTACTCCCGCGAAATTGTATAGTATTCTAGTTGGCAAGTGCGACCAAGCAAAAAAATCCGCTTCGCACGGATTTACGAATTTTCGGTAAGTTCGCGAGAGTTCGCGGATTGCGAATTTACCGAAAATCTGCAAAATCCGCGAGCGGAACGGATTTTACGCCCATGCTTACTCATCTTGTAGATCATGTGTAAGAGTATACGTTGTTTTCATTTCAGGTATTTGATTGATTAAAATACTTGGAGATGGATTCATTGTATCGCTTGTTTAAACGGGTGTGCTCTTATATTTGTTTTTGGCAAAATATTTCGCCAACTTAAATTTGCGGATGACTTGGTATGTATCAATCTTCATTTGCACTATATCATGATGGACTTCTGGGCAGAAGGTTAGCCCTTTGTTCAGTACTTTGCATTGGCTCTTTGTTAGTATGGTATCTGATAGATTCACAATCAGATTGTTTTCTGTTTACAGATTGTGTCTGGAGTTTATTTCCTCGATTTGCTGTGCAATGTGTACTGATTTGTGCTGCCTGAGGCTTCTCCTTGTTTTTCTATGCTCGATTGTTCTGTTGTTTTGCCTCTTCCTCGACCACGTCTTTGTGTTGGGGTTTGTCCTCTTCCTCTCCCCCTGTTGCTGCCTGGCCTCTGATCTATATGCAACAGTCTCATTTCTTCTAAAAAAATAGTTTTTTTCCTTGTAATAGGAGTATTCTCCCCTTCACTTAATTCTGCCTCAGATTCACTTATTGTTGTGTCTGATTCATTGTATTTTGTTTGTTTTTCCATAAGTTGTTTTTTCAGATGTGTGAATCTTTTTGCAAAAGTAAACATTGTTCCGATTTTTTATCCCTTTCGTCTTGACGGAATTTTCTTTGTTTTCTTTCTACAATTTCCTTTTCATATTTGTCAAGTTTGTTTCCATTTCAGTTCTTTATTTACAACTTTCTTCCTCTTTTTTTAGTGACTGTATTTCTTTTTCCAAGGTTTCAATTGTTTTATGAATATCATTCAGATCTTTTTAATCATATTTAATGATGATTTGCATCATCTTGTGGGAGCATGCCATAATGTTTCTGCCCCACTCTTCTAACATCTCTGGTCTAGTGTCCGGGTGGTTCGCTAGGATGAAGATCCTCAGTCCTCTTGGGACCCTGTTTACTTCTAAGTATTTCTCCATGGTTTTTATTCTCCATCCTTTGTTTATTTCCCTTCTTATCGACTTTTCCAAAAGAAAAAAGAGATTTTTTAAAACGTTTTTTGCCTGTTTGGCGGTACGTGGTTACTACAGTCTTTTGACCACCTTAAGTGTTTTTATTGCTTGTGAAAAGAGACTCAGCTTTCATTTGTCTCTTATTAACTCATTCTGCCACCTTTGCCATGTTTTCACAGTATTATTAATAATAATTTGCTTTTTTCCTTTGGGGCGATCGGACCTGCCTGAATAGAAAACAAATGTCATTTGACAGATTTTTTTTTTAACAGATGTTGCATTAATTACACATTCATTCGATTATCTGCTTCTTTTTTTTTTTTGTTTGTTCACGAAGGGTATGTTGACAATTAAATGCCAGAAACAGGATTCACTTTCACACTTTTGAGTTCTTTGTGGTGTAACTTTAATGGCTGACGCTGCCATTTTTCCCCATGGCGATGTTTTCTTCCTGCCTTGTTTCTCCCCGCACGGAATGCTGTTAATCACTCATTATGATTTTACTGCATTCTGGTGCTAACACAGCTCCCAGTCCCCTGCCTTTCAATGATTCACACAATGGGCGTCACACAGCACTCTTACCTCGTGGTTTACCTCTGAAAACGGCGGTGTCCTCCGACTCCTCCACTTCGGTTCGAGCTGTCCGGTTCAGTTGCCTTCAGCGTCTCGTCTTCACTCTTCGTAGGTCGGGTGAGTCGTGTTTTGTCTCTGTCCTTTGTTGAAGGCATTTATGCAGACTCAAATGTCAATTGCTTAGGTTCCTCTCATACCAAGCAATCCAGGCGGGAAGTCGGGTGCTGCTGCTCGCAATTACTTTATCAACAAATGATCCCTCTGATCCAGCGCACTCACGATCGGTGCGAGTGGTGCAGAAAAGGAATCGAGATCTGCATTACGTATTTTCACCAAAGAACAGATTAATCGCAATCCAGGAGATTAATTTTAAGGTTTACTTAATCCAGTGTCCAACAGCCAACACCATCAAGTCCTCTCACAAAAAAACGCGTTTCAACCACTCTGGTCTTGATCACGGTTAGAGGTGATCCAACTTTTGTGTCTATTTATACATATTTACACCACACAACAATTTTGATGTATTGTGGGAGATGTGGTTCTCATCAATACAAGTGATATTATTTACCGTGCTTATTATTTTCTATGTACAATACTTTTCGTGAATCCTTTCTGCAATGTTCTCTTTTGTTAAGTTCACATAAGTGCCTTGCAATTATTCAGTTTGGCTCCATTTTGAACACCCTTTCAGTGCTTAGTGTTCTTAATTTTGTTCTTCATTCACTATTCTGATGTGTCAATATTTACAAATGTACATGCAGTTCCTCATCCCCATTCAGACCAATCGGCTGCTTCGTATGGAGTCTGATTATCAGTAGCCTTTGGTCTGCACCGCTACCCAGTAAGGACAATTGTGGATCTATTACTTGTGCAGCCCACACAACCAATAACCCTATTCCCTACAGGGATCTGGAAGGAAAGATTAAAAAGCAACTGTATATTGCTCTATACAAATATCCTGCATCGAATTTAACACCCACATGTCTGCTGTGCTGCCTTAATAGGCTGTGAGAAAGTTTGCCACATAGCCTCCCCTGATAAGAAAGCAAGAATAAAGATTTACCTGTAACCGGTAACCTCAATAATAAGACCATATATCTCTTTGTCGGAAGGATTGAGGTTGGAACTCTTGGTTGGGGAGCCCAGAATGGAAACTCAAAATATAATAGCCAGCAAAGTGGCCCTTTCAAAAATCCACTGACCTAAAATTCTACAGATCCTTACCCAACGACTCAAACATATTGGCTCACATCCTTGATGAAACTTTCATCAAACAGGGGGGTGTGGCTTGCGCGCCGCTTTGGAATGGCGGTTTGCGCTTGAGCTCCGAGACGAGCGAGGGCCGTCGGAGGTACGTCTCCGCTTCCAGTGACCCCACACACGCAGAAACGGCGCCTCATGTTTCGGAATGTGCCGTGTGCCGGCTGAACGGCCTTCCTGTGCCCTGGAGCTGCTGGTGACTGATATTTTCACACTATAAGGTGACGCTCGGTGTTTCTATGAACGGCCGCCATTTTGTGTTGCCTCGACACGCAGTTCCGAGTCTCCTCACAAACGGAGGCACCATGGATACGAATTTCTCCGGAATGAGCGCAAACAGGTGTTGGTGACTACTATTAACCCCTACCAGCTTATAAAGTCTTCTTTTTCCGTTTTCCAGGCTGTGGTGCTTTAAAATGTAATCTTTTTGCATTTTATTCTACTTTGCTTTTCTTCTGAGCGCCTTCATTGCCTTCCACTGCTATTACCTGCTCTTTGATACCCTGCTTTTTGGCTTCTTAGTTTTTGACAGGGCCCTGGCATTATGGTGATGAGACTTTTCTTTTTTGCATGTAATCCCACCGCTATTTATTGCTTTGTGATACCTGCTGGAGGTGTGCTTGCATATTTTTGCTACTTTCCTCTGTGTATCCTTGCCTCCTGAGTACACCAATATCCTCGGGCTTTGGGTTTTTCCTCAGCTCTCTGAAGCGGTTGTCTCTTCTACCTTTGTTTGGGAGGCTCTATGGCGGCAAATATGGGCTTGTCGCCGACTGCTAAAGATGCAAAGGAGTCGAAAGCTTCTCTTAAGAGACTCAAACAAATATCTCCTACACCTGAATCATCTCAAAAAGAAACTAATTCCACTCTGGAGGCTATTCTGACACGTCTCAATGACGTGCATGATATTGCGCAGTCTACCAAAACTAATACAGATTTACTACAGGTGGAGGTATCAGCCATCAGAAATGATCTTAAGGCTCTCTCCATTCGTGTCTCTGCCACGGAGACACGCATTAGTGGCGCAGAGGATAATATGCAGAAGCAATCTAGATCTCTTTTACAATCAGAGCGCTCAATGGCGGCTTTGCGGAGGGATCTAACTGAACAGGAGGACCGTAACCGTAGATTCAACCTGCGCATTTTTGGCCTTCCTGAAGAAGCCGAGAAAGGTGCTCCGTCTATGATTGATTTCTTATACCAATGGTTGCCTTCTACTCTGCAAATTTCTTTTCAAAGAGACTTTGAGCTGGAACGGGCACATCGTGTCCCCACTTTTCGTTCTAAATCTGCTACGCAACCAAGGGCTGTCATTTTTAAGCCGTTGCGTCATCAGCACACGGAACACATTTTGGCTCATATGCGGAAGATTAAAGTTCTTTCTTGGGAAGGACACCGTATTTCGATTTCTCAAGACTTTGCAAGAGACACTGTGATAAGGAGGAAAGGTTTTCTTAATCTTCGGAAGCGTCTATCAGAGATGAATATCCCTTTTTCCTTCTCTGGCCCTTCCAAATTTCGCATTACCTTCAAAGGTCGCTCCAGAATCTTCGATGAACCTGCTGACTTGGCCTCTTTTTTAGACAATCAGATGGAGCTACAGATGGAACTTCAAATGGAGGCTTCGCTTGTTCCTGGTGCTTCTGGCACTTGATGTGATTCTTTGCCTTTCTTGTTTTTCTCTGTTTTTCCGGGTCTATTGAGTTTATCTTTTTAGACCTGCGTGCTCCATGGTTGATGGTGCATATATGGCTTTCTTTTGTGACTGTTGTTGTCAGTCAACTTTTTCGATGATGTTTTTTCCTTGTATTCGGTGTGGTCTCTTTTCCGTCTTTATGATGTTGTCATTTGGCATGTTAGGTTTTTCTAATTGTTCTCTCTTTCCCATTATTGTAGTAGTGCCTTTTCTTTTCTTGTCGGTTTTCCTTCTCATTGCTTTTGTCTTTTCGCTTTGGTAGTGTTTTCTCTTCCTTCTTATGGTTTGTTCTGTTTGTCTTCGTTCTCTCACTCCTCATTGTTATATTGGACATATCTCATATCTGTTTCCTTGTTCCGTTTTGTAGTAGTAGTCTGCTTCTGTATGATCTTTTTTTCCGGTTAGCATTTTTGCGTCTATCTATTTTTGGTTCTGTTGCTACAATGTGTATTCATATTTCTTCTTTCCTCTATCCCCGTCCTTTGGTTTTTTTTTTTCTCTTTCTTTATCGTTTTTGGAGTAGTCTAGTTTCTCACTTGATTTGTACTCGGATATTCCGTCGTGTGTGATCATTCTTCTTGTATGTCTTTCGTCTTTTTGACTTCAATTTGTCTGGTACTGTTTCGTATTATGATACAAGCGTTGGTCATAGGCTTATTATTATATATTTTCTATAGTTGCGTTTAGCTGGGCTCACCATGCTATAATTATTGTACCTTTCATTTATTTATATGCTTACTTGGTTATTGTTTTAATGCTTGAACTGCTTTACCACTATTATATGCTTTTTTCTAATAGGTCTCGGATATTGGATCGCTTTTATATTTTATTATCAGTTTGTCTAAATATCATATATGACTTTCTTATCTTTTGCTGTTCCTTCCTGTTCTCTTTAGCTAATTATAACGAGGTTTATATACCTTTTGCATGATAATTCATTGTTTACAAGTATCTTTGCATATTAATTGTATATTTAGGTTTGATATATATTTACATTGCTGTTTCATTGATTGTTCTGCTTCTCAACTATTTAATATCTTCCTATATCGGTGCTAGGCTATTGCAATCTGTGTACTTCTCTTATACTTTATAATAAGCTATTCTATTTATATTACACTTTTTAGTCTCTTCTTTATCCTACTTTCTATTAATATATATATGACATGTTTCTGCATTTTCGTATAAAATTATTATAACAAGTTCTCTATATTTAAGGACAGTTGATTGTTTGCTTATCTTGCGTTTTTTCATATTCATCCTCATTATGATATAGCTCCTTATATTTATCTAGTGTAGTGCTTCCTTATTTGATAGATTGACCTCCTTTTTCAGTGCCTTGCTCTATTGTGTTTCATCTATTTTCTTTATGCTACACCCTGTAGTCTTCTTAAGAATTATGTTTTTCTTCTATTTATTCTTTCCTATTTTTTATGCTGCCTGCCTCGCCTTCATTTTATCTACTCTTCGTTTACTTTTATGATGTTTCCTTGCTGTTTTTCTCTCTTTATGATAAGGTATAACTATAATTGAGACTTGCTATTGCATTTATTTTACTAGATTTCTCTCTCTCTTCCACCTATTTCACTTTTTTGATTACTTTATATGTTACTTGTGAATTAACTTGGTATATGCGTATTGCCTTTATAGATTTATGGGATGAATTGTTTTTGTAATACTCTACTGATATTAGTTCATATTGCAGATTTTCCTATCTCCTAATTACGTGTACTCAGTTCTATACTGTTTTGGGGTTGTTCATATCAATTGTAATCATTCCTCGTGACGGTCCCCTTGCTCGCCTTCCCACGTTCCCCCTAGTATGAATTTGGTCTTTTTCAGACCTCCCCTGCTGGTTCTTCTCTCTCTTCTTTCTTCTCCTCTCTTGTCTCTTTTCTTCTTTCGGATTTCCCTCATGGACTCTCCCTCTGCGACGTTAATGTTTGAAGTCTGGATGCTTGTATTCGTGCTGCTTGTTTTGTGTTTGCCATCTATGGATTATGTTATTTTTTTCAGTTTCTGTCTATGCCGGGCTTGAATGTGTTGTCCCTTAATGTTAAGGGTTTAAATCATCCAGTGAAAAGGTCAAAAATCTTAGATTATTGCAAATCTCTCTCCTCAGATCTAGTCCTTTTTCAGGAAACAAAGATTTCTACCAGAGAGGCGCTATTCCTGAAGAAGGAATGGGTTTCAGATGTTGTCTGTTCCGATGCTTGTGGCAAAAGAAATGGAGTCATTACTTTAATTTAAAAAAAATCAGGTTTATCCATAGTCTCTTCTGATCACGATACTGAGGGTCGTTGGCTATTAACTAAGTTGTCTGATGGTAATGCTGATCTTTATGCTATGAATATTTACGCCCCTAACAAGGATGATCCGTCCTTTTGGAAAACGGTTACCAAAAAATTAAATGACACACCTCATTCTGGGAATCTTATTGTTGGTGGGGATTTTAATTTACCAATGGATCCCATTCTAGATAGAAATTCAGCTTTTCAATTTCGCCCTCCGAAATCCCATAAACAAATGCTTAACATGTGTTCCATCACTCATCTTCAGGATGTGTGGCGTCTTCACAACCCCACTGGTAGTGATTTTTCCTTTTTTTCTTCACCTCATTCTACCTTTTCTCGTATTGATTATTTATTGGTTCACTCCTCTCTTGTTTCATCTTCCTCCTCTCCGCTTATTCATCGTATTCTGATTTCTGATCATGCCGCGGTTACTTTTACATTGTTGTCCTTTGCCCCTAAATCAAGAGCTCGCTCCTGGAGATTAAATACAGAAATTTTGCATGATAATGCCCAGATTGATGAGTTCTCTAGTGCAATCGAAACCTTTTTCCTTGAGAATGAGGGCTCAGTTTCTTCCCCAATTGTCCTTTGGGATTCGTTTAAATGTACTTTCCGTGGCCAGGTTATTAAATGTATGTCAAGGAGGAATGCTGCTATTAAAAAAGAACTTACAGATCTGGCAACTGAAATAAAAAAGCTGGAATCTACCTTTAGACAGTCTAAGGATAAATCTTGCCTACAGTCAATCAAGCAATTAAAGTACACATATAACACTATAGTTACCAAAAGAGCCCATATTGGGGTTCAGGCTCAGAAATCCAAAAGGCTATTGTTAAAAAATCGAGCTGGGAAAATTCTCGCGGCTACATTAAAATTTCAGGATTCTTCCTTTAAGTCTTCTCAAATCTCTTCTATTAATGATCACCTTGGTTCTAAAAAATTTCAGACTGGGGAAATTCTTGAAGTCTTTCGTGATTTCTACAATAATTTATATACCCCTTCTAATCAGGCCTCTTTTGAGCAGTGTCAGGACTTCTTGAAATCTGTCCCGGTGCAGTCAGTATCCGTGGAAGATAGCAATTTTTTAAATGGTCCGATTACTCCTGAAGAAATTATTGCCGCAATTAAAGCCACTCGTTCTGGCAAAGCTCCAGGGCCTGATGGTTACCCTATTCTGTTTTATAAGACTTTTCTTCCTGTGATTGTTCCCAAGCTTCAATCAGTCTTTGACGCTTTTATTAAGGATGGGTCTGTTTCTGGCACAGCGGCTGATGCTACCATTTTAGTAATTCCAAAAGAGGGAAAGGATCATTCAGATCCAAAAAACTTCCGTCCTATTTCCCTTCTTAACATGGAGGCTAAGATTTTTGCTAAAATCTTAGCCAAGAGATTAGAATCCTTCATTCCTAAACTGGTACATCCCTCTCAAACGGGTTTCGTAAAGGGCCGTCTTGCGCGTGATAATATACGTACATTTTGCCATATTCTCGGATCAGCTAAACGTTCTCATCTCCCAGCCGCGGCCTTGGCTCTTGATGCTGAAAAGGCCTTTGACAAGGTCTCTTGGCCTTTTCTTCGTGCTGTCTTGTGTGCACATAATCTTGGCGATCCCTTTATTAATATGGTCATGTCCCTATACTCTCAACCTAGAGCTAACATAAGAGTCAATGGTGCTACGTCGTCCTTTTTTAATCTTCGCCAAGGCACCAGACAGGGTTGTCCCTTATCTCCACTTTTGTTTTTATTATCTATTGACCCCCTTCTTCGACTGATTGAGCTACACCCAGATATTAAAGGTTTTTCTTTTGGTCCTCATCGTATTAAGACTGCTGCGTACGCGGATGATGTCCTTATCTTTTCAGATGATATATCCTTGGCTATCCCTGCTATCTCGGATACGATTTCCCTTTTTTCGAAGGTTTCAGGGTACACCTTAAATAGGGATAAGACTGAGATGTTCCCCTTAAATGCCTACTGTTTCTCTACGCATATGGGTTCTGCTGGTTTTAAATGGCAGTCTAAGCAATTAAAATACTTGGGTATCTATTTTTGCTCGACCTTATATGCTACAATTGCCTATAATGAAACCCAGACTATTCTTAAAGTACGTCGTCTTTTGGACACTTGGTCCCCGAAACACATCTCCTGGTGGGGTCGCCTGCAGACCCTCAAAATGATGATTACATCTATTATTAACTTTGTATCCTCTATGCTCCCGGTAAAGTTATCGGATTCCTTCTTTCATGAAATTGATGTTCTGAACTCTAAATTTTTATGGAATGATAAACGAGCTAGAATTGCCTATAAATTCTTGCGGAAGCCTTATGATATGGGAGGATGCAATCTTCCTGATTGGGAGAAGTACCAAACTGCCTTTTTGGCGTCTCAAGGTGCTCTATGGTTCTCTTCTCCCCCTATTCATGTTCCTTCCTGGCTGTTAATAGAACAGGAGTTGGCTTCTCCATTACCGACTGCTTCCTTTTGCACTGCGTCTACCTTGTCCATCCCATTTTCCCGCTCTATTATTCTGGATACTCTTGCTGCGGTTCGGAAGGTAGACAAGAAAGTGGCGATTCCACTTCACAAATCTAGGTGGTCGTCTATTTGGAGGAATTCTAAAATTAAAATTAATATTGATCCCTCTCTGATATCTTATTGGGCTGCTAAGGGGATCTCGCTTGTTAAACATCTTTATGGCTCTAACAATGAGCCATTACCTTTTTCCTCCTTAGCTCAACAATATTCTTTAACTAATTTAGATTTTTATACTTTTCTCAAAATCAAAGTAGCACTTGCTAAGGTGCGTCTTCATCCTACTTCTCCTACGATTACTCTCTTTCACATATGGACTAAATCTGGTCATGTAGCCTCTAAAATCTATACATTTTTATCAACTGTTTCACTACCTACGCAGACAGTTGCTCAAACAAAATGGTTGCACCATTTTGAGCATGGTCTTACTGACCATATTTCTTCAGATACTTGGCAGTTGATTGGTAAACTTTCTCTTCGCAATAAAATCGCCCCATCATTAATGCAATCTAAATTTTTCTCTGTCAACCTTCTTCATTAGACTCCTGTTTGTTTACATTCGCTTAATCTCAAAGACGATAACCTATGTTGGAGCTGCGGTTTATTGGCAGGTGACTTTCCGCATATGTTTTTTGAATGCTCCCTCCTCCAACCCTTTTGGGACCTCATTCACAAACACCTCATGCTCATCTTTGGTATTAGGTTCCCACTCTCTTTCCCATTAATTCTATTAGGTCCATTAGCTGCTCCAACCCCTCTTCCCTTGGAACCAATGGAAATACAGCTGTTGGATCTCCTATTGACTATTGCAGTGAAAGTAATTCTTATGGACTGGAAATCCTTTTCCTCTGTTTCTTATCATACTTGGTGGGCTTGGGTTTCCTTTTTACGAAGTGCTCATACCTCGGCCGATCATGCTCACCTGTCTCCATCTATTGCTAGTGGGGTTTGGAATACTCTGGATAACTATATGGAGTTGTCATCCAAGGGGTTGGTTGACCAATATCCCTTCGATTTGTCTGGATGAATGGCGTCTTGTTTGTCGGGTTTGTTCTTTGGAAATCCTTCTCTCTTTCTTTCTTCTCCTCCTTATCTGTCTTCTATCTCTTTTTCCACTCTTTCCCTCTTCTTTCTCATTCTTTCTTCTTTCTTCTTTCCTGTCCTCTCTTCCCCTGATTATACCAGCTGATAGTGATACTCTTGGTTGTGGACTCTGCCTAAGATATTTAATTTCTATTAATTAATTCATTTTTCTGTTTTTGGCAGACTGCTTCTATCTTTGGATGTATTTGCTACGACTCATTTTTGAATGTCAGCTTCTGATTGCTACCTATCTATTATCAATTGTATCACTTTTACTTATAATCTGTATCATCAGTTGCTTCTTTATAACAATAAAATTCTTTTGAAAAAAAAAAAAAGAAACTTTCATCAAACAGCATTCCCTTTTCCTGTGGCCCTGCTTCAATATCAGAGACATTTCTTAATTTAGAACTGATCTTTATAACACCCTTTCTCCTCTCATATGAAGTAGCTGAGCTAGCACTACTTAAGAGGCACACAACTCACTGGGCCCAGTTGAGAAAAAACACTGGATCAATATCAGTACTGTCAGCACCTATATCAAGGATCCTAATGAGTGGACCAGAAGGTTTAATAATTTATCCTGGCAGTTCACTCTTTTTCTATTCACACCTCTTTTACAGTCCTTCCCAAATGTATAGAAAATCAGAGCCATTTAGGGTAAATTATGGATGTGGCTGTGATATTGTTAATTAGAGCAGCACTAGAGCATATCAACCATGTTCTATTTTCCATTTCTTTGTCACGAGGTAATTGAAACGTACTAGCTACATATTTGCACAAATGTTCGAAAGGTAATCAGTCTGTTGGGTTGGACCGCGGGATTAAAGTATTACCAAACAATGATTTGAGGTCCTCAAGCAATGTTATAGTGAGTGTTTTACACTTTTTTTGGGGCGGACTACACCAAAGGGAATATTCAGAGTTTTGGACTTATGCCATCGTCATCACTATCATCAACATTATTATCATCGCCAATGTCATATGCATGAATTTGATCAAACAGGTATTTCTCTGGAAGGATCAAATTTGTAACATCCTTGCCTGATGGTCCAAGTGGGCAGCAGACTCCAACAGTATCTGAAGAACTTTCACAAACCACAGTGTGAGACCTTTGAGACATTTTCTATGATGAAAATATCTGTTAGCAACTATGGAATTTTTTAAGTCTGTCCAGAATAACATATTTGTGGGCTGCCTGGAATTCGGTTAAAACTGACTCTGCTTGACACTTCCCTACCGGATGAAAATCAGCTGACCCGGTTTAAACCGAGTGTCACTGATTTTCATAGTTGTTGCATAGTTGTTGTTACAGAATAAAAGATGCTTACTTTTGTCTTCATGTGCATGCAGCGGCTACCCTTTAACTTAAAGGCGCATTAAGACAAATCTCGGGGGGGGGGGGCACGCATTTTGTCTGTCACGTGATTACGCCCTTAGTGGGAATACAGGCAAGTGGTAAACACAAAGCGCAGCATGTGAACTGACAGGCCCTTCGGAGCTGGGGCAGGTGGAAAGGGAGAGACCCGTGAGCTCGAGCAGAGCAGGGCAGGCGTTGGGCCATGGTAAACGCAGGACAAGTGGCAGTATGTGTGACAGCAAGTGGCTGAATATGCATGGTCTGAGGAGAGTGCGCCGCGACCGTCGGTGCCCCAAGAGTAGGCAGCACGGGAGATACCCGCGAGGGGGTGTCAAGTATGTCCCACGCCAGGAAGCGTGAACCCTAGGCATGGCAATGTAAACACTCAGAATGTGCGTTCCACCCCTGGGCGAGGCGGTCACGGTATCAAGTAATTGTAGCGCAGGGGATCATGGCTGTTAAACAGATTTGGGTGAGGTCATGGCTGGCAGGGAAGTCTGGCGGGCGGCGTCAGCGACACTCTAAAGGACAGACACACAGCCAGGCATGCATGCATGTGGGGTGGAGGCCTGGCTGTAAGTCCACGCAGCATGGCCACCACATGTCAAGCCTCTGAGGAAAGGGCCATGACAGCTTCACTACACAGTCTGAGCAGCATAGGGAGAGGGGCATACCTGGCGCGTCTGTCGCAAGAAGAGTCGGGGTGTTTTATGCCCGAGAAGTGTGGGGCGCTTGCAATAACTGCTGCACCCAGAGGAACAATGGAGTGGGGCTCGCACGAGGTGCACGCCGATCCCCCAGCTCCACCCACTGCAAGGGTGAGGCGAACTAATGTTCATATCATGCAGCCAGCACACAACCCACTGCGCTGCCTGTGCAGGGCCACATACCGACTCAGTGGTGACGGGCGGCTGAGTCCTTAAGTCCCCCGGAACCAGAGCCTGGTGTGCTGCAGCCCCCGCTCCACCCTCCGGGGCAATAATAAAAAAAAAAAGAAATAGGATAAAATAAATTAAAAAAAGATACTTACTTTGGCATTAACGTGATATTTTGTGTCAGCGAAAGAAGCAGTTTAGTTTCTTGACTAAGCTTTAAATAGCAGTTGACACAACACATTTCCTGCCCCTCGGAAACCAACTTTCAGCTTTTTGGAAACTGGACAAATATCATCGGTTTTGTCCAGGCTGAAGCTGCAGAGAATCCACAAATGCCCTTAGATTCCATCATGAAATGGACACGATGGAGTGAGTCAATTTGAATTACTGAGTTTTTCGAGGTTTGTTTTGCCCCAGCATGCATTGCTGTTTTTTGTAAATAGGGACTGCAGTGTATTCTGGGAGGAGAGCGGCAAGCCTGTCGTATCTTCACAACGGGATGGGTCAGTGTGCACCCTCGGGCGTGGGGTGCCTGCTGAGAGGAGGACTAGTACCAAAAAAGGGAATGGCTCCTAATCAGTAAAGCTGAGCCCTATAAACTACATAACAAGAAGTGCCAATACTGATTCATTAATCAAAACTGTTTCACCATAAATGCATAGACCACAAGACAATGCATCTGAAAGCTCATTAGTAGCTTTTTATTCAAATATACAATTTTTCAATCACAGAAATTCCATGCATTAAAACTAAAAAACACAATGGGATTAAATATAGACACAGGGACTGGTGAAAAATCCAATTTGGATTGACAAGTATTCATTCACTCTCACAAACTCACGCATTCAATATCACTCCTAACACATTCATCCTACTAGGTGCAAACACAACAAGGGAAACTCAATATACCACTTGAGGAGCACCTGGACTGCCAAACCCTACTATTTACACCATTAATTTGAGCTGAGAGGAGGAGGCAGGGCGTTTTAGGCTCTCTCTGATAGCGAAGCAGCTAAACAGGCTGCAGGGATGGATGCCGCAGAGGTAGATTCTTCGTGAAAGCGTTGCCGCTGCGAGCTGGTTGCTGCTCAGAATCCCTTCATTAGCATATCTGATTAAAACACGCAGTTCCCCATTCCTGCTCTCAGCATGAGGCAAAGCAGAGGGATGAGTCCCGGGGGTCCCCTTATCATTCACACTCAGGCTAATCCCCAATCCACCCACAGGTGAAATTGTAATGCAAAATACCTGGCTAAACACAGGCTGGGCTCTCCCAACCCCTCTCTAAACACCGCACTGTTTGCCTTATTATTAGAAAAAACCTCCCAGAGGAGAATGCGCTTCTCTGAGATTTACTGTTGGTTGTGGTTTTAAAACACGTAATCCCGCAGTAATTGCTTTTCTGAATCAAGAAATGGATTTGCACTAAAAAAGCTGCTTTGGGACAGGCAAATCTTTAAATTATTACTTTGCTCCCATTAAAATAATGACCAGTACCCTCAAAGATGAAGGCGCACATTACCAAGGCGGCGCTATAAAATGATTGCCGCTTTTGCGTCCGTTTTCGGCCAAAAAGCGGCGATAATTTTATCGCCTTATCAGCAAAGACACGCGTGTTTTGCTGATTTAGCGCCGCTTACACCAACGTCCTGATTTGCATCTCTAATGAGATGCAAAGTGGGCGTTCCGTGCCGAAATAACTGGAGAAATGTCGCTAACCGACATTTCTCCAATTATCAAACTGCACGCAAACAAGCAGAGCGTTAAGAAAAGTAGCGCTAACCACAGTTAACGCTACTTTCCTAACGCCTGCTTGTAACCCGACTTAGCCATGTAATCCAATGGGAGGTGGATTACATGGCTAAAATCACCCTGCCCTATCAGCAAGGTTTCGCTGGTTGAAGTGTGACTATCGCTGGATTTCCAGCGATAATCACACTGTTTTCCAGCTAACGCATGGATTCCTATCGCTTGGGAGATAAGCGTTGCTGACAGCCCGCTATCTCCGTGATAGAATCCAGCATTAGCCTGCAATAATTATCCTCACGCTAAAAGTGCTGAGCAATAATTATCGCAGGACCTTGATAATATGCCCTCTAGAGTCTTTTCCAGGCGGCTCATCGCTGGGTTGACTTCTTGGTTTAGGGCTGTTAATTGATTTGGCACCTGTGGTTATCTTTCTTCTGGGGTCAATTTACACTGAGGTTTCATTGAATGCCGTGTTGTAACTGAATTCAATGAATTCTATCATTTAAAACGCAAAAAGAACACTATCCAGCTATTTCATTCATTCAAAATCGGGATTATTTGAGATTATTGCTGGAGTCTCCCCAAAAATATGAACACCGTAAAAGTATCACCGAATTCTTGATTTTAATGGATTGATCTTGCAAACACATTTAGTAATTGCTTTAAATAGTGTTTGTTCGTTGCCCCTTTTCAACTATGTATGTTGTGATATTAACACATCTTTCTTATATAAAAATGCACACAGATATAGTCATATATTTGTATATGTGGTATAGTCCCCATTAGAAGTTGCTTTTATATTCTGAACAGTGATGGGTTTAGAATGTTACCACAGTGAAGATTAGTTATGTTTTGTTAAAATCCATTTTGTTGATATTTTCCTGCAAGCTAAAAAGCAATACTTCTCATTGTTTTTTTGGTTTTTAAAGTGTTATCAGTAGCTTGAATAATACATTTTGTTGCTGAAAGGGATTCACAGATGTGATTGTATTGCATGATCCCTCACTGCCTGTAAAGAAGCTTCTGCAGTTTGCAAACGTATTCAAAAAGCGAGAGCGAAAATGGAAGTAAGAGTAAAAAGAAAGGACAAATAGTAAAAAGTAACAAAAATAAGTAAAAGGAAAGTAAGAAAAGGGCAAAAAGACGGATAAAAAATAAAAAGAATACTGAAATGCGAGATTTTGCCTGCGCTCTAGTATGCAAAGAAAGAGCTTGGCTCTGGGAACAGTCCACAGATATCATGTGAGTAGAGACACTAACCTTCCAACCTTTGCACCCGACCCTTGAAGAGCCTCTGAGGAGACGGAGCCCTGGGAGTGGTACACTGGCCTGTTATTGGTATTTGTCACTCTAGAACATTCCTGCGCAGGGCAGCAGTACACATTCATACCATGCCAAGAATATTTTCTAAAACATTTTTTTAAAGAAAAAGACCCCCAAGAATGTTTTCCCCTCAAAATATGTCGACTGCAAATGTTTAATGAAATTAGACCTTACTCACTTAAAATCTCTTGGATGTAGACTCTGGGCATGAGGACGAGTGCTCTGATGTGGATGTCCACTGTGAATAATTAATTTAAGAATATAATAGGCAAGTGTTGAGGACTGTTAGATCTGTGGATCTCTAGTTGGCAATGGTATTCACCTGTGTCCAAATAGGGACTGTAAGAACTGGGACCACTAGTTCTTCGTGGGGGTAGCTTGGCTCGAGCAGGAAGGCGGCCAGGGGCTTACGTGTAAAGCAGCTACTCAACACACGCATCCAAGACATGAAGTGGGCGCAATAATGGAGACCACACCATTAGTTGTGTTTGAAAATCAAGATCTTTTATGTAGGCTTTAGATCAAGCAAATAATGCATTAGCAAATCATCAGCATTACTTTAAAATACCACATTAAAACATTTCATGAACGCCTTTCAAAATGCATTTCCTATTAAAGGGTAAAACATTTCACTAAGTACTTTTAGTGTAACAGAAAACTCCAAATACACAGCCTGTCACGTTAAACTATTCAGCAGGCTGGACGGTAGTCTCATAAACCATGGGTTAACCTGTAGGAAGAAATCATAAGCATTTCCCCTTGTAAATATCAACAGTTCAATACCAGAACTCAGGTCATCAAAATAGTACTGAAATGAATCAACAAGTATCAGAATTCGGCCCCATCAGGAACTGTAGAAGCCCGCCCCTGCAAGAAATTCAGTACAGTGAAGTAAATCACCATTCCATTAACAGGCATGAACAAGACAGGCCATTAAACACCAACAGTCGCTGAGGAGGGTGATCTGATCACTAAGTATAGGCCCACAGTTCCATTGACAGGCTCCAGGCCTAAACTGACAGGTAGAACAATTCAGTAGGGAAAGTATCTGTTCCCCTCAAACCTCCCAATTACCGAGGCACATGAAAAGGGGAGGGGGGGCCAACAGGGCCCAGTCTCAGTTCTCCCCGGGGGAGGGGCGACCTCGGGGCCTTCTCCGGCCTACCGCCCTCCTACACGGGGGTTACCTTGTGTTGTTCGGCCCTCCGGGGCCCTTGCATAGTCGCCGGTACAGGGGAGGGGTGTTTGACCCTCCCAAGGCCTCCCTCGGCCCGGCGCGGTGCAGGTGTGGCTTCTGGGCACCAGCGCCGGGGCCTGGGCGAGACCGACGTGCGGGCTGAAAGGAGGGGGCACTTAGGCTCCACGGCCCCCTCCGCGATGTTTACGGGCCACCTCAGGGCCCACAGGTAGAGCTCCGGTCGGGGCCAATGCAGATCGGGGCCGGGGCGGCTCCAGCCAACCGCGTAGCCCGCCTCGAGGGCGCGCCTGCCTGTGCCAATGGCAGCGCGGCACCCAGGGGCGGGGCGGAGGAGCTCCCCGGTCCGGTGGGAAGGGACGGCTTGGCTTCGGGCCTACCGCGGCCTGATGCGCGGGACGCGGCGGCCCTCTCCTCACACACGGGGGCTGCCGAGGGGGCAATAGAAGCTGGCGCAGGTCGCCATGCGACGGCAGGACAGCCGCACCTCAGGGGTGTCGCGTGGGCGGCGCGAACGCCGCGATGAACGCCAGGCCTCCTCAGGTGCCTAGACGGCTTCACACAGCTCCGGGCTGCGGTGGTGAGTGGGGGGTATCAATAGCGCCTCGTAGAGGTAATAACCAGGCGCAGCAGCGCTAAACGTTGGGATCAAATCAAGTGGTACAGGAAAGCGCGTGGTCTTGGGCAATCCAGCGCTTGGGGGTGAGGCTTCTCAGCGCTGGCAGGGCCACAGAGTATAGCGCTAGTGTTCACAGTTCAGCAGGGACTGCAGAGCAATTCAGTCAGGGGGAGACAAGTGGGGCAAGGAGGGCCAACTGCAGGCAGGGGGATGCGCAGGGCAGCACAGTCCAGTACCTGGTCGATCACCCAAAAGTCTCTGGTCACAGAAAAGTAGACTTCTTGGCACTTGGATGGTTCTGCGCCCTTAGATGTTTGTTTCTTGAAGTTGAAGAGGGGGGGTGAGTTAGAGGCTTGATGAATTTTCCTTAGTCACTGCAGATGGACCCTGGGGTTCCCTATGCTGGGCCAGATCAGGGGGCTAGACTAGGACACCTTACCCAGCTTAAGAGGCAGAACCTAAATCCTGTCACTCCCAGTAGCATAGGTTCCTAACTAGGCCCTCCCGCCTAAAACTCCTGCGTGGGTTCCCCAGGTCAGTGATGCCCCAACTGACTAGAAAAAGTTCCCTCCCTTGCTTATATATGCCCAGGTCAGGTGACCACTCTCTAAGGCGGCAAAACTCAGCTCCGCCTTTCTTCTGGAAGGTTCCAGGAGCTTCCCCACTCTACCTATGGACAGGGGATGGGTGGCTGGCATTGCAACATTGTATGGGGATCCAGCCTGCTCCTGGCAACTAGGGTGCTACACTAAAAAGACCACGATGCAGTAGCAGGGGCCAGTGGCAGCCATGTTGGAAGTAGAGAGCACCTGCACCCTAACATGGATTAGCCATGAAAAGGTGCCCGAAGACCTAAGGGCCAACAAAAAGGAAGGTGGGAAAAATGAGGCAAGGGCAAAAAAACACAGGGAAATACCACCCTAGGGCTGACAGGTCTAACAGGGACCCTTACTTCTAAGTTAGGATAAGGGTATTACACTCCTTGATAACCCCCGCTTACCACCTTGGTAGCTTGGCACGAGCAGACAAGCTTATCTCAGAGCAGTTCAAAAGGGGGTGGTGATGGACGGAGCATCTGAACCAATCAAACACTCACACCCAGTCAACAGATCTGGGTTTAATCCATCCCTGTTTTTTATCCCACTCTGCCACCCCAGTTCATACATGGCCATATGCAAATCAGTCTGACCCTGTGCCTCATGGGAACAGTCCAGCCTGAACTGCCAAGCCATGCCTTCCCTGGACCGGAAACAAGCTTCCTAGGACCGGTTTCCGGTAGCTTGGCACGAGCAGACAGGCTTATCTCAGAGGCAGTGTGTTAAGCATTTGTAAATTTACACAGTAATACAGTGAAAACAACAGGTGGACACAACACAGGTTTTATAAAAATAAGTATTCTTTATATAGACTTAAACACAAGACCACAATACTACACTTAAGATTACTTAAAAGATGATTCAAGTTTCTTAGTTCAAGATGTTGGTAAATGCGACAAAGTTCTCAACAAAGTAGCTGGATGCGTAATCCAAAGTGAACAAAAGGCTCGCAAAAGGGGAGATGCGTCAGTTCCGTGATCCGGGGGAATGGTTGCGTCCTTCCTCAATGCTTGCGCGGAGTAGGGGACTAGTTGTGAGCCTTACCGGTGCGGAGGTGATGCGTAGATTCTCGGCCTGCAGGCCCGTTGCGGTGCGCAAGATGGCGCCTTGATGTGCTGCGACGATCCGGTTGCAATGCGAGAAGATGGCGCTCTTGTCCGGCGATGCGATGACGATGCAATGACGCCCTGGCAGTCCTGCGACGACTCTGTACTTTGGAGCCGCATCAGGCCCTGCGACACGCTTCTCCGGTGATGCAATGGCGACTCTCTCGATGGCGTCACGCTTCTCCGGTGATGCGATAGCAGGCAGCTTCGATGAACACACGCTTCCAGGGAGACGCGGCGAAGGCTCGCTTCTCCGGCGTTGTGATGATTGCAGCTGCGGCGGCGACACGCTTCTTCTCCATGCGTCGCGCTTCCAGCTCCCAGCGCCATGCAAGTGACTGGAGTCTTCGGGCCCGATTCACAGAACTAACTTAAGACAAAATCCTAAACTTACTACTTTTGGTATTCACAGAAGTTAGGATTTTGTCTTAAGTTTGTCTTAAGTCTGTCTTAAGACAAACTTAAGACAAAATCCTAACTTCTGTGAATACCAAAAGTAGTAAGTTTAGGATTTTGTCTTAAGTTAGTTCTGTGAATCGGGCCCTTCATTCCCAGCAAGGAAATTCAGGAGGGAGCTGGAGGTGAAGTCTTTTGTCCCTGAGACTTCAGCAGGAGGCAAGCACAGTTCAAGCCCTTGGAGAATATTCTGTAGATGAAAGTCCTTACAAAGTTCCTTCTCCTTTCCCTTGGCAATGATGCAATCACTGCAGGCCAACCCAGCCTACAGCACACTGGCAGAGGGGCAGTCAAACCCCTGTAGCTTCCTTGGTTCTTCTCCTTGGCAGAAAGGTTTCTTGTCCAGAAGTGATCTAATTTCTTGGGATCAGGGTCCCAATATTTATACCCCCAAATCCTTTGTTCTCTGAAGTCAGAGAGGCCTCTGCCTGGTCCAAACCAAGTCCTGAGCTATTTGTTTACATGACTTTCTTCCTTTCACTGTACAGGGCAGAGACATCAGCTGCCCCACAGGATGTGGAGCCAGCACAGGGGAGGGAAGATACAGCTCTGGAGCACTCTGTTGACATGATTCCTTCTCTTCTTTCACAGTGCAGGGCAGAGACATCAGACAAGCCACAGGAGGTGGAACCAGCATTGTAGAGGGAAGGCCCAGTCCTATTCAGGTCCCAGGTGCAACTCCTCCCTCCCATCTAGAGGCAGATCTCTCTATTCACCACTGGGCTGCCCCGGCCTGTCTCCTGGAATTCCCCAGCCCTGTCACTCACAAACCCAGAAAGTGCATTCTGAACATCGCGCTCGACATTGAAGCACAGCGCCTGAGTGAAACTGACCTGGCATCATCGCGCACGATAGAAATTGTTATTTTATACATAGCGCTTTGACTACTTAATAGCGCCATACCTCGCATCATTTTCTGCATTGTGGTTTAACTTCACGTGATTGTAGCTACTGCTGACATTGTTTAATCTGCATTCTTGTGCTGCCTCGACTGTGCATTCATTGTGGTATTAGCTTTGCACTAAACATAGTCTGTCCCAGTTTCACTTTCCAAACTCCATTTTGGAACCTGGCTTGTTGTTTAATCGATTGTCCCGCCTACCCTCCCAGCTAACGCCTCCCTGCTGACCCTCCCACGCTCTGCCCCCTCAACTATCCATTTAAGTCGAATGCCCCAACGCGCAGCGTCCACGGCTACGGCCGCGCCGAAGATGCGCCAAAGGTAAGGCCGTCTACGCCCTTCCACGCCAAGACCGCGCCCAGCGCCAGACCCCCTGGTCCCCGCAGCCCCCACCCCTCCCGCATTACATACAACTCATCCACCCTCTTAGCCCTTAACCCCGGCCGACTCCCCAACTGCGCCCAAGCCGCTCCTGGACACACCCATGGACCCTTCACATGCATCTCCTGCAAATTTGACGTCACCAAGACCAACTCCTCACTCACTAACACCAAACAGAGACCTGTCACCAACCACCTTAAATGCATCCTGCTCAACACCCGCTCGATCCACAGACACGCCATCGACCTCTGGAATCTACTAGACACCATCTCTCCGGACGTCGCCTTCCTAACAGAAACATGGATGAACGCCTCTTCAGCCCCAGACATCACCATTGCCATCCCGGAAGGCTACAAGATCATCCGAAAAGACCGCACCAAGCAAACAGGAGGAGGCATCGCTATCGTCCACAAGAACTCCATCCGCATCTCAACCAGCCCAGACGTCAACCTCGCTACCGCCGAGCACCTTCACTTCCAGATCCACACCGACCCTAAGACCACACTCAGAGGCACCCTCCTCTACAGGCCTCCAGGACCCCGTGCACAATTCTGTGAAGACATCACTGACTTTATCACCCCACACGCCCTCCCCTCCGAGGACTACATTCTATTGGGAGACCTCAATTTTCACCTGGAAAAGAGCAACGACAGCAACACCACCACCCTTCTGGACAATCTCGCCAACCTCGGACTCAAACAACTTGTTAATACCCCCACCCACAATGCAGGTCACACACTCGACCCTATCTTCACCTCCAGCAAACATATTTCCTTCAGTCACACCACAACCCTCCATTGGACGGACCACAGCTGCGTTCACTTTATCTACAAAAAAACCACAACCCACAACCACCCTCAACCTACCCTGCGAAGAAACTGGAACAAAATCACCATCGACCAGATCTCCTCATCGCTTCTTCAAAACCCCCCTGCCCACTCTTCGAACCCCAACCAAGCAGCCTTTAACCTCACTCAATGGCTAACCAACTGTGCCGACAACCTGGCACCCCTGAAAAAACGTCAAATTAAACTAAGCAACAAAAACGCCCCCTGGTTCAACGATGAGCTTAAGAAATCCAAGAAACTCTGTCGCTCACTTGAGAAGGCCCGGAAAAAAGACCCAAACACCAGCACCAGGGACGCCTTCAAAAACGCCACCCGCATACACCACCAACTGATCCGGACTGCCAAGAAAGCCGCTTTCAAAGACCGACTTGACAACAACGCCCACAATAGCAAGGAATTATTCAACATCGTCAAAGAGTTTACCAACCCCACTGCCAACTCCAACGACATCACTCCATCTCAAGTCCTCTGTGACTCCCTAGCTTCGTTCTTCCACGACAAAATCGCAGACATCCACAACAGTTTCGACAACCAACCCGAAGACCAACCCACCCAACCTTCTGCCGAATCTTCACCCCCCTTGAACATCCTTAATGACTGGAACCCAATCTCCACTTTCGGACACCATCCGCCTGATGAACTCCATCCACTCAGGATCCCCCACTGACCCATGCCCTCACCACATCTTCAACAAAGCAGATTCCATCATTGCACCACACCTCCGAGACGTCATCAACTGCTCCCTCAACTCCGCCACCTTCCCGGAAAGCTGGAAACACGCCGAACTCAGCGCCCTTCTGAAAAAACCCACAGCAGACCCCACCGAACTCAAAAACTACCGCCCCATCTCGCTCCTTCCATTCCCGGCCAAAGTCATCGAGAAAGCTGTCAACAACCAGCTCTCCGCCTTCCTCGAAACCAACAAATCCCTCGACTTCTCACAGTCCGGCTTCCGAGCCAAACACAGCACTGAGACCGCACTCATCGCAGCAACGGACGACATACGAACTCTACTGGACAATGGAGACACAGTCGCCCTCATCCTCCTCGACCTCTCCGCAGCCTTCGACACAGTCTGTCATAGCACCCTGTTACAACGCCTCAGAAACATCGGAATCCAAGGAAAAGCACTGGATTGGATCACCTCGTTCCTTGCCGGAAGAACCCAAAGAGTCCGCCTCCCACCATTCAAGTCAGAGGCCACTGAAGTCATCTGCGGCGTGCCACAAGGATCCTCACTCAGTCCCACTCTCTTCAACGTATATATGAGCCCCCTCGCGGCCATCGCACGCCAACACAACCTCAACATCATCTCCTACGCTGATGACACTCAACTGATCCTATCACTCACCAAAGACCCTAACACCGCCAAAATCAACCTGCATGAAGGAATGAATGAAGTAGCCGAGTGGATGAAGCACAGCCGTCTGAAACTGAATTCCGACAAAACAGAAGTCCTTATCTTAGGCACCTCCCCCTCTGCCTGGGACGACTCTTGGTGGCCAGTATCCCTTGGAAAAGCACCCATCCCGACAGACCACGCACGGAACCTAGGCGTCATTCTGGACTCCTCACTCTCAATGACCAAACAAGTCAACGCCGTTTCATCTTCTTGCTTCAACATTCTTCGCATGCTCAAAAAAACATTTCGCTGGATCCCCACCGAAACTAGAAAAACGGTCACCCACGCACTGGTTACAAGCCGACTGGACTACGGAAACACCCTATACGCCGGCACCACCGCAAAAATTCAGAAAAAACTCCAACGCATCCAGAACGCTTCAGCCAGACTCATACTAGACATCCCGCGTAATGAACACATTTCTGACCACCTGAAAAACCTCCACTGGCTCCCCGTCAATAAGAGGATAACATTCCGCCTCCTAACCCACGCACACAAAGCACTTTATGAACTTGGACCCGAATGCCTAAATACACGACTTTCATTCTACACCCCCTCCCGCCAACTACGCTCCTCCAACCAAGCCCTTGCTGCTGTACCTCGCATCAACAAAACCACCATGGGTGGAAGATCCTTCTCCTACCTGGCGGCTATAACCTGGAACTCACTCCCCACTCACCTTCGCCTCGAACTGGATATTCGACAAGTAATTCCCCACCCTCCTCCAAGCGCCTTGAGACCCTCTGGGTATGTAGCGCACTATATAAATTATTTGAATTGAATTGAATTGAACCAAGCAGAGGCATGCCTGGATAGTTAGGCAAGAAAATACCTACTTTCTAAAAGTGGTATTTTCAAACACAGGATATTAACACCCGCTTTACTAAAAGATGTATTTTATTATTCTGAGTTCAGGCATACTAAATTTGAATTTCTACCATGTTGCCTGAGTCAGTTAGGATTAGAAGAATGTAATATCTAACTGCCCATTCTGGCCTACGAGGACAGGTAGCCTTCAATAGTGAAAAACGAAAATGGCTGTAATTCACTATTAGAACATGCTACACACATCAGAGCATGTCCTACCTCATATTTACAATGCACCATGCTCTTGGGCCTACCATAGGGGTGTCTAACATGAAGCAAAGGCAAGGTTTAGGGACTGGCAAGTGGATGCACTTGGCCAAGTCGACATGGCAGTGCTAGACTGCACAAAGGCCTTGCAATGGCAGGCCTGAGACACACTTTACAAGCTGCTTCTGTGGGTGGGACAACCAGTGCTGCAAGCCCACCAGCAGCATTTGATATACAAGCCCTGGGCACACATGGTGCACTGTACTAGGGGCTGACAGATAAATCAAATAACCCAATCATGGAATAACCAATTAGTATATCAATTTAACATAGGGAGCACTTGCACTGTGGCACTGATTAGCAGTGGCACAGTGCCCAAAGCATAAAACCAGCAAAAACATTTCAAAACAGAGGAAGCAATCCGTCAAAATGGAAGGGAGACGAACGCAAATGATGCCAGGTCGAATAAGGACCAATTCAGGAAATTTTACTTTACAATGCATGAGAAATGGCTAGCAATGATGCTTAGAAAGGTCCCTTCACCAACCATGGCGTTCACTGTGGTACTCTGCACAAGTATTAGAGCCCTGCCGTAAAGGGGAATTTTTTCCAGACTTTGCAAAGTACAGCTTCATTTTTGACCGCTTTAATACCTCTAAGGGCATATGAACCCACTTCAATGCATATGTTGCAGAACCTGTCTCAGAGAATGTCAACCTTCAGGTGCACCAGTATTGGCATGAAAAGCTACATCAGTGGCCAGAGTTGGCAAATTGTGTACTGGCTGTTTTGGCATTGCCAGTCTCAAATGCCAGCTTTGAGAGCGCCTTTTCACGAATACAAGTTTACATGAGAAGGAAAGAGAGAGTTCGAGTGACCAAAGACTCACTGAAGAAATATTGTATGGTGTACTACGATAAGTTTCACTTGTAAAACTTTATTTGGACCTCACATGCACTGTACGTACGCTGTCTATATACCATGCATCAATCACGAAAGCAAGCAATAATGAAAGCAAAGTGTTTCATCAACACCGGTAAAACACTGTTTCAGTTGTTCTTTATGGCGCGGAAATGAGTAACCACTGAAAAGCACTGGTTTTTTTTAGGTATTGAAATCACTGGAAAACACTGAAAAAACACCATATTTACAACAATATGGTGCAGCCCTACGTCACCCCCATGCTGACGCTAAATTTAGCAGCCTAGCGCCAACACAGACACTCTTGCACTATGGTGCAAGGATGTCTGCTTTGAAGGGGAAAATTGTTTATGTGCAGGAAGGTGTCCCTTCCTGCACATGAACAATCTTTAAAAGGTGTTTTGTAACTTCTATGTGTACTGCTTAATGCAGCACGCATAGAAGTTGCAAAACATAATTATTTTTAAATGGACAAAATAAAGAAGTAATACTATAAAAAATAATTGGTCGCATTATACTTTTTCTTTCTGCATACTTTGGTCAAACCTGCAGCATAATTTGATGTTCCCGAGCTGCATAATTCCATTGGCCCTAAGCATGATTTAGTAAGCTTATCTTGGCACCAACAATGCTGCCCACTACTATTCATTGCATCAAATTCTAAATGGATGAAGGTATGAAGCCTTTATTGAAGGTGGCATTAAAAGTATTACAACAATCGCAGTAAAGAACTAGAAATAAAGTAATGTCACTAAGTAACACAAAAACTGAGACAAGCCTTGAAAGTGCAATAGGTCTCGTCTTTGATTAAGTTAAATCCATTTGCTTTGATAATGGTATTGTATAGCAAAGCAAATGCCTTTAACTTAATGAAAGGCGAGACCTATTGCCTTTTTAATACTTGTTTTTAAACATGAGATGTTCTCGCATAACCCTAGTGGACCTTTCAGTAGACAATTTCAAATAATTTTTCCTGAATTGAATGGTAGTATAGAGGTGTTTGGAAATTTAATGAACTCCTGTGAAGAAAATTCTATTGATGGCACTTGTATTTTTTAACCGGTTACTGGTATTTGATTGTGTTTTTTTATCCAATAGACATCCATTTTTGCCTGGGAGATAGTGTAACATCGAAAAGTCCTGCTCTGCAACAGTACACAGGGCAAAATATTTGTTGCTTCTCAACAGGAAGGCCACAAAGAAAACTTAGATTCGTTTTAGTAAAAAGTACATTACACTTTGATCAAGAACACTAATGTACACTTGACAATTTTTTTTTTATTGTGGTTTTATATCGCCCCGACTTGGCTTAATGGCTTTAGAGCACTCTGCTTTACTAGAGAATCTGAGCAGTTTCACATTTTTAAGACATGGGAAGATAAAGTTATCTGCCCACAGTCAAAGAATGATGAGCCAAAGCCGTGTTTGAAACTGATTCCCAAGGTCTTAAGTCGGTAGCTATGGACTGTAGGCCACATTTCTTCCCTCAATACATATTTATGCTTTTGGTTCTGCTGTAGGTGAAGAAATTAAAATAAAGTGCACAATAACTCATCTAGCCCAAAATATTGGCTTAATTGATTTGTACATTTTAATCCTTTGCTTTTAGCGCCTCTGATCCTAGTGTAATGCAAAATCCCTGCTGTGGAAGAGATCCTTAAAGACCTACTTGTTTGCAATGCAAATTAACTGGGAGATTTCCACAGTGCGCTTATTGGAAAGTGTACCATAATAATGGTTGCTCATGAGGGGTGGGCAGACAGGAAAGCTTGTTGTGAATGCCTCTGGGTGTGTTTATTTTTGTGAAAATAGAACACATAATTGTACTGGCAATGCCATACCTAACACATGACCACCAATTTTAGGGGATCTCAAGCACAATTCTCGAAAGAAGTGCTGGGCCCATATTGCACAAAATGCACATCAAGGTTCTCACAAAATGACCCCATCTGTTGTGGGATGGACAAGAGGGTGAATGCGGGACCAGCACTACCAAGGTTCTCTGTGAGTAACAGTGCCACCAAATGCTTGGTTCGTCTCTGGTTCCCATCACCCATGTGAACAAAGGGACATGGATCTGCTGACATTGACAGGCTACTGTCTCTCCACCAACATGAGGTCCCTTTCTCTAAATGCTTGTTTTCTTGTTTCCACCCCTAACAAATGGGTGCAATTTGAAATGTGCAAAGCAGCATTCAAGCACGGTAAAAGCAAAGGTTTATTGGGTACGTCTAGACTGGAATATCAGATACAGCCTTCTCCAGCTTACAGTTTACTCCCTCCCTTGCGCCTCCAAAGATCACACATTGAGGAAGGCTGTTTTGGAGTGAGCACATGTATGTGAACTTGGATTACCTACACAAATGCTCTGGCAATGCTGTATGCAGGCTGTTTGTGAACAGTCACATGCGGTCGGTAGGTGGCGCTGTTACACAACTAGTTGTTCAAAAAAGAAAAAACAAGCACGTGGTGGGAGCCTGTGGGCGCGCAGTGGGAGCGTGTGAGGCAGAGGAGATGCCATGCGCGTGCACAGCGCCTGTTTGTGCGCACACTTGGGGGCAGATTTATGTTGGTAATGCGCCACGTTTGAGTCACGCAACTGCGGCGTAAACGTGGCGCATCCCTATGACCCATTTACAACATGACGCATCTAGGCAGATGCGTCACGTTGTAAAGCCCTGCGCCACTTGTGGGCGTTCCGGCGCAGGGTGGGCGTTCCGGGGCAGGTGCGCCTCGCAAAAGTGGCTGAGTGAAATCTATAAGATTTCACTCAGTCACTTTCAGGCCAATGCTGCGTCAAAACCCTGCGCCTGCTTGAAGCAGGCGTAGGTCTTGACGCAGCATTGGTCAGATAGGGCACCCCCGAGCCTTGCTGGAGCTGCGTCGCGCTTGCGACGCAACTCCAGCAATGCGCCACCTTTACGGCACAGATGCGTCACGGATCTGTGCCGTTTTTGCCCCATGGTGCGCCGCATTGTAAATGCGGCGCACAATGGGTGGCGGAGCAGCGGCGCAAAATACCTGGCGCATCCCTGGGGATGCGCCAGTTATCATAAATCTGCCCCTTGGTTTGTCACCCTTCGCGCACCAAAACGAGAACAATAGTCTCACCTAGGTGATGCAGCGCATGCGCAGTGTTCGCTCGGCTAGACCTAAAAACTGGAAGCAAAAGAATTGTTATCGCATTAGGGGGTAAAATAGACGGGGGCCAGAAGGAATATGGCGGCAAGCAGTCACCTCACAGCGGGGACCGAACTGGAGGCTTCGAGGTCTGAGGTTGAAGTCTTTCCTCGTCGAGCTAGGTAACAGCGCGGGGGGGGGCGCACAGGACCAGAGGTCAAAGGCTAGTCATTGGTAAAAGAAAGTAAAAAACTTCAAAAGGGAACATGGCAAACTATTTCCTTACCCAGACATGATCCTAACGTGTGGCCGCACAGCTGTCAATCGTGTTCTACCTTCTGCCTTTGAGTGCTTTTTAAACAGCTGAGCTTGCCATTCTGGGACTAGTTGTTTAGAGTGTCTCCGTTATAAGCGTGGGCTTCAAAGTCTCTGCACCTGAAGTCCAGGACTGAGTGGTGGTGTGAGACCTGATATGAGGCAAATCAGTGTGACTGACTGCTCCTCAGCCCTGCAAGCCTAGCAGAGGCAGTTCAGGTAGACATGCAAAACAGATTACTCAAAGAAAGAATCTTCTAAGCAGAATTACACATTTATACAATTCTACGTAAATGACAGCTGAGAACACAGCACTTTGTAATATATTGAATGTCCATGGATCCAGTATATGTAATAATTTAGGTTTATTTTAAGATAAAATCAGGTCAGGTAGACAATTGGAATAAGATTGTATAATAATAGAAAGGACCCCATCAGGAGCAGATGGACTTCAGCTCAGCCTCCAGATGTAACTGTTCCAGCTTTCAAGCAAATACAATTGGAACACAGATGACATCATAGAGACATGTAGAGATAGTATGAGAAACACTGAGGAAGGACAAAGAAGAATTGAAAGCAGGATGTAACACATCTCCCCCTTTGACAAAATAAAATAAAATAAGAAAACAAAAGAGATTAAAACATTGATAATAGAACATATAGCATATAGCATAGAATAACAATAAGCGAAAGTACAAAGAAAAATACAGTAACCCTCATGGTAAAGAATCCATATTACTGATCAAAAACACAGCTTTTAAAACACACAACATTATGAACACCTCTAAACTTAGAGCACTTAAAAGTGGTTCAATAACTAGATAAAAGATAGTGAACACAAGAAATTCTGCAAAAGAGCAACTAGCGGCTCTTTAAACATCAAAGATAGCAAACACTTGCTATTTTACAAAAGAGCAACCTGCGGCTCTTCACGTTGTAAATAAATGAAACTCCTCTAATATAATAGAGCGCTAAAGCGGTACATATCCTAGTATAGAGCAACTTTCACTCTCACAAATTCCAAATACCTGAACACCTCTAACAAAGTTAGAGCACATTGTGGTTCAGCAAAAGAAACTATAACTCTTCAAAATATTGAAATCTCATCAACATGGCTCATCCTAAGATGCAAGCCGTAAACACTTAAAATACAATGAAAATGGAAATTCTTCAAAATTATGCAATCTCATGAACATGGCTCATCCTAAGATGCAAGCCGTAAACACTTAAAATACAATGAAAATGGAAATTCTTCAAAATTATGCAATCTCATGAACATGGCTCATCCTAAGATGCAAGCCGTAAACACATAAAATACAATGAAAAATGGAGCACCTCAATAGATGAGCACAAAATGTGGCCCCTTTCAGAATACACATGCATACATCCCATGCACATGTCAAACATGTAATCCACAACGGATTTAAATAAAACACTCGAGCACCTCAAACAACGTTGAGCATAAACATGGCTCTCATATTAAGTACGATACTATCTGACTGTAGTATAACTAAATACCTTCCAAAATTAAAACGATACTGTCTTATCTCACTGTAGTATAACTAAACACCTCAACCATCATGAAACATGTGTGTTCTATCAGTTCCAGAACACACATACAAAGTACACACATGCAAAGTACACACATGCAAAGTACACATATGCAAACAAATCATGTGAGAAGTAATACATGGCAATAAAATGATGTGCAGTCCTCCCCAAAATACATATATGAACACCTCCCTCTGAAATATGAGAAAAGTAGTCAGATGCAGACGCAGTGATGTCTTTCTGCAAACAACAACATTTGAAAGATGTACATCAGCTGTGTACATCAGCGAAGTAATATTTTGTAAAAGAATTGCAGACGTCGAAGTAATGAACCAAACTCCCCAAATGGTGAGAAATGATCCTTAGTGTTCCAAAATAAATGTTTCAGAATAACGTTTACACAGATCGTTGTGCCATATCTTCTTACGAATTCTACTTTTTAAATGTGCAGTTCTCTCTTCACAATGTACGAAAATAGTACCTTTTCCTTCAAATTCGTATTAAATTCAATTTGCTGTCAGGATATTATTAAACGCGTTGATGCTTCACGACGCGATGTGCAACAAATATCGCCGTCAATGACGTCATACGTTTTGTTGCGTATGCCGCGCTGCATACGCAACGTTGATGACATCGGTTGCTGCCATGGACGGAGAGAAGACGGAGAGCATGGTGTTGTCAAGGTGATGACCACGCTCAGAAATCGTTGCGAGCGCTCGAGCCATTGCTCCTGTAAGTCGTTGTCTTTATTATTTAAAAATCGCCAAAAGAATTTAACAGCAGGAAATGTGCAAAATTCAACACTGGGCCTTAAAATAATACACGGTTTTGAAACATTTGAACATCCTTTTTCGAATTCACAGTAGACACGGCTCACAGTGCTCTGTTCACAGATGCCAGCGTCGAATGTACAGCAGACACCGCACTCTGTGCTTCGCACATAAAATCCAGCATTTATTTTGGAGAGGCCAAAGCAAAACTTTATATCCATTCTCACGCTGTTCAACTTCTTTAAAAGTCTAATACAAATGAATGTTGCACCTCCATTCATCACAGCAGATGGCAAATGCGTGTCTCTCCCAAACATGGCACACATCTTTCCTATTAAAAGTTCTTGACAATTCAGTCCAAATAAGTTTAAATATTAAAAGTTTTCTTCAAATCATGCAGTTGTAATTTCTTCAGATTTAAGCCAAATCACGCAGTAGAAATTCTAACACCCAAGGGAAACAGGCTGTCCAGATTACACAGGACACTGGTGGGGTCAATCAGGGTGCTCTCATAAAATACCTTTTCTTCTTCTTGGCTGGAATTTTTTTTTCAGTTGCAGTAGTTCCAAAAGTCTTTAAGTTCCTTAGTTCCTTATTCTTTAAGTTCCTCAGTTGTAGATTTCCATTAAATCAGTCTTTATCCACGCACAGGCTCTGTACCTCGTCGCCAAATTTGTAATATATTGAATGTCCATGGATCCAGTATATGTAATAATTTAGGTTTATTTTAAGATAAAATCAGGTCAGGTAGACAATTGGAATAAGATTGTATAATAATAGAAAGGACCCCATCAGGAGCAGATGGACTTCAGCTCAGCCTCCAGATGTAACTGTTCCAGCTTTCAAGCAAATACAATTGGAACACAGATGACATCATAGAGACATGTAGAGATAGTATGAGAAACACTGAGGAAGGACAAAGAAGAATTGAAAGCAGGATGTAACACACTGTGTTCCAGGCTGATTAGTCATTGCTTTATGGAAAACAGACATATAGTACCGAAAAGTTCACATCCGGGTCAATGCCAGCTGTTCTCAAAGGCTCCAGGCTGCAAAAGTTCCAATGCTTAGAGAAAGGAATGTGTCTCTTTTTGAAGCACAGATTAAGAGCATGAATAGTGCGATAATAACTAGAAGGGGTAGGCAGTGGGTGCAGGGAAATGAAGACGCCAGAAACTATGGGGGTAGTAGAGAAGAGTGAAACCAAGATTGAGGAGGAAGGAAGTGGAGAACAGAAAGTAGAAACCGCTGCTGACGGGGGAGGAAGTGGGGTGATAATGGTGTGTGCCGAATGATGCACGAAAAGGGGGCAATACCAGGAAGTGACCGGAAGACCATACTGATGAAACATCACAAACGTGGGAGCAGGAAAGGGAAGCCAGTGAGGGGAGGTTAGCTAAAGAGAAGTGGGAGTATGGTGAGCAGCAGAGATTACAGTATAATGAGCCCAGACTGGAGGAATCAGCAACAGTAGGGGTGAGAGGAATACAGGCATTCATGCACCCCCAAGAATGCCCCAATGGCCTAATGAAACTTGAGGGAGTCCCTCTGCAAAGTACATGGAGGGGACCCACCATGCTCCGGACCCTGTCCAAAGCCCTCAGCGAGAGGCGGCACCCGGAGCTCGAGCTACGGCATGGGAGGGCTGCTGGAGCTTTTGTTAGGCCACCGGAATGCCCTCTGTTGAAAAAACTAATCTAAAGCGAACAGTCGCAACAACAGAACCGCTCTATTCTTTATAGATTTTATATGTGCATAAAATGCGTGTCAGAGCGCGGAGAGGCGGAAAACACAAGCGTTCCTGTTAAATATTGAAAATAGAAACTAGAGGCCTCATTTATTAGAAATGATGCATCGCTGCGTGAAAGCAGCGATGCGTCACTTCTCAGTGCGCACTCCTTGCGACATACCTGATGCGTCATATTTACAGTATGACGCATCATGTCGCAAGGAGGTACAGATACGTCAGTATTTCTGACGTATCTGTAAGCGCAAAAGTGACGCATTGCTGGAGTGTGTCACAAAAGTGACGCAACCCCAGCAATGCATCCTTTCACATGGTTGCGTCAGTCTTACGCCTGCTGTGAGGCACGCGAAAGATTTTGACGCAACGGCGTCCTAGAAGTGACGCAGTGAAATCTCATAGATTTCACATGTCACTTCTACGAGGCTTTTTGTGAGGGAACGCCCCCCCTGCATACATTACACCTGACGTAGGTATAATGTAGCGCAGGGGTTTACAAAGTTAGATGCGTCCCTTTGTAAATAGTGCGCAACAGAAGGCATGTTTTGCGCCGCCGATGCGTCACAAAAAGTGATGCAACAGCAGCGCAAAACCTGACGCAAGGCCTCATAAATGAGGCCCAAGGACTTGAACCCACATGTCATACGGCCGTAAGCAGGAAACAAAGAACAGTGCGTGTTAAAACAGTGACGCATGTGAAAAGCGCTTTTACAGAAAAAAAAGGAGTCCATAAACAATGCCATAAAATGGCCCCTGTATAGGGTTAGCAGCACATGGTCGCCGCGCTCGGTGAGGGCTACAGTCAGGAAGAGGCATGCATGCAATGGACCAATGAGGACAAAAGAATAATGGAGTGGAGAGCCAGCAAAAGCAAATGGCAAGCCTATCGGTGGGCTGAAGCCCTCAACAGTAGATACAACATGTCTCAGTTCTAGAGCCGAGACCTAAAAAGGACGAGTGGGAGGGGTGCCGAATTTGGATTCGCCCAGGGATTCTCTGAGCAAAGGCCAGCTCCGAGTTGTAGTGTACGGACTAGTCGTTCCGCATTGCGTGATGACGCAATGCGGCGGCGGCCATCTTTGGCGGCAGTGCGCATGCGCGCATTGTGTGGCGCGAATGCCGAGCGAGCAGTCACCGGCTCGGCGCTCTCCAGAGCGAGATACTTGCATTAAACACCCTTGAACCCACAAAGCGAGTCAGCGTCATCATTGGGGAGAAAAGGGTACCATTACAATGGCGACGGAGGCTGGGATCGTGGCAAAATAACCAGCAATTCAAAAAAAAAGGAAAGACACCACTGTGCCCTGGATGCAGCTGGAGCAAAGCACAACCACAGAAGAACCATTACCCACAGTGGTAGTGAGTAGGAACAAGCCCCGGACAGCGCGGCAGAGCCCCTCAACACACCATTGGGGACCAACTTGAGCACTTCAAGGACCAGGGAGTGCGTGTAGAGGGTCACGGAACGTCACAGCCCCCACTGTCACCACACGGCCCAGGAGACAGAGCGCTGGCGACGTCAGGGAAAAGCGAAGGGGTAGAGACAGAGAGCCCCCAGCTTCGCCACAAAGAGCAGAAGGAAGAAGGAGCGCCAGGGAGCCCCAGGGGGCAAAGTGAAACCGCGCCAACAGTCAAGCGCGAAACCATGTGTGCACAGGCGTCTTCAGCGACGGCGCCAGTCCCGTTCCTGCCCAAGCCAGGAGAACCCCTGATGAGATGGGAGGACTGGAGGGACTACATAGACAACTTCATAGAGGTGTTAGAAGACGAAAATGAGGAACAATTCACAAGTAAGAGGAAGAGGAGAATACTGCTCCACAACTTGGGCCCGGAGGGGCTCAGAGTTTTCAAAAACCTGGTTCCCAAGCAAAGAGCGACCACAGACGACGACGTGTACGCCCACGCGATCGAGGAATTGAATGAACACTACTGGCCAGCGGTATGTGTCTCAATTGATCGATACAATTTTCAACAAAGAAAGCAAGAAGTGGGGGAGTCGGTCGAAGAGTATGTGGCGGCATTAAGGAAACTGGCGTCCACGTGCAAGTACCATGCGTTCCAAGACGCGTTTATCAAGGATCAGATTGTGATGCATACCACGAGCAAGGCTATACAAGAGAAATTATGGTCAAGTGGAGATGTCACACTCAAAGAAGTCATGGCCACAGTAAAAAAAAGCTGAGCTGGCACGACGATGTACAGAGGCTGCGAAGAAAGAAACCGTGGCCAGGCCCATGGTGAACAGGTTAGAAGAGGACGTCTCCGGGAGAGATAACAGGCCTAAAGGTACCACGCAGAAAGGACCACAAAGGTGGCAAGGAAATCCTGGCCCACCTAACCGACAGACGGGAGGTGGAAAGAGAAGCTGTTACCGCTGTGGGAGCTTGACGCACGAGGCCCATGACAGGAAGTGCCCAGCGTTTCGCGCCAAATGTTTGTTCTGCGGAATCGTAGGGCATTACGAGAAGGTATGCCGCAAGAAGTCAGGCAAGAGCATGGTACGGTGCGTGGATCAAGGGCAAGAAGACTCTGAGGACAACGGCCATGAGGAGGAAGACACGGTGCTTGGCATCTACGACCAGATATTATGTGTGGACACCAACAGAACAAGCAAGCCGGTGTTGGACATGACAATTGGAGGAGTGCCAATAAGCATCGTAGCAGACACAGGCTCACCATACACGATAGTCCAGAGGGCGGTGTGGAACGAGACCTTCAAGCCTCACGTGGGCCCAGGACTGGAGAAATTGGACATAAGGCCCGTCACGTACAATGGAGACCGCATACCCATGGTGGGATTCAGGCTGTTGAAATTCGAATTCAGAGGACGGAGTGCCATCTGCAAACTGTATGTCTCAGGAAAAGGACCCTCGGTGTTGGGATGGCTGGACCAGGGCGACCTGGGAATAAAACTGGACCCGGGAGGAAAAGTCCAGATTCTCCTTACCGAACCGGATGGATGGCCCGACATAGACAGGTGGAAGAAGGAATACCCGAAGGTGTTTGGAGGCAAGGTGGGGAAGCTCGAAAAATTTGCACACAAGATCATACTCAAGGTGGGAGCAGTGCCAGTGTCCCACAAAGTGAGAAATGCACCCTTGGCGGTGAGAGAGGCAGTACAAGTGGAACTGCAAGAGCTGGAAAAGAAGGGCATCATAGAGCCGATCATGTGCGCTGAATGGTTGGCACCACTGGTGGTGGTAATGAAACCCAGCGGGAAGGTCAGGCTATGTGTAGACCTGCGAGAGTTGAACAAAAACATTGTAGTGGAGAAGTTTCCCCTACCAAGAATCGAAGAGATGCTAGCCAAGACAAGGGGAATAAAGTGGTACTCCACCATCGATTTGAATTCAGCATACCACCAAATAGCACTGCATCAGGAGAGCAGGAGGTTAACGTCCTTCATCACCCCCTTTGGCTGCTACCAATTTTGCCGCATGCCATTCAGGCTGGCATCAGCAGCGGCGGTGTTTCAAAAATTGATGCACCAGTTATTCAAGGACATGGATGGCATCCAGTACTTTCAGGATGATATCTTGATAATGGGGCAGGACAGGTTAGACCATGACGCTAAACTCACCAAAGTACTGAAAGTCTTGGAGACAAAAGGCCTGACCGCAGAATGGGACAAATGCCGCCTAGGGATGGAGTCAGTGACGTACCTGGGGCATGAGATTGGAGTGCAAGGGATCACACCAAAAGCTGAGAATGTGAAAGCCATCTGCGATGCGCCGCCCCCCACCAGCAAGGAGGAAGTCAGGTCCTTTTTGGGCATGGCAGAATATTACAGTAAATTTGTTCAGCATTTTGCAACGAAAACCCACCACATGAGACAACTAACAAGGGAGAAAACAACATTCAGCTGGTCCGCAGAAGCACAGAAGGAATTTGAGAGTGTCAAGATGGATATCGTGGGTGCGGTGCCACTACAAGGCTATGACCCCCAAGGCAGAACGGTGCTCACCACGGATGCCAGCGACAAGGGCTTGGGTGCCGTCTTAATGCAAGACAGAGGACAAGGAGTGGTAGAGACATTGAGCTTCGCTTCTCGCACGCTGAGCAGCACTGAAATGAAGTTCAGTGTCATAGAAAAGGAGATGCTGGCGGTGGTGTGGGCGATGACAAGATTTCGGCAATTCCTGTGGGGGACTCGGTTCCAACTAAAGACGGACCACAAACCACTTGTGAAGGTGCTCACCTCCAGCGGGCATGCCAGCGCCACGCCTAGAATCTCTAAGATGACTCTAAAACTATTGGAATTCAGATATGATGTAGAGTATATTCCGGGTAGTCGCAACAAGGTGGCGGACTACTTGAGTAGAGCGGCAGCCATGGAAACAGAAAAAGAGGACAGAGATGAGGGAGAAGAGATGGTAGCCCTATTGGATGACCAGGAAAGAGTCATTAGCAGACAAGAATGGGAAACAACCTATAAGGAGGATCAAGTGGCACAGAAGGTGAAGGAGTACATTGTGAGGGGCTGGCCAGAGAAAAGACACCTCAATGAGGAATTTCGGAGGTACTATGAAGTCAGGGAGGAGCTCTCAGTAGATGACGAAGGAGTGTTCGGGTACAGAGGAGACAAGGTCATCCCTCCCTCAGGAATAATTCCCAGGTTGTTGGCGATACTCCACGAAGGACACCTAGGCATTGGCAAGACAAAATTAAGGACCAAACAGGGATACAGTTGGCCAGGAATGGACATACAAGTCGAGCGTCACATCAGAGAGTGCACTCAGTGCCAAGATGCGGATAAGACACTCAAACCCTTGAGACCGGCGCTAGGACAATTTGAATCCCCGAGAAATCCATGGGAGGCGTTGTCCATTGACATTTTGGGTCCGATCCTGGACAATCAAGGAACGCCAAAGTACGTATGTGTCCTCATAGATAGATACTCCAGGTGGCCAGAAGCGAAGGTAGGAGAGGTAATGGACACAGAGACAATTCTAAAGTTCTTAGATGACACGTTTGTAAGAGAAGGCATCCCCAAGTCCATATTGAGTGACAACGGCCCTCAATTTACCTCAGAAAAATGGACTAAGTTCATGGAGAGGAATGGCATCCTCTCCAAGCACACTGCCATATATCACCCGGCAGGCAACGGACTGGTGGAACGTTTTAACCGGGTAGTGATGGGATCAGTGCAAGCAGCGATAACGTGTGGAAAAGAGTGGGAAAAGGAGATAGACCAAATGATATGGGCGTACAGAATCACCCCTACCGGCACAGGGTACAGCCCGTTCCAAATCCTGAGAGGCCGAGATCCTTTCACGAGAGACAACAGAATGTGGAAGGAGAAGACGGTGACCAGCAAATGGTCCCCAGCAGTGGTGCAGGCGAACTTGCAAAAGGCACAAGCGATATATACCAAATACTACAATGCCCGAAGGAACATGAAGGAGACGGGGCTGGAAGAAGGCGAATGGGTCCGAGTCAAGCTGGCGGTGATGCAGAGAAAGGGGGACAGCAAGTACAGCAAACCACTCCAGGTCAAGGAGGTGTATGATCGAGCGGCCTTGTTGAGTGATGGCAATGTGTGGTCCCAAAACCGCATGGCAAGGTGCAACAAGGTGCTGAGGTGGAGTCATGAGGAACAGGAGCAGGGATCTGCGACAGAGCCCAACGGTGGAGCGGAACTCACCGACTGGGATATGGACCAGGGAAATGAAGAAATGAGTGAGATACTGGACAACAGAACCACCCCGGAGGTGGACGAGGAGGAGGAAGTAAGGAAGTCGAGAAGGAGCCCAGAAGAGTCCAATGGCAGGGAGGGCAGCGAGGAGACATTGGGAAGAGATGCCCCTGCCGCCCCGGCAAGGTATACCAGCAGAGGAAGAGCTGTGGTGAGACCTTCCCGATTCCGAGACTTTGAGATGGGTGAAGGACTGTAAGTTTGGAAATGGTTTCTGTTGTATAAAAGGGGGAGATATGTAGTGTACGGACTAGTCGTTCCGCATTGCGTGATGACGCAATGCGGCGGCGGCCATCTTTGGCGGCAGTGCGCATGCGCGAATTGTGTGGCGTGAACGCCGAGCGAGCAGTCACCGGCTCGGCGCTCTCCGGAGCGAGATGCTTGCATTAAACACCCTTGAACCCACAAAGCGAGTCAGCGTCATCATTGGGGAGAAAAGGGTATCATTACACGAGTGAGAAGAGTAAACCGAAATATCTCTGTTGAGGATGTGAATGTCTCAAGCTTTCCTAAATCCCTTCCCCCTGACACACCCAGACATGTGCCTGGTGCAGCTAAAGTATTTCATTCATAGAACAGGTTTCATCTTAGCTTCATTTCCCTGTGGGTAGGGCGTCTATTTCTGACAGCACATGCAAACATGATTAATACACAAAGCCATTAACTTCTTTTGTTAAAACAGCAGTATATTTTATTTATTTGATGACGTGAAGAATACACATTTCAAATATGCTACTAAAGTAACTTCTATTTGTTTTGAAATGTTTTCACTTTGAAAGAATTCTAAGCTAAATTATTCCTGTAATTGTGAAATGGATACATGAGAGGTACAACAGATAAAAAATGTCATGTAAAATATTCTTTACTTTCTCAGTTCATCTGTACTCAGTCACGAGGATGCTTCAGATCATCATTACCTGAGCATAAGTATTGTATAACACATCAGTTGCCGTATAGGGGATAAATACACAAATAATGCATAGATCCATGAAGGACTCTCTTTTTTTTATTAATGTTTCATGTATCACCACAGGCATGGCGATGGCCACATAGAAGGGTTTACATGTAGAGAGCTATGAAGATTTATGTAACTTTCCATATGCATATGACATAGGGGCATATTTATCATGCAGTTGTGTTGAGGAGCAAGGCAACTACTAAATAAGATATATCCAGCCATGAAAGGCCACTTTGTGTGGCACTGAGTGGCTTGATAAATTTAGAGTAACGCAACGCAGTGCATTTCATTTCTCTTCCCCAGGGAGGCGTTCCATTGGTGGAGCCTGGGTGTTCCCAAGCATCCACCCAGGGATTTTGGTGCATTTCTAGACTTACCACTACTGGTAGACCCGGCATTGCATCAAAATGTTACTCCTTCCCAGGTAAGGCCTAACATGGAGAAGTATCTCTATTTCTCCTCATGTTTTCCTCTTTGTACGTGTGCTGCATTCTGCATCACACATAGAAACAGGAACATGCCTCAGAGGTTTATGTTTGGCAAGGAAGGTTTACCAAAAACAATCCTGCTTGCAATGCAGGCACCCTTACACCATGGTGCAAGTGTGCCTGTGTTGGTGCTAGAGTGCACACAGTTCGACAGTGCAGGGAAAAGACAGGAGTGCAACGTGTAATGTTAAATATGGTGCATTCCTGCCCTTTACCCCTCACTCGGCCCAACAAGGTGGCTTGCTGTTCTATGCTGTGCTGTGCTGTGTGATTGTTTTATAAATGTGCCCCTCAAGATCCTAGGTAAGGTGAACTGTTAATATGAAAGAAATAGCTTGCTTTGCTCATGTATATGTGCAAGGGCATGTGCATCCAGAATGGAAGGGGATATGATGAATGCACTTAGGCATTTTCATCTGCAAAGCAGAACATCTGGGGCTGGCTCTGCCTGCAGGCAATGAATTGTCTTTTTAGGCCGAGCATTCAAGACCTCTTGTATATACTTTAGTACATGTACTTTAGTATATACTTATATGTGTATGTACTATGTGGGGTCTGGAGATCAGCTCTAGGACTTGTCTGCTTCGGCTTAGGGACTTTTTATCTGTTCAACTGCTGAGGGACTTTCTTTTTTTTATTTTCCTGGCAAATACCTCTATTTATCTTTCTTGATAGAAAACAACCAGCAGAGGTCAGTAAAATATCAGAATCACTTTAGCATTCTCTAGATTCCAGTCATAGAAATTGTCTTCCACGAGCACCTGTAGACAATAATATATTTTTTTAAATCTTGTATTTTCAGTAATATGACCACAGAAGGCCCTGCTTTTATATTAAAAACAGAGCTTTGGACTATATCATTTTCCACTAATAGGCAATATTTCTCTCAATGTATTCCCGTACCTGGGGTGTCACACAGTTTGCTGCTTACTTTCCCTCCATGTTAAAGAACAGTAGATGTTTCAGCTCCCAGGCTAATGTGCTGCACAGCTAAATACATATAGGGTCCCAAAGGCAAGACTGATTGCATTTCAAATGCTTGTTTCCATTTCCTTTCCATTACTGCAGAGTGTGAATGACTCAACAATATCCACTGAGCAGTGGTTGGTGCCGGCAGGACTGAAAGGAACCTCTGTAGACAATAAACAATAATTACGTAATTCCCTGGATGTAAAAGCAGTTTCTGTAGCAAAGGCTTGATGCAAAGAATGAGCACAGCCCACCTTTCCCAGTTTGCCTCGCCCTCTAATCTATCCGCAGAAGAATGGACATGTCTGAGGTTGTTTGAGGGTGTTTGTTTTGGCAATCAGTAATGCCGAGAAAGGACCAGGTTTGTAGAACTTGTGTGCACTTACTCAAGGGTGGAATAGTGGATAAGGGCAAATCTGGGAGGTACACTGTTTGCATTGCATTTGTTGACATAGTTTTCAGGTTAGTGAATTGGTATTGGCTATATTGAGCAAATACGTTTCTTAGAACGAATGTAGCCTTCTCTATAAATGCTGTGTCATGCCTACAACTTGACTTTTCTTTGTGAAAGAATTCTAAAGAAATCTTATCTTTCACTTCTAAAGTTTGGCCTGAATACGTTTGTGTTGCGGAGACTTGGTTCAGTGACCCCAACATGCCACAAATCAGTAAGTTACTTTGCACAGGTTATAAAACATTTAGTAAAGACTAGCAGGACAAATGGGAAGGCAGAGTTCTGGCCAAATAATTTAAATGTCGAGGTATTTTGATGCAACTTTTCATGTTTTTTATCTGCTGACATATGGTTTGATTGTCATATGGTTTCGGTCATTTACATTTTTGATGTGCGTATTTTGATGTATAACAATGGTTGTCAAAGCCAGATTGGCATGACCGGGCATCAGGGGGCTCATTTATGGGATTTTGACTTAGGGCACCATGCTGCGCTGTCCTACACTAAAGTAAAATGGCAGAAATGCACCATATTGCTTAAATTCCTGTCCTTATGGCCTGTGCTGGTGCCGTTTTGACAGCCTAGCACCAAAGAAAGGACCCCTGCACCATGGTGCAAGGGTGGGGTGCCTCCATTGGGCGCAGGATTGTGTTTGTGCAGGAAGGGGCAACTTTCTGCACAAAAATAATCATAAGTAGCTTCATCTTCTTTTTTTTGAGCTGCAGAATGCAGGACACACAGAAAGAGGAAAAAACAAGGAGAAATAATCATATTTCACTTTGTTCCATCTCACCTCGCGAGGCGTACAGATTTGGCACCTCCCCATGTTTAGATCACTTTGTAAATCTGGGGCAGCGCCAAATTCCATGGGTGTTGCATGGAAAAACCAACCACAATGGCCATAGAACGCCTTCCGGACTCAAAGTAAGGGGACGCAGCGATTTGCGCCGCGTTGCCTTACTCATGATTACTGAGGCTACTCAAAGCCATGCAGGATAGCTTTGTGTGGCTTCATGAATCGAAATGAGAGCCCTGGATCATGCATGCACCACTGTACATGGTGCCAAAGTGATGCAGGGCTCTCATAACTAAACCACAAGGTGTTTCCCCAGGCGGCTAGGAGAGTGGGGGGGCCTGTTTTGCTACTGGGTGTCGGTTTTGTTACTGGGGGCAGATTTGGAAGCAGTGCTGCAATATCAGGCCCAGTAACAAAATCTGTAGGCCAGCATAATTCTCCCACGGTTCACTTTTATTTCCAGCCTCTGATATGTTTTGAAAAGCACACGCTGCAGAGTTCCTTGTATATCCAGCAGTTTTCAGACAACAATAAAAATGTCAAGATAACTCTGGTAAATTATTTTCCTCCTGGAGAGAGATTAGAGTTTTGTCTAATATAGGCTCTCCAATCTTTTCTGCACTGAGAGCTACGTATGTTCAAAGAAACACAGTGAGAGGTAATAATGTTATTAGTGGCATATAGTGTCCACATCAGAGAAGATTATGTTGGTGACCACTGTATGCAAGGTTACTACCAGTGATCATTTTAGTGCATCTGGCACGTTTGCTAGCAGTAAGGTAATAAAGGCTTTGTCCATATGGAATGCTTCTTTGTGGGTAATACATTTTTTTTAAACATATTTTTATTAGGTACTGCTTCCATTACATCCAGGATAAGGGAGTACATGTACATTTCCGGGGACTACAATTAAACTACCTCCAATATTGTTAACAAAATATCCCATTATATGTATACGGGCATATTACTCATAAGAACAAGTTACTTATAGCAGCAGGACAGTTATCTTTTTTTTTTGTTTCCCCCCCAAACAATTGGACCAACATCCCAACTGATATAATAATAACAATGATCACCACAGGGAATAAAGATTCTACTTTTGAATCCTTACCCCCTCCTTCCTCCCCTGTGGCAGCGACAGACAGGTGGCACAATACCTCTGACCTAGGTAAAGAGCTAGCAGTACACTCATAACTTGTTTAAGAGTCATGCATCCGTGGTGTGAGAGGATGCATTTGACAGTGTTGCTTGGGGGGGTGTTAAGGTGGACACAGCGCTCAGCGAGCTGTGTGTACTCACAGTATCTCCCTCATACTCTGTTGTGGAAACTTGTCCATATTTGTTCCCATAAAAGGAGATCGCTTTCCACATTCTCATCTGTCCGTACTGCTTTGAGGTAACATTCCTCAGCTACCACCCACTCCTGCAGGTCATCTCTCCATTTCTTCCACACAGGTGGTCCGGAATGTATCCAGTGGATTGCTATCCTCCGTTTCGCCAGCACCAGCTCTAACAGCACAAAATTTATAATGCATCCTAGTCCCTTTCTTGGGCGTCGGAAGCACTCCCAGAATACAGGGGCATATTACCAAGCAATAGCGATAATTATCGCTATTGCTTGGTTAGAGACAATATTTTACCGCAATGCAGCGGCGATTTTTGTCGCAGATAAACCTTGGTATTACCAAGGTTTATCGCAAATGCGATAAAAAACGGCCGCAATGCATGAATATCGCTGAAAAGTCAGCGATATTCATGCATTACCGAGCTAATGCTCTTAGCCATGTTATCCACCTCCCATTGGATAACATGGCTAAGAACTGCTCAGAGCAGGTGTTAGCTTTTGGAGATATTCGCGCTTAGCGCGAATATCTCCAAAAGTTGGTAATAGGAGATAGCGATGTTAGCGACTGTTTCCAGTCGCTAACATCTTGGCACGCCCACTTTGCATGTCATTAGTGATAAATATCACTGACATGCAAAGTGGGGCCCAAGATGGTCGCTATCTCCTACTAGCTGTCGCTAACTGGTGTTAGAGACAGGTAGGTAATAGGGATATAATTTTATCTCCGCTTTCATGGCTTTTAAAGCCAAAAAAGCGGAGATAAACCCCCTTGATAATATGCCCCCTAGTGTTTTATAGATGTATCAATATGCACCGCTGTAGCCGTGCCAGGAGATTACACCACCCGGTGCCAGTATAGCTGCAACCATGGACAATTCCAGACCATATGCAGAAATGTGGCGGAATCTGTGCCACATTGTGGACATGCGGAAGACCACCCAGGTGTGAACTGTGCTCGTCATTGGGGGATCAGGTATGTGTGGTGTAGGTAATAGAACTGAATTCATTTGAACTGTGCGTTTCTAACTTTGTGGGTAATACTTAACAGCCAAAGCTGCAATTCATCTGGTACCAAGGTAATAATATTATTTGTAAAACGTCTCCCCAATGCCAAATGATTTAACACTCTAATTTCCCTAGGCGTTCCCTCTGAAATCAACCCTGGAAAAGCCGCTAACCACACATCGCGGTATCATCAAGCCAGACCGTGATACCATAGCGACATAAAAATCGGTGCTAACCGCGGTTATCGTCATCAGCTAACATCTGCAAATTGTCAGACTTAGCTATATTTATAATGGATTTTAAGCCTAAATCCACATCTCACTATTAACAAGGATTCCCTTAGCGCTGTAGTTGCATTGCTGGATTTCCAGCGATGTTCCCTCATTACGCCGCTATCACCAGAAGTTTTATCGCCGTGGAGATAAGCGTTGATAATAACGCGTTATCTTGGCAATTACTTTCGGCGATACAAATTTGCGCTATGTGCGCTATGTGCGCTCTGCGATGTTTTTCGCAGTTTGTTGGTGATATGCCGCCTAAATCTTTAATGGGCAAGTTCCGTGCCTCTTATAAAGCTTTCCAGAGTAAAACATATCACAAATGTAAGCCTCTTTAGCAGTAGTATATATAAATCTTTATTTGGTTACAATATAACCATAAAAGATACACACTATTCATAAAAACATAAAGTAAAATTCCTTAAAACATCAGTTAACACACATTACATTTTCTGGATCCAAAAGCTATCAATATAAGGCTAATTAGAAACAACTTAAGTCATAAAAAGAAAAAGAGTCTCACATATTACAAAAAACACATATCAAATTAATTTCTGTAGTCCCAGCGCCAAGACGCCTCGGCAGTAGTGCGCTTTACAAATATCATCAGTCAGTTAGTCAGTCCCATAACCGATTGTCCCTCTCTCCAATAATGCACCAAACTAGCATTCATTGCTGTACAAAATTCATCATAAAACGGGGTTTCAAGCACTTCAAATTGTACAAAAAGCATTTGTTCAGACCTAACCAACAGAATCCAGAACAAAAGTAAGACTATTCCTAATTACACAGCTCAAAACATTATCTAAACACACACACAGGTATGGACAATCCATGAACAGCCGAAAGTGTAGCATAGTGGGCCTGACTTTTTATAAGTTTTAGGTTTTTAAAGAAGAAATATTGCAACGCGTTTAATTGTCCAGGTAAAATAGGAACAAAACAGAACACAAGGATCAAGAGTTTGTGCAGATGAATTATCACACTCATATGGGCTCAATGCGCCCGGAGCAGACCAGCCCTCGGGGAAACTAATCAGGTGTTCCACAAGATTAAACCTGAACCTTATTAACAACTGCAGATGATAGACATTAGTCGCCCATGTAAGGGAATTTTCTATAAAGGGTACTGTTTAATTAGGCAAAAGCAGTGCTTAATTTGTGCAGGTGGTGTCCGGTGCTTGGCACCTGCACCTATTTCTCAGAGCCGGATCTCTGAAATACCTGCCAACTCATACGGTTGTCGCCCCTCATTTCAGAACTGCATAATGACAACAAACCCCTGAAGTTTCTTTGTTTATCTGTGCATTAAGAATGTAATATCAAGTTCAAGTTCAGAGATTTGTATAGCGCACTACTCACCCAGAGGGTCTCAAGGCGCTTGGGGAAGGGGGGGGGGTTCAGTTTTTGTCGAATAGCCAGGTTTTGAGTTCTTTTCTGAAGGAGATGTGGTTTTGTGTAAGGCGGAGGTGTGTAGGGAGTGAGTTCCAGGTCTTGGCTGCAAGGAAGGAGAAGGACCTGCCACCCATGGTGGATTTTCGGATGCGCGGGACTACGGCGAGGGCTTGATTGGACGATCTAAGTTGGCGGGTGGGTGTGTAGAAGGACAGTCGAGTGTTGAGGCATTCGGGTCCTAGTTTGTAGAGAGCTTTGTGTGCATGGGTGAGAAGACGGAATGTAATCCTCTTGTTGACGGGAAGCCAGTGGAGGTCTTTTAGGTGTCCAGTGATGTGATCTTGGCGAGGGATGTCTAGTATGAGTCTTGCTGATGCGTTTTGGATGCGTTGGAGTTTCTTCTGTAGTTTTGCTGTGATTCCGGCGTAGAGTGTGTTACCATAATCCAATCGGCTCGTGACCAGGGCATGGGTGACAGTCTTTCTTGTTTCGAGGGGGATCCATCGGAAGATCTTTTTGAGAATGCGAAGTACGTTGAAGCAGGAGGATGAGACTGCGTTGACTTGTCTGGACATCGAGAGAGAGGAGTCAAGGATGAAGCCCAGATTGCGTGCGTGGTCAGTGGGTGTGGGTGCTGTGCCCAGAGCGGAAGGCCACCATGAGTCGTCCCAGGCAGAGGGGGATGATCCTAGGATGAGCACCTCCGTTTTGTCTGAGTTGAGTTTTAGGCGGCTATGTTTCATCCATTCGGCTACTTCTTTCATGCCTTCGTGAAGATTGGTTTTGGCGGTGTTAGGGTCTTTGGTGAGGGAAAGAATTAACTGGGTGTCGTCGGCGTAGGAGATGATGTTGAGGTTGTGTTGACGCGCAATGGAGGCGAGTGGACTCATGTAAACGTTGAAGAGGGTGGGACTGAGTGATGATCCTTGTGGTACTCCACAGATGACTTCAGTGGCATCAGAGTTGAATGGGGGAAGTCGGACTCTTTGAGTTCTCCCGGCGAGGAATGAGATGATCCAATTCAAGGCTTTTCCTTGTATGCCGATGTTGCTGAGGCGTTGTATAAGGGTGTTGTGGCAGACTGTGTCGAATGCGGCGGAGAGGTCGAGGAGGATGAGGGCCACTGTTTCTCCGTTGTCCAGTAGTGTTCGGATGTCGTCTGTGGCTGCGATGAGGGCGGTTTCGGTGCTGTGTTTTGCTCGGAATCCGGACTGTGAGGGGTCGAGTGAGTTGTTGGATTCAAGGAAGGCGGCAAGTTGGCTGTTGACGGCTTTCTCAATAACTTTGGCGGGGAAGGGGAGGAGGGATATGGGTCGGTAGTTTTTTAGTTCAGCTGGGTCTGCTGTGGGTTTTTTCAAGAGGGCGCTGAGTTCGGCGTGTTTCCAGCTTTCTGGGAAGGTGGCAGAGTTGAACGAGCAGTTGATGACATCACGGAGATGGGGTGCGATGATGGAGTCAGCTTTGTTGAAGATGTGGTGGGGGCAGGGGTCGGTTGGCGAGCCAGAGTGGATTGAGTTCATTAGGCGGATGGTGTCTTCGGTGGTGATTGGGTTCCAGGCGCTGAGGTTGTTAGTTGGCGGTGTGGGATCTGAGGAGGGTGGGGAGGGTAGTTCGCCGGGAGTGTTCTCGAAGCTGTTGTGGATGTCGGCAATTTTGTTGTAGAAGAAGGAGGATAGCGCATCGCAGAGGTCTTGGGAGGGAGTGATGTCGTTAGATGCAGCGGCGGGGTTGGTGAATTCTTTGACAATGTTGAAAAGTTCCTTGCTGTTGTGGGCGTTTATGTCGAGACGATCCTTGAAAGCAGATTTCTTGGTGGATCGAATCAGTTGGTGATGTTTGCGGGTGGCCGTCTTGAGGGTGGCCATGTTGTCGGTGGTTGGGTTTTTTCTCCATGTTTTCTCTAGGGTGCGGCATAGCTTCTTGGATTTTTTAAGGTCATCATTGAACCAGGGGGCCTTTTTATTGCCTGAATCGATCTGGCGCTTTTTCAGGGGAGCTAGTTCGTCAGCGCTGTGGGTGATCCATTGCTTGAGATTGGTGGCCGCTTGGTTAGGGTCCGATGAGAGGGTGGGAGGGTTTTGGTTGAGTGATGTGAGGAGTTGGTCAGAGGTGATTTTGTTCCAGTTTCTCCGAGGAATAGGTTGTGTGCAGTTGTGGGTCAAGGTGGTTTTGTAGCTGAAGTGAACACAGCTGTGGTCCGTCCAATGGAGAGCTGTGGTGTGGTCGAAGGAAATGTGCTTGCTGGATGTGAAGATGGGGTCGAGCGTGTGCCCGGCAACGTGGGTGGGGGTGTTCACAAGTTGTTTGAGTCCGAGATTGGTCAGGTTGTCCAGAAGGGAGTTGGTGTTGCTGTCTTGTTTGTTTTCGAGGTGGAAGTTGAGGTCTCCTAATAGAATGTAGTTTTCGGAGGCGAGGGCATGTGGGCTGATGAAGTCAGTGATGTCATCGCTGAATTTAGTGCGGGTTCCTGGGGGCCTGTAGATGAGGGTGCCTCTAAGTGTGGTCCTGGGGTCGGTGTGGATCTGGAAGTGAAGGTGTTCGGCGGTAGCGAGGTTATCGTCGGTGCTGGTCGTGATTTTGATGGTGTTCCTGTGGATGATGGCGATGCCTCCTCCTGTTTGGTTGGTGCGGTCTTTTCGGATGATCTTGTAAGCGTCCGGTATGGCTATGGCGATGTCGGGTGCTGATGATGTGTTCATCCATGTTTCAGTGAGGAAGGCGATGTCCGGTGATGCAGTGTCGAGTAGGTCCCAGAGTTCGGTGGCGTGTCTGTGGATCGAGCGGGTGTTTAGCAGGATGCACTTCAGGTGGTTAGACTCGGAGCTATGACTGGAGGGAGTGGATTTGGTGAGGGTCCTGGAGCAGGTGAACTTGCAGGTGCGGCAGGCGAATGGGCCGTGGGTCCGTCCTGGGGTGGCTTTGCAGCATTGTGGAGTGCGTCCGGGGTTGAGGGCGAGGAGAGTTGCGGCATCGTATGTGAGTCTAGTGGGCTGGGTACGGCGTGGGCCAGGGGGTATGGCGCTGGGCGCGGTCCAGGCGCGGAGGGGTGCAGACGGGCTTACCTTTGGCGCACCTTCGGCGCGACTGGGGCGCGATCGCTCCGCGTGAACGCTGCACGCAAATGCAACTGTTATAAATGGATAGTGAAGGGGGAGGGGCGAGGGAGGGACAGCTGGGAGGCCGAGGGCGGGGTGTAGGTCCGAGCAAGGAGGCACCAACAAACGTGAAGATGGCTGCTACCAAAAGAACCAAATTTGGATTGGGCAGTACTACGCTGTGCAAACACGCATTCACAAATAATTAAGTAAATAAATGAAGTCACAATGCGGACTGCGCGCTTCAAATTTGTCACTTTCTAGAATCCAGCAGCAACAGATACCAACAAGCGTGTTCTAGCCAGATTAAATCAATTAAGTCGATTCTGCAGCGCCTCTAAGTGAGAGCAGCACAGTTTAAAGTACGAGCAATGCGAGGAGGCAGAGATTGTAATGAATGCCAAGCGCTACGATACCACTGCAGTCAGGGTGGGGAGCTGCGTGGGGGAGCGGCCGCCTCTGGAAGGGTCAAGACGGTCTCGTCGCTGTTCTCTCTTGCATAAACTTCTTTAAATGTGATGCCTCGTTGTGGCCACTTGCCTTATCATCAGGCACACACACCACCAGAAACTGCCTGAGTCTTTGTCTCAGAGTAACAGCCTGGTGGCAAGCCCATGAATCATATTAGTGCAGTGCTAGGACATTACCAATGACCACTCACCTCTAGCAAAATAAAATTAGCCCGGCCCTCGTTGTCGTTACATCGTCAAATCAGGTGTCCCTGTTGTCCTGAGTTGGACCAATGCACACTGTATCCCCACTTTTCCTAGTCCCCACCATACTGCGCAGCCGCAGCACAGTTGATAGAAGAAGCAAGCAGTGTGCTGGACTCATGATCTGGACAGCTGCAGCAGCAGGCCTCCCACCTCAAATTAATTAAAAGGCAGTGCCACTAAGGAGTTCTGTGAGATCCCACTTTAGAAACGGGTGTGACGGTCACTGTATAAAACTCATTAAGAAGTTGTATTTTTGTATTGTTTTTATTTATTAACTCTACAATTAATTAAAATCTTTACAGTAAAAAACAGTCAACACGACTAAAATTAGTCAAAACTTCAGATTGTGTTTAGGGGCTGTGACGCCCTACCCACCCGCCTCCCCCGGGGCCCGCTCAACCAACTGGTGGCCCTCGGTAGTCCTAAAAACAGTTTGCTTATCAAGTCTATCAGCCGTTCGCCAAGGCACTTCAGTTAAAGTACATAAAATTGTGCAGTCTTGATTGGGTCAATGAAATGGGGTAAGCGCCTCAGTGCTTTTTGGGGGCCTGGCTGTCTTCTTCCCTAGGGTTTTATGTGATTGGTTCCAGGGTTTGATTTTGTTCATTGGCAGCCTTTAGGGCGATCCTAATCTGGTGTGTAAATTTCCCCAGTCTTGCTAGTGTCATCGTGGTTGCTGAGGAAAAGCACAAGGCTGGCGCTTCACTGCGAGAGTTTATGCTGTTGGTGATGAAAACTGGGCGCAGGAGTCGCCGGTGTTCGTTGTTAAGTTTGGGACAGCAGCATGGGAGGTGCAACCAAGATTTCCTCCTGTAGGAGCACTATCTGCAATTTGTGGTTACCCCCCTGCGGGCCCATAGTGCTTAGTCTCATAAAAAGAATCTTACTTCGGGCTTGTGGTGTGAGGGTCTCACTTAGGTAGGGTTGTGCTTTGCCTGCCATGTAGGAGTTTTTCAGTGGGTATAAAACGGTGCTTGAGTGGAGGGATTTATAGTCGAGATCAAAAGATATGTTGCGCACTTGTCTATTTATGGCTTTTTTCCAAGCATTCAATGATATTTGCAGCCGCGGGATGCTCTCTTTCTCAATTTTCAGCATGGTGAGAGCTTTGCCAATGCTTGTGTGCCAGGCCGAGAGAGGCCCCTCGAAGATGGAACTCAATTGTTGTCTTAGAGAATTTGCTGGGGCCCTTAAAATCCTTAAATATAGCTTCATGATCTCCCTCTGGCACATCAGGTCTGGCCTTGCCAAGCCTAGCTCCAATCTTAGCCTTGAGTTCCTCGCTGACCTCGAAATGAGGAGCGTGGATTTGTATGCTTTGGCTTGGGCTGAGTTGAGGAGGGCATCCTGTGAGCCAGGGAAAGCCAGGTGGTCATAGCTTATAGCTGGTAGCAATTTCACCTTTAAAACTGACAATATTGGTCCGGCCAAAGAACTTACCAGGTGTAGGCTCAGTTGCTTTAGCAGGTGTGTGATCTTTTTAACCTTAGATAACTGTTGTTTCAGGTGGGCGTTTGACTTGGCTCACTCCGTAAGCAAAACCCCTAGGTAATTATACGACGCCGCTGTGTTGATTAGCAGACTTCCCATTTGCCACTGTGTTTTCTTTTTCAAGTGATAACTCCCAAAGATGACAACCTTTGTCTTCCCCTGGTTAACTGTCAGGTTGTTTTCATTATTATAACTTTTCAGTGCATTTAGTGCTCTTTGGAGGCCCACCTTCGTGTGATCCATTATGGCGGTATCATCGGCATATTGTAGCAGCCTCATGCTTCCTAGCCCTGGTGCTACCAGGCTGGCTCCTTTCAGGGCATCCCCTAAGTACGCAGTATACTGGTTAAGGGATGGGGGCCAACACGCACCCTTATTTCAGCCCATTGGTCGTTGTTATTTTGGGGGACACTGTGCTGTCACTTGTTTTATCCCACACCTAAGTGTCCTCATGTAGCGATCTGATTGCGTTCAAGAGGTTTGGTGGGTTGCCCCATTTTTCTAGTTTCCACCATGGTCTTATGCGTATAACTTTGTCGAAGGCTGTGCTGTAGTCGATGAAGCAGCAGAAAAGAGTGGGGGCTTTTTCTTCCTTGCTGCCTCGGCTGATAGGTGCGCTAGCACCAGTACATTATCCATGGTCGATGATTGTGACCTGAAGTCAGTCTGGTGGAAGGTGATGATGTTTTTTTCCTCCACCCAAGTCTCAAGATCCTTCAGTAGGAGGCGGGCATAGGCCTTGGCTTCCAGATAAAGCAGGGCAATGAGCCTATAATTTGATGGCCTCCGGTGGTATCCGTTTTTAAAAATAGGACCCAGTACAGAGCCCCTCCAAGAATCAGGGGTTTTGGCAGTCGAGAATACTAGTTGTAAGGAGTGGTTAATGCTGTTGCCCAAAAGTCAGGAGCCTTTTTGAAGACCGGTGCTGGTAGCCCATTGGGCCCGTCGTTCTTCTTCATAAGGATCTTAATGATCATTTGAGGGTTTATCTGGGCTGGCGGTGTGCAATGCACCTCGGCCTGTGCTTCCTGGCCTGTGGGTGGGGTGCCAGGGCTAGGACTCATTACTCCTGACTTTGCACCGGAGTTTTGAAAATAACCCTGGGCAAAGCACTATGCTACGCTCGCGTAGTTGGCTAAGTTTTTGCTACTTCGCACTACTTCAAACACGCATAACATAGTGCAGCGGTAATTTTCTGCTTGCTCGCGGTCATCAATGGCAAGTAGGCGACCGCGAGCGAGCAAAATTACATCCCGGCGAGACTTTTTCCTCGTTCGCGATCAGCAACATTAAGCTGCCGATCGCAAGCGTGGAAAATAAACCTCCCAGCGAGATTCTCAACGCGGGGAGGTCAGGTTTCTCATTGCGTATGTTCCCATCGACTCGCGATGAGAAACTACGAGTCCACGTTGAAAAAGCTGCCGCTCGAGTAGAAATCTACTCGAGCAGCAGAAAACGACTGCTTGCACTGTGCAAGATGCGGTTTGCACTGATTGCACAGTGCGCACAAGCATCCGGCACTGTGTAATCAGAGCGAACAGCATTGTGCACAGTGCACTACGCAGTTCGCGTGGCTACGGTTAGCTTACGTAGTGTGAAGTGCTACTACCCGAACTACGCCCAGGGTTACTTGAGATTTTCCTGCTCCGCGGGTGGTCTTGTCAGAGCTGGCTCTATGTGAAGTGGCTATTGAATATAATTGCTTCATGTGGGTCAGCCAGTCTTGCTCTGCTACTCTGTTTTCTCTTAGGACCCCTCAGCTGATTTATATGTCTCCATACTCTTGCTGGATTCTTCTGCTTAAGCAGGGTGAATACTTTGACCCATTCCCTCTCTATGTGGGCTTTTTTGTGTTAACTAAAGAAAAAGTCCAGCTGAACTCCAAAATAAACTCTGTAAATGTGCTGGGTAAGCGAATACTCGTGGTTAGGGTGCTCGAGGCAGTCACCTCCTGTCCAGTGAGGTGCTAATCAAATAAGAGACGATGAACCTTACGCGTGTAAGGGTAATAACTTGAGCACACCTATGGGCAAAGTCAATTGCTGTAGTGTAACATTGGTAAATAATTCAAAGGTAATAGATAGATTGTTCTGATTTTTAATTATGATTTGTTGATCCAATCAAGGTGAGTCATATTTCATCATATGATTCAAAATTCCATTCGTAAGATCAATTCAAATGACTAGCAATACAATCACAGGTCTCAAAATATGGTCCATTCATGATTTCATAAGAAAAGCCCCAATGCATTTCGAGCTCTGGGCTCTTCTTCAGGGGGCGTGAATCTAAAAAGAAACAAATATGGAACCAATGTAACTGGGAACCCAAAAAAAAATGCACCATAATCTAGAAAAGTCTACTTGATAAAGGTATGTCCCAGCAAAAACAAAAATGAAAAGGGCCAGTAGAACTGAAAATGTGATCATGGGCATATATGCAGAATGGGAAAGACAAAAACAGTGTGCAAACGACACTGTGGCGTGCGTGAGAAAAGCAGTGTGGGAACGAATAAAAAGAACCTTTAAAAAAGCAGTGCAAATGCCACAAAGTAAATATAAACTGTGCCGAATAGAGCTATCTACTAAGTAAAAGAGCTACCCAGTGAATCAAGCGTGCTCAGCGTAGAACTAAAAAGTGATAAATGCAAAGAATCAGAAACATGAGGGAATCATGCGTACTAAATAGCGGAGTTCTGTAGTTTTCTATAGTCAGTGTATGTACAAATTACACAAGCGTGCCAGTTGTGAACAGTGTAGAAGGAAAAAATGGTGGGAATTTGAAGAAGCTTACCGTGAACAGGATATAGAAGAACCTGGACAGACGCCGTGAAGTTATTGCCTGAAGTGATGAATAACCTGGTGAAGCGTGAGCGTGCATATTTAGCGTCTGAAAGAGGAAATAGAAAGAGGACTATCAATGTTAAGACGTGTGGAAATACACATAAACAAAGTTGCAAGAAAAAAGCACGTGATGAACTGTGTAACAAACGAAAGAGTGGACGAAGGAACTGGTGGAAAGTGACTGGTGGAAAATAGTCATATGGACGGTAGTAATGAAGAGAAAGTAAGCGAAAACTGAAATGGGAATGATACAACCGCAGAGATACAGAGAGGGCAGTGATCGCGCAAAAAGGGCTCTAATGCCTTTATCATCAACTACCCTCCCGACCTATCGAAAAACGCCGCCAAGAAACACAAGCACAAGCTTACTCAGGGCCAGGCCCGAAACTTTAATCTCCCATGTCTACTTTTCCACCAACAATGGTACTAGAGTTAATGACCTTATTTTCTACACCAGGAAAAGAGCATACTGGTGAAAAGTCTTCTACTCTATGCTCCGAATAGCAAGTACTAGGAAAACACCTCACGGTATAAAGCTTACAATAGCACCCTCGTCCACACTCAACACCAGTGCCACCATCACCCTCTATAACAATAGTATCATCCTAATCCAAGCATCCAATGTCAATCTATTTAGGATAACCAACATCTTCCCGTTACTCAAAAACGCGGTTTCTTCGAAGGCTAATGTCCGCCATACTCAACCTCACATCTCTCAGAACTCTACGAGTCCACTCCCTGCTATTTTAGGAAGGCCATCTCCCCATCACTATCTAAATCAGCCCTCGCCACCAGATCATCACAGAGTGGTTCCATCTCATGTCGGTGTGCCCTAACTATCTAGACCCATGAATCTGAAAGTGAGAGATTTCTCGGGTTCACCTGGCGCACATCTAGACACTCTGAGCCTATCCGTTCCCCGATTAGAGAGATCCCCTGCTGTCCGACTGGCACTGCCTCCAACGATTCTCCCACCTTTCCCCAGCTCTCTCCCTTTGTCTCATATGAGGCTGGAGTACGATCCGAACAGGATCGGTCAATTCCAATCTTTCCGGTGCTTCCTGGACCTAACCCTCAGTTTAATGATCACTCCCCCTTACTAAGGCTCCAACCTCACTATTAAAAGCACATGAAACTATGCTAGCCTCAATTGATCAACCTCCTCCCCTGGATCTCCCCATCTCCCCCGCAAACTCCATATGCTTAAACCGAGACCCCCGAGCACTGATTGATTCCCTTTCTCACCCGCCACCTCTCACTCAACACTCAGACTTGGCTGCGCGCCTAGATGAGATTTCCGTACCGTTGCACCTTCTAACTTCTGAGCTACATGACCTGAAAGTAATCTCAAATGGTTTTATCCCCTTGTTTAGTTCTTTCCTCACCGCTGCAAATTTTTCCAAGGCTCCCACTAGCGATAGAAATCCCCGGGACAAGCCTTCAGCCCTCGCCCTCTTGAAATCCATTCCTTTGTCTAACGACCCCTATTGCCCCAAAAGATATGATCCCTACTTTGCGTCCACAGATCTTCAGGACTTGCACAACTCTAACCCTATTTGGTCCAACCCCAATGTGAGCCCGCCCAGACAAACACAATCAGTCCTCTCCAACCCTAGCAGAGAACCTCTTTTTAATCTTAGAGGCAGCAACAAGGTCAACCTCGCTCATGTGAACGTCACCCAGAATCCTCCCCCCCCCAATTCACTTCGACTTAAATGTGTACTCCTAAATTACAGGTCAGCCGGCAAACACGCTACTGATATCTTCGACCTCATCTAACACAAGGACTAAGACATTATCATCCTCACTGAAACTTGGATAAATTCCGCTTCTACTCCTATCTTAGAGCTCTTAGTACCTCCCACTCATGATATAATTAGGTTAGACAGAGCTAAGAAATTGTCTGGGGGTTTAGCTTGTATTCATAGGAACACACTTTCGATTTCAAATGCTGAGTCCTCTGCCCCTTCCTCTTGTGAATATTTTTGTCTCAGCATCTCAAGTAAGAACCTGCAGGTTTGCAAACTTCACACCTTCTACCACCCCCCGGGAGACAATCTCCCCTTCATTGAGCAATTAATGGAAATCATTTCTAGCAATGTTGACTCAGCTGTGTCTCAAATCTTCCTTGGTGACTTTAATCTTCACTGGGCAAACCCCAAAGACCTTGCGGTATCAAGCCTTAAAGCTTTTCTAAACGATCATGATCTAACTCAGCACTGTAACCAACCAACTCATAATAAAGGAGAAACCCTAGACCTCATCATCTCGAAAGGGCAGACCATCACCCTGGACTCCATTACCCCATGTGACTGGTCAGACCACCACTGCATCCTTTTTTATATCAACAAGGAGGTTCTGTTGAGGAAGGCTCAACCAACGAAATCAAAGATATGGAAAAGGGACCTCAGATCAATAAACTCTGTTGAGCTAGCTGCCCATTGTACATCTGCCCTCTCCTCCCAAGCTGACTGAACTGAGGTGCAGCTACTCACTGACTCCTACAATTCAACCATCTCCAACATCATGGATGACATTGCTCCAATCCAACATAAAAATGCTTCAACAAAAATATCCAAACCTTGGTATAATGAAAACTTGAACATGGAACGTCGCAACCTTAGGGCAGTTGAACGTTCTTGGAGAGCAAATCCCTCCTCGGACCAACTTAAACTCCTAGGAGAGGTTAGGAACCTCTACTACAAACAAATCAAGAGCGCCAAGGCTAACTACTTCAGACACCAATTAGATCAAGCGGCAAACCGTCCCAAGAAACCTTTTGAATTGGTCAAACAGCATCAGTCGTAGGTCCAAACCTCTCTGAACCTTTAGGCAGCCCACCCTCTTGCGACGAACTTGCTGCTTTCTTCATTGAGAAATCAAAGCTCATCGCCACTGATCTCGCCTCTAAGAAGGCCTTACTGCTCTCCTCCAGGGCAGCATCACCCCTTGACCTCCTAGTAAAGCTCAACTCTACTCCCCAGAATGCCAAGAACAATGCGTCTTGGGGCTCCTTTACCCTATTTTGTGAACAAGACATCAAAAAGATCTTCCTGAATATTAATCCATCCAACCACTTCAGTGACCCGTTACCCCCGGCCATTTTCAAGGAAATCAACAATGCACTCATCCCCATCTGGACAAGGATTGTAAATGCTTCTCTATCTCAAGACACGATCCCCGACTGCCTAAAAGCAGCTCAGGTATCTCCTAAACTAAAAAAACCTAACGCTGACAAGACTGATCTCAATAATTTCCAACCAATCTCCAACATCCCCACCCTAGAGAAACTCCTTGAAAAATGCGTTCAATCCCAACTCTGTGCTCACATAGAGAACTACCAACTCCTAGACCAGCATCAATCTGGCTTTTGGAAGGGGCATAGCACCGAATCAGCTCTCACCCATGTTATGGATGACATTTTAAAAATGCTCTATCAAAACGAATCCTGCCTCCTGATCCTCCTTGACCTTTCCTCCGCTTTTGACACAGTAAACCATGAGAACCTCCTATCCATTCTGCAAAATAGGATGGGTTTTTGTGATCAGGTGCTACAATGGTTCTCGTCCTTCCTCCCCCACAGGTCTCAAAGAGTCAAGGCAAATCATTCTCTCTCCCAGCCATCTCCAGTTCTCATGGGGGTCCCCCAAGGATCTGCCTTATTTCTTATCCTCTTCAACCTTTTCCTAGAACCATTAGCTAACACACTAAATTCCACGGGTATTCTTTTCCACATGTATGCTGACGACACGCAACTCTATTTGAAAATCGCATCCCCGGAAAACATCATCTCACTCAGCACTACCCTAACGTCTACTAAAAACTGGTTAACTGAGAACCATCTCCTGCTTAACACCTCAAAAACTGAAGTCCTGCTCATCTCCCCTCCGAACCACATCCCAAGCTGGACCTATGGCTGAGTCACCTTACTGCTTTTAACTGCACTCCTCTCATCGTAGACTCAGCCAAATCCCTGGGAGTCACCATGGACAATCACCTTAATATGAAAAACCATATCAGCACTATTTGTAAGGGTGCAAACCACTTGATGAGGACACTCAGAAACATCAAACCTTTCCTTCCACTTAAGGATTTCAAGCAGGTGGTCCAAACACTTGTCCTACCAAGGCTAGATTATGGCAGCGCTACCCTCTGTGGCCTTCCCAAATATACCCTTGCACCACAAAGGGCATCTCTGAATGCTGCTGAAAGACTGGTTACAGGCTCCAAACGCAATGAGCACATACCGCCAGTCCTAAAATCACTAAATTGGCTCCCCTACGAAGCACATATTCAGTTAAAGATTGCCGTTATGACGCACAAAGCCATCTACTTCATTACTCCCAGGTACCTGCCGCAAAAGCTTGAACGATCCTGTGGTGTAAGAACCTCAAGAAGTGCCACTACTTTCCTCCTGAAACTAATTATCCTGAACAAAAAGAGAACTTGTCACAGAGCCTTTGCTGGTGCTGCCCCAAAGATATGGAACTCACTTCCACCGGAAGTACGCAGAATTTCGGTAACAACGGTGTTCAAATTGGAAGTCAAAAGATTCCTTACGAATAAATTCCATCCATAAGTGGGCTAGGCTCTCCTCCCCGATTATTTTGTTCCTACTCCCATTGTACCATCATTTACTACTACTTTTCTTTATGACATATTATGCCCCTCCTTCGCTACCCTTGTACAATTGTTTAATATGACCTCCTTGAAGCATTTGTCGTGTAATCTGTGATCATGCTTGTTTTATCCCTACCTGTTGATGTACTTGCATTATTGTCCTTCCTTTCCTTCCTAATGTAAAGCGGTCTGATATCCTATGGGATCTAGTTTGTGCTATATAAAACTTTATAAATCAATTTAAATAAAATAAGACTGTCCTGTACAATGCTATGACATCGTGTGTGTCCTTGCCTGCTCTTATGTAGAACTGCATATACATTTTGTGTGCTATGTAGTGATGTGAAACGTTGCCTCGTGGGTAAAAATAAACCCAATTTACACAGCGGATATGCTAGTTTTGCAAAACGAGGAGAGCTCTTGGGAATAGTGGAGAGAGGGTGTTAGACTCGAGTGGAGCCAGTTACATTAGCCAGCAAGAAAGAATGTATAACCGGGAAGCCCGGATTGTGAACCTGTTTCCGAATTATTACCACAGTATTCAGTCCTGGTCATGTCATTTTATATCAGTGCCGTCTGATCCCATATATGCTGTAATTGGGAGCGTTTAGGAACTGGCTAAACCCTGAACTAAATAACTGCCTTTCAGAGAAGGACTCTAACTAGTTAGGAAGTTTTCTCTCCGCATGTGCATCTTGGCTCCCACGGGCATTTATTTATGCAGGGTATGGTTGTTCTGCGGCGACCTCTCGAGGCTCACTGATAATTCACTGTCTTTGGTACAGTCATATTGCCTCTTTTCATGGTGTCAACATGCATTTTCAGACGCCAATTTGTGGCTCCAGACCTGGTATGATAGTCCTCCTCTCTAGTTACTCGAGGCCTTGATTTCAATATGTATTGAGAATAATGTTTTTTTTTCTGCCTGTACACATTTAAATATGGATGCTGCATTGTGTTAACATGTTTAGTATATACATGTGGCGCATGTCGCAAGCATTTGTAAAGCCCCAGAATGGTGCATTTGTATGGTCCTTAACCCCTTCGCTGCTAGGCCTTTTCCCCTCCTGTGCTAAGCCTTTTTTTGGCGTTTTGGAGTAGTGCGCGCTTAGGCCCTTGTAACTTTTTGACCACATAAGGTATCTGCGCCAAATTTGCGTCCTTTTCTTCCAACATCATGTGGATTCTAAAGGCGCCCAGGGTTTGTGGATTCCCTTGGAGGGGTCCCAGAAATTAACCAAAATATAGTGATTTTATTGTTTTTTTCAGAAAAATGGGAAAAACGGGCTGCAAATGAAAGCCTCTGGGCTTTTCCCTGAAAATGGTATCACAAAAGGGTTTGTGGGGCTGAAATCTCCATTTTCCCAGCTTTCAGGGAATGGCAGACTTTTGTCAGAGAACCGAAATTTTTCACTCAGTTTTGGCATTTTTCTGGGACATAGCCTATTTTTGCTATTTTTAGAGCTTTCCACCTCCTTCCAGTTAATGGTAGAAATGAGTTTGAAAGCAATAATGGATCCTGGAAAGCTTTACATTTTCGAAATGTAAACAAAATTCTGAATTCAGAAAGGGGTCATTTGTCTAAATCCATGAAGGTTTCGTTATAGAAACTAACAGTTAGATATTGGAATATTTGAAATTTTGTTGAAAAAAACAGCCTTTTGTCTCAACGTTTTCACCTATAACTTTTTCTAATTTTGACAGCTCTTGGAAAGCAATATACCGTTACATTTGTTAGACCTTCCTGGTTGTGGGGATATATAGGACTTGTAGTTTCACCAAGAACCCGACGAACCCAGATCCAAAAACTGAGCAGCAACTTGCAATGGTATTTTTTCGTTTACTGGGTATAGTGCACTTTGTCTTGGAAAATGTATACATGGAATAATCTGTATGAAAGACACCTATGTATTTCTGAATTGGGTACAAATTATAGAGTTCAGAAACAGTATATAATTGCACATTTTCAAAGTTGGGAATACTCATACTAGCATGAGAATTATTGGTCATTTTTCATAAAGATTTTTTTTTTACACAATGTCTTTCATTGAAAGGGAGAAATGCATGAAAGCTCAATTGGTAATAACAGTTGATTTACAAATCTGAATTACCCCAAGTGTTCCGATAAAAACGGTACCTCACTTGTGTGGGTCGGCCTTGTGCCTGCAACAGGAAACGGCGCAAAATGCAACGTGGTCACACCTAAATTTTGCAGTTACAAATTGACCCTTTTTTGGCAAAGTGCCTACCTGTAGTTTTTGCACCCTAGCTCTGCCGGCACCTAGGGAAACCTAGCAAACCTATACATTTTTGAAAAGTAGACACCCAGGGGAATTCAGGATGGGGTGACTCGACTGCCTACCACCAGGTTTTAATACCCAGAATTCCTTGCAAAGCTAAGATTTTGACAAAGTAAACACATTTTCCTCACATTTCTGTGGTGGAAAGTTCTGGAATCTGAGTGGATCAACACATTTTCACCCACCCAGCGTTCCCCCAGGTCTCCCGATAAAAACAGTACCTCACTTGTGTGGGTCGGCCTTGTGCCTACGACAGGAAACGGCACAAAATGCAACGTGGTCGCACCTCAATTTCCCAGTGAAATTTTACGTTCTTTGGACAAAGAGACTACCTTTTGTTTTTGAGCCGTAGCTCAGCCAGCACCGAGGGAAACCTAGCATACCTATACATTTTTGAAAACTAGACACCCAGGGAAATTCAGGATGTGGTGACTCGTCTGCCTACCCTCAGGTTTTGTTACCCAGAATCCCCTGCAAACATAAAAATTTGACCAAAAAACACATTTTCCTCACATTTCTGTGGTGGAAAGTTCTGGAATCGGCGTGGATCAACAAATTTCCACCCACCCAGCGTGCCCCCAGGTCTCCCGAAAAAAATGGTACCTCACTTGCGTGGGTAGGCATAGTGGCTGCGACATGAAACAGCGCAAAACGCAGCATGGTCGCACCTCAATTTCCCAGTGAAATTTAGCACGTTTTGGACAAAAAGACTACTTTTTGTTTTTGCGCCGTAGCTCTGCCAGCACCTAGAGAAACCTAGCAAACCTATACATTTTTGAAAACTAGACACCCAGGGCAATTCAGGATAGGGTGACTCGTCTGCCTACCTCCAGGTTTTGTTACCCAGAATCCCTTGCAAACATAAAAATTTGACCAAAAAAACACATTTTCCTCACATTTCTGTGGTGGAAAGTTCTGGAATCTGCGTGGATCAACAAATTTCCACCCACCCAGCGTGCCCCCAGGTCTCCCAAAAAAAATGGTACCTCACTTGCGTGGGTAGGCATAGTGGCTGAGACATGAAACAGCGCAAAACGCAGCATGGTCGCACCTCAATTTCCCAGTGAAATTTAGCACGATTCGGACAAAAAGACTACCTTTTGTTTTTGCGCCGTAGCTCTGCCAGGACCTAGGGAAACCTAGCAAACCTATACATTCTTGAAAACTAGACACCCAGGGCAATTCAGGATGGGGTGACTCGTCTGCCTACCCCCAGGTTTTGTTACCCATAATCCCTTGCAAACATAAATATTTGACCAGAAAAACACATTTTCCTCACATTTCTGTGGTGGAAAGTTCTGGAATCTGCGTGGATCAACAAATTTCCACCCACCCAGCGTGCCCCCAGGTCTCCCCAAAAAAATGGTACCTCACTTGCATGGGTAGGCATAGTGGATGCGACATGAAACAGCGCAAAACGCAGCATGGTCGCACCTCAATTTCCCAGTGAAATTTAGCACGATTCGGACAAAAAGTCTACCTTTTGTTTTTGCGCCGTAGCTCTGCCAGCACCTAGGGAAACATAGCAAACCTATACATTTTTGAAAACTATACACCCAGGGAAATTCAGGATGGGGTGACTCGTCTGCCTACCCCCAGGTTTTGTTACCCAGAATCCCTTGCAAACATAAAAAGTTGACCAATAAAACACATTTTCCTCACATTTCTGTGGTGGAAAGTTCTGGAATCTGCGTGGATCAACAAATTTCCACCCACCCAGCGTGCCCCCAGGTCTCCCAAAAAAAATGGTACCTCACTTGCGTGGGTAGGCATAGTGGCTGCGACATGAAACAGCGCAAAACGCAGCATGGTTGCACCTCAATTTCCCAGTGAAATTTAGCACGATTCGGACAAAAAGACTACCTTTTGTTTTTGCGCCGTAGCTCTGCCAGGACCTAGGGAAACCTAGCAAACCTATACATTTTTGAAAACTAGACACCAAGGGCAATTCAGGATGGGGTGACTCGTCTGCCTACCCCCAGGTTTTGTTACCCAGAATCCCTTGCAAACATACAAATTTGACCAAAAAACACATTTTCCTCACATTTCTGTGGTGGAAAGTTCTGGAATCTGCGTGGATCAACAAATTTCCACCCACCCAGCGTGCCCCCAGGTCTCCCCAAAAAAATGGTACCTCACTTGCGTGGGTAGGCATAGAGGCTGCGACATGAAACAGCGCAAAACGCAGCATGGTCGCACCTCAATTTCCCAGTGAAATTTAGCACGATTCGGACAAAAAGACTACCTTTTGTTTTTGCGCCGTAGCTCTGCCAGCACCTAGGGAAACCTAGCAAACCTATACATTTCTGAAAACTAGACACCCAGGGCAATTCAGGATGGGGTGACTCGTCTGCCTACCCCCAGGTTTTGTTACCCAGAATCCCTTGCAAACATAAACATTTGACCAAAAAAACACATTTTCCTCACATTTCTGTGGTGGAAAGTTCTGGAATCTGCGTAGATCAACAAATTTCTACCCACCCAGCGTGCCCCCAGGTCTCCCAAAAACAATGGTACCTCACTTGCGTGGGTAGGCATAGTGGCTGCGACATGAAACAGCGCAAAACGCAGCATGGTCGCACCTCAATTTCCCAGTGAAATTTAGCGCAATTCGGACAAAAAGACTACCTTTTGTTTTTGCGCCGTAGCTCTGCCAGCACCTAGGGAAACCTAGCAAACCTATACATTTTTGAAAACTAGACACCCAGGGCAATTCAGGATGGGGTGACTCGTTTGCCTACCCCCAGGTTTTGTTACCCAGAATCCCTTGCAAACATAAAAATTTGACCAAAAAAACACATTTTCCTCACATTTCTGTGGTGGAAAGTTCTGGAATCTGCGTGGATCAACAAATTTCCACCCACCCAGCGTTCCCCCAGGTCTCCCGAAAAAAATGGTACCTCACTTGCGTGGGTAGGCATAGTGGCTGCGACATGAAACAGCGCAAAACGCAGCATGGTCGCACCTCAATTTCCCAGTGAAATTTAGCACGATTCAGACAAAAAGACTACCTTTTGTTTTTGCGCCGTAGCTCTGCCAGCACCTAGGGAAACCTAGCAAACCTATACATTTTTGAAAACTAGACACCCAGGGCAATTCAGTATGGGGTGACTCGTCTGCCTACCCCCAGGTTTTGTTACCCAGAATCCCTTGCAAACATAAAAATTTGACCAAATAAACACATTTTCCTCACATTTCTGTGGTGGAAAGTTCTGGAATCTGCGTGGATCAACAAATTTCCACCCACCCAGCGTGCCCCCAGGTCTCCCAAAAAAAATGGTACCTCACTTGCGTGGATAGACATAGTGACTGCAACAGGAAACGGTTCAAATCGTACGGTGGTGAATTTACATTACCTTATTGCAAAACTACCTTGATTTTGGGGGGGGGGCATCTGAGTTTGTGGCCCGGGGCTCGGTGGTATTCTTTGCAAAGTAGCAAACCCAAACAGTTCTGAAAACTAGACACCCGGGAGAGTCCAGGGAGGTATGGCATGTGTGGGTCTCCCAATGTTTTCCTACCCAGAACTCCTTGCAAACCTTAAAAATAGGTAAAAATAGCACTTTTCCAAACATTTTGCCGTGGGATCGCCGTGCCGGCAAAAAAGTCCTACCACCCTGCGTTCCCCTTGTTCTCCCGAGTAAAAGGATACCTCACTTGTGTGGGTGCCCCAAAGCAGAACACGCCAAAAATGATTTTTGAAAAAAGTAGTTTTTAGTCATATTTAAGTTTTACAAATTAAGCACCCCAGCCTGAGTCACATGCCTTTGGCCCACCCACACAAGTGAGGTATCATTTTACTCGGGAGAACAAGGGAAACGCAGGGTGGTAGGACATTTGTTCCGGCAGCGAGATCCCACCCAAAAAAGTATGGAAAAGTGGGTTTTTTGACCAAAATTTCAGGTTTGCAGGGGTTTCTGGATAGGAAAACATTGGGGGACCCACGCATGCCATACCTCCCTGGACTCCCCCGGGTGTCTAGTTCTCAGAACTGTTTGGGTTTGGTAGTTTCCAAAGATGCCTGCCAAGCCCCGGGCAAAAAGCTCAGGTGACCCCCTCAAAAAATAAGATTATTTGGCAAAAGGTAATATTTTGGTCTCCACAGTATGAATTGGGCCTTTTCCTAAAGCAGCCGCTATGCCTACCCACGCAAGTGAGGTACCATTTTTATCGGGAGACCTTGGGGAATGCTGGGTGGGAGGTAATTTGTGTGAGCCCAGTGATGCCACGCTTTCCCACACTAAAACGTGTGAAAAAACTGATTTTTTCCAAGCAAAAAATGAGGTTTGCAAGGGATTCTGGGTAAAGGAACGTTGGAGGATCCACGCAAGCCATACCTCCTTGGAAGCCCCCGGGTGTCTACCTTTCAGAAATGTGTGGGATTGGTAGGTTTCCCTAGATGGCTGTCTCGCACGGGGCCAAAAACCCAGGTAACCCCTCTTGCAAAAGCTGGTGGACTTAACATTTTCACCATTGGTAAATTCACCAGCTTTTGCAAGAGCGGTTACCTGGGTTTCTGGCCCCGTGCGAGACAGCCATCTATGGAAACCTACCAAACCCACACATTTCTGAAAAGTAGACACCCGGGGGCTTCCAAGGAGGTATGGCTTGCGTGGATCCTCCAACGTTCCTTTACCCAGAATCCCTTGCAAACCTCAATTTTAGCAGAAAAAAGTCAATTTTTTCACACGTTGTAGTCTGGGAAAGCGTGGCATCACTGGTCTCACACAAATTACCTCCCACCCAGCGTTTCCCCACGTCTCCCAATAAAAACGGTACCTCACTTGCGTGGGTAGCCATAGTGGCTGCAACAGGAAAAGGTCCAAATCGTACGGTGGTGAATTTAAAATACCCTGAAGCAATATAACTTTGATTTTGGGGGGGGGGGGGTGCACCTGAGTTTTTGGCCCGGGGTTGGGTGGTATTCTTTGGAAAGTAGCAAACCCAAACAGTTCTAAAAACTAGACACCCGGAAGAGTCCAGGGAGGTATGGCATGTGTGGGTCCCCCAATGTTTTCCTACCCAGAAATCCTTGCAAACCTTAAAAAATAGGTAGAAATCCAGTTTTCCAAACTTTTTGGCGTGGGATCGCCGTGCCGGCAAAAAAGTCCTACCACCCTGCGTTCCCCTTGTGCTCCCGAGTAAAATGATACCACACCTTAACAGAGTTACTCAAAAGTCAAACATTCAAGCACGGCTATCTATTCCTCAAGACACACACATACAGGTTGGATTTGGCACGAGGGCGAGTGATGGTTCAGTACATAAAATTTTATTAACAAGATATTTCAAAAAAATGAAATGCTCTGTCAATAAATAAATGCATAAAAACTGAACCAGTGACTCGCAACTCGTGAGCTGTAAAGCCACGACAAGGCACCAACCGTTTTACAGGCCATTCACGCACCTTTCATACCTGATACAAACCAGACCATTGACACCATCCGAATGGAAAAGCAACACATAACAACAATCACAATAAGGGGCAAGGTACACCCTACTGCATAAAGAGAAAAAAAACAATTATTACTGCACACCCATCTAATCCGCAAGCACACACACATACTGGTTGGATTTGGCACGAGGGTGAGTGATGATTCAGTACATACAATTGTATACGCAAGTAATTTCACAAAAATGAAATACACTGTGTATAATTGAAAGTATGATAAACTGAACCACTGACTCTCAGCTCGTGAGCTGTAAAGCCACGTCAAGGCACCAACCTCTTTACAGGCCATTCATACACCTTTCGTACGCGTGACACATACAAAACATTCACACCGCCAGCCACGGACCCATCACATTCCAACACTCACACCAGCAAACAGCGCCATTCAAGGGCCCATCACTTTCACACGCCCACATTTCGGACACTGCAACTACACAAAATGATGGACTGTGTGGAGTGTCACTCAACTAGCAGTGTGTGTAGTGACCAACAGAAAGTAACTACTCACACACCGCCTGCCGAGCGCCAGTCCACCCACACCACCATCCAAGCACCAGACCATGCACACCGCCAGCCAAACACCACTCAGCGCACACCGACAGCCAAGTACCACTCCACACACACCGCCAGCCAAGCATCACTCCACGCACACCACCAGCCAAGCGCCACTCCACACACACCACCAGCCAAGCACCACTCCGTGCACAGACAGCCAAGTACCACTCCATGCACACCACCAGCCAAGCGCCCCTCCACACACACCACCAGCCAATCGCCACTCCACAAACACAACACCAGCCAAGCACCACTCCGTGCACAGACAGCCAAGTACCACTCCACGCACACCGTCCAGCCAAGCGCCACTCCACACACACCGCCAGCCAAGCACCACTCCACACACACCGCCAGCCAAGCACCACTCCGTGCACAGACAGCTAAGTACCACTCCATGCACACCACCAGCCAAGCGCCCCTCCACACACACCACCAGTCAAGCACCACTCCACGAACACCACCAGTCAAGCACCACTCCACGAACACCACCAGCCAAAGACAAATCCAAACACAACACCAGGCAAGCGCAAGAGCACGCACACCGCCAACCAAACACCAGACCACGCACACCGCCAGTCAAGCACCAGTCCGCAGACACCGCCAGACAAGCACCAGTCCACAGACACCGGCAGTCAAGCGCCAAACCATGCACACAGTCAGACAATGGACACTACACGCAAACCAACATCATACTTTAGTTTTTTTTTAAATAAAAGAGAAACAAAAACAAATTGCAAATTGATACAAATCTACTAACTCGAAAACTAAATCTAAAAATACTACACAAATACAAACTTTGAAACTGAACAATAACTATTACAGAATAAAGACCAACCAGTTCACTTTACCACTCATTGATACTCCCAAAAATTCTTTTGCGTGTGGTACAATCTAAAACAAGCAGGTACACACAGCCCGGGGTTTGAAGGGCAGTCGGGGCAGTACATGCGAACCTCCTTCCGCAAACCTCTTCGCCAACAGACTCTACATCTCCGACTGGGAAAGTCTTTTGAGGTTGTAGGAGGAATTGTATCAGGAAAGTGGCGATCTTTCAATCTGGCAACATCCTCCACCACTCCAACTCTAGGAACACTTGCCTGTTCCACTAAAACAAGGCTGCCTATTACAGACTCCTGAAACTTTACAAAAGTCAACTTTGACTGGGGACAAGATTTCTGGAACACAATAAAAGCATTAAAGGTTGCCAAGTGGAAAAGATGGATAGCCAACTTCTTGTACCAAATGTAAGCCTTACGAAGAGCAGCATACGGTTCCAACCTCTGATCAACTCTGTCAACACCACCCATGTACTTATTGTAGTCCAGTATGCACACAGGTTTGCGCACTTCTGCAACCTGACCCCAAACATTCCGCGGTTCAGTGCTTTCATCATGTATTGTAGTCAACATGTAGACATCTCTCCTGTCTGTAAACTTCACAGCTAGAAGCTCCTCACAACGCAAAGCACTGCACTGTCCCCGAGCAAGCTTTCGACAAACAAGTTCTTTTGGGAAACCTTTACGGTTTGAGCGGATTGTGCCACAAGCAACAGTGTCCACTTTGGCCAATTCCCTGAACAACCGCACACCAGTGTAGAAGTTATCGACATACAAATGATGGCCTTTGTTAAAAAATCCATGACCAAGTTCCCACACAATTTTCTCAGTCACTCCAAAAGTCGACGGACAACCAGGGGGGTTAATCCTGGATTCCTTACCAGTGTACACCCTGAAATTAGAGACATATCCAGTCTCACTGTCACACAGCATATACAGTTTGATTCCATAGCGTGCCCTCTTACTAGGAATGTATTGCCGAAATACCAAGCGGCCCTTGAACAACAGCAAAGACTCATCCACTGCAATTTCTTTCCCAGGATAAAAGATCTCAGAAAATCGATCAACCAAATGATCAATGACAGGCCGAATCTTGAAAAGACGGTCACAATCAGGGTGATCTCGTGGCAAAGCAAGACTATTGTCAACAAAATGCATCATCCGCAGCAGAAGCAAATACCTATCACGAGTCATGACTGCCGGAAATATAGCTGTTGCCATCAAGGGACTAGTAGACCAATATGAAGCCATTGATGGTTTCCTAAGCAAGCCCATCAAAAGAGTTAAAGCCAAAAACTTTTTCATCTCCTCCAAATTGGTGGGAGTCCACCGGGTAGCTCTAGCGTGGGGCTTAAGGCTGGCACTGTTCACCCTCAAAAAATTTTCAGCATACAAATTAGTCTGCTCTACAATCTCTGCCAAAAAGACATCATCCATAAACAACTTGAAAAAATCAATAGGCAAAAAGTTTTCAGTGTTCACCCTACACCCTGGAACACCAGTAAATTTAGGCAATGCCGGCTGCACCATGCCTGGTGCAACCCAGAGGTCAGAACTTTCATCGTCAAGTCTTGCAGCCGCAGGCCGCCGCCCAGCTAACTCTTGTCTCACAACACCAACTGGAAGTCTAGCAGCCCCAGGCTGCAGCCCAGATGTCTCTTGCCGCACAATTGGCACATCACTGTCCTCCGCAACCACAGGCACAACCATGTCCTCCAAAACCGTAAACACAGCAATGTCCTCCCCAACCACAGGCACATCATCCACACCAAAAGTAGCTTCATCAGCACTCAAAGTGTCTTCATCATCAGATGAAGCCATGTGTAGAGAAAACTCACTACCTGAATCTTCACCTCCCACCTCTGGCTCAGAATCAGAGTCAGACTCTGGACCATGGTCGGAGGAAGAATCAAAAAGCATTCCAACAACTTGCTGAGCAGTAATCCGGCGGCTAGCCATTATCCTTACAAATAAAGGAGTCTGCACAAACACCTCAACAACCCCAACACCGCGCAAAGTAATCTAAAAATGTAAAACTTTTTCACCAAAAAATAGATTTAGAAAAAATATACAATTCACTTACAAGACACAACTACACTCACCAGCAGCTACTCTGCAAAGACACAGCAAATAGGCAACGATATCCCACTAGAAAGAAGAAGAAAAAAAAACTTACATCTACAGAAGGACACATCAAAACCAAATGCAAAACATGTTTTACAATCACAACAAACAGCAACAACACATACTCGTATTACTACACACTTTGCAAAATAAACAATTACATTACAATTGAACAAAAATAAGGTCTCTTACCAAACACATGCAACTACAGAAACAGCAGCACAACAGAACCACCAGTAACAGAACCGCACACTGCAACAATCTAAAGAGAAAAAAAAACATAACACATTAGAAGAAACAAAAACAACACACATTACAACATGCTATGTCACAGAGTATGTCACAAATGGGGTGTCTGTCCCCAAGGGGGGAAGATTATAAATCATTATAAACGTGGGCCCCCTGGAAGCAACCGTACGGAGGGCAGAGAGGCCAAATAAAGACACGGCAGAACATACTGAAAACAAATGGGCCCAAGGAAGCAACCCTTGGCCAAGGGGTCGCTCCCTATAAAAAACAAAAACCTGGAGTACAGTGGGCTTTTCTATCCCCCCCCCCCCCCCCCCCGGGACCAGAAACTGTAAAAAAACAGCCACTCCGCCCACAGGGGGGGGGGGGGGGGGGGGCAGAATAGTCTACAATATTTATAATGCCCCCTGGAAGCGACCCTTGCCCAAGGGGTCGCTTCCTTTATAAATATACTAAAATCCCTGGTGTCTAGTGGGCTTTTCTACCCCCCCTGGGTCCAGATGTGGCCCAAAAAATGGGTGATCTGCCCCCAGGGGGGGCAGACAAGTCTAAAAAAAATTATGGGCCACTAGGAAGCGACCCTTCCCCAAGGGGTCGCTTCCTTTACAATTAGAAATAAATCCCTGGTGTCTAGTGGGCTTTTCTGCCCCCCCCCTGGGTCCAGATCACGCGCTAACATGGGCGATCTGCCCCCAGGGGGGGGGCAGAAAAGTCTGGATTGAAAAATGATGGCCCTAGGAAGCGACCCTTCCCCAAGGGGTCGCTTCCTTTACAATTATAAATAAATCCCTGGTGTCTAGCGGGCTTTTTTGCCCCCCCTGGGTCGAGATCGCTCGCTAAAACGAGCGATGTCGACCCAGGGGGGGCAGAAAAGTCTGAATTATAAAAAATTTGCCCCTGGAAGCGACCCTTGCCCAAGGGGTCGCTTCCTTTTCAAACAAAAACAATCCCTGGTGTCTAGTGGGCTTTTCTGCCCCCCCTGGGTCGAGATCGCTCGCTAAAGCGCCGGGACACTCCTTTGGAGTAGCCGTTGCGCTATACAAGGCCCATATAAAACATAACATAACATAAAGCGACCGATGTCGACCCAGGGGGGGCAGAAAAGTCTGAAAACATAAAATTCGCCCCTGGAAGCGACCTTTGCCCAAGGGGTCGCTTCCTTTCCAAACAAAAACATCCCTGGTGTCTAGTGGGGGCATTACTGGTGCAGGATCGCGACGCTGTGCGCGATCCTGAACCAGGAATGCCCTGCATTGGGACATCAGGGGAGAGGAAACAGTGTTTCCTCCCCCCCGATGCCGCAAGGCACCGAGAAATGCCCCCCCCGCCCCAACGGAGACCAAAAAACCTACTTTGCAGCTGGACGCGCTGGAAAGAAATGGCTTCCAGTGCGTCCAGCACTTTCTGATGACGTCGGCGTGCGCGACAGCGCGCTGACGTCACCAGGAAGTGCGGGGGGGCAGGGGGGAGCAGCGCTAAGTCTTCCGCTGCCACCCCCCCTAAAACAACCACGATCGGACCCCCAGGGGGGGAGCGACAGCGCTCCCCCCGAGGGCTGTACTGATGACGGAGCGGTTCCGTCATCAGCACAGCCCAACCGATGCTGATGACGGAACCGCTCCGTCATCAGCATCGAAGGGGTTAAATTGTGGCAAAGCAGGTGTAAGCTTTCATCATTAGTATTTAAGGGTTCTTACAATGTGGGTTGCGGCCACGGATAAGTTGAATGTGTTAACCAATCTTTACATATGTTAAGCATACCGTCCATTTCCCTTTGTATTACTAGTAGCGTTCATGAACCAGTGCTCTTCATAAAATGGTCCCTTTGGTGGCTATTGACATTCTTGTCACTCAGGAGGGATTGAAGTCAGGTGCTCACAAAAGTCTCTAAGGAAAAACACACATGTTACCAATTTAACATCTCTATCAAAAAAAGAAGAAGGGGAACCTGGGAGCCAGTTAATGGTCCAGTGTTCATGCTCCCTGTAATTGCATCAAAACCAACAAGCATTGGCATAGCCAATAGGTCTCGCCTTTGGGACCTTATAAGTGTTTAGCCATGCAACAGTTGATGTTGTTGCACCAAGGATATTGTGCTGGATAACTAAACACAAAGATTCCCAAGGAGAGACCTATTCTCTATGCCAATGCTTGTTCTTTATTATCAGTGCCTTGCGCAGGAGCCGTTTATTTTCATGTATATCTTTGGTTACGCAAATGCTTCCACCAGTTGGTTGGACTTTGGACCTGGGGGCTTGATGTTGACCGATTTTATCTTGTAGATCTTCGACTGTATTATCCCAGTACTTTATGGGTGAGATCAACGAAATGAGTTCCCTTCCTGGTTCTGATCCAACCATGTTTGGAGCTTCTTGCCTATATTATCCGACCATTTGATCCTCCTCAGGACACTGTGCTTTTCGTCCCTTCTTGACTCTCCGATGACATAGAGGATGGTGGCTGAAGGTATTTCCAGCTAGAACACCACACTTGATGGCCTGTTGTTGCTTTCAGTCCTATCCACGATAACAAAGTCTTTCAAACTAGCCATCATTGCTTCACTGACCTAGATGTAATCGATTCTGGAGATTTCCTGGAAGGTCTGTTGGGGACGCCAGGCCTTCGAGCGTGCTTCTTTCCATGCATGCGTTGTGGTCAGCTCGTGATTGGCGAGAAGGTCATAAAGACGAGCAGCCCTGCCCAGAACCCAATGGGGGGATTCAGCCTTATCAAGATCCTTCAGGTTGAAGTCTCCGGCTAGGATAACTTGAAATGATTTGTATTTATTTAAGAGGTCATCTAGTTTCCATGACAGTGCCTCCATATGGTCTTTCATGGTGGTCTGCGCCGGGTTGATATAGAAGTTTATTATCAGAAGGCACAGTGGATGTGCATTGAAGTTCAGGCCACCAATCTGTAGAGCATGCAACCGTGTTGAGTTCAGATTAATGTCTGTTTCAGCGAGGGCACTTGCATGTTTCATAAAAGCGAATAGACCGCCAGACGGATGGCCGAAGAGATTCCTTTTTGTTGCTGGCACATAATGCTCATGATACCCCGCCAATAGGGTGCTTGCCAGTGCCCAAGTCTCTTGAAAGCAGAGTATGTCTCCGGTTTCCAGGAACTGCTTTAAATTGTCGTTTTCAAGGATTTTACTGAACCCTGCAATATTCCATTAGATTATGGTTAATTGCTGTTTGAAAGGTGTTTCTGCCTCCGCCACTCCCCTGCCGGGCCTGATGTTGCATCTGTTAGGGATGTTGCTGCCTTCTTCTTTGGATTCCACGCATGTCTGGTTCAAGGGGAGTTGCGCAGATGACCGGCTGTTGTTTTGGCATGATATCCTGATGCCCATTGGGTCCATGGAGCCCATCCGTCTCTGCCAAGGGATCCAGAGCTGTCTGTTCCGTGAAAGAACGACCATGGGCCCTTTACCCCGTTTTCGGGTGCTAGGACATGAGGATATTTTGGGAGTGACAGAGAATGAACCTCAATGCCCCACTCGGCAAGTTGTGTAGAGTTGTTTAGGATGGCTAGTTGTGTTTCCTTTTCTTTCAGGGCCACCTCTGTTGAGTCACCGTGTGTGTTCCCCTTGATGTTCAAGAATCTCACCCACTCTAGATCCTTGGTCTGAATTTCGTAGAGGGTGGTGGGGTGTTTGAAAAGGTGGAGAATGTTACTCTGGTTCAGGATGTCATGCTGGCCCGAGCTGTAAAATCTTGGGGTCAGTACCACCTCATGGACACTTGTTTGAAGACCTGAAGTTTGGGCAGCCTTTCTCCTTCCAAGAGCGTGCTCTACAGTGGTTGATGTTATGTTATGTTATGTTATGTTAATAACACTTTTATCGCGCACAGCTGCCCAAGCCAAGGGGCGTCCCGGCGCTTCTGAAAGAGTACCCAAGCACAACACAGCCCTACAGGAGCAGAGACGCACAGATCTGGAACCTAAGGACTATGAGGGAACAAATACGTTTTCATAGCCCTCCTAAATTTCAGCAACTCATCAATTTCACGAATGTAAGACGGAAGAGAGCTCCACAGTTTTGCAGCCAGGACCCGGAAGGAGCGACCTCCCGCTCTACATAATCTAAACCGTGGAACCACGACCAGGTTTTGGCCCAAAGATCTCAGGGGACGCGAGGGCACATAAGGCCTCAGATGATTATCAAGAATCTGGGGAGAGGCCAGCTTGAGGATCTTGAAAGAAAGGCGCAGGGTCTTAAAATAGATCCTTTGTGCCATAGGCAGCCAGAGTAGAGAAGGGATGGTACTCTCAGCAGAGCAGAACCTCGGTAGTCCCACCAGGGCTCTAGCTGCAGCATTCAAGCGCTGCGAGGCCTCAGGGTAGTTATGCGCTATACAAATGCAATTTTTCATTTCATTTAATTTCATTTCATTTCATTTCTGGATACGTTGCATCCGGGCGATTTCAGTCTGGTTGGCCCCCAGCAGTAATGAACTGGCATAATAAAGCCTAGATAGAATGGATGCTTGTATAATCAACTGCCTAGTTGAGGCATCAAAGAACCTCAGGATAGGTCTCAGCCCTCGTAGGATGCCAAAACAGGTGGCCGCTACTTTTTTTGTGTGGCCGCAGAAACTGAGGGCAGGATCTAACCAAACCCCTAAGTTTTTTACCTCTGAGACTGGAATAGGAGTTACACCCAGCTCAGGGGGCCACCACATGTCACCCCAGAGATCCGTTCGCTTACCCACTATCAGGACCTCCGTTTTTTTTTGCGTTAAGCTGGAGACAGTTGGAAGTCATCCAGCTAGCTACTGCCAAGAGTCCATCCCGAAATCTGGGGGCATCAAGGTCGGGTCCCCACTCAAGGCGACCGCCAGCTGCGTGTCGTCAGCATAGGAGACCATAGTCATACCCCACTGCGTGACGACAGCAGCCAGCGGCCTCACATAAAGATTGAATAATGTGGGGCTCAGCGATGAACCCTGCGGCACACCCAGCTCCAGGGGATAGAATTTGGACGCAAACGGCGGGGTGGCAACCTTGAAGGACCTATCAGCAAGGAAGGAATGGAACCACTCGAGTGCGGTGCCCTCAACACCCGTCTCTCGAAGGCGTTGAAGTAGAATTCCGTGCGAGACCGTGTCAAACGCGGCACTAAGGTCGAGTAAAACCAGTGCCGCAGTCTGACCAGAGTCGAGCACGGAACGGAGATGTTCCGTCATTGAGAGCAAGGCTGTTTCCGTGCTGTGACCAGCACGGAACCCATTCTGGGAAGAATCCAGAATGCACGCCCTCGCCAAATGTTCAGACAACACCCCATTCACGTGGGCCTCCAAAATTTTGGCGGCCCAGGGAAGGAGAGAGATTGGGCGATAGCTCTCAAATTTGAGAGGGTCCAAAGTCGCCTTTTTGAGAATAGGTGTCACAACAGCCTGTTTCCACTTTACAGGGACAGCACCCGAGGCAAGAGAAAGATTGATGAGATGACACACTGGAGGGAGACAAACAGCAGCAGACTCTCTAAACTGGGCAGGCCTCAAGGGATCATCTGGCGAGCCCGATTTAATTTTAAAGGCCAGCTTGTGGAATGTCTCCATCGACAGACTAGGTAGTGCAGCTAAAGCTACCCCAGTAGCTAGTGTAAAACTAGGAGGCTCCACTACCTGCTTGACGATGGGAAAAGCACGATAAATAGCTTGGGCCTTTTCCGTAAAAAAAGCAGCAGAATTTTAACAGTGATCCACAGAGCAGATTTCTGCCACAGTGGCTTTTTTGGCCGTCAGGTCCTTAAAGACTTTAAAAATTAGCTTAGACGGATTGAGACTATTTTTAAATTCCTGGGAGTAGTAAGCTGCACGAGCTCTACACACCGCTCTGTGATAAGATTTAATTTTAGAGAAATACACAAGTTTTTTATCAGCCTCATAGAATTTCCGCCAGTCCCTTTCTGCCTGTTTGCAAGCTTTTTTTAGCAGCGCCAGGGAACTGTCGTACCATGGGCTGGGTTCTCTGGGACGACATTTAGTCCAGGCAGCGGGGATCAGAGCATCTAAAGCACGAGAAACCCAGTCGCAAAAAGCGTCATACCCAGATTCGACACTAAGGTAAGAGCCTAATGGGTTGACCTCCAGGAGATGATGAAAGTCCTCCAATTTGAGTTTCTTCCAGTGGCGTTTGAACACTACTCTATCCAGGGGCTTAAAAGGATGCTCTTTAGTCACAAGAATCTTTTTTAGTAAGAAATGATCAGTCCAAGCCACTGGACTAGGCCTGGCTGATCCAGGGATTGTACCTCATGGCATGCTTGTAACATGTTCCACTTGAGAACTGTTTCTCCTGCCTTGATTGCTCCTTGTTCCGAGATGATGCACTGGACTTAGTCGGAACACATTAGAGCCATCTGGCTGCGGCGGCATTGAAGCCGTCCCTGGCTGGACTTATTTCCACCATTGTTTCACTGTCTATTTTCTGGCCTGAGCTTGCCAGCGGCTTTTGGCCCTTCGTGGTGCTATTGCCTGATAAGGTTAGCTGCTTTTTATGGTCTCCGGGAGGTGGGCAGTGGGCAGGTCCTTCTTGCCCCTGTTTTTGCCTATGAAGATTTGGTAGAGCTGACTAACTTTAACATCCCCATTGATCTTCCATAGCTGCGATTGTCACCCTTTTAACTTTGCTTTTTTCAGTTGTTTCTTCAGCCTCTTTTTTGCTCTTCTTGATAGAGTGGTTTCTGTAATGATCGTTTTGTTGGGAGTATGTTCTTGCGGGTCACTTGCCAGATCACCGCTACCCCTGCTTCCCCCACTGTTAGGGCTTTGTGTGCCTTGGTCTTCTTTGGATATAAGGGGGGAATTCTAGATCCTGTGTTCTACGGTTTGGACTGGTCCGGCCGATGCCACCGTCTTCGGGCCGTATAGTGCTCCTTCTATCTGTCCTACTATCTGTCTTGCCGACTTAGGATGACTGTTCACCGTTGCCCTATCTATTGTCGTCCGCGTCTCCCTGCTTCCTTTGGCTATCTCTACTATGCCCGCTAGCACCTCAGCCAGAGACGTTCCCCTGGTTTGGAGACCAGGTACTGGGTGATCCTGTTTTCCAGGTCTTCCACCCTGGAACTTATGTTGACTAGGCGGCCAGCAATCGATTGCAGCAGATCTATTTGGACTTCCATCTTAGATTACTGCCACAGTAGGGCTCTATTGGTGGCTCTGTTTATTGCAGTCGTAGGTGATTTCTGCAAATCGGCATGAAAGCTGTCATTTAGGATATGATGGTCTGTTTTTGTGTTGGCGGTCCGTGGAAGCACTGGTAGCCCCAGCCGCAGCAGATTAGGGGTTAGTTCTAAGGTTCTTTCAATCTTTTGTCCTAGATTTTGGAGGAACAACGCTGTGAGCTCCCCCGCCACTGGAGACTCTGGGCGCAGATCAGTTGGATACTCCCATGGACTTGTTGGCCTTATTGAGGGCACCGTGCTCTCCGCCTTCTGGAAATCTGAGCCGTGGTCACTGGACTGCTGAATTTGCATCCTTGTTACAGCAACTTGATCCTCTTTAGTCAGGGCTATTGCATTGTGCTTGCCCATTGTGGGGTCATGCCCCTTATCTGTGAGTAGAGAAGGGGATTGGTCCCTAGGTAATCCATTGGACTGAACGGAGTCACGTTGCTTACAGACTGAGTTGACCATTCCCTGCTCCTTACTGTACTCCACGCAGAGGGTGCGCCTCCCTTGGATGAGAGAAGGTCGGTGGGGGCCTGTCCACGCAGCTTGTCAAAACTGCTCATTGGAGCTGTGCGCGGATCGTAGCCCTGAGATGGTATATCCTGTTCTGTGTGGGCTTGCCCGTCCTTGGTGCTGCCCTTGCTAGGACTAGGAGTGCAGTTTTTCTTGAAGAAGTGCCTGATTGACCCTCTTTACCCACGTTTTTGGCATTTTGTGGGGGTTTCTGTTAGTGATTTGCTCCTAATATGGTAGAGGCGTGGCTATTGGCATTCTCCTCAGGGGTCGTATACAGTGGTCCCTTTCTTTTGGGGCCCATTTTGCCAAGTGAATCACTTAGTAGGGCTAAGTTAGACTTGACTGATCTCCTAGAGGGCTAGGTGTGATAAGTAATAATATGTTGCAGCAGGTTTTCAGTTTGCAAAGCTAGCCAAGATAGCCAAGATAGCTAGGATCTGGGATTCGGAGGAAGGATGGCGGGCAGTGGTGGAGTTCCGTCCCCCAAATCGTATCAGCTGTGGTTAGTAGGTTGGTAGGTTGGTGATAGATTGTTGAAGGGTTTTCTTCTTTGCTGCCTTATCTGTTGTGTCTGCGGTGTCTGCAGTTGTCAGCTACTCCCTGTTGCACCATGTCACCACGTTCCAATTATGGCCTTCTAATGAGGGAGTTACTTTGCTTGGTGATTCAGGTTTTACAGGATGTGCAGGATGTAATAGAGTTATGTTAAAGTTGTGACAAAATTGGACAATTGTCCAGTTGAAGGCCGAGGATAGATCTAGAAGGATTAGGAGACAGGTTTTGCCTTGGTCAAGGGCTTGGAGGGCATCATCAACGATGTGGAGCATGATGGTTTCAGTGCTGTGTCCAGATCAGAATCCAGATTGGCAGTTATCGAGTAGGTGAAAGTTGTTGATGTGATGACTTAGCTGCAGTTGCACACATTTCTTCAGCACTTTGGCTAATAGAGGAATGTTGGAAATAGGTCTGAAATTGTCTGGGGAGGCTGGATCCAGCGATGGCTTTTTCAGAATGGGGAGGACTTTGCCCACTTTCAGGGAGTCAGGGGTTGATCCCTGCCGAAGAGAGGTATTAATTATCGCAGTCCAGCTAGGAATATATGGATTAGGCGGCGGCAGCTAGACAGTTAGAAGGGAGCAGGTTGTTAAAATGGTTGTTCGGGTTTAAGGTGGAAAGGATTTTGGAGACAGAGTCTTCATCGTAGAGAGTGAAGTTGGTCCAGTGTGCTTGATTCTTAGGTGAGGTCTGCTGAGGCGGCGTGGGTGGAGGAGGCAGGTCAGGGGGCGGTAGAGAGTGTGAGGCGGAACTCAGCTCATTGCCCAAGGTTTTGATTTTGTTCGCAAAAAACGAGGAGAATTCTTCGGATGAAATTAGAGACTTGGGGTTTTCTTTCGATGTTTTGGCCAGTTTGTTGGACTGATGTTTGATCAGTGCAAAGAGTTTGCAGGGTCTGTTCTGGGCGTTCCCTAGTTCCGATCTGAAGAATTCTTTTTTGGAGTTGAGGACATTCCTGTTGTAAGTATTTCTGGCTTGACTGAGAAGTTTTAGATGAGCGGCAGAGGGGTGCTGTCTCCAGATTCTTTCGGATTGTCGGAGGGATCGCCTCTCATTGTTGAGGGACCCGGTGAACCGTGGGTTTCTATCTTTGACTTGAGTTCTTTTTAGTTTTAGCGGGGCTAGGTCATCCAGAATGGTCGACATAGTTGCAGAGTAGTGATCGTTGAGGTCACTGACCGATGTGATACGTGGGGGGAGGGAGGTCAGATTTGCAACGAACCTCAAGTTCCTTGTGGTCCAGGTTCTTGGTGTCTCTGACCCAGCGTTTAGGAAGCACCGGTTGACAAAGTTGTATGGAAGTCATAGCTTTATAGGATTGCGCTTTGGCATTGGTATCTGACAGAGAGCTTAGTACTGTATGTGAATTAGAAGTAAAACATTACATAGTTTCACAGTATAGTTATAGTCACAATATAGTAATACGTCAGTAGATCAAACACAGTTTCCTTTAGGCATATTTAGATAATGCATCATTCTTCAACAAACATATTAAATGCTGAGATCTGGGAAGAGGGGAGACAAAGGGAAAAGGGCTATGAACAGTAAGAAGGGAAAAGGGCCATTCCGTTTAATATAATGCACAGGAGCTGGAAAGGGATGATACATCGTTGTTACTGACCTAAGGTATGCATGATTCTTTTTTGGGCCTATTTACACTTATGCCAAGTATCGGTGAATAAGTTAGTACTGTCCTAGAAATATCTAGTGCATCATCGCAATTGAGAGACGGGATGGGATTAAGTGGCCCCTTTAACTTAAGCAAAAGCAGAGTTTGCAGCCATGTACATATCTTCTATATATTAATATCTGTGCAAAAAGGGAACGAAGGAACAGTCCTTTCATGAAAAGCATAAACAAGGGATTGGGTGCAGATTCCCTCTGAGAATTGGACCTATGGGTTGTTCGAGCATTGAAGGAACAAGAGTGAAATCCTCCATGGCAGGCAAATGGGTCGGGCAGTCAAGAAATAAGGGGAGCTCGTCAGTAGTATGGCTCAAAATAAAAACGGCTTTCCTTAATAACTGGTAGGGTTGTAGCCGAGAGTATCACTAAGAACGCTGTGAGCAAGGTGTCTGCAAGATCTGTTAATCACACCCTATGTTGCGTGTTGTCTGCCGGGCAAAGGCTACAGACGTAAGCGAGTCAGGGGAAGAGAATAGTGCAATAGTAATCTTCAAGCTAAATTTATTGACAAAGGTGGTCGAAGTAACGGCGAAGAAATTAAGTCATGAGGCGGAACGTTGAAATCTGTAGTAGTTCTTTATTATAAATAGGCCTACAAGCAGCCAGCAAGAAGCGCGGCAAACAGGGGAATCCAAAGGCTGAGGAATGGCGCAGCATTCAATGACGTACATTATATACACAACTAGGATTCCATATGACGTCACAATGTCAAAAGCAGTTAAGAGGGAAGGGGTGCAAGCTAACTATACAATGGGATAACTTTATTGTTCCCTAGGGGGAGTACAACATCTCCCGTTTTTAAACAACAAGTGAGCTAGTACAACACATAGTCTCTGTACATGTTAGGAAAATGAGAAAACCTACCAGATCTAGTGCAAGAATCATTATACATATTTTCAGAAGATTCAATCAAACTCCGGAAGACTGATCTCCTGTAGTGGGAACATTTGTTAAACTTGGACTATCAACATTTTGGTTACTTGTCATTATATTCTCAGAATCTGCAACAATATGACTATGTATACAGATACCATTGTAACTTGAAGAATTACATGATGTAAAGTTCAAATTATGAGAGCTAACAAGTGACTCTAGCTCTGCATTTTCCTTAAGCTCAAGGCCAAACCACAAATAGTCATCCTCTGAAAATGAACCATTCTTTTTGTCATTTCCAATGAGTTTCCTTTGACCAGGTTTGAGTTTAATAATATCACTAGTATTTTTCCATCCTAGTTTATCTACAAGAACAGGACCATGAGAAACTTCAACGACCTCAACAGGACCAGAGTACTTAGACTCTCCTTTTTGCACCTTGTAGGCTTTCTTAATTATGACCCAATTTCCTTTGCTTATCTCCTTGACTATAGCTATATGAATTTTGTCATGGTAAAGCTTAAACTTAAATTGATGCTCTTGAATTCTTTTCGGTACTTTAAGATGATTATCGTTGAGTTCAACAAAGCTGGATTTCCCTTCCTTCTCTGGTACAAATTTGGGGGTGAGTACAGTGTTCCCTCTCCTGCCTCTCATGAGGAAGAAAGGTGTATGTCAAGTTACACTGTTGGTAGTGTTGTTGTAACTGTTTACCTTCTCCTGTAAAAAGTCTTTGACTGGAAACTTTGAAGCAATGGCAAGCTGAAGACCTTCCTTCAGGAATCTGTTGATCCTCTCAGCTTGTCCATTGGATTTGGGTGAATACAGAGGTGTTTTCTCTTGTTTGATACCATTGCAAGTTAGAAAAGAAACCATTTTTCTGTGGTAAGTTGTTTACCATTATCAGAAACCAAAATGTGAGGTAGTCCTTCTATGAAAAAGCAATTCTTTAAAAATTCAATGACAGTTTTAGTGTCTATTGCAGCAACAAACTCAAAGTAAATCCCTTTACTATAGTAATCACTCACTACATATAAAAATGTACAGTCATTTTCTAAGATAGTGAATGAACCTGCAAAATCTATTGCAACTTTGTTCCAAGAACCTCGATGAAATTATCGCCGTTTTAGCGGCAGGAAACTGCAGCTAAAACGGCGTTAATGTGCTTGCTAATATGCGTTATAGAATTCCAATAGAAGCTAGGTTAGATGTCCTGCACATCTTACCTTGGCTTCTATTGGAATTCTATAACGCATATTAGCAAGCCCATTATCGCTGTTTTAGCAGCAGTTTCCTGCCGCTAAAACGGCGATAATTTTAACGAGGTTCTTGCTAATATGCCCCCAAAGGTTTCCAGTGCTTTTCAGATGGAGAAGTGTGGAGAATTGTGGCTCAAATGGTTAGAGCGGCAGACCCTGATGCAGAGGTCTGGCCCGGGACCAGGGTTCAATATCTTCCTTGGCGGGTCTTGGGCTCAATTTCCTCGGACCTGACAATTCTCACCTCGGTGCCTATTCTAATCATGGGTCCCACTCTGCGACTCTGGGCAATAGCTTGTTTAATCTCCACAACGGCCCCAAAAGCGCTGGGATGCCCAGGAGTGGACACTCACAGGGAAAACCAGGAAGGGTTCCTAAGCGGTATACGGACAGCGCCGGGACACTACCTCAGGGAAGTAGCTGTGCGCTCTATAAATACCGGTACATTTACATTTACAGATGTCAAGCAAACTGCACAATTTTCAACCAACAAGTTAACATCTGTATCTAAACCTGGCCACCAATAGTATTCTTTTAGCATTTTCTTGGTCAAGGTAGCACCAGGATGACTACAGTGAGCTATATCAATCAACGTTTTTCTCAACTGTGCAGATGGGATCAAAAGATCACCACGGAAATGAAAATCATTTACGATACTGAGTTCATTTGAAACCTGGAAGTACGTTTTAAGTTCTGATGACAGATTTCTCACTGGGGGTCAATTTCCCATGACAAATTCTTTAACTTTAAGTATGATAGGATCAGTACTGGATACTTTTTTCCATTTTGTCTCACAATACAATTGATCTGTATCTTTGAAAATATCAACAGTCGCTACCACATATTCAGTGTCTTCTTCCGGTTCGGGCTTAGATGACTCTAAAGGGAGCCTAGATAAACAATCTGCACGAACATTATCTTTGCCAGATATGCGCTTTATGAAAAAGTTGTATTCCTGCAATTTCACCAACCTAGAAGAAGCTTTACCATTACCTCTACCACAACCATCCATCATGTAGGTGAGTGGTTTGTGATCAGTGATCAATTCAAAAGTTTTGCCCCACAGATTCATTTTGAGTTTCTCCACAGCCCATACGCAAGCTAATGTTTCTCTCTCTATTGTGCTGTAATGAAACTCAGAATCGTGGAGGCACCTTGAAATGAAAGCTACAGTATGTACAGATCCTTTCAGTTTCTGAGTAAAAATTGCTTCAAGTCTAATTGAGCTTGCATCAACTGTAATGATGTTTGTACCTTCAGAATCATATGGTTTTAATGTAGGAGCATTCGACATAGACAGTTTAACTTAGCAAACGCGGATTCCTGTTCATTAGCCCAAACATATTTCTCACCCTTTCGTAACAAAGCACGCAATGATTTTACTATATCAGCGTAGTTTTCAATAAACGCGAGTAATATTCGCTTAGTCCTAAAAAGTATCTAAGAGAATCTTTCTCTTTAGGCCTAGTTTCATCAGAAATGGCTCTGACTAAATCAAGTTTTGGCCTTATGCCATCTCCACTCAAGATATGACCTAGATATTCTACCTCTTCCTGTAAGAATTTATATTTATTTTTCGCAACTGTCATGATCTTTCATTCAGTCTGTTGAGAACAGTATCAAGAATTTTATTGTGCTCATTTTTATTGTGCTCAATTTTATTGTGACGCCTTCTAAATCCAGCTGACTAAGACCAAAGGCTGGGCTGCTGGGAGACAGACCGTGGACGCTTGCCGGATCTGCTAACTTGGTGAGTCTGGTCCCACCCTCCCCCTCTACCCGCTGCAGGCCTTCTTCGCTTTTGGGCGCTAAGCCTGTTATCTCGCCAGAAGTTGTGTCGGCCCTAAGGCGAGTCTTCCCTCTGGTGACGGACACGCGGGCTCTGGCCGAGGCACTGGGGAGCTTTTTGCCGCGTCGCAGCCTTGCTGCCTTGCGCTAGGGGAGCACTTGGTTGACTGCAAAGACGCTGAGGAGCTGCGAGGCGGTGTCCTCACCTCGAGCCCCTGAACCCGCGTGCCACATTGGAACCAGCGACCCTGCGCAGCACACCCAGGCAGACCCTTGAACCACACTGCAGCTGTGCTGGCTCACACATCACAAGCCGAAGCCCCGGGGAGCTGTAGACCGCCTCGACCCTATCACAATGCTCTCACGGCGATCTCGCTTCAGGCAGCAATAAGATCAAGGAGCTGCAAAGCAGTGCACCTGAGTGCCGGGCCCCAGGGGAGCTGCTTGCTGCCTCGCCCCCCCCCCCACCCCTCTTTCAAGGTTCTTCACGGCAATTGTGCTCATGCCAGCAGTGAGATCGGGGTGCATACAGCTATGATCTATATCCCTGCACCCCAGCAGGACAGCAACTAAGAGACCTCCGGCAGATGTCTAACTGTTAGAGAACGCTTTTAGAACAAGACTGTGATGGTGAACAGTGAACCATGCCCAGAATTAACCAGAAAACTGGATTTTTCTCTGTATCTGCGGAAACTTCAGAGTAAATATATTACCTCGGAACTTCTTCCCTCCAAAATGGCAGTACCTGGCAATGACTACAGAAAGAGGACTGCACTTTAAAAACTAATAAGGGCCCACAGCTGTGCCCCAGCCAGGCATGCTCAGACAGTGGCAACAGAAATAGGACTGCACCAGCACAACAAGCTAGCCTACTCGCTCAGGTGGTGGCCATCTTGAAGTGGCACTAACCGGCTACAGCATTCAGTAAAAGACCTGTTGTTCCTTGGGAAAGCCTAGGAATTTTCTTCTTTTGCTTTTTCCTCACTCACGACCCAGCCAATCTCATATCCTCAAACAGTTACTATCTCAATGACCGAGGACATAAGGACATCTGCTACATACTGACCCAGGTCTCTCCTATTGTGCCCTATCCTAACCATCATGGTTGGTCCTGGCCTGACCGCTACTGGGGCAAACTCATACACCCTGGCTTACCACCCTAAACTCTCCAAAACCACTACAAAAACCTTCAAACAAATCACCCTGAAAAACCAAACCAACTAAGACACTGATCTCTGACCTATGCCTCAGTGCGGACAACGACACAATCATCAACGACCTCGTCTTCTACTCCAGAAGAATCCCCTCTTGCCGCAATGCCTTTTCGCACCTCCTTAATGTACGCTCAACCAGGAACATTCCTTACGGCACTAATCTCACAATAGCGCCCTCCGCAACCCTGCGAGCCGACCTCACCATCACCCTCTACAAAAGCGGCATGTATTGATCCAAGCCTCAAACAAAAACCTTAATAAATTTACGGATCTTTTTACCCTCCTCAGAAACCATGTGCATGACACTGGCAAGGCGACCAACACCTGCCTTGACGATCTTCCGCCCTTCCTGCCTGGGACGACTAACCTCCTTCAAAACTCCTCTCTAAGGGTTTCAAACACAGGTCCTCCTAACCCCTCCAGTTCGGTTACTGGCCTTGCTAACACTACTGCCCCCAGACCATTGGTCTCCTCCCCTCTATCTCCCCCCACAGTCTCCATGGCTTCTAACACAGCTCATCCTAATCCCCTCAGCTCACGTACCGGCCTCGCTATGGCAATCAACCCGAGACCCTCAGTCTCCTCACGCCAAGCTTCAATCAATCAATCAATCAATCAAAGCATTTATATAGCGCACTACTCACCCGGAGGGTCTGAAGGCGCTGGGGGGGGGGGGGGGGTGTCCGCTACTGCTCGAACAGCCAGGTCTTGGCGAGGTGGTCTTGGGTCAGGCGGAGGTGGGTCGGGAGGGAGTTCCAAGTCTTGGCGGCCAGGTAGGAGAAGGACCTTCCTCCTGTGGTGGCTCTTCGGATGCGGGGGACGGCGGCGAGGGCGTGGCTGGTCGATCGAAGCTGGCGTTTGGGAGCGTAGAAGTTGAGGCGGCTGTTGAGGTATCCTGGGCCTTGGTTGTGTAGGGCTTTGTGAGCGTGGGTGAAGAGCCGGAAGGTGATTCTCTTGTTGACCGGGAGCCAGTGCAGGTCTCTCAGGTGTCCGGAGATGTGGCTGCGGCGGGGGATGTCCAGGATGAGTCGTGCTGAGGTGTTCTGGATCCGCTGGAGTCTCTTCTGGAGTTTGGCGGTGGTTCCGGCGTAGAGGGAGTTGCCGTAGTCCAGACGGCTGGTGACGAGGGCCTGGGTGACCGTCTTCCTGGTCTCGATGGGGATCCATCGGAAGATCTTACGTAGCATGCGCAGGATGTTGAAGCACGACGAGGAGACGGCGTTGACTTGTCTGGTCATGAAGAGGGAGGAGTCCAGGATGAAGCCCAGGTTGCGTGCGTGGTCTGTGGGTTTGGGTGCGCTGCCCAGCGCGGGGGGCCACCAGGAGTCGTCCCAGGCGGAGGGTGATGATCCCAGGATGAGGACTTCCGTCTTGTCCGAGTTCAGTTTCAGGCGGCTGTTCGACATCCATTTGGCTACATCTGTCATCCCTTCGTGCAGGTTGGCTCTGGCGGTGGCGGGGTCGTTGGTGAGGGAGAGGATCAGCTGGGTGTCGTCGGCGTAGGAGATGAAGCTTCTCACTCGGACTCTGAGTCTGGTACGCCTCTAACTACCTACGATGCAGGGCAAACTAGCCCTGCTAACCCACAGACCATGCCTCCCATCTTCCCTAACACAGTCCATCCTAACTCTCCTAGCACCTCTACCCCCCTTTTATGGACATCGATACTCTGCACTCCCAAGCCACCAAAATATTTCAGAGCATCCATTACTCCATCCTGTATCTAACAAACCTCCTTCACCTCGCCAAACTCTCCTTCACCAGCCTCAAGCCCCTGCTGAATCCCACTTCCCCTCCTATCTCAGAGCTCCCCATATACCCACTACCGCTTAACTTGAGGCACCTTTGCCTGCGAGAGCAACCTTGCCACCTATCGGAGGAGGAAACCCTACGTCTTGCCCTCTCCTACAACCCTTCCCTCACCACACCAAATCTGCTAGACCTCACTGAAAAGGAAATCCTTGCCATTCTCCAGGACCACAAAGCAGCCCCAGTTACCCCTTGTCTATCTGACGTGAGTGCAGAACATCCCATCTGCACGGTCGCTATCAACCCCTGGAGACCAGATTCTCACAGTAACAGAAGTGTGATCAGAAGAAATTTAGCGCCTGTACACCTCTCTGCCCCGACTCCCGACACCCCCTCTGACACTTCCCTGACTACTCTCCTAATTAACTGCCGATCGGCATTAAAGCATGCCGCCGATGTCGCTGCTCTCATCCAGAACAACAACCTTGACTTAGCAATTCTAACAGATTAATGGCTTAATGAGTCCTCATCCCCTTGCCTGGACCTCTTAGACCCCCCCAACTATAACATTGCTAGGCTAGACAGACAACATAGCAAGAAAGGGGGTGGCATCGCCAGCATCTACCGCTCTCACCTTCTTGTCACGGAGCTTCTGGCGGATACCTCCAACTCCTGCGAGTACCTTGCCCTCTCAATTTGCAGTAACGCCTCCCTACTGTGCAGCCTGCACATCTTTTACCACCCCCCAGGCATGAACGATTCCTTCACTGACCACCTCATGGAAAATCTCACAGCAAAGACAAGGCAACAAGGCAGCAGAAATGAGGGGAACAAAACGAATGCAGCAGGCAGCAATACACAAAAAATAATACAGTAATCAGAATCAGAAAAAGAAAAACAATCACCAACAGATGGGGGAGTCTTGGGGGTTACCAGGAGGTGGAGGCAGCGGCAGCGAGGCGGGCCCTGGCGTGCAGTGCCGGGTAGCTGGATTGAACCCTGCATGGGGATTGGCTCAGACCTGGCCGCGGTGTGGCGGAGCTGCTGGGGAGAGTGCTGGCCTTGGCCCTGAGGGTGAAGGCTGCATATGAAGCGGTAACACCAACCAAATTCACAGTGTGAAACTCAAGTTCGCTATGTAGACCCAGAGTGGGGAGAAACACAAAAAGCACACGAAACACAAGAGATACAAAGTGTAGAAAATATGAACGCCATCACAGCATATCATACTGTTCCATTTGAAGACAAAACAGATAATAATAATAATAACAAAAGAAATATATAAAGCGCACAGCTACCACGGATTGGGTGTCCCGGCGCTAATACGGACAGCAGCAGAGAAAATAGCCAGTAGACATTTAGGGCCCGATTCACAGAATGAACTTAAGACTCAATCCTAAACTTACTACCATTTTGGTAATCACAGAATACACTTACTACATTTGGCATTCACAGAATGAACTTACTACTTTTGGTATTCACAGAAGTTAGGATTTTGTCTTAAGTTTGTCTTAAGACAAACTTAAGACAGACTTAAGACAGACTTAAGACAGACTTAAGACAAAATCCTAACTTCTGTGAATACCAAAAGTAGTAAGTTCATTCTGTGAATGCCAAAAGTAGTAAGTGCATTCTGTGAATACCAAAATAGTAGTAAGTTTAGGATTGAGTTTTAAGTTCATTCTGTGAATCGGGCCCTTAGTCATTGTGACTAAAAAGCCAGGTTTTCAAGGCCTTTCTAAACTCCTATTTGGACTGCAATGCGCTTAAGTGAGCAGGTAGGTTTTTCCAGCATTTAGTGGTCCCCACCTCAAATGGCCTCCCCCCATTCTGACCTTTGCGAACCGGGGGGTGGTAAGGTATCGTTTGTGGTTAGACCTAAGCGATATGTCCTGCTGGTACCTTGAAATGCCTGACAAACAAACGTAAGGGCCTTGAATTCGATGCGTTTGGCCACAGGCCAATGCAGCTGTCTCAGGTTAGGAGAAATAAGTTTGCAGAGAGGGACCTTGCAGACCAGTCTGACTGCTGAATTATGCACTATCTGGAGCTTATGGACCACTCCAATTGGCAGACCCATGTAGAGACTGTTTGCATAGTCAAGATGGGAGGTGATTAATGCATGGACAGCGGTTTTGCGTGCTGACTCAGGCAAGAAGTCAATACATTTTTTAATGGTTTTTATTTTGCCGAAGCAGGCCGCGGATACCTGTTGAACATGGGTAGCAAGGGACTGGTCTTTGTCTGACTCCTAAATTCTTAACTAAGTTCTTAGGTGTGGGGGGAGATACTAAATCAGCTGGCCACCATAACGCTGAGGAGGGTGCTACAGCTTGATTACAGAACAGGACCTCCGTCTTGTCAGCATTAGGTTTAAAGAAGTTGGGGAGAGGATGTAGCCTTGCGGTTAGAGCTGTCGACCTCAAAGCTGAGGAACCGTGTTTGAGTCTCACCAAGGACGCTCAACATCCTGTGATTATGGGCAAATCACGTAATCTTCCTGTGCCTAACAAAAATGAATGTGTCCGTCTGTAAGGAACTTGGTGCTCATGTAAAGCGCTCTGATACTCGATGCCTTGGGTCTAGTTCGCGCTATACAAAACTCTTCAAAAAAAATTTAGTGCTCATCCAGGCTGAAATGCTTTTTAGGCAATCTTTCAGAGAGTCAAAAGAAGATGCTGACACTCCACTGAAGGTAAACATCAGTTGAGTGTCGTCGGTGTAAGATATCACCTTGATCCCAATATTGGTGATAAGCTCCGTGAGCATTGTCAAATACATGTTGAAAAGTAGCGGGCTCAGGGCCGATCCATGCGACACTGCCCATTTTAATGGTTTAGCGGGGGAGGTGAAAGGGTGGATCGAGACCTGTTGTTCTCGGCCATGTAGGTAAGACGCGATCCAGTAATATGGAATGGTACACTGTATCAAACGCTGTTGACAGGTCAAGAAGCACCAACATGACTGCAGAGCTACCACCCACCACCCAGCGAATGGCATCTGCCATCTCAATCAGAGCTGATTCTGTACTGAAGCCAGGGCGGAAAAGAGGTTTGATGATAATGCTACCATTATTGAATACAATTAAAAGTATAATGCTAATTTGACAAATTATCATTAAGCCATTATAAACTTTACAAATTGTTTTGTCTGAACTATCTACTTTTTCTGTTGCAGAGTGAGTGAGCTACAATTAACGGTGGTTTTCATAAGTGTTAACTTGTAGCATTGTAATGTTGATCCCTCATGATCAAGACTTCCTTGAAATCAGTGATATATTGAATTTTATCAGAGAATTTAATGAGAGAAGAGAAAACAAAATTGTAGAATTTCGGACGAAATGGGAGAGATTGAGTTGCAGAGTGAATCTGAGGAGAAATATAGATATTCAAAGATACATCCTAGTCTTAGAATTAAGATAGAGTCAAAACGAGTTTGGTGTTTAATGTATGAGACATTTGATGGTTTAAAATCATATGAGATTTTGGAAAGACTGAATGGAGTTATAATTTTCTGGTTGATGAGTTTTTGAAGGGTGAAGTCATATTTTCAGAGGGATTTATTATGGTAGTGGTCCTCAAAACAAGGGTGTCTTGGGCACATTGTGTGCTGGTATGTCAGGCAGTGTGCTCTGACCTCATTGTTTTGATTGGCTCCTTGCTGAGTTATGGAGCTGATGCGCTCATTGGTGTGCACCTAGGTAGCCTCATGTGCTGAGTGCACTCAGTTCTTCCAGTGCAAAAGTAGATTTAGTATTTTCACGCTTCAACTCTACCTTCTGATCTTCAACTTTGATCTAAGCTAACGGTAACTTCAGCTCCCCTTCAGCCTTCTTGTACTCCTCGTCTAAACAGCATGCCTCCATTCTGCAAAGTCAGAGCTGACACTGCTGCCTACTTGAGAAGGAGTTGGCCAGGGGGCTCTCTCTTACAGGAAGACTGTTCCTATATTCCCTCTCTATTTTTCTCAGTTGCTGTTTTCTTGTGTCCTATATCCTGTTCTTTCTGGTGTGATCTGACCTTGATGGGCATTCTTAGGTCTGTTTACTTAGCCTTGCTGTTGACCTTAATTGTCTTTTCATGACACAGATCCAACTATAATTTACAGAAAATACTTCCAATTAAAAAAATTAAAGGAAACAAACATTATTCTCACTTAAAATTAAAATACTTTTTGACTCTCAGTATGATAGGAGACTTTTAGTTCCACACCCTGAGGTTGTAAGGTACCCTCAGTTCGATTAAATCACTGAACCATCAAATGTACAACAAAAAAACGGTTCAGTCAGTGGAAGGTGGTAGTTCACTCTAGTACTGTTATCTTGTGGCACATTTACTTCCCAGCCCACTCATTTGTTTTTTGTCTCCCTAGGGACAAACCTAGCCACTATTTCTCTCCATTTTACCACCCCCCCCCAACCTGAAACAGACAACCCGAACTCTGCAGTTGAGACTTCTGAGGCAGCAATCAGTCAGACCATAGACAGAATTGCTCCCGTAAATAAAGTCAAACGTCACCACAAATTATCACCTTGGTTCATCGCCATTCTAAAATCAGACAAGCTAGCCTCTAGGAAGGCAGAACGCAAGTGGAGGCACTCAAAAAGTTCTGACAACAGACAGGCCTTTAAATCCACCCACAAATGCTATCTTGACCATATAGCCACAACCAAAAAAAACTACTTAGGTGACAGAATAAATCTGGCTTCCAATTCTTACAAAGAACTGTATAAAATACTAAAATAATTCACCAGCCTGATCTCATGCCAGCCAGTACAGCCTATATCACAAGAGTTGGTAGGTACCTTGTCCTCTTTTGTTTGTGGACAAAATTAACAATATTCACAGTCTTTTCCCCCACAAAGCCGGTAAACAACAACACCAGAGGCCTGCCAGCAATCACCTCCCGGACTCTTCCTCCCTCAATGAATTCACTGAATTCACCCAAGAGGATGTCAGAACAGCTCTCTGAAAGATCAAATCCGGCTCTCCTGTTGACCCAGTTTCCCCTCACGTTCTGTTTAGAATTAGACCAGCTCTTCTTCTTGGCCTCACCAAGCACCTCAACCTATCCTTACTACACTCAGTTGTTCCAACAAGGTGAAAAGCGGCCATGGTCAAACCCATGCTAAAGAAGCCCACCCTACACCCTAAGCAGCTTAACAACTATGGGCCAATCTCCGTTCTCCCTTTCTTTGGGAAGGTCCTAGAGTCACTAATCAATAAACAACGTATTACCTATCTCAAGAGTAACAATCTGCTGGACCCCTCTCAATCCAGGTTTCGGGCTTCACATAGTACCGAAACTGCCTTGCGGGAAATAGTAGACAACATTTGACTATCCCTCAACGCCAGACAATCAGCCATCCTGGTCCTTCTCGACCTGTCAGATGCCTTTGACACCATCTCCCTCAGCAGTCTCTTGAATCGCTTGCGGCAGATGGGTGTCGGGGGCACCGCACTGAGCTGGCTTAGGAGCTACCTGACAGATAGAACCTCGAAAGTTCACATGGGCACTTTCATCTCCAGCAGATAACCTATAGACAAAGGTGTCCCCTAGGGCGCTATCTTGAGCCCCACACTCTTCAACCTGTACGTGGCACCCTTAGCCAGGGTGATCAAATCACACGGGTTTGACACAGTATTGTATGTTGATGATACTCTGCTGCTAATCATGCTTGGACCAGACCCCACTGACACTAAACTTTGATCCAGGCAGTGTGTGTCTGGTATACACTGCTGGATGCAAAATAATCATCTGCAACTCAACCCAAGCAAAACCAAAATCATCCTCTTCGGCAAAGCTCGAACCTTGTGGTCAAGGGACTGGTGGCCTCCCATTCTTGGCACATATCCTTCACCCAAGTCGGCATGTCACAACCTAGGAGTACTGATTGACTATCATTTTTCCATGTCCGACTATGTCAGTCATGTGGCCAGCATCTGTTATGGACTAATGCGCATCCTCTGTAAGATCTTTAAATGGGTCTCACTGTCATCTTGAATGCCGCTTGTGCAAGGATTAATCATCAGTCAGCTAGATTATGGCAATGCGCTCATGGCTTCCATCAACGAAGAGCACCTAACAAAACTCCAGGTCCTCCAAAATATGGCAGACAGACTGGTATTAAATCTACCATCTCGATCTCCCTGGACACCTAGTCTGTGAGCTCTCCACTGGCTCCCTATCAGAAAACTCATAACGTTCAAGATCAACTGTCTGGTTCACAAAACCTTCAGTGGTCATGGCCCTCACTATTTTGCTAATACACTGAAAAGGTATGACCCCTCCAGAACTCTCCGTTCTGCTTACAAACATATTCTCATCCCATTCACGATCCGCACCGCCAGGAACGGCGGAATATTCTTCTCTTATCTTTCCCCCACCCTATGGAACTCACTCCCTCTGCATCTATGTACGAGACCGACAACAGAATGTTCTGTAAGGCTCTTAAAACCTGGCTAAATTGAGTCTTTTCTCTCAGTTTGCCTCTCTCTCCTTTCCCTTCCCCGTAACCCGTGACAGGGGAGAGCTTTGAGACCTTCGGGTGAAATGTGCCCTCAAAAAAACTCTCATAACAGAACACATAACATCTGATATATATTGGTGGATTGATGACCAACATTGAATTACATGATTACCTGATAAATTAAATATAATAAATGCAAAAAGAACAATGGATAGACAAAATGCTGAACAATGTCAAACATTCACCCACAGTATAGAGGTTTGGGCCTAGATCCATCAATTGTTTGCTCACCATTTCATTCCAGTTTGGACCCAGCCATATTCAAAACAGTCCAGTCCAAATTGTCAAGCCAGGTCCTCTCTGGACGGTGATCAAGAATCCTGGGTCCTATTTTGGGGTATCTCCCCATATCAGCCAGGCTAGCTTGACATCACTGGCATGTAGAGCACAGGACCCACATCTGGGCTTACCTGTCCCACTTAGGCTAACAAATGCAAATTTGAACATTGGATGGATGGAATGCTGAGCAATGTCAAATCTTTGCCCTCAGTATGAAGATCTGTGCATAAATCCATTGTTTATTTGCTCACCATGCCATTCCAGTTTAGACCCAGCCATCAGTCTTGACCCTGCTCCCCATGGGTACAATCCAGCCTGAACTTTTCTGGATTTAACCAATATCTCTTGACTGGAGGTGAATTTTTGATTTGTTCAGCATTCTAGCCATCATTTGCTTGTGCAGCACTACTAAAGTAATAACGCCTTTAACTTTGATTAATTTGCTAATAAACCTTCATGGTTTGGAAACCATCCTCTCTCTTCTGTTATTCTTGTGAAGCCAAATAAGTTACTTTGTAATTCGAAATTGTTGTACTGATGTAAATTTATAGACTTCACATACAGCAAATAACCAAAGGTCCGTACAACCAGTGGTGCAATATGTTTAACGATTGCATCAGAGTCGGAAGGTATAGAAAATTGTGCTGCATCAGTTAGTGTGCCCATCATGTCACCTCAGATTGGACCCAGTTATATGCAAATCAGTCTTGGCCCTGCTTCACTGGAAATAGTCCAGCTGAACTGCCAGGCCAGGTCCTCCCTGAACCAGAAAACAAGCAACCTATAACCAGTTTCGCCCTAAATAGAAGCAGGGTCAAGACTGATTTGCATATTTCTCAGTCCAAACTGAGGTGCCATGGTGAGCAAAATAACGAAAGTACCTGGGGGCATATTAGCAAGGTCCTGTGATAATTATCGCTCAGGGCTTTCAGCGCGAGGATAATTATCGCAGGCTAGCGCTGGATTTCATCGTGGAGATAGCGTGCTATAAGCAACGCTTATCTCCCAAGCGATAGGAATCCATGCGTTAGCTGGTAAACAGTGTGATTATCGCTGGAAATTCAGCGATAATCACACTGCAACCAGCGAAACCTTGATGATAGAGCAGGGTGATCTTAGCCATGTAATCCACCTCCCATTGAATTACATGGCAAAGTCTGAAAATTAGCAGACGTAAAAAAGCAGTGTTAACCGTTGTTAGCGCTGCTTTATTTGTCCCTAACAGGGTTAGCGTGAAGCTTGATAATAGGGGAAATGTCGCTTAGCGACATGTCTCCTATTATTTTGCTCTGGAAAGCCCACTTTGCATCTCATTAGAGATGCAAAGGGAAGCGTAGTGGAAAAGAGTGTTACCAGGCGATTTTGCATGTTAGCACCCTGTTGTTGATAGGGCGATATTTTTATCTCCGCTTCTTTGGCTTTTAAAGCCAAAAAAGCGGAGATAAAGCCCTTGATAATATGCCCCTTGGTTGTGCCCCTCTCCTCTAAATGGGACTTTTTATACTAGGCCTATTGATGGAAAGCCAAACAAACTCAATACATTAAAACATACAGAATGAATACAAAGTTCAGTGGTTTCAACATGACCCAAACGTAATTTACCTCAACTATGTTTTGCAACAGAGATATCTTTTCTTGAAAACATCAATAAATTAATTTCAGACTACCTCCGTAAAGATTGCGTCACACAAATTATCATCACGGCTGCAAGTGAACCATTCCCCTTTGTGGACTGGAACAAAGTGCTTTTTAGATGGTGTGCAGAAATATGCAGCACTTATGCCGACGACGGACAAAGTAAAATGTATAACCCTTACTTTTGTAGGTTTTTCTATGGTGTGTAAACGCATTTAGCACTTGCGCTAAAGACGATGCTAGGTAAGACGTGTAACTCTTACTTTTGTACGTTTTTCAGTGCATAAAATCCTTTAGCACCTGCACTAAATATGGGGCTAGGTAAGAAGTGTAACCCTTACATTTTTCACTGGTGCATAAATGCGTTCAGCACTTTTGCTACTGATGGTTAAAGTATAACATATAATCCTTATTTTTGTACGGTTGAGAATGTGTGCCATGTTTAAGCTAACCGTTTTTGAGTTGTTGTAACATGCAGATAGGTGTGGTAGCAGGGAGTGCTGTTGGTGGACAGCATGCTGCCAACTAAATAGCTTTGACAATGTGTTGTTTGCTTGAGGGCATCGTGTTCAGGGAGCCTGTCTTGCATGTTTTGTTTGAATAAACAACATCCAAGCATAATTGGAAAGGTGCCCTATACTGAGCACTGTCGAGTGGAGGCAGCTAGTGTTGTTGCAAACGGTGATATCTATAAACTAAATGCAGTTTGCTATTTTAATTTTCTTCTCTTTTTTGTGGTGTAATCACCCAACGTTGGCTTCAGAGCACTTTGGAGTATAAGTAAGTATAAGAAGGGAGCAATGAGTTATAGTATAATGCATTTGCAAGAACCTGGTAATGGAGAGCAGGTCTGTCATTATGCAAAGATGGAGAATGGTGTTAGGTACCCGCAGTCAAACATGTCCAAATGATGGAAATGCCTTAAGGAAGGGGAAGATGTTCTGAGGATCCTGAATGAGGAAGGTAGGCCTGTGATGGGGATATATGGTATATACATGGCATCTCTCTGCTGGCTTGGGTGAGTCCCGGGCATTCCGCCCCATGTGTTCTGTTGGATGCTAATTTGCAACCATTAAAAGTGTCAATATTCTTAGCAGAATGAAGGCTAGCTATATGTCATATCTGTGCTGTGTTTAATGTTTGCAATATGCAGGCCTAATATCTTCTGTTTGAAATTTGTGAGATTATTTCAGTTTCTACCATAACTTTCATTACTGCTTCAAGAGGTTTCTCGTTGTTTCATAAGGATAACACAGCGCCAACTCAACACCAAGGGCAGAAAGAAGGACCAATAATCCAGATGGTCACAAGCAGAGAGACTGTGCAGTCTCTTTGAGGCATGGACACTGATGAGTGTTGATTTAACACAAGGACAAAAAACCAGATGGAGCAATAAAGTTGTTGGCATGAGCAGGTGCACCTTTTTAAAGGTGTGTAAAGTGCCTACTGTTGTACATTTACTTCAAGAAAACAACTGGAAAAGCAATCAAAATTGAAGACCTCAGCAGCATCTGCAAACATCATCCACCTCTTTCCTCACCACTCTTCTCTTAGCCATACTTTTTCTTTAGCCTCATTGTTTTATGACCTGTCTCTCTCTCTTCATTACCAGTCGCAAAACAAAGACCTTATTCAATACAGTAAAGGATCTAGCAGGTGCTCAAACAACTGCTACCACTCGCCCGTTAACAAAAAAAACAATGTCAAGACCTGGCGACATTCTTTAATGATAAAATAGAAAACATTATCACTAACATCACTGCTAGACCCCATGATAACTGCTCACAGCAGAATATCCTGAAACCACCGGAGAAAATTAACCCTCTTGAGAAATGGCCCCCTGTAACCTTGGACTCCCTAAAAACAATGTCAAGACCTGGCGACATTCTTTAATGATAAAATAGAAAACATTATCACTAACATCACTGCTAGACCCCATGATAACTGCTCACAGCAGAATATCCTGAAACCACCGGAGAAAATTAACCCTCTTGAGAAATGGCCCCCTGTAACCTTGGACTCCCTAAAAACGTCCCTGAAGTCCATTTCATCAGGCTCCCCCTGCGATCCTCTCCCTGTCCGTTTTCTAAAACAACTTGACACCACCCCCTTGATCACGATAGCAGACACGCTAAATGCTTCCCTCCTATCCTCCACTGTCCCGTCAAGTTGGAAGCACGCCATGGTAACCCCACTACTGAAAAAAACATCAGCCGACCCCACGGTCTTATCGAATTACCGACCCATATCTTTACTCCAAGCATTTTCCAAACTCATGGAAAGGCACATCCATTCAGCCCTCACTACCTTCACAGAGGAAAACAACCTCCTCCACCCATCGCAATCAGGCTTCCGAGCAGGATACTCAACGGAGACCGCTCTACTGGGTGTGACGGAAAAAATTCGAAAGCTTCTGGATGAGGGTCAAACAGTCGCACTCATTCTTTTAGATTTGAGTGCGGCGTTTGATACCATATCACACAAAACTCTTCTGGCCACTCTAGAGAGAAACGGCATCCGCAAGGATGCCTTACAGTGGATAAAGTCCTTTCTCACCGATAGATCTTTCCAGATCAAATCAAGTACTGCATGTTCAGACACGTTTCCCGCCCCTCATGGAGTCCCACAGGGCTCCATCCTGAGCCCGCTGTTTTTTAATCTATACCTTAGACCACTGGCCGATCTAGCTGACTGCGCAGGCCTGACTTTAATGTCTTACGCTGACGATTCTCAAATCATCTTTTCCCTATCAGAGTCAAACCCCTCAGCCCCATCTCTACTCAAAACTGGTCTTCAGGAAATTTTCAACTGGATGACCATCAACCAGTTGAAATTAAATGGGGATAAAACTGACGTCCTCCTATTAGGAAGGAATAAAGAGCTCTGGAACCCCTTACATTGGCCACCAGAGCTGGGAAATCTTCCCTCCCCAGCTACACAGGTAAGAAACCTAGGAGTCATTATTGACAATACTTTGTCGATGAAACAGCAGGCAAATAAAGTCGCTGGCCTCTGCTTCACCATAATAAAATGGTTGAAGAAAATCATTTGGATGTTGCCCCAAAACACCCAAAAAACCGTAGTCAACGCATTAATAACATCGCGTATTGACTACGGAAACATTCTCTACCTGAGCTCAAACCTAGCAGTGATCCACCGACTCCAAATGGTCCAAAACGCTGCTGCACGACTCCTGTGCAGGATACCAAAATCTGAAAGAGTATCAAAACATCTGAATGATTTACACTGGCTCAGGATAGAACATCGGATCAGCTTCAAAACCCTGAGCTACATGTTTAAAATCAAAACCAAAACTGCGCCCAGCTACCTACAAGCCTTGGCCTCCCCCTACCTGCCAACAAGAAACCTTCGCTCTCAAACTGCAGCGAATTTCGCTGTTCCGAGATTCAAATTGCAAATAACTGGAGGGCGATCGTTTGCTGTCAGAGGGCCTATTCTATGGAATTCACTCCCCCGCATATCCGAAAAGAGGAAAGCTACACGAAATTCCGGAAACATGTAAAAACCTGGTTGTTCCAGAAACAACTGCATTAAAATTACTACTCAGCATATCTCCTTCAATCCAACCGAATGTCACAGGCGCCGGGAAACCCTTTTTGGGTAGCTGAGCGCCATACAAATGGAAAAAATAAATAAATAAATAAATTATATTCTGTCACTAGGCCTGGTCAACCTTTTTGTAGAGCTCTTAGCTTTGCTTTTTAGGCCCTACAATCTCTACTTTTACATGTATGCCAATGATAAGATTATGGTTAAACATTTCAGTTCCATTTCTGTTATATGCTACACCCTGCCACAATTGTCTGAAATGCACAAGATCATGGACTTGATGGGCCACTATTGACTTTTATTAAACCTACCAAGATTAATATTAGATTTGTGCGCTTATACTGCTCCTGTTAGCGCCTGAGTACCCTCTTTTAACATAAATTGTTTTTATTCTTGTGAAGAGTTTTTACTGACATGTTATATATCTGCTTACTTTGCACATCTCATTTTCTCCTCGTTTAAGCCGGTCCCCGGTCCACCACGGTCTCCTAGTGACCGATTGTTGTAGAGGGACGCGGCTCCTCCCCCTGCCTCCGTCATTTCCGGGCAAGGCACGACTTTTAAATTAGATGGGAATCAGGCAGCGTAGCGGACGAGCGCCAAAGGCAAGCCTGTCTGCACCCGTCAGCGTCCCAGAGGTGGCTGTGGCTGGGAACTCTGCCGGTTTCACAGCACACCCAAACAAGGTAATAACTTAGGGCAGGGAGACTATTATGAAGCTGGGTTCCACTCCCAAGTGTAAGAATGTTATTGACATAGGGGCAGGCGACCTACGATTGTGCTGCCAGCATTGCAGCTGGGGAGCCCCTAAACTCACCAGACCGTTAGTGCCCTATACTCAGAGAAAGGACGAGCCAAAGCCGGGCTTAATGTTAAAAAAACATGAACACATTATTGCTCTGCTGTTAAATTGTCGCTCGTTTAACAAACATGATTTACACCTGTATGATATGTTATGAAAGACCATACCTGTTTTCTTATTTTTGACTTAAACTTGGCTGTCGGACACATCAAACCCGACTATTGCCACAGCCATTCCTCCCGCGGACTATTGCCACAGTTATTCCTCCTGCAGAGAAGCGGAGACATTTTTAATATTGTTAAAAGCTTCCCCTCGCTCAGGGCTGCTACTAGGCCTTCCCCTCCCTCAGACGATTGGATTGGTAAATTAGACAACTTCTTCTATACGAAGATCACAACAATCCAATCCTCTTTTGATGGCTTGGGCAGGAAAGATCTGATTGCCTCCTTACTAATGGCCCACAAGAATCAGGAAGAGAGGCCTTCAACACCGTGCCTCATGGTCACCTCCTGCAGAGGCTGTGGGAGTGTGGGCTCGAGGGCATGGTGTTGAAGTGGTTCTCCTCCTTCTTGGAGGACAGATTTCAAGAGGTTTGGTCACCCCCGTTCTCGGCCTGCATGCCACCCTTGAGTGTGGGCATGCCACAGGCATCCATCTTGAGCCCTGTACTCTGTAACCTGTACATGGCTCCCTTGGCTTCTCTGGTTGAAACAGAAGAGGCCTCGATTGTATCCTATGCTGACGACACTCAACTTCTGTTCACATGCAAGAAGGGATAGGAGTTTAACAGGGAGAGGATTGACAAGTGTCTAAAAGAAACTTTTACCTAGTTCAGATCTACTCATCTTAAATGTAACCCAGAAAAGTCTGAAATTATCTTTTTTGGCACTCCTCCTCTGGATGCCTGGAAACACGGGTGGCCCCTCAATATGTCTCCCCCCAGTCAGCAGTCAAGATCATAAAAAATCTGGGAGGGAAAATGGACGACGCCCTATCCATGACACCGCAAGTACAGTCGGTAGCGGGCATATGCTTCGGACTCTTGAAAATGCTCCTTAGGTTTTTATTCCTATTACCAACCTCACAAAGAAAGACAGTCGTTCAGGCCCTTATCACCTCCAGATTGGACTATGCCAACGTCCTTTATCTGGGCCTTTCGGAGTTTTTGCTTAACAGACTGCAAGTTGTGCAGAACGTGGTAGCTAGGGCAGTACTGAGTCTCAGTCCCAGAGAACGAATCTCCCACCATCTGAAGAATCTGCATTGGCTGCCTGTCCGATGCAGAATTCTCTTCAAAGCTCTGGTCCTGGCTTTTAAAGCTCTGCATGGCTTGGGGGAGTATTACATCCGCAGAAGAGTCTCACACTATGTACCTGGGAGATCCCTTAGGTCAGCACATCAACATCTTATGGTCATTCCAAAGTGTCTCAGAGCCCGCTGTGGCGGGCGCTCGTTCCAGGTGCCAGTGGCTGGTTTCTGGAACAAGTTGCCACTCCCGCTTAGGCAGGTCATATTGGCGTTCAGGAGACAATTGAAAACCTGGCTGTTCTAACAAGCAGTATAAGTAGCTACTTATCCCGGGATCGCCGTTTTCCCTTTTGGCCTCTGTATCTTTACGTCTCAGTGCCAGGATACTCTGCAGAGTAGCTGTGTGCTTTACCAGTCCTTTTTAACATTAACATTAAAATATCATGGTTGTTGGCGCCAAGTAGAAGTTCTAGGATCCATTCTTTGTGTTGGCTGAAAAGGCACTTTTTTGTATTAAACATACATCAAATTGATTGGAGCATGGCCACAGTTCACACAACCTGGCCTGAGAAGTCAAGTCCTGATGTTGAGGATATTGCGTCCATGCCCGAGTGCTGAAAGGTCGATGGTGTGCATGTGGAGCCCTCTCTATATCGCCTCCCTGTTTTAATAAAGGTTTGGAAGGTTGCCCATGTTTTTACGAATGTGTGTGGTGTGCCATGCAATAAAGCTGTCAAATTTTTATTTGTGTAAATGTATTATAGTTTCACCCACCAGAGAAGCAGAGGGGGGGTAGGGCTTGTTTCTTGAATTGGGCAAGAGTGAAGAGGGCTGATAATAGTCAGGGAGTTGTGCGTTTGCCAATTGGGATTCTCAGCTGGTATATAGAGTTCTCTGCCAGGATCAGCAGCAAAATAATAAGAGAGTCCATCGGGAATTTCACTCCTGTGGTTGCCTCCATCATCTGAATTACCTCCTCCCAGTAGGTTTGGCCCTTTGAGCAGGACCACCACATGTCTAACATGGCACCTGTTTCCCTACATACCCCCCAACAGAGATCAATTCTGCCATTTACTGATTTTTAAACTGCTGGGGATGAGGTACCATTTTCATTGTGTTGTGCATTAATGGAAGATTTTGCAACCCTGATCCATACCTTTCCCAAGGTCATACAAGACCTCTCTGACTGGGTGTCATCTCCAGGCTAACATAAACGGGGGAGCTGTTCAGTTTGTGATTGGTTTATGATAGTATACGAGAGAGATTTTTTTGTTTTAATGTTTAATATGTGTTCGATCAAACACCACTCTGTTACCTGTCAACCTCTCTATTCCTCATTCAATGTAGGAGTTGGGTAAATGTGTATTCATCATGTGGTTGGTGGAGGAGCTGGACTATGAAGGCCTTTCTGTTGATTAATGCTCCTTCTTCGGAAAAATCCCCTAGGCATAATATGTTCCTTCATTCCAGTGTGAGAAGATGATATCTAATCAGCCAGGTAGGAACTTTGGGTTATAAATAGGCCTGGGCGGAGTTCGCTGAGTTCCGCGACTCCACCTCACTACGGGAAGTTCCGCAAGCGATGGAGTCCTAAGGTCGTGCTGTTCGTGCTGATTCTTAGCTCTGGGTGTTTGTCTCGCACAGGAAAATCAGTGCGAGCAGCACCATGTGCAGCACAAGAGGGCGCCGCTTCTTTGTGCCTCTCGTGTAGATGTTCTACTCAAGCAGCAGCTTCCTCAACGTAAATGTAAGGTTTCTCAACGCGAGCGTTCGTGACCATCCGTGACCGCCAATGTTTGGAAACCTTGCTGGGAGATGGTCTAGCGTTGGGCTTTCCTCACTTGCGCATGGCAACCAAATCTTGGAGAGGGTAAGCGAGGAAAAGGTTTTCGTAACTCCGCTAGCTCCGTGCCGTGCAGAAAACTCCACAAACTCCGCAAATGGAGCAGAGTTCACCACCCAGGCCTAGACATAAGTGTAGGGGTCAGGGGTGATGGTAAAGAGGTCATGCTACAGGATCGAGACTCTGTTTTCCAAAAGGCCAAAAGTATAGAATGGAGTGTTGTAGGGTGTTTTGTTTAAGTCTGTGTTTATGTAGCGGCCACAGCATATGAGCCATGGGTATATTGGCACAATGCTGTTTGTCTGTGGTGCTGAATGTTGTGTGGGGAGTTTCGTAGCAATCCAGCGTCGGTAACAGATGTGCAGCCAGTGTGTAGCTTGTAATGTTAGGAAGCCCCACACCCCCATCCACTGGTTTCCTGAACAGCATAAGTTGGGACACCTGGGGATTTATTACCTTAAATGAAGGTGAGAAGTTTGTTTTGGATCTTTTTTGGTAGAGATGGTGTGCAACTTCGTGGGAGTGCCTGGAGTAAGTAGCAATCAATCAGGAGTTTGTATAGCGCAACTACTCACCCGCAAGGGTCTCAAGGCGCTGGGGGGGGGGCAGCTCCCTTGAGTGCTGGGGTCATCAGAAAAGCCAGGTCTTGAGGTCCTTCCTGAACTGGGGCAGTGTGGCGGTAAGCCAGAGGTGGAGGAGGAAGTTGTTTCAGGCTTTGGCTGCGAGGTAGGAGAAGGACTTTCCTCCCGTTCTGGTCTTGTAGATGCCCGGGATAGAAAGTGGTGGCGGTCATTTTGGTATGCTGGTCCAATGGTGTGGAGGGTCTTGTAGGTGTGAGTGAGGAGCTTGTAGCTTAGTTATTCATCTTTCGATGGCGAGCCAGTGGAGATCACAGAGGTGTTGGGTGATGTGATGGTGGCGGGGTATGTCTGGGACCAGCTTGGCTGCGGCGTTCTGGATGGTCTAGAGCTTGTGAAGTATAGTAGACTTGGTAGAAAGTTCACCTCGATGAAATACCCCAACCAGGATATCTCCAACTTGCCCCAGCCGTACAGATCCTTCTACAAGACATCCACAGAGAGGGAGGGTATTGGTGTCAAATATGTGTGTATTGCTTGTTCATTTGATAATGCACAGCAAGATTATTCTCTGTCTAATCATACAGGCAGGGGCATAGCTTGGAGGGATGTTTGGGATGTGCCATCCCCCAAACTAATGAATGTTTGGCTTGAGAGTTTGGCCTGGGGATCCTAAGTCGGGCCTCGTATGACGTTGCTAGTTTTTCTTGACCTGGTTTGACTAAAAGGTTTTAACTTGTTTTTTTCTATCATGAACTTAGACAGAGACCCACCTACTGCAAATCAGTATTAAATCTGTTCCTCACGGGAACAGTGTATCCCAAACCTTGGTCATTACTTCACCCTTGGCATACTGTTTTTTAGTTGGGAAATTTGTGATTCACCCTCCCCCAAATTTAAATGACTAAGGTACGCCCTTGCATACAAGGTAGAATGTCAGATGTGACTTCCACCGTTACTCCGGAGGGTGTTCTGGCACTCTGCACTTCTGTAATCACTGCACCGGGGACCAGAGCATATTTAAGCTTGATTAAAAAGCCATATCTTTCTTTCTTTCTGAACATGGAGGTAACCGTGATGGTCTAAAGTTCAGGAGGAAGTTTATTCTAGGGGGATGGCCCTAGAATAGAAAGGTATCTGCCTTAGATCCTCGGATTTTGTGAATTCTAGCATAAAAATAATTGGCAGAAAAAAGACATCTAGCAGGAGCATAGAAACTAATCTTTGCTCTAACATATCTAGAACCAGTCTAGTTAAGGGCGTTAGGAATCAAAACAAGGGTCTAAATAGAAGTCTCTTCCAGTGCAAAGCCAGCAAATGACCGGCCACAGAGGATCTCAAAGGCAGTCCCAAGAGAGTACCTGCAGCTGCATTCTGGACCAGCTGTAGTTTGTTAATGAGATCATTCGGAAGGCCCAAATACAAGGCATTATCATAATCAAGCCTTGATGATATGTGATCCTGTACCACCTGTTCCAGGCAGTGAAAGATAGGAAGTGCAGAAACTTTCTTAGGATGCACAAGAGACCAAAGCAAGTCCCTACAGTAGCATTTACCAGAAGTAGAAAGGAGAGATAGTCATCAAATTTGAAGTCTAAATTCTTCACAGAATTGCATAGCCCACTGGGGTTGGGGACTATCTGCAGGTCAGAAAGACTGCCAAGTTTCCAGGCCTTTACTTCATAAAACAGAAGCTTTGTGTTTCCTGCATTGCATTTAAGCTGATGGTTTGAGAGCCACTGGAAGACGGCTGTCAGACTAGTTCTGATTTTTTTCACCTGGGAAATCTGCACCCTGCAAAGTACATGGAGGGGGCCCCCCATGCTCCAAGCCTGTCAGGAGCTCTCAGACCAGGTACCCGCCATATCGCAGGGGCCGAGGGGGCTATTGTTATGCCACTGTTACAAATACAACTGTTATAAGTAACCCTTGATAGTGGAGTTAATTGTTGAGCATAGTACACTGGCAATATATCATAGGTGGTGGTCTATCCACTACAGGGTCCCGCCATCAGTACTTTGTGGATGTTTGTCCTATTTTAGATGGGTTTCCTGAGGCTGACTCCTGTCAGGATATGCAACATTAGGCCCACTCATCTTTCAGTTTTGCCAAAAGTACATCCACTGCTCCTTCTCTTTCCCAGCTCCTTCCTCTCTCTTGCTTCCAAGCACTTTCTTTCCATGATTTCAGATCATCCTATCTTTCTTGCTATTCTCTGTCACTTTTATCTCCTACTTCTTCTCTCCCATCCCATCAATAAGTTTCCATTATGCTTTTTCCTTTGCCTGTGAAGTATTTCTCTGCTCTTCTTTCATACTATCTCCTTTGTATTTCCTTCATCCATTTTTCCATCCTCCCCATTTCCTACCTCTCTTTTCTCTCCTCCTCTTTTATACCAAACCCTCTCTTCCATATCATATTTCCAGCTGATTTTGTCCTTCGGTACATAGTGACTTCTTTCCTACATACTTTCTCTCTGTGCCCTTCGATTAGCTCTTACAGTGCTTTCTCATCTATCACTATGCTCGCCATCAATTCTGTACATGCCTGGTCCATGGGTGAAGAGCCTACCTCATTCTCTGCTGTAATGTAGACTATAAATGACATGGAGCCTGGATCTCTCGTCTTGAGCTTTCATTGCCCCTCTTTGTCCTCATACTCTCCAAGAACCCCTAGCCACAAAGGTTGTATTTATTTACTCTAGAGTCTTCCCTAGTGTCTCTAGAGAGGGTAGATGGTGCCAGTTCCCCTGTGCAATTTGACCTGGCTCCCCTGGTGACCACCACCACAGCTTCTCAATGAATCAGGAGAAAACACAGAAAAAAACAGATACTGCACCTAGCCACACACATTAAATTGTCCAACTACCTTTTGAAGCAAATCAGTGTTGTTTGATTAAAATGTTTGAATCTCTCTTTCTCCACCTATATACACACACGCACATGCACACGCACTCTCACACATACAAAAAGGCCACTGATTGAGGAGAGGATTTTGCTGGAGGGCGGACACTTCCTTACCCTAACAAGCCCTTTTTTTGGACCATGTATAATCAACGTGTTCAATCACCCCTTCACACCCCTTACCACTTATACAGCATTCTATTTGTATTCTGTACAAATAGAATGTGACATATAATGTTGCTGTGTACCCTAATGCAACAAGAAAAAAAGCTCCCACCAGGTCAATAACTCATGTACAGAGACATCCACATTGACACAACTCCCACAACCCCCCAGGCTTAATCCAATATAGGGAAAAGTAAAAAAGAGTATAATGCATGAGGTGCATCATTTAGGTGAGCACAGTAGCTCAAAGAGGATGTACACTTTTCTTGTGGTCAGAGTACGTTTAACAACATTTTCCATCAGCTGTGACATTAGCAAACCTAATCTTGGAATCTGGTTTTGCTTATTTATTGGTGTCCACGTGCTGATAATAAATTGTAGAGACCATGCAGTGCTAAGGTTTTGTTTTGAACACATGCAGCTGTCTGTTACCATTATTGACCACAGTATTTGTTGAGGACATATGTATTTAAACAGTCCACTGTTGTGTATCCTGGATGCTAACACCTTTCTCATGCTTCTTTTTCAACCTCCACGCCACTAACTCACAAAGTAATTCACAGATAAGCACTCCTATCAATCAAGGACACAATTGAAAAAATAACCCCAAAAAATAAGCTGTGTTCTCAATAACTCACTTTAAAATACTCCGCAGAGAGCTGATACATTTAATGATTGACAACAGCCCTTGAAACAGACTTCCTAAAGAGCGTCACATATCCATCTAACCTGCTACTGTTCAAAGAACAACTCAAGGATCTGCCAACACCCAACCTATCAACATGTGATGTCGCTACTCAAGACTCACTAGTTTCCACAACTCCTGACTTACTGATCTACCTCTTTCTCACACCTGCTGTCCTGCAGAAATAATCCAAAATGTCTTCCCCAAACTTCTCCAAATCGATAAAGACAAAGCCAACCAGTCACAAACATAACCTTCCATACTGTGCGATGAGTTTTAACGGAGTAGACCCTCAAAACTATCTGACCTGGGTCAGTTAATCAGGTACGTGTGAAGTGGTCAGAGTATATTTCTTTTCAAAGCATCAAATGTCACATATAAACATTACATATCTCAAATTATAACCAGTCCATTGATATAGTGCATATTTTATTTTTTGCACATAGTTAAACGGAAACTTAGCATCAATCAATAGGTTCCGGAAATTGTTAGATCAAACAAACTTATGAAAAGCATATACATTAATTCATTGAGTCAAATAAACTTGTAGACAAACATATAGATCAATTCATTGGAAACTCATCGTATATGAAACTTGTATCTGTCAAGAATTGTAACATATTATTGACACAGTAGTATATCAACGCGCTCTCGGTGATAAAGAAAAAGGAGGTAGTTAGGTGGGATAGGTGTGATGGGATAAGTGTGGGGACTGGGTAAAGGTGTTGTGACTATAACACAATCACAATAGAATTCAGTGCAACCTTTACAGTCTAGTTTAGATCAGTAGTTCCCTCACGAGTAATAATATGGAAGATATGATATCATGGGTTGTGTGTTTTGTATAAATTGAGATGCAGGCATGACCCTTTCCTTTCTGGTAGAACGCAGCGACAGATAGGGTTCCCAATTTAAGTACAACCGAGACCCTTAATGTACTTATCTATCCTCATCTCTTAGAACCACCGGGGCAGTGTGACCTCCTGCGCACCCCTACGGCTATCGTTGTACATATGAAAAGAATTGTAAAATACTAGAAACCGCGACTGGATGGTTACCACGTTCCAGTAAGTGCCCCCCCTTGTTAATCTCATCAATCGAAATGTAGACAGGGGATCCCTCCCCAGGTACCCCCTTGTAACAACAATCCTTCTAATTAATTGCAGGTCATATCCTCTACCATAGGAACCCATGATGGTCCTACCATAATGGCCATTGGATGGCCAGACGTAAAGTATGTATTTAATTTCTAGTCCAGTCCATTTGCACTATAGACCCTTTTTATTGGATCGATACATTCATTTTAATTGTATTATTTGTAGGAGTTCCTGTCCTATTCGTGTCCTGAAGAAGACCCCATAATGAGGTTTCTACTAACCCTTACACCAGGGGTCGAAACGTAGACCAGATCACACCATCCCTCTGAACATAGGAGAAAATTAATGGAATAAAACAAATCCTATGTTAAAGAGCAATATGGAACTACTGATCTAAACTAGACTGTAAAGGTTGCACTGAATTCTATTGTGATTGTTTTATAGTCACAACACCTTTACCCAGTCCCCACACTTATCCCATCACACCTATCCCACCTAACTACCTCCTTTTTCTTTATCACCGAGAGCGCGTTGATATACTACTGTGTAAATAATATGTTACAATTCTTGACAGATACAAGTTACATATACGATGAGTTTCCAATGAATTGATCTATATGTTTGTCTACAAGTTTATTTGACTCAATGAATTAATGTATATGCTTTTCATAAGTTTGTTTGATCTAACAATTTCCGGAACTTATTGATTGATGCTAAGTTTCCGTTTAACTATGTGCAAAAAATAAAATATGCACTATATCAATGGACTGGTTATAATTTGAGATATGTAATGTTTATATGTGACATTTGATGCTTTGAAAAGAAATATACTCTGACCACTTCACACGTACCTTCCATACTGTGCAGCTTTCTCTTCCAGGGTGTCTGAGAGACTGACAGTCAGACACACATTCACTTTAGAGTGAGTCCCAACACTTCTCTTGTCAATTGACAGAGGCAAGGCATTTGATCGAGTGCACTGGCCTTTTCTGCCCGAAATACTGTATAAGACGGGTCCTGGTACATGATTCAAAATATGTGAATTGTGCAACTATTCTCGCCCCTCAGCTGAAGCTGAGCTGGACCTTCACTTCATCCTAAAGACATGGACTGACATCCTCCACAAAATGTTCACCTCCTTCTATACCTCTGAAAAAGAAGCAATGCTTAAGATAACACACTATTAGCACCACACCCTAGCCAAAAAGGCAAAATGGAAACCCAACAGTCCTAATGGCTGTTGGCACAACTGCAGACCACCCAAACACACTGACTCATCTCCTCTGGCACTGTCCCAAACTCAGAAGCTACTGTTAGGCAGTGCTGAGAGATATCAAGGACATTTTTACAATAGATATGCTGTGTCTTTCTAGCTGCTTCCTACTGAAACTCCCCAATGCCTCGACACACCCTCTACACTCTAACAAAGGGATGGCAATCCTAATGGCTTTTGGCTTTGTGTGAGCCTATAAATGTCATCAAATCCAAATGGGCACAGATACATTGTCGTCTCTCTTTAACTGGCTACATAAACTGTGGGACCTTATATGCATGGAGAAGTTTACTGCTTACCTGGAGAATAAGTTGCCACACTTTGGCAAAATGGGGAGACCATGCATTCAAACTCTGTTACGGGACCTTTGGGAACTTACATGTCCTCTTTACTTACAAGTACGCCAGCTTACAGGGTGAGGGGGCACGCCTGACCAGCAAGAAAAAGACTGATAGCAGTGGGTACGACACACAATAAGTCCCAGCCTGCAGACACTGAATACGTTGTAAAAGAGCTAATTTTAGTGAGGGAGGCTATGCTGCCTGGGTACCAACCTCTGATATTTTATCTCTCCCTCCCACCCTCTCCAGTCCCCCTGGGTATCCCTCCTTCCCTTCCTCCGATCACCTCCTCCTGTTCTCCCACTCTTATGTTACACTGTTCTTCCTCATCAGTCTTTGGATGTAGCCGAACTATAAAAGGTCCACGGTTCTGCAAAATATTTAAATGTTAACATTGTTAAAATAATATTACATTAACACAAATAAAATTCAAAGTGAGGTACATCAATAAGAAGCACTATTTACAAGGATAATAAACCAGAATAAAACATTTTAAGAAAAAGCCAAGGTCTCATTATATTAAGCAGAAAGAAATATGCCACCAAATACTTATATATGTTAAAAACAAATATATTCTAACTGCACCAAGATTGAAGAAAAGTACATCCACTTAGATTAGTGTGATGGTAAATGTGAGACTTAAATATCAAGTCAATGTATAAAGAGTTATCAGCTGTCAACATTAAATCCCTGATATAGAGTTGGATTTTAATTGTGGAATTTGCAGGAAGTGGTCCATGGTCCTTAATGAATGAACCTCGATCCCGCTGAGCAGCCTGAGGAGGTAGCACTGTTGGAAGATATGGTAGTGGCTGATCAGACTAGTGTGAGCTATTGATACTTAATTAGAGAACTTCAAACTCTGTGCTCACGATCTGGCCCATTACACAATGCACTGAACACTGACAAAAAACTCATGTAAAGGGAATTCTGATTTAGTCCTCCTCAGTGTTTCCTTATCTAATTTTCTTCCTGTGTGTCTCCTTTACCCATTGTTTTAGTGGACTTCTCCTTCCACAATATTTCTTTCTTTTTCGCAAAGCCTGCTCTCCTTTCTCTTGGTTATCTTTTACTGGCTCTCTCTTTTACTTTTCAACTCTGTTTGTGGGTTACCGGTCTCTATGGGGCTCTCCAAACCCATTTTCCTAGTTTGGATCTTTTTACCCTATATTAATGGTGTTCTTTCTTTCTTTCACTCCCTTCTAGGTTGTCTAACATTAACTTTCTCTCTTTGCTCATCTGTCCCCCTCCCTCTCTTTGTCTATCCCCTGACACAGGTCCACTCAACACAATCTACCATTTCTGGCTTCTTTAATCTTCTCTGCACAAAGTATGTTGGTGATGTTCAATAGAATGTAAACTTATTGTTTTTCAGGGATCCTTACAAACCACACAATTCATATGCTTTCTCTCGTGGCTTATCTGCCTTTCTCCGTCATTCTCAAGGGGGCCTTGTTTGCTCTTGTGGGTCTCTTTCACTCTTTATGTGGCTCTCTGGGTTTCTCAGGCTCCTTTTATGCTTTCTCTTTGGGGCATTCTTTCACCTTTTGATCTTGTACTCTTTCATACTAGTGTTTTTTCTCTGTGCAAATTAATACAATTTCCATAGCTCTAACCCCGTTCTCTTTCTCACATGCACACATTAATTCTCTTCAAAAATATCTTTTTTCCTCTGTGTTTATATATTCATATCTAGGAGGGCTTCAGGTTTCTCAGGTTTGTGGTCTTATATTTTCACTGTTACTCTCGATCACAGGATACTTATTTCATTCTCCTTTGGTCTTCGGAACTCCCTACTAACTTTCTACACCTCAAGGCATCTCATATAATAACATTTTTTGTACATAGTGCTTTGTTCTGCTTTTCTACAGTTCAAAGGTATTACTGTATAATTTACCAACTTCAAAAAGCTGAAACTATAGACTAGTTGAGATTCAAATTCATGAACAACAAAACATGTCTCTGTGGTGTCTACTATGTAGCTCAGGTCAAGAAACCTTTCTGCAGCACCAGTACTGCACTTTAATGGACTACTGTAACTGCAAGAACATTTATAACATTGTTTTAATGTGCCCAGGCACCCCCTCGAAAAATGGAAAAGACTTTGCACCTCAGGAGGGACTGTATGTACAGACAACAAAATGTAATTTAATGCCAGGTAAGTGTCAATGTTTCTAGAACAAGAACAGAAGCACTCAACTTAGTTCATAATGGCAAATCACTTTCTCTTCCCTAGATGTGTTTATTTCAACTTTCCACTACTGTTTAATTTTTAAGTTCTTCTAGCTTTTAGAGGAAAATATGATTATAGCAATTGAGCATGGGAGTGGCAAGTGGCAAGCAGCAAGCATTGCATGTGCTGTACTATTTTTGCTTAAAATAAATTACATAGTTCTTTTTTATTCTATTCTTGTCCCTGTGTATATACTTCATTGCTCCCTCCAGCATTAATTCCATAACTCTACATTTATAGCTTTTGTTCTAAATACCGGACACAAATTCCTGTGTCTTTTTCTAGAACCATTCTGGCCACATAGGAACCATTAACTTCTCCAAATACTCTGCCTTCTCAGCATCCCTTCTCTAAAATATCTTTATTCTGAACTGCTCTGTCATTGGATGGCTGATGCTGCAGTCACTTATTTATAAAGCACCACAACTCCTGACAAACAGCCAGACCACCATTGAAATACAACCTCTCAGAAGTAATCAGAAGTAATCTACAAATTAAACCACTGTCCATCTCCTTGGCTATCTGCAGTTGGTCTGTTTCTATTCTTCCTGGCCTACCAGTTTCTCGCCAGTGAGTAAAAACAGAGAGGTTGGTGCAGGGCAGATATGAGGAAAAACACTGATCTGAGCGGCCAACAAGTAAAAAAGATGCAGTTTACACAAGCAAGGTGGGCCTCCCTTGTTTTTTAACCCTGGTGCCACTGCACTGGCTGCACCACTGATAGTTATGCCTCTGATTTTGTACCTTCTAATGCTTCTCAGTACAATTCTGTTCCTGGAATTGCGAACGTTTGTGTGTCCCAGTCAGCTATGTTCCACCTCGTCCCTTCTTATATAAGCATTGCTATATGGAGAATGCTCTCTCTGAGGGCCCTCACACCACTCTTGCCAGCGGCCTGGCTTTATTGTTCAAAGTATTTTATTAAGTGCATAAACATACAATCAGATGACATGCGATACAAGTACAAGGTATTCTGTAGTACAATCATTCCAAGTAGGCTATATACAATTCCATATGGGGATTACAAGAGATCCTCCTTACACAATTATAATGGTACATTGGAATATATGCATATAGAAGAAATGTATGAAAGAGATCAACCATCATAAAGGAGTAGGTGGGATCAGACAAAAAGAGGGCTATGCATGGCAAATGGTTTTCACACTGTGAGATGTAAGTTAGGGAATATGAGTTTTCTCATAAAGTATTGCTTACATTATAATGAAAGCGCCTAGAGTAGAATTATAAACATGAGGCAGAGGAGAGGAGAATTAGAGGGGCGGGGATTAAAAAGTGAGCTATGTAAGAAATTGTCTCTGGGCCTCGCCATACCCTAGGGCGTTAGTGAGGGTAATTCATCCAACATTATTGTTCTTCTCAATTAAAATATCTAGAAAGCACCACACTGCACTGAACTGCGATCGAAATTGCATAGAGCATGCCTCTCTGAGGTATGAAAACCTTGCCCACCAAGTATGGTGACAGAGATAATTAAATGATTCTGAAAGAATAATTTTCACAGCAATAGCTAGAAGCAAATCTAAGAGGTCCATGTCTTTGGTGTAGAGATTCATAGTGTACTCTAAGGCCCAGGGACCTAAAGTTATCATAGGAAAGCTTAGGGTTATGGGAATGTCAAATATATCTGAAAGTCTACCCTGTATTGAGTGCCAATATGGATCCAGAAGTGTACATTCAAAGAAATTGTGTTTGTGTGAACCATGATGCGTGTCTGTCTCTTGTAAGGTTAGTGTATGAAGTCTGGCTGGGGTCCAATGTAGCAAGTTAATTGTAAAAAATGTGTATTGTATAAGAGGGTGGCTGATATTGTTAGCTTAATGCAAGTTTACCAATATTTCGCCATTGCTCATCAGTAATATGTTTAAAGACGTCAGTATTGAAATGTTTGGTTCATTTGGTGTATAGTATCGATGGTTGTGCCGTGAATGGTTCCAATAAGAATTTATAGATTTTATAGGCAAGAAGCCCTGAATGCTGCCATTTTGCTAGACGTAGTGATAGGGATGATTGTTTGGTGAGAGTACGTTTTGAAAGGTTCACCTTTATTTTGAGGAAACTGTAAAAGTCAACATTAGAAAGGCCAAACCTATCTGCTAAGGTCGAGAAGGGGAGCGGTCATCATTGGTGTCTTATAGGTGTCCGATCAGCGTAATGCCCCGGGTGGCCCATGATTTTGCGACTTGACCATCAAGTTCAGTTTTAATTTCGTCAAGAATCTTTAAAGCATTGGCGGAATCCATAAAGATTTGTTGGGAATGAGGCATAGTGAATTTTGACATTGTAACAATAAAGCATATATGAAAGGGCGAGCATATACTACGCTCTATCTCCAGTTATCTTGGAGAGTTTCTGTAAGTAACCAAAAAGCCCCTGGGACACCAGGAAGGCAGACTGATAAGGGTTCTAATTTTCGAAACTACAACCTCCATGAGGACTTTTCCTAAGTGATTTATAAGAGATCATTTTCTCTCTTATCACTCCAAAGGAACTTCTAAGTAATGTTATTAATTTTATGGAAGAAAGAAGTTGAAAGTTTTAGCGGGAGTATGGAGGATACGAAGTTCCCTTTAGGAGTGATCATCATCTTAAGGGTTTGGAGCCTGCCCTACCAAGAGATGAACTTCGGCGACCATGAAGATAGCAGATCCCTAACTTTGACAATAGTGTGTGATTCCTTATATTACGCTGTCTCAGTTAGTTCTCCACAGAACCAGATACCTAGGTATTTGCACTATTTAAGTTGCCATTTAAGACCTGAGCCACCTAGGTATGAGGAGAAGCATAACAGATTTAAAGGAAAGACAGCAGTCTTATCCCTATTTAAAGTACAGCCATAGACCTCGGAGAATGAGTGAATGACGTTGGTAATGCTTGGAATTACGGTTTTAATACCTTCTGAGGAGATGAGAATATCATTGGCATAGGCAGCGGTTTTATAACTCTTGGAATTGGAAACCACTGATCCCCAGGGCAGCATTGTGTAATTGAAGTAAGGGGTCGATAGGGAGTAAGAAAACTAGAGGGATTAGGGGTCATACCTGTCTTGTGTAGGTGTAGGTCAATGTATGAGGAGGCAGAGCCATTTATCCTGATGTTTGCTCTGGGGTTGGCATATGAAGCCATAACCATTTTAATGAATGAGTGCCCAAGATTATGGGATTCCAAGACAGCATGGAGAAAAGGCTATGATACTTTATCAAAGCCTTTTTGGCATCCAGTGTGATCACCATGAAGAGAGGCAGGACTTTTCTATTATGTGGCAAAATGTATGAATATTATCCCTGGCAAGACGACCCTCTGCAAAGCAAGTTTGAGAATTGTGAATCAATTTGAGTATATAACTCTCTAATCTATTATCTAAAACCTTCTCAAACATTTTTGCTTCCATATTTAAAAGTGAGGTGGGATGGATATTTTTAGGCTCAAAATGACCCTTTCCATCTTTAGGAGTGACCACTATTGTGGCCTCTAATGCTGATCCCGACACTATGCCCTAGCGCACAAAGTGATCTAATGTGTTTTTGAGGTGGTTAATGGTTGAGGGGGAAAACTTTATAGAAGGCAGTGGGAAAGCCATCGGGCCATGGTGTCTTTACCGCCCACGCAGATTTTATAGCTTTAACAATTTCCTCTGTATGAAATGGCCAATTCAAATTTGTTCTATTCGAGTCAGAGACTGAGACCATGAGAAGGGAATTCAGAAAGTCTAAGCATTCATTTAGTTTTATTGCATAGTGCCTCTGGAGTATAGAGTTTACTGTAAAAATCCTTGAAGACCGCAAGTATCTCTTCAGTTTTGAATTTTTGTGAGCCATCATGGACCATGATGTGAGATATTTGGTTGTTGTAGTTATTACATTTAATAGTGGTGTTGAGTATTTTCCCAGATTTGTTATGAAGCATGAGTTTTGTGCGTGAACACTGAGATATGCCCTTTTACTGATAATGGTATTATAGGTGTATTTGAAGTTTTTAATCTCATCTAGTAAGAATTTATCATTAAAGTTTCTAAATGCCTCTCCTTTGTTTTTTATTTTGGTATTGAAGTTATGTAATATTCTCTTAATTTTGCCATGTATGGCTGCCATCTGTATTATAATATATCCCATGATGGCACGTTTAAATGTGTCCCACAGAATTACCGAGGGCTCAACAGAGTGCTCATTTTCTTTAAAGAAGTGGCCTATTTCATGTTGAAGATCTCAATATCCTGTTGATTCTCCAGGACTTTTGTATTTAAACACCAGACATTGCCAGTTTTTATGTCAGACACAAATCTGATAGACATGGATAATGCAGCATGTTCCTAGATAAGAATAGGGTGGATCTTAACATTAGTAGTTGCTTTGTAGAGTGAATTGTCTACAAGTAGATGATCAATGCATGAGAAACTGGACTGAGAGGAGTTGAAGAAAGTAAAATTGTTACCTTTAGGATAGAGAAGTCTACACACATCCAAGTGATGGTGTGAGGCGCAAAGACTAAGTATTTGTTTGTGTGCCCTATGAATTCTAAACTAAAAAGCAGAGTAGCGATGTAGAATGGGATCCATAGGGTGATTAAAGCCCCCACCCACAATAGATTTTGAGCATCATGGGATGTCTACAAACTTTTTATTGAGGGTCTTCCAAAATAGAGGATTGTCTACATTGGGGACATATATGTTCATAATATCGATATCATGTAAACCATTATTTAGTCTAGTAAGTAACCATCTGCCATTGGTGTCGTGTTTAGAGGCGACTACAGTCAGTTTCAATTTCTTCGATTTTAGGGTAGGAACCCTGGTTTTCTTCCTGCTTCAAAACAAGTGATATCAGAAATTCAACCCTTCTTCATTAGAAGACCTTCCTTATAACCAATTTTAGTTTCTTGGAGTAGAACTATGGGGCATATTATCAAGAACGGCGATAAAAGTATCGCCGCTTTAGCGGCAGGAAAATGCTGCTAAAGCGGCGATAATGGGCTTGATAATATGCCCTTGTGAATTCCCATAGCAGCCCAGGTTAACACCAGAACCTGGGCTGCTATGGGAATTCACAAGAGCGTTTTTTATCAAGCCCATTATTGCCGCTTTAGCAGCAGTTTCCTGTTAATTTTATCGCCGTTCTTGATAATATGCCCCTATGTCCCTGCTTAGTACAGTTGGACACAGATTCCACAGAATTGACCCTAAAGGCACCACGACTTACCTCCTTGAGAAGGCTGCAGATGCAATGCAGATCCCACTACTATACTCGCCGAAACTCCTATAGAATGCTGCATATTGTTCCGCTCATTTTTGTTTTTTGTTTCATCTAGTGCGAACTGGACCTGAGACATCGGGTATCAGAGCGCTTTACATGAGCCCCAGTTTTGTTTCGCAGAAGGACACATTCATTTTTGTTAGGCACATGGAGATTTAGCGATTTGCCCTGAATCACAGGAAGTTCGGCGTCATTGCCGAGACTCGAACTCAGGGGCATATTACCAAGCAATAGCGATAATTATCGCTATTGCTTGGTTAGAGACAAAATTTTACCGCAGAGCTGCGGCGATTTTTATCGCAGATAAACCTTGGTATTGCCAAGGTTTATCGCAAATGCAATAAAAAACGGCCGCAATGCATGAATATCGCTGAAAAGTCAGCGATATTCATGCATTACCGAGCTAATGCTCTTAGCCATGTTATCCACCTCCCATTGGATAACATGGCTAAGAACTGCTCAGGGCAGGTGTTAGCTTTTGGAGATATTCGCGCTTAGCGCGAATATCTCCAAATGTTGGTAATAGGAGATAGCGATGTTAGCGACTGTTTCCAGTCGCTAACATCTTGGCACGCCCACTTTGCATGTCATTAGTGATAAATATCACTGACATGCAAAGTGGGGCCCAAGATGGTCGCTTTCTCCTACTATCTGTCGCTAACTGGTGTTAGCGACAGCTAGGTAATAGGGAGATCATTTTATCTCCGCTTTCTTGGCTTTTAAACCCCCTTGATAATATGCCCCTCAGTTCTCCAGCTTCGAGGTTGACTGCTCTAGCCGTAAGGCCACATCCTCCCCCCTTAACTGCAGGTAGAGCAATAATACAGTCCCTGCATAAATTGAAAATGCACAATATGGGGGACTTTTTCATACATGAGACCCTTATCACCTGGGAAGTTATTTAAGACTTGTCACCTGGGGCAAAGCTAATACCTAGGTATAACTGTCACAGGACGCATCAGTCGCAGGGAGCACTGCTGGGAGCTACTAGAACTGAATCACACAAAATCACCCCTCTGACATATTTACTCCAGGCACCTCCCCCCCCCACCCCCCCCCCCCGGCCGTGGGACCTCTACACTATATAAACTACCACAACATAAGCCTGCCCCACCAAACACAAAGGCGCGACAGGATGGCAGAAAGACCTTGGCGCGAAAATAACAGAAAAACAATGGAAGTATTGCTCCTCACTCACTAAAAGCATGTCGCAGAACGGTAGACATCAACTAGTGCACTTTAAATACCTTAATAGAGTATATTATACCCCTGTACCCTATTTAAATATGGCTTGCAAAGCGACAACAAATATGTGCGGCGCTGAAGGTGCCGGATTCGGTCTCCTTTACTGGTTCTGTCCTGAAATACATTAATTCTGGCTGAAGGTGGTGAGGGCGTTCCAGGAGATGGTGGGAGAACCACTCCTGGACTCACCGATGCTGGCCCTTCTGGGCTTGCACCGTGACATATGTAGAGGGCATAGGCGATTGGAGGCAATGGGCCTATTCTTGGCAAAGAGGAGGGTTGCAATGCTCTAGATAAGAGCCCCGGTGCTGACAATTGCGGAAAGGCATGCTGGTATGATTTATTGCAACACAAATGCAGATGCATATAGTGCCTTAATTCCCCTCTGTAGCAAACCCCAAGACACATGGGGCCCATTCCCGAAATATTTGCAGCGTAGGGTGGAGAATACAAGTGAAGAGAATGTACAACAACCCAAGGAACAGGAGATGAGGTGGGAAGCCAGAATGTTGGATGAGAGGGAATGGGGGAACTCGAACTGTAATACTATAATTATGTACGCGCTAAAATCAGATGTTGCGTCCACGCTATTTGACTGCCTAAATGATACAGTTATGCTTTGATACCATCCAATGAGTGATGCAATAACGAGATGTATATGAGATGATCGAACTTGCAGCCACACCAAGGATATCCCATAGATGTTTAGTTATGACCCCTAGAGAGAGCAAGCTGCCACCCATAAATGATGATGCTCTTTAAAATGTACATGGTGCTAACTATAAAGGATTGTAATTTTTCCTGAAAATGACAAAGAAAGTAAAAAAAAACACACAAAAAACGTCTTGTATGAAAAAGAACAGTAGGAACATATGCGTGCACGAATATAGATGCATATGTCTAAACAAAGTGTAATAGTTAAATATAAATGATGCCAATCACACCAATCATATCAATGATACCGAAGATACCAATGCATATGTATATTTTAAATAAAGTGGAATAATCCAATCTGAATTATACCAATGATACCAACCAAGATTTGCGCATACCAGAATAGAACCAGACAGATGTGAAGCCAAGAAGCAGAATTACAAAAGTATGCGGACGTATATTAAAACCAGTAACAGCAGATAATCCTGGCTGTATACCCCTGTAGGAAGTAGGGACATGTGAGTGCATAAACATAGATGCATATGTAAAAACAAAGTGGAACCCACCAAATTGGATGACATAAAACAGGATCTGTGTAAACGTTAATAGAACCCAATAGGGGTGAAGCCTACAGACAGAAATACAAGAGCATGTGATATATATAATAAGTCCTTTAGTATAATGCCCATATTCAAAACGTTATAAAAGTTAGAACACACATCATGTAAGGCAAAAAACAATAGGAACATATGAGTGCATAAACTTAGATGCATATGTCAAACAAAGTGGAATAAACCAAACGTGATGACGTCAATCAAGATCTGGATATACCATAATGGAACCAGACAGGAAGCCTAGAGCAGAAACACATAAGCATGTGGTACATTCATTGACTCCAATATGAAGTATAGGATGCACTATTTTTGTGGATGCAGATATGTGCCCATTTGATAACCAGATAAAGCATAAAGGCAAGCCATCTAAGAGAAGTTAAGTCATCAATCAGAGTAGTATAGAGTTAGGCTCAGGGGGAAACAGACAGGTTGAGCCTCAATGAAGTGCTAGGGAGCCATATGGTGTTTCAAGTTGTTGTTCAAGAAAGTTTCTAAAGCAATTGGCTCTGTGAAGATTTTAGACTGCCCTTTAAGAGTTATACATAATTTAGATGGGCCAGTAAATGAAAATGGAATTTTCATATCTGTCAACCTTAGGTTCAGAAAGAAATTGCAGCGAATGACCGTATCTTGAGCACGGTCTTGTGAGATGGAGATGTTGTGATCTTGTCGGTACCCCCCCCATGTGTGCCAAGATTTGTTCAGTATGTTGATGCAAAAGCAGCTTAAAAATGAGTGGTCTCGGGGATGTTATATTTTTGGGTTTAAATGTTGGGTCCGTGTACGCTCTTTAAATCTCAAAGACTTTAACAACGGTAATTTGAAGGCTATCAGCAATCCAAGTTAATAAAAAGTTAACAACTTAACTGGCAGACTGCTTCAGACCTTCTGGTACTCCAAAAATTCATAGATTACTCCTGCGTTTTCGATCTTCATGATGTGTTAGCTCTCTTTTTAGTGCAACAATGGAGTGTTGCAGTATATGGAGTTGGTTAGCTTGCTTACTGGAGCAGTCCTCAACTGAACTTATTCTTTTTTCTTTTTTCCACTAATGACAATGAGGGTACTACACTCTTGTGCACTGTAGGATATTGCAAAAAAGTACCAACAATACGTACTTATGAACAATTCTTCTGGCGCTCAACTTCCAGCGGCCCACCGTCAAAGCCACCAAAACACAAATTTACACACAAAGGGAAGGAGCGTCAAAGTAAACAATAAAATCCAGCATAATCAAGTAATGCAATTTAAAGAGAATCCAAAGAGGTGAATCAAAAAAAGCCAATACAAGCTTCCTTCAAGTTTTTAGTTCAGTTCTTTTTGATATTTGATATTTGAAGGAGTATTTCTAAAGTGCGGCGGTCGCTCCGGAGGGAGCATCATGGCGCTGAAAATCCTTAAAACCAGAACGAGGGGTGGGGAGGGAGGGGCTAGATAGCTGCTTTGGTCCAGTCGTCAGAGAGGTTTTTATTATGGTATGTCATTCCATTTGATGAAGATATCCACCTTGAAGTTGTTCATACAATTTGTGCAAACATATATCGTACAACCAACAAATATTCAACAGCCTACGTGTTTCGTCCCATCCGGGACATCATCAGGGATGTAAATAAGAGAAAAAGTAGAAATTACAATCACAAAACTATACAAGAAATCAAGTCTCTGCAAACCCGTAATCAACTACAATTTTGACGCCTGCCTATATACCATTCTAAACATACCAAATACAACAAATCGTAAACTGCCAATCTATATGTTATTAATTCCAACCAACAAAACCAAACATCTCAATGGTGGTCTCGGAATCATTCTTTGCAATTGGTACATCTATACTAATATAATAAAAAGAGAGCCCAAACCTTTGAGGCGGGTAATCTCAGGAACCACAGCACCAATCACAACACCCAATACAGCGTTGGAAAGGGCAGTTGCAGCAGAAGGACATAGGCTATGCAGACGCCCACCATATACATTTAAAAGGTAAAAGAACCGTGCCAGCAAAGTAGTCCCTTGTGGGCGTGTCTGCATTGTGCTGTGGGTGTGTGCTGGGGGCGTGACAATCTCTGGGGGCATTCCGTCACGAGTGTTGTTTTTTCTTCCCAGATTCTATACATTCCTGCTCTCTTTAAATAGTAATTCAGTGGAGGGCCCATTCTCTTAGAACCACCCCAAGCACAGTTATGGGCAATAATACAACTAAAAGGCCCTGAAAAGCATTATGGGATAAGATTAGCATCATTATTAGCATTCATGAAAGGGTTTCAATGTTTTTAAATTTAACTCATCAGGGACATCTTGGGACAACGAGGTGAACTGCAGCTTGATGTATAATATTTTAAATGCTATTGCATTTGCCTCATCAGGGACATCTAGGGACGGCGAGGTGAACTGCAGCTTGATGTATAATATTTTAAATTCTATTGCATTTGCCTCATCAGGGACATCTAGGGACGATGAGGTGAACTGCTGCTTGATGTGTAATATTATAAATGCTATTGCATTTGCCTCATGGGGACAACTGGGGACGACGAGGTGAACTGCAGCTCTTTGTAGAATTATTTGGATACTATAATATTCACTTCCCACTGCTAATCTCATCCCATAATGCTTTGCAGGGGCTTGATCTCAAAATCATCACCTCTCTCACTGCTTGCTGGAAGCTAATTTCACTTTTGTGAAATGACTATATGCATTTTAGCATGTAGAAATACTTGTTATTTTACCTTGAATATATGAGGTTTCTGTTTTAATAATTGGAAATCTGACGGAACAAAATATTGCGGATTTATTGTACCAAGTTCGCGCCAATTCCGCCCACCCCTACTTTAAATACCCCTGCACCCCATAATCATAACCCACCCTTACTCTATAAAATACCCCAACACCCTTAAACACTAACCCATCTTAACCCTATAAATATACCCTGTACCCCAAAACCCAAACCTATCCCTAAAACCTAAAAATACCCCTGTACCCCAAAACCCAAACCTAGCCCTGAACCCTATAAATACCCCTGTATCTCTAAACCCAAACCTACCCCTGAACCCTAAAAATACCCCTGTACCTCAAAACCGAACCCTACCCCTGAACCCTAAAATACCCCTGTACCCCAAAACCCAAACCTAGCCCATAACCCTTAAAATACCCCTGTACCCCAAAACCCAAACCTACCCCTGAACCCTAAAAATACCCCTGTACCCCAAAACCCAAACCTAGCCCAGAACCCTAAAATACCCCTGTATCCCAAAACCCAAACCTAGCCCTGAACCCTAAAAATACCCCTGTACCCCAAAACCCAAACCTAGCCCTAAACCCTTAAAATACCCCTCTATCCCAAAACCCAAACCTACCCCTGAACCCTAAAAAATACCCCTATACCCCAAAACCCAAACCTAGCCCTGAACCCTAAAAATACCCCTGTACCCCATAACCCAAAACTATATCTGAAGACTTAAAATACCCAAACACCCCGAAACATATACCTCAGTACCCCAAAACATATACCCCTATACCCATACTTGCCTTATCCAAACATTTTTAAAAAAAACATGCTTTTATCATTCATGCATTTACAACGAATTTCGTTGTAAATGTATGTGTGGTAAAAGCATATAAAATGTAATGCCATGCGTTATAATGGCATTGCGGAGTCATGGTACTTTCGTAATGAAAGTATGCGGAAAGAAAGTTGCGGAATAATGGGTGTTTACCCTCCCCCCTAAGTACATTGGTGGCACGGCGGCCCACATCTCCAGCAACATACTCATATTTTTTCACCACCGATTGGAAAAATGCACAGGTCTCTCTCATTGATGCCCAGCACCGACATACACTTTTAGACACACCTCCCACCACAAGTTCTAGAATGGCGAACTTTAGAGATGGGGAGCTACGTTCGAATCTCGGCATCAGCTCAACATCCTGTGATTCCAGGCAAATCGCTTTGTCTCCCCGTGCCTACCACAAATGAATGTGTTCTTCTGTAATGTAAATTGTGCTCATGCCATGTTGTCGAGTTTGCGCTATATAATATTGCAAGGAAAATAAAGTAGGGAAACTCGAGTTCACACACTACTGAACGCGCACTCTTAAGTGCATCAGCAGTGCACTGTGAATCGGAGCGTTTCACAGGCCTGTCACAGATAAGAAATGCTACCAAAACGAAATCCTACGAAACAATATACTACTGGCCGGCAGCAATTCATACCCGGACAACGTCGGGATGGGCTGCTAGTATACCTATAAATTCAGAAATCTGTATCATGAGCATAAAACATGCCAACCTCTAAATTTATTCTAGTTCTCTCTTCCCCCCCGTGATTGCTACTCCTTAATCATGATAGCTCTTCTCACCTCTATTAATGATCCTAGTTGAAGATATGTCGGGCACTTTCCCCCTTCAGTCTATAAATCTTGTTTGCCAATAGGTAATAGTTGAGACCTATACAAAGAAATTGACATTTAATCCTCATGCTCCTAATTTGTCGACTACAACTATCAATAATGCCTTATTCGTTAGCTCACCTGTTTATAAGAATATTAGTCTTCTTTTTCCAGTTTTTCCAAAGAACTTCCGCCCAAAACAATTTTTTGTTTTTTCCTATATACGCTCCAAGTCCTTATTGATTACAGGAGTTTTTATGTTGTCTAAAACAGAAGAATCATTAATTTAATATACACAATGATTTTTAGTGACATGTGCTCAAAGAACTCCTTAAAATGGTGAACTTATTCTCACCTAATTCAAGACTTGTGCTCTTCCATAGGTCCAATTCCCGCTTGCATCTTACCCAATGCAACTGTGGCTGCCGCCTGTAATGTACCAAGAAGACGTTTGCTCAAATAACCTTTTCTAGTTTCCTTGATATTAAGGACTATTCTGTATTTTAACTGATGCCCAAACACACATCAATTTAAGCGCATTTAAAAAAAGTTCAGTGAAAATTTCCCATCCTCATTTATGACCACATCTGACCTCAATCTAATGTTCACTCCTTTAAATCGAATTCTCCTAAAGTTGATTAGTCACTGTTATGTCCCAATTCTCCGCCTTTGTAATAATCCTAATTCCGTTATACCAGCTGTTGTAGCCGGAAATTTACCCAGAAAAGGTGTTCAATTCAGTACCAATTGACTAAACGTACCTAGCTCGCGTATTAATTCCCAAGCCTCATGCTCTCACCTTGTTATTCTTCTCATCTATGTCGTACGTCCTCACACCCTGACAGCCAGGTTTGATTACTCCCACCATTACGCGCCCACCGTGAACAGAGCTATTTAAATTCCCTTTTAACCAATCACTGCACGTCCTGACTCACACTCAAGTGTATTTACCTCTTTGCATTCTCTTGCATTACTTGGTCATGCTGGATATTATTGTTTACTTTGACGCTCCTTCCATTTGTGTGTAAATTTGTGTTTTAGTGACTTTGATTGTGGGCCACTGGAAATTGAGTGCCAGTAGAATTGTTCTTAACTATGATGTATTGTTGGTACTTTTTTGCAATATCCTACAGTGCACAAGAGTGCAGTACCCTCATTGTGTCATTAGTGGAAAAATTTGTAGTAAGGGCAGTGGAGCACGTGGGAGTGTTAATATAATCGACATGGAGGATGATAGAGAGAAATGGGCCGCCGAGGTGTTTCAACAAACTAAGCCAAATGAAGGGGGGTCCCCAAGAAATCCACAACTAATGATAGTCTCAAGAATACATTTTTCAAGTTAGAAAGATTAAGGAAAGCAGAACTCCCAAAATGGTGGGACGGGATGACTATTTAAGTCAGAAAAGGATCCCAAGGGGACTTAGAATTTTTATATTTCCGACTTTCGATGATCTCAATCCAGACCTTCTCAAGTATTGGGAAGAAAATCTCTATGCCTCATCATTCACAATGATGAATATACAATTAAGAACGCTGAAAGAAAGGTGGAAAAGCTTAAAACTTCGATAGCTGAGGTAGAGAAAGAGATTGAAGATATGAATCTTAAAGATGTAACTGAAAAAAACAGCAATTTTGAAGGATGTCATACATCGATATCAAATTCAAATTAAGAATAAGAAACTGAGCAAAATCCGACGAGATGAAAGATATTACAAGCAAGGTAGAATTTTTACCTTTGCTAAGGGATTTGATGAGGTTGTGAAACCCAAGAAAACACTAGCCACAGATGCTCAAGGTGAGCTACGTTCAGTGAACTACAGCAGTTCCAGCATTTCATCTACAGATGAACCTGGAGCTGGTGGGAGTATACTTACTTTGGTCACGGACAGAATCGCCGCCATCATCCACGCTCGTCTGAAACCTTGAAAACAGAGAAAAATATCTGGCACACTCAAACGGCGTGTCATATGCTGCACCGATCGTATGGATACCGAGATTATACCCCTTTGATGTTGTTTCTTACGATTATATCCTAACATTTGAAGTATCCAAGAATTAACACAGGGTGCACGTTTTAAGACGAGGACGATTTTGACCGAACAATCCTTTCAGACTGAATAAATTCCCTGGACCAGATTCTGACGGATTAAAACGTGACAAGAATAAAGTATACTACATCTTGCACTTTTGAAACCATCCCGATTGTTGAAAAAAACGAATGGAAAGCTACCATTGATAAACGCTGTTGCCCTGATGAAGACGCATTGTCTGCGTCGAAACGCGTTGGCAGAAAAACATCCATTCTAATAATCAACTATGGGAATCATCATGAGTTTTTAACTTTTCCCTTTAACGTTAGCGATTACTAAAATTGAATATTGTACTCTCTTTTTATATTTTGTTATAATTCTGTATTTGATTGAACATGTCTATTAATTTTTATCAATGTGATTACATTTTGTGTATGATTACATTTCCTGTTTTAGAAGATCTTTCTTCTTCCTGTGTTTATATCTAGATTTGTTAAATTATTTTATTGCCAGCCACTGACTTTGTTCTTGCCTGGATGATTTATTTCTTTACCAACTGGTGGGAGTATAGTAACACCGCTTACTAACTCTTCAGTTTTGGAGGAAATTTCAAGAATAAAGAGAGGCTAAAAAAAGGTGGCTGGAGCACAAGACGGGGGAGGAGGAACCATAGAAAATTTCAGGATGGAAAAAGTTGCCAGGACAAAATCAGGAAATAGACAGGGATATAGAAAGTGGGAACGTGGAGATTGACAGTTCGGATAAAGAATTGGAAGTTATCAATCTTTCACATAGGATCCTAAATGAAAATTCATTGTTCATACTTAAAAAAGGTTTATCATTTTGTCCACAATATGGATGTGATTTTACTGATTTGGAGATCGACTTGTTTAGATTTTCAAGACAATTGAAATTAAAAAGTTTTTTTTCTATGTTGGACAAAAATTACTATTGTTAAACCTGTGAATAAAAGTTCTGAAATTACTATTTCGCATATACGTGAAGTTCAATTATTGATGTCATTAAATGAGAGAGAAATGCATGGGGTAGACGATGTAGCCAGCCTATTGGGCATAGAAACTGATTATAGTTGCACTAGTGGACTACACCCCAACTCTAAGTTTACACCTCAAGGTTCAGAATATGCGGCCATAGACATGTTTGTCCAGAAAACCTTGGAAGAATTTCACAAAGTAGAGGATTCAGAACTGAAAGAAAATATCAGAAAGAATAGGACAGATAATCTAACACGTCCCGAACGATCCCCTTCAGAGTCTTAGAAATGATGATAGTATAGTTATTCGAGAAGCAGACAAGGGGGGGGAACATCGTGGTTCAGGACAAAGCTGACTACTGTCAGGAAATTAGGAGACAGCTAGGTGATCAGAATTGTTATCGCAAGCTTAATGCCAATCCCACAATAGATGCTCTTAGAATGATCACAGACCGTTAATTTTCATGGAAGGAAGCAGGTTCAAATATCTGAAAGTGACTAATCCCACGTATCCTTTTATCTATACGTAGCCTAAAGTGCACAAGTCCAGATGTAATCCCCCGGGTAGACCCATCGTATCTAGCATAGGCAGCATGACTGAATATTTATAGGAATATGTGGACTTGTTCCTCAAATCCTTAGTGATCAATTTACCATCTTATGTGAGAGACACCATGGATGTCCTGAATAAATTAGAAAATGTGAAAAGGGAAGAGGGGATGAGTTTTGTCACTCTAGATGCAGTTAGACTATATGCGATTATACATAACGACAAAGGTGAACAAGCACTGAAGCACTTTTTAGGGAGTCGTAGCACCACGTTGATTGAATACTCAGAAATGATTGTTGAGATGAGCTCTATCATCTTAAAAAAAAAAAAATTCTGTTCCAAAATGAGTGGTACCACCAGATAAGGGGGAGAGCGATTGGCCCCAGGTTTTCTCCCTCTTACGTCAACCTTTTTATGGGTTGGTTCAAGAGGGAGCATGCCTGGAGCCGAGAAGCTGCAAAATGGACCGATTTTATTCCTTTCTGAGGTCGTTTTATTGAAGACATTTTGCTACTATGGAGAGGTACACAGAATGACCTCAAAAGAATATTTCGAATTTCTGAACCATAATGACTTTAATGTAACTTTTACTCTGAGTCATCAGGTGAAAAAAATTGAGTTTTTGGATGTGGAACTATGGGTAGAGGGTGAATCGAACAAAAGCAAACTCTACAGAAAAAGTACAGCAACCAATTCCATTTTGAAGGCGGATAGTGCTCATCCAATATCAGTAATCAACGGGATACCATTTGGAGAAATTATTAGAATTCTGAGAAATTGTAGCACAGACAGCTGTTTCAGGGAAGAATTAAATAATTTGAAAAGAAGATTAATAAATAGGGGCTACCAGTAAAGGTCTTTGGATAAAGCCTCAAATAGAGTAAGCCAGATTTGTAGAGACACTACACTAGAACCATAGATTAAATCAGGGACTAAGTGACAACTGCATTTGTGACAACTTATAATGCAAAGAGGGACAACATTTATAAGGGTCTAACAAGAAATTGGACTTCCTTAAAGGGGTTCCAGGTCTACAAAATGACATTGGAGATAAACCTAAAGTAGTATATAAAATGAGCCCCATCATAGGCAACTTGATACTGAGAAATTACATTGAGCCACAAAAAAGCAGTATGATCTGTTGGATGCCTTCATCGCCGATGGGCTTTTTTGTTTGTGGGTCCTGCAGCATCTGTAATTAGGGGATAAATAGGATAAAGAAATGTTGTTACAACACGGACAAATGTTACCAGATCAGGGAATTCATAAACCTCAACAGTACTGGGGTAATTTATGTGATTATTCGTGCTTGTAGTAAAATATATATCGAAAGTACTATGAGAACTTTAAAAATTAGGAGTCAAGAGCACAAACGAGCAATAATGAATTGTGATCCTAAATCACCCATCTTTAAACATATTATTAAGGATAATCATGATACACTGAAGGATTTCAGGTTTCATGGGATTCAGAGAATTGAACATAGAATCAGAGGTGGGGTTTGGGAACTACAAATAAGACAGCAAGAAGCACTGTGGATTAGCCGGTGTAGAGCGGTAAAACTGGATTTAAACAGTGATTCCGAGTTACATTATTTCTTACAGTAAAATGTGAATATCATGCGAGTTTTCAAGAAAAAGGTGGGAACCACTAAAACTACAGTCAAATAAGTTAGTGTAGAATGATGAACACTATAGGATCTAGGGGACCTGGTTATTCAAAGTCTAATCGAAGGGTCAGTGTAAAGTAGCAGTTGGGGTCATGGATCTAGATCATCTATAAGGAAAGAGGAAGTTATTTGCATCCTCAAAAATCCAAACGGTGTAAAGATTGATTAATCATGAAAAGTGTGGAGGTTACCCATTATCTTACTTCTGCTTTAGGTTCAAAATATAAGTGGATGGTAAGATTGGATTGGTGGAATAGTATTTGCATATTGGTCATATAAAAGCACAACCAGCTAAGGTGTTTCTTTCATACCCGACAGGGGACAGAGCGGTGTTTGAGTCGGCTTGTTTAAAATAAGAATAAGAACCAGTTGAAAGGTGTAAGAAAGTGAAGAGATTTTGAGGATAAGTAGCGTGAGTTGTACTAGCAATAACATTTCAACAGGGATATACCGTGGAGATATGATACCGAGTAGGACGGGTAAGTATGTGTGATGTTTTTTCCTTTTGATGGTTAAATCATATTAATCTTGCCTTCCAGAGCTCCAGACATTGGAAGCAGTCAATTAAGTGGATAAGTCTTCATGATTATTTGCATGTAGGAAAAGATCGGGCCGGTAAATAGGGCTGTTGAATATTTGTTGTTGGAATGGCATTGTGGTTTTAATGGATAGAGGAAACGTGTATAATACCTTGGTACCTTTGGATATATAGGACGGAAGGTCACGTCTCTTCAATAATTTTACGGTGTTTTTCATACTGCCGAGAAAGGCCCATGTTTGTGATTGTATATACAGGATACATTCAAAGAAGTAAATAATGTTAGATTATCATTTCCCAAGATACGAATATGAGTGATGCTTCAGAGCTAAATATACATAGGGAGGCATGAACTGTAACGAAGGGACAGAACGTCACCCTTAGATAGGAGCTAAAACCTTAGTGTAAAACAGTTTATATTTTTTGGACGTAATCGACGCACATAGACGAGATATCTAGTTTTAGGATTCGCTAGACGGCACTAAACAGGAAATGTTTGCAGCCTTTCCGGCATGAGTGAATGGGGTAGGACGTGATTGGTCCATAATTGAAACAGGAAATAGATTAGGTGTTTCCGGTGTTTCAGTAAACTGAGAAGGTGCACATTACATATTAGATTGCAGACCAGAGAGGAAACTTGGGTGGAGTAATTGCATACACTTGAGTGTGAGTCAGGATGTGCAGTGATTGGCTAAAAAGGACTTTAAATAGCTCTGTTCACAGTGGGTGCATTACGGCGGGAGTCATCAAACCTGGCTGTCAGGATGTGAGGACGTACGACATAGATGAGATGAATAACAAGGTGAGAGCATGAGGATTGGGAATTAATATGCGAGCTAGGCACGTTTAGTCCATTGGTACTGAATTAAACACTTTTTCTACTACAGCTGGTATAACGGATTAGGATTATTACAAAGGGGAGGAATTGGGACATAACTGTGACTAATTAATTTTAGGAGAATTCGGTTCAAAGGAGTGAACATTAGATTGAGGTGAGATGTGGTCATAAATGAGGATGGGTAATTTTCACTCAACTTTTTTGAAATGCGCTTAAATTGATGTGTGTTTGGGCATCAGTTAAAATATAGAATAGTCCTTAATATCAAGGAAACTAGAAAAGGTTATTTGAGCAAGCGTCTTCTTGGTACATTACAGGCGACAACCGCAGTTGCATTGGATGCAAGTGGGAATTGGACCTATGGAAGAGCACAAGTCTTGAATTAGGTGAGAATAAGTTCACCACTTTAAGGAGTTCTTTGAGCACATGTCACTAAAAATCATATTGTATATTAAATTAATGATTCTTCTGTTTTAGATAACATAATAACTCCTGTAATCAATAAGGACTTGGAGCGCATATAGGAAAAAACAAAAAATTGTTATGGGCAGAAGTTATTTGGAAAAACTGGACTAATAAGACTAATGTTCTTATAAATAGGTGAGCTAACGAATGAGGCATTATTGCTAGTTGTAGTCGATAAATTAGGGGCATGAGGATTAAATGTCAATTTCTTTGTGTAGGTCTCAACTATTACCTATTGGCAAACAAGATTTATAGACTGAAGTGGGAAAGTGCCCGACACATCTTCAACTAGGATCATTAATAGAGGTGAAGAGATCTCATGATTAAGGAGTAGCAATCACGGGGGGGAGAGAAGTAAAATGCATTTGGAGGTTGGCATGTTTTATGCTCATGATAAGGATTTCTGAAGTTATAAGTATATGTACCAATTGCAAAGAATGATTCCGAGACCACCATTGAGATGTTTGATTTTGTTGGTTGGAACTAATAACATATAGATTGTTATATAGGCAGGTTACGATTTGTTGTATTTGGTATGTTTAGAATGGTATATAGGCAGGCGTCAAAATTGTAGTTTATTACGGGTTGGTAGAGTTTTGATTTCTTGTATAGTTTTGTGATTGTAATTTCTACTTTTTCTCTTATTTACAGCCCTGATGATGTCTCGGATGGGACGAAATGCGTAGGTTGTTGAATATTTGTTGGTTGTACGATATATGTTTGCAAAATTGTATGAACAACTTCAAGGTGGATATCTTCATCAAATGGAATGACATAACATAATAAAAGAACTGAACAAAAAACTTGAAGGAAGCTTGCATGGACCTTTTTTGATTCACCTCTTTGGATTCTCTTTAAATTGCATTACTTGATTATGCTGGATAATATTGTTTACTTTGACGCTCCTTCCATTTGTGTGTAAATTTATTCTTTTTTCAGCATTATAAATCAGGATTTTTAGATCTTTGCGAATGCCAGCAACCTCTACCTTATGGAGGTCAGTGTTTGTCTTGGTCTTTTGAGCAATATCATGTACAGAGTTTAGCTTAAGGACAGTGGCCTCAAGAGTAGACGAGGAGTCTGAGATTCCTTTCACTGGGGACTCAGGATTCGGCAGTGATTGTTTAGAACATTTTAAGCTGGCTTTGGTATCCATGTCTTTCATGTCGCCCTCCCTGGAGTCAGACATATTGAAGTCTCAATACTATTGAGCCAAGAGTAGTGATGAGCTGATGGTCAGAGACAGATGTCTGGTGGTCCCTTATTAATGGAGCACAGAGCCCTTGTTAATGGATTCTTATTAACAGGCCTGTAATAATGTATAGTGAGCCCTTATTAATGGAGCAGGAGAGGCATTAGGAATACAGACAGAAGGAATCAGAAGGCACAGCATATCACCTCAGCAAATGAAGCAGGAGCTGTTGCTACAGCTTGACGGACAATGTCTGTTTAATGCGCTTATTGTTCGTCCTCCTCTCATGCAGCGCTGCTCAGAGAAGTGAAGGAGCCCAACACTTGACTGCTCTGCTAGATGCGTCCAAATCACAGAGGGATAGGAGGAGTGCTTGGAAGCCAAGGTGAGCACTCTCCCTCCCCCTTTGAGGTCAGAGAAGACATTGCATTTTCTACTAAGCCCACCCAAGGCCCCCTCATGAGATCTGGAGCCCTGGGATGTTGGGGTCATCTAGACAATATTGTTAACATGCCAGTGAGTTGAAGCAGAGTTGAATCATTTCTGGTGCTAATCCCGACCTCCACCGCTTGTAGGGGTGCAAATGGAGATTTGCTTTGGGCCTGGATACATCCTTCTCTGCACAATAGACTAGCTGACAGGAATTCTCACAGGGGCCAGTCCTTCCAACCTCCACACCCACCAGAATGATTCAAAAACTAAACTGAACCCACCTGCTCTAGTCTGGGGAACTGCGGAGACCCCACCTGCTGGGGGGAGGGCTGATTCCCATACTTTCTTGTGCAGTTTTGAGACAGCAGGTCCCTTCTATACAGTTTGGCCACTGACCAGTGTAAGACCTGGCATCATTGACTTGGGTTTCCCTTCCATTTTTTGCTGTTGTCTCCTCTGTTTTTGCTAGTATTACACGTTCTGGGCTCTGTGCCACTGCCATCCAGTGCAACAGCGCGAATGCTCCCTATGATAAATTGACTATATGAATTGGTATTCCCATAATTGGCTCATTTGATTTACCTGTTAGTCCTTAGTAGAGTCCACCATGCATGCCCAGGGCTGGTAGAGCAAATGCTTCCGGTTGGGCCTGCAGCGCTGATTGTATCACCCACAGAAGCAGCTTGTAAAGTGTGTCTTAGACCTGCCATTGCCATGTTGACTGTGAAGTGAACCCACTTCCCTGTCCCTAAACCTTCCCTTGGCATCATGTGAGTCACCCCTATGGCAGGGTGCATTTTATGTGAAAGGTAAGACATGTCCTGGTATGTGTAGCATGTCCTAATAGTGAATTACAGCCATTTTCTTTTTTCACTATTGCAAGGCTACCTGTTCTCCATAGGCCAGAATGGGCAGTTTGATAACTACACCTAATAATCCTAACTGACTCAGGGAACATGGTAGAAAGTCGAGTTTAGAATGCCTGAGCTCAGAATGATAAAATACATCTTTTAGTGAAGTTGGTTTTAACATTCTGTGTTTGAAAATACCACTTTTAGAAAGCAGGTATTTTCTTGCCTAAGCCTTCCAGTGTGCTCTGCTGTTCTGTGTATTGGCTGTCTGGTTTTGGAGGGACAGGGCAGGCTGAGTCAGACCTAGATTGATTAGAGGGATCTGTATTTGGAGTAGGGGAGGGTTGACCCTTTTGATCAGAGCAGGGCTATGCCTGGCAAGGTGAATGCTGGCTCCACCTCCCACTAGGCGCCTGATGGCAGGCCCCCTCTTTCTGAAAGGAAGGATGCAGCCTTGTAAACAAAGTGCTCCAGGACTGAGCAGAACCGGTTGCGGCTGGGTTCAGTGATTTATGACTGTTTAGAACAAAGACTTTTGGGGTATAAATATCTGTGCTGAAACCCCTGCAATTGGTGTTACTTCTTGATGTCAAGACGAACTTCTGCCCATGTACCCAAGGAATCTGCAGGAGTTGGACTGCCCCTGTGCCAGTGTGCTGTTTCTGGGGTTGGCCTGCAGTGGTTACCAGTGGACTTGGAAGAAGAGGGGAAAGGACTTCGAGAGAACTTTTACAGATCTTGCTGAAGCAAACACCCAAGGGCTGGAATGGAGCTTGCCTCCGTTGAAGTCTCAGGCAAATTAGGCTTCACCAACAGCCTTCTGAATCCGCCCAGCGAGGACTTCTTTTTGAAGGTGAGGCTCCTGTTGAGAATTCCAGGGCCTACTGCAGAGAACGGGGGCTGAAATCACTGCTAACGCACCTTTGCGAGCCGCTGCAGCCGAAAGCGCCATTCTGGGAATCGCGCTGCTGCCGCCGAGTGCTCGCAACCTGAAATCATCACACCGCACGTTTGCGGGCTGCTGCAGCTGAGAGCACCATCTAGAATCATCGCGCTGCTGCCGCCAAGTGCTCGCAACCTCAAGATCATCGCATCAAGAGCGTCGCATCCCAGCGATCGGTGCATCACGACATCGCAGCGCGGACGCATCGTGGCCGCCATTTCCATCGCATCGCACCAGGATCGTCGCTACCGAGCGGATCGCCATTTCTTCGCATCGCAACCTGCTCGCAGCACGCATCATCAGACTGTCGCATCGTCTCCTCCCTCGCGGCAAGGATTCATCGCATCGACTGCCTTGTGTGGAAAGAATCAACGCAACAGCTTCAATGGGACATTTTGCTTATTTGCACTGCCAATCCAGGTACTTTGTGAGTAGAAAGGTCGCAGAGACCACTGCTTTGAATTGAACTCTTTTTGCACACTTTGAACTATTTTTGCAGCATTCTAAGAGTATTTCCATTTTACAGTATTGTGGCTTTTTGTCATTTTGTGTCTTGTGATAAGTCTATAAAAAAGATAATTATTTCTATAACTACTTGTGTGGTGTCCCTTTGTAGTGTTCTTCACTGTGTTACTGTGTATGGTCATAAATGCTTCACACACTGCCTCTGAGATAAGCCTGTCTGCTCGTGCTACGTTACCACAGGGTTGAGCAGGGGTTATCAAAGGGTGTAGCCCCCTTACTCTAACTTAGGAAGAAGGGTCCCTACTTGGACAGTGGCCAGCCATTGCCAACTAGAGACCCCTATTTCTAACAAACAGTGTTGAATCCTCTCCTCTCGGATGTTACCTGAACAACTTACCAGATGTGCAGAGTCAACTACCTGTGCTGTGGAGTCCTCGTTGCTGCCCTCCCTTGGTTGTGGGTCTTATCCGTTCCATGACTTTGATATGATGGGTAAGGATAGACCAACCCGTTCTACTACCTCACAGATGTGCATGGACCAATACACTACTGGGCCCGTCGGGGGCTTTCCAGGCCCTTCTGGCATTGATAAATATACTTCTCCGTCCAATGACATGCCACTATCCTCCAAGCTATCTAGACATCCCAGGCCATAATGGAGATGAAAATTGGTGAGGTAAGGATGAATATGGCGCTCTTGCATCAGGACCTGCACAATGCATCAGCACGTAAAGCAGAAGTCGAATCTAGGATCTCCACAGTTGAAGATGGATGATGTTTCCGATCTCAAGGCCTAAGTCTCTTCACTACTCACCCACACTGCGGAACTTCACATGAGGGCCGAGGATGCTGAAAACAGATCCCTGTGCAACAACATGCGCATCATGGGGCTTCCCGAGAATGTCGAGTGGGCTGAACTCCAACTGATGGCTGACTATGTGGAACGCTGGATCAAATCTTGGATGCCCCCGGATTGTCTGTACACCTGCTTTGTGATTGAGAGAGCATACCAAGTACTGACGCCCTGATACCCTGGAGCCTCACCTAGGCCAATATTTGCTTTCATCCTTAAGTACCAAGATAGTGATGCTCTCCTCAGGGAGGCTCGTACAAACACTGATCTCGGATGCAGTGATGTTAAAGTTCTCCTTTTCCCCGATTACACCCGCGTTGTGTGGCAGCGGTGGCTCTCTTACAGGGAGGTTAAGTAGATACTCAGAGCCATGAGGCTTCAGTAATGGTTGTTATTTCCAGCTCAACCTCATGTCATCTACGCCAACAAATCTTATTTCTTTGAAAATCCAGAGTCCACACGGCAGTGACTAACCGAAGACCATTCCTCTTGCGCATGTAAAGAGGGCAGTTCTTTGCCTTGATTAATTGCAACCTCCCTGAGGTTCTAATACTCCAAGAGACCCATCTTCTGGGAGAATACTGCCCCTTTATGGCCCATAAGGGATATGATAGGGTTTTTCACACTGGGTACTCCTGTAGGCTGCGGAGTCGCTATCCTGTTGTGGCGTTCCTTCACAGTCTCCCATTAAACTCTTGCCCCGCTGTTCGGTTTTGCTGCCTTGAACGGGTGATTAGAGGGGCAAGTGGTGGTCTTGGTGTGCGTTTATGGGCTGCCTGCATCCTCAGCACTTGCCTTCAAGACATTTCCAGACTCCTCTTGCACCTCCTGCAGGGTTTTACAATAATAGGAGGTGATTTCAACTCTGTGTCAGACCCGAAGATCAACACCTTTGGTTCCCCTACTACCTGTAGACAGGCCGGGATGCACCACCTTACTGATTGGACAACTACTCTATGGTTGTGTGATGCCTGGAGGCACCCTTGCCGCCCGACACTTTGCACATATCTCAGCGGCACATCATACAAATTCTCTGATAGACTTGATTCTTTTGCCTGCAGCGGACTGTAGACAGGTAACTCAAATCAAAATATCACCTCAAGGATTTCAGACCATTCTCCTCTTCTTCATTTTGGAGATCCCTGAGCCAGTAAGCACCCCTTGTGGCTTCTCAATGCCTGGTATCTAAAGGATAAGACATTGGTTCAATCACTTCGCACTGGACTCTAAGCTTACTTCCATACTATCGAACGGTCCGTCACAAAAGTAGGCATCTTGTGGGCTGCTAGTAAGACGACCCTGCAGGGATATGCCAGGGGGTGTATTAGGGCCCGGGAAGGTGACCTCTTCTCCCTTATTACCCAATTGGAGGTATGTGCCCTCCTCTTGGAACAACGTCTCACGAAAGACACCCAAGAATCTGTTTATCGTCAGTTGGTCTCCTCCATGAAGAAATCCGCCATCACTCCCATGAGGGCACCAAATACCTTTAACCAGCCACTACGGCCAGAATTTATGGCTGGGCGGATAAGAATGGAAATTTGTTGTACTGGCTGGCCTCCCATGAGTAGGATCATACCTGAAATTATGGATGAGAAACGTTGCCCGAGGCATACCCTCCTGGAGTTCACACAAGCGTTTGCGCATTACTATAAGCGACTATATTCAGCTCCTTCGGGTAGTGGTGTGGCTGCTGCGACTTGTTTCCTTGACACCCTCCCTCTTCCTAGCCTGTCTTCCACCAAACCTCAAATTCTTTACAAGCCCCTGATGGCTGAGGCGGCAGAAAAGGCACTGTAATTTCTGGCGTCTGGTAAGACTACAGGACAGGATGGCTTTCTCCCGTAATATTACAGTGTGTTCAATGAGATTCTCAGCCCTTATCTCCTATCCTGGGGCGTGGCTTCAGAGCCAGCAAAGATGGGTGCCTTTGCGTGGAGCTCCTTGGTGATGTGAGTGGACGGGTGTCCTCCTGGCAGCATTAACCACTGTCTGGACCCCATAACCGCTCGCATCTGAAAATGAAGCCCAGCTGTGAACTTTAAATCAGCTACAAGTGTCCGGGGTGAGTGCGTCTTGCTGTTTCTTTTCCCGCTCTGCCTCGCTCCGTTACTTGCGGCCGCCATTTTGTTTTTGGTCATTTGCCGCCCGGACACTTTTCTTCATGCTGCTCGGCCGCCTCAAGTGGTTTCCATGTCTATGTTGACCCACATGCTCTCTGGTGAATGCTGACTTTGGTAAGTTAATTTTCCAAGATGTAATGTGTTTTTTTTCTCTTCACACGGTGCATAACGCATGCATCATATTTTTGATGGGGCTTGTTGCAGAGGTGCTTTCATGGACTCTTACTTCTCTGGGCAGTGTGTACTACTGCATTTGATTTGTTTCACAGGGAAGAGCCTAAAGATTTATATTTTATAGCAAAAGTGCGCTCCACGCAAAGCACTGCTAATCCTTTTGACTGTATGCCATTAGAGGATTATAATACTTTCAGCGTCTCGCAGGTGAGTATTGAGGACTTGGAATTTGAGCATTCTGCTACTGGTGGTGCGACACCCACTATGGCGCGCAATACTTCAAAGCCGTCATTTAAAATACCCTCTGCCTCATCATCTGTATCAGGTGAACATGTCAAGAAAGACCCACCTTCTCCTTCCAACTCTCCAACATCAATATCTATGGAATTAATTCTGGGAAAAATACGTGCTCTTAAACCTTACATGGAGGAAACAAATATCCGTCTCCAAAGTCTTGAGGATAAATGATCGCATCTGGAGCAAAATATTAATCACTTGGAACGGCGAGTTGACTCTGCTCAAGCTGAGTGTCTACATTACATCTGGAGATTTAATATCTTAAACAACAAGTGGAAAATCTGGAAAACCGTAAGAGGCATAACAATTTGCGCATTTATGGCCTTGCGGAGGGTCTTGAAGGCTCAGATCCTCTTTCCCTTTTTCAGTCCTTTCTTCCGAAACTCCTGGGTTTTCCCGAGACTCCAAAATTGAATATTCAAAGAGCTCATCGCTTGGGAACAAAGCCCACGATCATCATCTTCTCAAACCAAACCAAGAGGCTTTATTTTATATTTTCTGGAATACACCAATTTACTTAACGTCTTACAAGCTGCCAGACATAAAGGAAACATTTCCTGGCAAGGATCCAATCCCTTCTTTGCTCAGGATTATGCCAAAACGACGGCAGACCAGCAGAAACATTTTTTGGACATGAGACCTGCTCTTTGCAATTTGAACGCTAGATATGGTCTGTTCCATTCTTGCCTTATGAAGGTCACTTACAACAATAAAACAACTACTTATGAGGATCCTGCTCACCTACAACACTTCTTGGATACCTGTAGAGAAGAAACCATGGATGTTCCTTGTTCATCAATGATTTGATTGTTCCCTTGTTGTTTGTTATTATCTGCACTCTATCTTGTTATATTTTATTGTTGTTTTGTTGTACCTCTTATAACCAATTTCTTTTTTACTGTCAGGTGCGGTTTATCGTGGTCTTCTGATAAGTGATACCTTTTTTCCACTTGAATGATGTCTCCCTTTCCCGTCTTCGTCCTGGGGTTTCCCGCCTGACCGTGCCATCGTCCTCGTGTGGCTCCACCACCCCCATGTTTGTTATATGTTTGTGGTATGTCTTTTTGTTTTTCTTTTTTCTACCCTTTGTACTGTCCTTTTCCAACATATCTCTTCTATCATATCTTTCTTATTTTATTCGCTTTTTCATCTCTTCATATATATTTTAACTTTTTCCTCCTATCCCTCTTTCCTTTTCTTTTCATCTGATTGGCCTCATTCTTTCCCTTCCACTATTGTTCATTTCTTGATCGTTTGTAGTTATATTTCCTACTTTATATTTTTTTCTAACTATACTGTTACTCTACTGGGTTCCTCTTACTGGGGAGTTACTCATATTACATTATTGTATTTTGCTAATTGCAGTTTTTTATATCCAGCTTTCATAATTGTTTTGTATACTTAGATGTTGTTAAATGTTATATCCTGGAAGGTTAAAGGTCTGGGTTGAAAGGTGATATAGTTTTATTGCAAGAAATTCATGTGACAACTAAAGAGATAGCCAAACTTCAGCGGCAATGGGTGGGCCATATTTTTGCATCTCCTGGTTCTGGGAAACAAAATGGTGTAGCTATTCTTTGTCTTAAGCGCTTGAATATCCAACTTATACACCAAGATACAGATTCTGAAGATAAATGGGTTTCATTTTCTTTACTAGTTAATAGGATTCATTTGAACATTTTTAATTTATATGCACCCACTAATCCTGATAAGCTTTTTCAGCCCCAGATTTTATCTAAATTAATGGCCTATACCTGATGGTTATCTGATACTTGGTGGAGATTGTAATATGGTTGTTGATCCCTTTATAGATAGACATTCTAATTCTAAATTCCCTCCCTCTTTGTTATGTTATGGTAATTTCGATTTATATAGCTCCAAATCACCGACAGGTCTCTTAGCGCTTGCTTTGGGAACCCGTCCTGGCTTTCCCTGCGAGATAACCCCTACTGGGCATCCCCAAGGTGAAGACCAGGCATCCCATCGCAGTGGGGCCATAGTGGAGATTAAGCAAGCTATTGCCCAGAGTTGCAGAGTGTGAACCCATGATTTGAGTAGGCACTGAGGCGAGAATTATCGAGTCTGTGGACATTTTGAGCTCAAGACCCTGCCGCATCGGGAATTGAACCCTGGTCCCGGGTCTGACCTCTGCATCAGGGTCTGCCTCCTCTAACCAGTGAGCCAAACTTCTCCACACAACTCAATTCACATCAACTATAGCTCAAAGATCTCTCGTTGATGCTTTGAGATTATGTCACCCCACTCTCCAAGAATATACTTTTTTCTCTCCGGTCCATTCCTCTCAATCTCGTATAGACTACTTATTTATTTCTAAAGACCTCACCCAACATATTTCCCGTTCTGACATCGGGTCTATATTAATTTCTGATCATGCCCCTGTCTCCTTAGATCTAGACATACTCCCTCCCATCGAGGAACTAGGAAATGGAGATTTAACAATTCCCTTATATTGAACCAAGCTCGAGGACCTGATGGTTTCACCATTGAGTTCTACGTGCATTTCTCCCAGCTCCTTCCCAAATTACATCAATTATATTTATATTTGATCTCAGCTCAGAAATCAGAAGGAACTTTTCAGGAGGCTTTAATTTGTCTTCTCCCTAATGAACACAAAGATCATACATTGTGTAAAAACTACAGACTCATATCTTTAATTAATTTAAATTATAAAATATTTGCAAAAATTCTTGCCCTACGTTTGGATTGTTTATTGCCCCAATTGATTGGAAAAGAACAATGCGGCTTCACTAAGGGTCAGCACTTATCGGATAATACTCAATTGTTTTTCAACATCTTAAGTAAATCTAACTCATATAAAAAATTTTTAGCATCAATCTCAGTAGCCGAAAAAGTTTTTGCTAGAGCCAGTTGGCCTTTTATTTTCTCAATGCTTACTTGGTTGGTTTTGGCCCTAAATTTATCAATTATATCTCTCTGCTTTATTCCTCTCCCAGGAATTTTATTCTATCTAACGGACTTGTAACTCCTTCACTTCCCCTTCATAGAGGATTGCGACAAGGGTGCCTGTTATATCCACTTTTATTTATCCTTGCCCTAGAACCTTTTTTAATAAAAATTAATTTGAATACACACATTCAAGGTTTCTCGTATGGTGTCAACCATTTAAAACTCTTAGTATATGAAGATGACATCTTATTATTTATTTCAAACCCACAAACCTCCTTGCCAGCATTTTTATCAGAGGTGAATGATTTTGCTCTTGTTTCAGGTTATAAACTCAATGCTGAAGAATGCGAAATCCTTCCACTAATCAAACTCTGTTTTCATGCTGATTTTTTATCTTCTTTTCACTGGAATCCAGTTAAAATTAAATACCTTGGACCATGGTTCACCCCTTCTATTTAAGATACGGCTGGTTTAAATCTAAAAGGATTACAATTAACTTTAACTGCTTCCACGTCACGTTGGCACCCTTTGTTTTTATCCTGGTGGGGTAGATTAGATACTATAAAAGTGATGCTTGTTCCAGTAATATTGTTTTATTTATCCAATATTCTGATTAATATTCCTAAGTCTATTTATAAAAGCATATATAGTACTCTTTAGAAATTTTTATGGCATAACAAAAAGGCTAGAATGTCTCTTTGTAAACTTAAAAAACCTAAACATATGGGTGGAGTTAATTATCCGGATTTTCATTCCTATCACACTTCATTTTTTCTTAAACAATCTTTCTTTTATTGTCTCATAATGGGAAAGATTCTAATCTTCACCCTTTGTGGGTGGATATTGAAAAATTCTCTTTTCATTCTCTTTCCTTTGAAGATTATATTTCTCTTTCTCATGCTCCCTTATCACTATCTCTTCTCTCTTCCTATCCTTAAAAATGCTCGTAAAGTCTTCCAACCACTTTTCTCATCAGCTCAAAATGATCGTACACAATTTTTAAATTCATCAATTTGGTATAATAAACATATCAAACTTAACAATAGGTTTATTTTCTGGGAAGATTGGTTAACTCAACTAAGTGGACTCATCAGCTTTTTCAGGATGGTATATGTATTCCCTTTTCAATAATGTAGTCCTGTTTTTCTCTTCCCTCTTCATATCAATCCAAACATATGTCTTTGATTGCACTTGCTCAAGTCTAATACTTTAGTCTCTAATCATCACCTACTTCTTCACCTTCTATCAAAAGATCGTTTTTATGTAACTCCCCGTCCGCATCTTAAATTTATAAAAATATAATGGACATTACCATTACTCATGGTAAATCAGATGTGGAGTGGAGTTGGGAATCTGATTTGGGAGAGTCTTTTCCTATTCCAATATGGAATAACATCAGGACTAAAGTAAGGAAGTCTTCTAGAGCAGCAAATACTACTCAAACTTTGTTTTATATTTATAATAGACTTTTGATTACTCCACTTAAACTACATAATATTGACCCTACCATCCCCTCTACCTGTTGGTCTTGTACAGCTTCATCAGCAGATCTTAAACATATGTTATTTCAATGTCCAGCCATTTATACTTTTTGGACCCGAGTGTGGCAACAAATCAATACTATTTGCCACACTCATATTCCTTTCTCTCTTTTTCACATATTTTTCAAGGTAGAATTTCCGAAGTTTGGTCCTCTCATGCTGCGAATATTCGTAGTATTGATTTACTCATAGCTGTTGCATTTCAACATATCACTAAGTCATGATAAGATACCTCAGCTGTATCCTTTCAGGCATGGTGGTATGGAGTTTGCTACAACCATAGATTGGATAGAACCTATGTACACCCAATCACACTTGCTATTAAAAGAGACATACTTTGGTTGCCCGTTACTGATTTCTTAAATGTAACAGCTAAAATGGCACCTTCACATAACCCCTACACTGAAGAAGTTTCCAAACCTCCTTGACTTTATAACTACTGTTGTTTTAAAATAATTTTATCCTATGGTTATAGACAAATTTAATAAGTAGGAATTCTCATACATAACTGTTGTTGTTGCTTATAAGGATCAGTACAGAGTTTACATTCCCTCCCCCTTTTCTATCTTTCTGTCCCCCTCGCTTTTCTCACTTTCGTTTTCTTTCCCTTTCCCCATATCAACTAGTAGTATTACTCTATATTTATGTACTATGCTTTAGATTATTGTATTATGTTTTTTTTTCCAGCCATTAAATACTTTTAAACTAACAACATCTCCTATCCTTGTATAGGGAGGTTTGCTCCACATGCTCCTTTCCCCAGAACTGGAGTTGGCCAAAATAGTGGTTATCCCTAAGACACAACCCCCTCCACATCATATGCAGACTAGAGCCCAATATCACTCCTGAAGTGTGAAGTCAAACTCTTTGCCACGGCATTGGTCAACCGCCTCAAGCAGGTCCTGACCACACAGATGTATCCAGATCAATGTGGCTTCATGCCATCATGAGGCACGAGACATTGCCTCCGTCTGCTCCATGTGGCCCTGGCTCACCGTAGTCGATTGCCTCATGACTCGGCTGTACTTTTTGTTGATTTCGAGAAAGCATTCGACACACTGGTCTGGGGCTACGTCCCGGAGGTGCTGACTCTGCTGGTTTCGGCCCCCGATTCCGGGGCATGGTCCATGCCCTCTACACCAATTCTATGGCCAAGGTTCAGATCAACAGGGTCCTCTCTCTTACCTTCCTCATTGGGCGCCCGACACGGCATAGATGTCCCCATTCACAGCTCCTTTTTGTGTTGGCAATAGAACCTCTGGCGCAACTCACCAGTACAGACACTAAATTTACTGGTTGAACTTAGGGAGTTAGATTAGATTAGATTAGATAGGGTTTATGAAGCGCCTGGTTACACCAGCTGGTGTGTACCCGCGCTCTATTCATTCCAACTGAGTATCTTCAGGAGCCATTTGTATGCGATTAATGTAGTCTTCAGTCTAACTGTGTGAACAGTCATGTTTTTAATTTCTTGAGGAAAACTGTATGTGCTTATTCTGCTCGCAGAGAAGTTGGGAGCTCGTTCCAACTCTTTGCTGTCAGATATCTAAATGAGCGTGCACCCATACGTGTTCTTCTTATCTTTGGGAAAGCTACTTGGTGTGTCCCTGTTGATCTTAACTGTCGTACCGTTTTATAAGGTAGGAGTAGATCATGTAGATAGGCAGGGCCTTTCCCTTGCAAAATGCGATGCCCAAAACAGAGTGCTTTAAATTTAATCCGCTTCTGCACAGGCAACCAATGCAATGTTCTCAGTGCATTTTTAGAAGGTGCCTTTCTATGTAGGTTCAGGGCTAAATGGGCGGCTGCATTCTGTATGGATTGCAACTTTTGAAGACCCTTTCTGTTGCACCCAGAAGCAGCACATTCCCGTAGTCCATTCTTGATGTAACAAGTGCATGGATTAGGGTTTTCCTGGCAGTCATAGGGAGGATGTCCAGGGTTTTCCTGATAATCTTCATAATGCCGAAGCATTTACCTCTTGTTCTATTAATTTGGGCATCGAAGGACAGTTTTGAGTCCATCCATACTCCGAGGTTTTTCACCTCGGTCTTGGGGACGGGAGTAGGTCCTAGCATAGTTGGCCATCATAGCGGTGACCATATAGATGGGGAGTTTCCCAATACAAGCACCTCTGTCTTACTGCCATTTAGGCTCAGACAGTTATCTGACATCCATCCTGGCAGATCCTTCAGACAATGTATATACGAAGGGTTCACCCAAATGAAGTCACTGGGACCTGGGTATTCAAAGTACTGAGAGAAGGGGGTCCCAGCAATAAAACAACGAGTATGTATCAAGAGTAACTCCAAGAATTTTTTTTCACTGAATCAGGTCAGACGGCGCGCTGCAATACAGACGGATTCATTCCTGATTCTTTCCCGGTTGTACGGATCTCCGACGACTTTGACAGCAGTGGTTCCTCCTTCACTGACCAGACCGACCTACGGCGGACGCTTGAACTTTATTATTTACATTCAAATCCAAGATGTCCCACATCTCTACTGATCCATGCATTGAAGTTCCATGATTGGGCATAATACCACTCTCACTATCCTCTCCTCCGACAAGCGACCAATTGGTCACTGCCCCGCCCTCCCCGTCCTGATGAAGACCCCACTACAAGGAGATAACTAATACCTGCTATTATATAGGGGTCGAAACGTCGACAGCTCTGTGTACTTTTCAGCTCTACTCCATGACTTGAAAATTTTTGTTTTTTTATGTGGAGCATGATATCTCCTTAAGATTTCCTTCATTCATGATGTAAATGTCTATGTTTGACGTACAACATATAGTACAGTGAGGCCGCTTGGCCGTTTTTATATGTCACTATTCTTTACCTTCACTACCCCTCACCCTACCACTTCCTTCCCTTCCCCAGGGGTACTATAATAAATTTTGAAATATTTAACACATGTTCTTTGATAATTTATATATGACAACATTGTGAATAAATAACAATTGGTGAATTCAGTGAAAAAAAATTCTTGGCATTACTCTTGATACATACTCGTTGTTTTATTGCTGGGACCCCCTTCTCTCAGTAGATCCTTCAGACAGGCTGCAAAATTATTTGCTGACTGGGGTGAGTTAGGTGCCAGAGTTACAATTAACTGAGTGTTATCTGCGTACGACACAATTGAAACTTCATGTTTTTCTACTCTGTCTGCTAGGGGTGTGATATATAAATTAAAAAGCGTTAGGCTCAATATAGAGCTCTGTGGCACCCCCTGTACCAGATTGATGGGTTTAGATGTGTATGCAGATTGTATCACCTGAAAGCTGCGGTTCTGCAGAAAGGATAACATCCAGTCCATCGCAGTCCCGGTCACACCCCCTCTCCTTAGGCGGTGGATGAGCAGCTTGTGTGACACGGTATCAAATGCTGCGCTCAAGTCTAATAAGACTAGCCCAGTTGTTAGCCCTTCATCTACTCTCTTCCGTATTCTTTCAGTCGCAAAAAGCAAGGCTGTCTCAGTTGAATAGGTTGGCCTAAAGCCAGATTGTGTGGGGTGTAGTAGATTATTCTCCTTTATATGCAGTTCAAGCTGTTTATTAACCACTTTCTCAGGTATTTTTGAGAAGTATGGTAGCAGTGAGACTGGTCGTAGATTTGTTAGTACATTCCCATCTGCCATGGGTTTTTTCTTAATTGGACGAACCATAGCACATTTCCATCTAACAGGTAGCTAGCCTTCTCGAAAGGAGGAGTCTAACAGTTGTCGGATATAGGGGAGTATTACCTATAGCCCTGTACCAATTACCTTGGGCGTAGCTGGATCGGTGGGAGAGCCTTATCTTATACTATGAGCTATCTTTTTTAGGTCCTCTAGAGGGGGGCATAGAAATTGTTGGATACTGTTCTTGCCCCAGTCTTCAATTGGCTCTTTGTGTTGTATATATCCATTCCGAGCGTCGTCAGTAAAGGAATCATAGATCGTAGATACTTTTTCAGCAAAAAACTCCACAATCTCATTGCATGCCTTTATTGAACTTAAGATTGTGGTTATTGTTCTCTCTAATGAGGATATCTCTTTAAATATTTTAAATAGTTCCTTTGATGAATTGTCAGCTATCTTAATTCTTTCTGAATAGTAAATCGCACGTGCTTTCTTTATAAGTGAATGGTATTGTCTAAGCTTGATTTTATATATCACTTTCTCTGAGTCTAAGAAGCTTTCTCTCCATTTTCGTTCTTGCTTTTTGCATGTCTTTCTGGCCAACCGTAAAGTCTCATTGAACCAAGGCGCACTCTTTGTCTGTCTCTGTGGAGTATTGTTGGTCCATGGCGCTGCCACATCTAACGCATCCGTAATCCATTTATCTATCCCTAGGCTTGCTTCATTACTGTTATTTCCCATAATAGGATGGTTCGCTAATAGGGCCTGGGTAAAATTGCTCTCATTAAATTTAGCCCATTTCCTACGCTTATTGTGGATCAGTGAACCTCCTTTTGTTGGTGGTCTTAGTATTGGGATGGAGAATGTCACCAAGTGATGATCTGACCATGGCACCGCCATCGGATGTTCTACTAATAGCCCTTTACAATTTGGAAAAATGGGGTCTAGTAGGTGTCCTAATTGATGAGTAGCATGTGTAGACTTCAGTTCTAATTGGAGCCCCGCCATCTCCTGGCGCAGCGATTGTGCTTCTTTACACATTTTGTCATCCAAGAACAATCAAATTATTATGGTACAGTGCTGATTGGATTAGTTTTTCCAAAAGGTTCATGTTAAAAGCTGTACATGTCCATGGGGGTCTATAAATCAAATAACCATTTATAGTTTGTTTATCATTAGGTTTTTTTGTAAATATTGCCGCTTCACATTCTCCTATGATTGTCTCCAACAATGTACATCTGAGTGTCAATTTATGAATTATAGCTATGCCTCCTCCCTTCTTGTCGGTACGATCTACATAATCAGAAGGGAGTGCTTGTAAGATGTCAGACACAGAAGATTCCTTTAGCCAAGTCTCCGTAATAAACAAGACATCTGGATCTGGATCGTAAAGGAATTCTCCAACCCCAGCACCGGCAACAACGACATCACTCTGTCACAAGACCTCTGCGACTCCCTCGCCTCGTTCTTCCACTGCAAGATCGCCGACATCCACAACAGCTTCAGCGCACCATCCACGCACCCAACCATCGAACCAACGCCCCCCACCACCACCCTCCGCACTTGGACCACGGTGATCACCGAAGACACAGCCCGCACGATGAACACCATCCACTCCGGATCTCCGACCGACCCCTGCCCCCACCACGTCTTCAACAAGGCCGACTCCACCATAGCACCCCAACTCCGGAACATCATCAACACCACCTTCAACACCGCCACCTTCCCGGAGAGCTGGAAGCATGCCGAGCTCAGTGCCCTACTGAAGAAACCAACAGCGGACCCCACCGACCTCAAGAACTTCCGCCCCATCTCGCTCCTCCCATTTCCTGCTAAAGTCATCGAGAAGATCGTCAACAGACAGCTTGCCGCCTTCCTCGAGACGAACGGATCCCTCGACCCCTCGCAGTCCGGCTTCAGAGCCAACCACAGCACCGAGACCGCCCTCATCGCAGCCACCGACGACATCCGAGCCCTGCTCGACAACGGGGAAACAGCGGCACTCATCCTCCTGGACCTCTCTGCAGCGTGCGACACTGTCTGCCACCGCACCCTAGTTCAACGCCTCAGCGACATCCGCATCCAAGAGAAGGCACTGGAGTGGATCATCTCGTTCCTCGCCGGAAGAACACAGAGAGTCCGCCTCCCCCCGTTTTGATCCGAGGCTACCGAAGTCATCTGCGGCGTACCGCAAGGATCATCACTCAGCCCCACCCTCTTCAACGTCTACATGAGACCTCTTGCAGCCATCGCACGCCAACACAACCTCAACATCATCTCCTACGCTGACGACACCCAGCTGATCCTCTCCCTCACCAGAGACCCAGACACCGCCAGAACCAGCCTACACGAAGGGATGAAAGACGTCGCCGAGTGGATGAGGAACAGCCGCCTGAAGCTGAACTCTGACAAGATGGAAGTCCTCATCCTGGGACCATCGCCCTCCGCCTGGGACGACTCCTGGTGGCCCCCCGCCCTGGGCACTGCACCCAAGCCAACAGACCACGCACGCAACCTGGGCTTCATCCTGGACTCCTCTCTATCGATGACCAGACAAGTCAACGCAGTCTCCTCATCGTGCTTTCACACCCTGTGCATGCTTCGCAAGATCTTCCGATGGATCCCGACCGAGACCAGGAAGACGGTCACCCAGGCACTCGTCACCAGCCGACTGGACTACGGAAACGCCCTCTACGCCGGAACCACAGCCAAGCTACAGAAAAGACTCCAGCGCATCCAGAACGCCTCCGCCCGACTCATCCTGGACGTCCCCCGACGCAGCCACATCTCCGGCCACCTGGAGACCTGCACTGGCTCCCCGTCAACAAGAGGATCACGTTCCGGCTCCTCACCCACGCACACAAGTCTCTCCACGACCTGGGCCCCAAGTACCTCAACGACCGCCTGACCTTCTACACGCCCACCCGCCAGCTACGGTGTACCAGCCTCGCCCTCGCCGCCGTACCACGCAAATGAAGAGCCACCGCCGGAGGAAGATCCTTCTCCTACCTGGCAGCCAAGACATGGAACTCCCTCCTCATCCACCTTCGTCTGACCCAGGACCATCTCGCCTTCAGGAGACAACTCAAGACCTGGCTGTTCGAGCAATAGCGGACCCCTTCCCCCAAGCGCCTTGAGACCCCTCCGGGTGAGTAGTGCGCTATACAAATGTTATGATTGATTGATTGATTGATCTTTCTCCAAAATACAATCATGGATTTCAGTTTTATGTTTACACAATGACCTACAATTAATGAGAAGGCATCTCAGAATGTAGGCTGTTTGTTTAGTAGTCTGTTCAGTTATGGGATTTAACTTGAACGGGCAGTGTGCTCACTGGAATAATTGATCCTACTTCCTAAGTAAAAATGGGCAGCGTTTTTGGCCACTGGCCCCGGTTGGGCGCGGACGGGTGCAGTTGGTCATGAGGACAGCATAGCTTTATATGCGGATCACGTTCTTCAATATCTGGCAGACCCCTCCATCAGTGGTCCCCATTGTCAAGAATTGTTGAAGTGTTTTGAGACAGCCACACGTCTCAGAATGAACTCTGCTAAGTCTATCCTGGTTCCCCTGGGCGCATATAGAGACTGCTTTGACTGGCAGGCAAACTTTGCAGACTTAGCTTCAAATATCTGGCGTTTGCGTCACTTTGCACCCAGAACTCACTTGGAGCCACAATCTTTAGCCCCTGGTGTGGAAAGCAAAAGCAGATCTTACGAGATGGTAATCTCTATCTTTGATTGTGACGGGGCGCGTCACTCTGTACAAGATGATGATTCACCTGAGGTTTTTATACATCCTTCAGAAGTTACTGCTTCTCTTGTGGGGGATGTGGTTCCCAGAGCTGAATAGAACTGCAACAACGTTTTTTTTGGTGGTGGTCTCGACCACGTCTTGCTCTCATTCACTATCTACGAGGCCTGCACAATGGTGAACTGGGAATGACTAATCTCTACCTTTTCTACTTGGCTTCCCATCTTCTAGTTAGCCATGACTGGTTCAATTGAGGGTGGTCATACTCCTCCTACCGACTAGAACTGTCACTACTAGGCTTTCCTCTCCTGCAAGCCATAGTCTATAGCTACTCAGTCCCTATCTCGTTGACCCAGGTAACTAGAGCGGTATGTCTTGCTTGGAGAGCAAGAGTCAAGGGTGATTCCGAGTGATCTTACAGAATCCGCCAGGCTGAGATTGTCGTTTAGAGTGTCGATTGCTTTTAGCCATTCTGCGATTTGGGGGTTCTTCTCTTTGTTAGAGATGAGGAGGATTTCCGTTTTGTCTTTATTGAGTTTCAGGTGGTTTTGTGATAACCTGTGTTGGACTACTCTTAGAGTGTCATTGAGTCTGTGAATATCAGCAAAGGAGGATGTTTCGAAGTAGTTCTGGGTGTCGTCCTCATGGAAGTGGAAGGGGATGTTCGACATTTTGAGTATGGTGGTGAGGGGTTCCATGTAGATGTTGAACAGTTGAGGTGGTAGAACTGATCCCTGGGGGACGCCTCTGCTGATGGGTTGGAAGTCTGATGAAAGTTTCTAATCTTTATTCTTTGGCTGCGGTTCTGGAGAAAGGAGGAGAACCACTTTAGGACCACCTCTTCTGCCCCTGTCCTATCATGAAGTACCTTGATGTTTAGGTTATGGTCCACTGTGTCAAAGGCAGCTGATAAGTCCAGGAGAATGAGTAGGGAGCATTGGCCTGCATCGAGTGATTTGTGTAAATCGTCGATGACATTGAGGATCGCTGTCTCTGTGCTGCAGCCTTTTCTGAAGCGTGATTGGTTGGTGTCTAAGAGGTTGTTGCTGTCTGTGTGTTGAGTCAATTGGAGGAGAACACACCTTTCCAGGATTTTGGCTAGGAGAGGAAGATTGGAGGCGGCTCTGTAGTCATTAGTATCTAAGCCCTGTTTTTTCAATAGTGGCGTGACTTGGCTGACTTTGAGGCAGTCCAGCATGACTCCGGTAATAAGGGAGCTGTTAATGATCTTGGTCCAGAGCGGGGCCAGGGAGAGATTGAGCTTTTTAGCTAACTGGGGTGGTATAGGATCCGAGGCGTGAGAGCAAGGTTTGGAGGTGGAGATCATTTTGTCTGTCTCTGCTTCGGAGATGGGTTGAAGAATTTCCAGTGTATTGGTGGGAGCTTGTGAGTGGTAACTTCTGTCCCTAGGGACACACTCTTGTGTGGGGGACTGCGATTGACATCAACGGAGAGCTCAATCTTGGAGATTTTGTCGTTGAAGAAGCTACCGAAGTTCTCACACAGGTCTTAGGAGGTCAGAACTGAGGGTGCAGAGGGTTTGGAAGTTTGTTGGCGAATTAGCTTGTAGAGCTCCTTAGGCTTGTTTTTAGCATTGTCTAAAGCGTTGCAAAAGAAAGAAGTCTTTTCATTCTTGATGTGTTTTTTGTACATCCCCCGTTTTGCTTTGAGTTGGTCTTGGAAGATTGGGGACGTGTTGTTCCGCCAGAGTCTTTTATTATTATTATTAAATTAAATGTATGAGGCGCACAGCTACCCGGAGGTTTCCTGGCGCCAAAGGACAAATTGCAACTGAGAGGACAGCATCTACTGATTAAATAGCCAGGTTTTGAGGCCTTTACGGAAGATCTTATGGCTGACTTCATGACCGAGTGGTGTGGATAGCGAATTTCACAGCACAAGGGCCAGATAGGAAAAAGACCGTCCGCCCATGTGTGACAGTTTGAACCTAGAGACTAAAAATTTGGCTTGCGATGAGGATTGGAGCAGACGTGTCGGGAGATATGTCTGGGCTAAGGAGCATAGATAAAGGGTGCTATGCCCAGTTTGATCTTATGCATGTAGCATAAGGCCTTACATATGGTCCGGTTCTCTATCCTGAGCCAGTGAAGATCACGGAGAGCACCTGTGATGGAAGATGTTTTTGGCACATGGCAGAGCAGCCTAGCCGCAGAGCTCTGGACCACTTGCAGTTTGCATAGTACCTCCTTATTGGCTCTTAGATACAGGATGTTGCCATAGTCCAGCCTAGACATGATCAAGGCTTGGATCACAGTTCTTTGAGTGGGACCAGGCAACATCCAAAGTATTTTACGGAGCCATTTTATTTTGATAGAACATGAGTATTGTAGGTACCCCTGCTTTTCGCCAGTGCTTCATAATAGCCAGCTCCCCACGGAATTCAGACCACTACCAAGGCACTTCAAGTAGCCACAGGCACCGACGCTATTTATGAAAGCTCTACAATTAGGCTCTGAAAGCAAGTCTGCAGTCCAGGGTGCATCATTAAAGAAAAAGAACAACCAACAACCTGTATTTTTAGGTTGAGCCTGGGCAACGCATGAGCTGCTGTGAGGCATGCAGTAGTGGAGTATGGCTTTGAAGCCCCCTCCAATCTCTGCCCCTATTTTTAAATTGGCTTGAGTCATTGTTCTTTGTAAATGCTGGCTTCCAAATAGTTATTAGGCTTGTTGGTCCCTCCTTGATACCGCCTACATTTGGAACCTCTCATGGTGACTGGCTTTTTTACTCCTGTTGCGACTTGGTATGTGTTATTTAGTCTTTAAGTACTATTTTCTTTAATGAGTTTCTCCTACTGCAGGCATGATGTGCTTTCCTCACCATGCGCGCTTTCATTTTCAAGCAGCCCTGGACAATGGCGGCTGCGTCTTTGAAGTGAAATGGGTCTCTGATTTACAAGAGTTTGAGCTATTGCTATTGTAAATGACAAAAGCTTAAACTCTCTTAAATGCGAGACCTATTGCAGTGCAAATATTTGTTTTATATGGCTATTTCATATAGAGAGCAGGCTATAGAATGTAAGTAAAATTTTCTGAAAGATGGCGCTGGTTAGGATATCTATACGCACCTTAAGCTCAAACGTTTCTTCTGTATAAACATGTGCTTTCCCAGAAGAGCATTTTATAAGTCACTTGACTCTGGTGGGGCAATATTTCAAATGATCATTTCTATAGATCATTAAATTTATGCGAATGCATGCTTTTTGGTGCCATAGACAATTTTTGACATCACATTGCATTGTTCATGATGTACAAATTTACTGTGTTAAGATGGCGCCAGATAAAAAAACAGTCATCTGTGCCTTGCACCCACACGCTTATAGTTGAGTGAGCTAAAGGGGTAATCCTAAATATGGTATTAAATCCTATGAGATGAATTCCTTGGTCATGACAATATTAGATTGCTTTAAATTTTCAAATAGATACATTGCTGAGCGTCATCATTTTGTGGAACTTTTATAGATGGTGACTGTCCAATTATGCTTTTTGTGCTTGAGATTAACTTTGACAAAGTTCAAAGCATTTGAGCAATGTACTTTCTGTATGGATTGAAAGTAACAGCACATGGTAAAATGTCCTTTTGTGATATTTTTATTAGTCATCTCTTCTTTATCAGTGGGTGCTCAAAGAAGTCTATGTTTCCATTTGACGCAATGGAGTTGTGAAACAAAATGTGTTGCATAGAGTTTGACTCAAATGGAACTTCTTTAGAAAATAATATATACGTGTTTACTTTTTTTAGACTAGTAAAATACTTCTTAATCACTTAATGGCAATCTCAAGTTACCATTTTTGGCCGTAGGTCTTGTAACCATAGGACACCATCGTCTGGAGTGGAATGCTCATTCTGAACATTTTAGATGATGACATTTTTACATCTCTTTAAATTATTATTTCATGACTAACTACTATGGGGGCGCACCTCAATCTAAGAGGTATGAATTACGAATAATCACACATTTTAAAGACCTAAAAGTGGATCAAGCATACTGTAACGGACAACCTAATATGCAGAGGGTGCGGGAGGACAGCTGAAACATTGGAGCACGTGGTCTGTTTATGCCCCGCCCTAATGCTTCAACGCAGACGCAAACTCAAAGCGGATTGGAATAGGCTGGGTGTTCGGACCTGCAGACAGGCAATTATTGCAGCTTTGAGCCTTGAAAACACATATTTAAATATAGGCCCCCCAACCTATATACGGCATGCATACCGTAACTTTATGCAAAAGCCGGAAGGTCCAGGTAACGCCCCCCTCCTTCATTTAACAGTATATACCTAAACGCACTTTATTTCAAAATGTTAAACATGTTTCTAACTGATTGTATTTCATCATAACTGTGTCATTGACCAGTTCGTTCTTTTAATCTGATTGCACTTTATTGTAACCAGCAGTAATTTCCTGAACATCGGATCATCATTTACAAGTTTAATAACATTAATTCTTAGCGTAACAATCCCCTTTTGCCCTAATGTTATGTGTCCGTATTACCTTGCACATTATGTTTTAATCCTCATTTACTGTTGTTGTTCAATTGATTTCTTTTCTGTCACTCAATAATATGTATAGTTGTGTGAGTTATTGAGACGTGCTTTAAAGGATATCTTTTTTTTATATCCAAATAAAGATCATTTTATTATTATTCATACTATAACAGAATTATTTATTAGAACTCTCCCCCCCAGTTCCGTTACCAATATATTTTTTCAAAACAAATGTTGTAGGATGAAACAATATGACCATAGATAGAAGAATTAACAGGACATACCGTGTGGTCAAATTGAGAACAATCTCATTTAAATGTAAGGGTTTTTTACATATTACATTGGGTATATTGAGCTGCATCTCCCCATAAATTAGTGAAAATTAAACCTTATATACAGAATAGATTGGTTGGAGTGCAAAGTGAGTGAAAAGAAATCTAGACACCAAAGGATAAAGAAATTCACTGAATTTATAATGCATTGGTGAAAATATTAGTGTTGAATGAGTTCAGCTAGTTCAATATATGGTGCTTTAAGTTTTGAATTTCTATTTTTTCACATGTGGGTATTAGAAGGATTTATTATTCACAAGAATAAATGTTGTATAGGTGTTATGTCAAGTCAGAATTGAACATGATGAATGTTTGTTTTATTGACTTGTAAATATTGTAAATAAAATAATTATTTACGTATGTTGTTGTGGCCCTGAAGAAGTCCGAGAGGACAAAACATGTTGGCTACGGTTCTTAAATAACCATGAAGATGAAGATAAAAGAATTAAGTATCATAAACTAAATATGTCAGATTGGTGTTTTGTATAAAGAAAATGGGTAATTTGTTTCACGCTATTCAAAGTGTATTTTGCTGAACTCCTACTTGATAGAAGATTATTTGGTTGATATAATGTTGGGTGCTGAATCACTATGTGTTGATTGATTATTTAAGGGTTCCTTTACCTTAGAAAGTTTAGGGGAGTTGAATTTCTGGGTCTGTGCACCAAAATGAGTTTTTGATTCTCCCCACAGTTGGATAGGTGCGGTCCTTGTTGCCTCCATCCCAGTGGTGTCTAATAATTTCTCTAAAAATACCATCAGTGTTTTTTTGGTCTTTAGTCTGGCTGTCCTACATCGCAGTCCACCATCCCAATTTCACAGCCGAGAATGTATGCTTGTAAAGTATGCCCCAATGGATACCCAGCGTTTACTACTGCATAATTGTATGTTAAAACTTATTACAATTATGCAGAAGTAAACCTCAAGCAAGGACCGTGGAGTTGGGAGATCAACCCTGATTTGCCTTGAGAGTTAGTGACCCACTTTTGAGTTAGTGGGTTTCACTAACTTTTGCAACACCTTTTCCCATCTTGTAAATTGTTGCAGATTTGCTCCAGCAAAGCACTGGAGTAAATCCGTTTCCAGGGTTGGAAGGGGAACAGGACACTCATAACTTTTGTGGAAGTGAAAGGGTATCTGTACGTAGAAAAGTATTTTCCCCATGGATTAAACAAGCATTTGCAATGCAATAGGTCTGTCATTTACGAGAGTTTGAGCTATTGGCATTGTAAATAACAATGCCTTTTATTTGTGGTGTTTTAAAATAGATAAATAAAAAGCATTGTCATTTACAATGCCTATGGCTTAAACTCTCGCAAATGCGAGACATATTGCATCGCAAATGCATTTGGCGCCCGTGCTATAAACCTTTTTTTTTTAGCATCAGGAAAGATAGGAGAGGGCATGTCGTGCTTGTAACAGAGAGGCAGGACAAAGTTATTTGAGAAAATAATGCTGGAAGGCTTTAACAACACACATAAAAGGGGATGTACTCATGGGAGTTTACAAAATAAGACCAGGCAGTACTAACGAGGTACTATTAAGCCTATTGGCCACTGAAAGCCACAGATTACAGTAGGCAATGACACAAGCCAATGAAAAATATGGACGGAGAGTGGACGGAGCTTCAAGTCTGTATCTGAATACAGCATGCATCATAGAGCAGCCCATGCACTGCCAAGACTCGACTTAAAAAAGCGGTAAAGATTATTATTACTGTAAAGAATTTCACAGAGTTGTTCCACCTCAAAATGCTGATAAAACATAATCAAAAGAAAAAGACAGATGGACTACGCCCTTGTTGCACGATCGATGATCCACCAGAGGAGGTGTTACAAATGCATTTTTGATGTTATGATACTGGGTAGCTACATGGTCTAGTGTTCGCCAATTACTTAAGCTTTAGGGGCCTTATTTATGAGAAATGACGCATCGCTGCGTGAAAGCAGCGATGCGTCACTTCTCAGTGCGCACTCCTTGCGACATACCTGATGCGTCATATTTAATGTATGACGCATCATGTCGCAAGGAGTTACAGATACGTCAGTATTTCTGACGTATCTGTAAGCGCAAAAGTGACGCATTGCTGGAGTGTATCACAAAAGTGACGCAACTCCAGCAATGCGTCCTTTCACATGGGGAAAGCCCCATGTGAAAGGGCTTGCTTCAGTCTTACGCCTGCTGTGAGGCAGGCGCAAGATTTTGACGCAACAGCGTCCTAAAAGTGACGCAGTGAAATCTCATAGATTTCACTGCGTCACTATTACGAGGCTTTTTACGGGGGAACGCCCCCTCTGCATACATTATACCTGACGCAGGTATAATGTAGCGCAGGGGTTTTCAAAGTGACACATCTGCTTAGATACGTCACTTTGTAAATAGTGCGCAACAGGAGGCATGTTTTACCCCACCGATGCATCACAAAAAGGGCCACATCGGAAGCGCAAAACTGACGCAAGGCCTCATAAATGAGGCCCTAGGTGTTTTTAATGCAGCACGGGTAAAAGGTGCCTTCTCACGCATTATAAAAGTCAAGTTTCGTTCAGCAAAATGACTTAGGGAAGAAGTCAGTGGGATCCAGTGAAGGGGGCTACCTAACTGCGGAGTGTTGAACAGGTCTTTTGGTGGTATCTGGATGGGAGTGAAGCTGCAAAAAATCTGATTTAGGGGTGGAGGGATTAGTGTCGAAGTTTCAGGACAATTTACTTCCACCACTTTATATTTTTTCACTAAAAACTACAAACGCTTAGCAGATTATGAACGTAATATTTTAGAATCTGCAGAGGCAAGACAGTTGCACGTAGCTGTATTTGTTGTAACACTCCACATGCTTAACATTACCATCTTGATTCTGCCTGAACTCACGCAACCTACCGGCTGCGGACAGTATGTAATTTCATCTGCGTCCCAAGTTCCAGAAATCTGCATGCACATCGCTTTCTTCCCAAGCTCCATGTTACAAAGTTACCTAAAGAGCTGCCCTTTAAACAAGCATTGGCATAGCCAATAGGTCTCGCCTTTGGGACCTTATAAGTGTTTAACCATTCAACAGTTAATGTCGTTGCACCAAGGGTATTGTGCTGCATAACTAAGTACTTATACAGTCCCAAAAGCGAGACCTATTGGCTATGCCAATGCTTGTTCCCTTTTTTCCAGCTACTCTCCGTTGGTCCTCTTGACACTTACTACTAAGTAACAACTCGCTAGGAAAGCCCTCTGCACGACTCTTATCCGGAGGGCTTTCCTAGTGAATTGCACTCCGCGAGTCCGAGGGTTTAGGGCTGGGGGCAGGGAAGGCGGACGGTTTTAACGGTTTAGGACCATGGTTTAGGGCTGGGGACTAGGAACTCCCATTGAACTCTATGGGAGCCTGTATACTGAACGCATATAGAGGATCCTATAGCAACAAGGTTCTTGAAATGAAGTGATGTCATTGAAGATGGAGTAGGTGGGAGAGAAGTGTCATGGCGAGGTGCAAAGAGAGATGAAAGAGATGCGGGATTGGTAAGGGCAGAGGGGGCTGGAGAGTGTGCAAGACAATAAGGAATTAATGAAGGGAGAATAATGGGAGCAGGGGAAGGTAATGTAAAAAAGGAAAAATATGGCAGGATATGAAAGACGGGCAGGATAAAGAAATGTCGGGTAAGCAGCGTACACCAGAATTGGAGGTCCGCGGCTTGCAAACAAATGCCAGGGCACAACCGGGCACCTCTGGAATAGCACTGGAGAGGCCCTGGCATCGCTCACCCTGTAAAATTAATGTGCATGGGGGATGCCCCGGGAATCTGACGCAGTAACGAGTGGTGTGTGGTCTATGCCACTGGGATTCACTGCACCACAAAAGGGCACCATCTGCCGAAGGAGGTGCACGTTATTATAAAATAGTTATGCCAGCACTGTGAACACGCATTGGGACTCCTTTGTAGCGCTACCCACTCTCTTGGAAATATGCACTGTTAGGATCTTCAACATGAAGCCGTTTCCGTGTCCACAGCTGGTGCTCGAGATGCAGGCCGAGTGAGGCTTAAAACATCAAACAGCTCAGACTCAGTGAAGTGTCTTTGCAGAGATTGGAGTGGAGCACATTCCCAGGGGCGAGCAGTTATAAACACTAATGATAACGAATGGCAGGACATCAAAGGCCAGTGAGGATTTAAAGCAGTGATGGGGTGGGGGGTCATTTGTGGATAGAGCAAGCATAGACAGGAGGGAGGAGGTGGCGAATAAGCATTTAAACACACACACATGCTAGCTTGCCCTTTCCCCACGTAAATAAATATTTCAATATAAAGGAGAAGCACAATATCTTTTTAGGCTGAAAACATCAAACAGCTCAGACTCTGAACGTGTCTGCACAGAGACTCGGAACAGAACCCGGGTTTGGTAAGTTCGAAACACTGATGACAATAAATTGCAAGTAATCAAAGGTCAAAGGGGGTTTAAAGCAGTGATGGGGAGGGAATTATTTATGGATGGAGCAGGCGTTGTCGGGACGGAAAAGGTGGGGTAAAAGCTTTTAACTGTGCACATTTGCTAGCTTGCCCTTTTCTGACGCAAATAAATATTCAAATATAAAGGAGAAGCATAATGTTCTTAGCTGCCACAAAAACATAAGGGAAAACAAGCTGCCATTCAAATGCCAAAGCACGAAAAACAAAACAAGATGCCAACATCCTAAAAGATTCGGCTATAGTCACTGTTGCCGGAGGTTGGCTAACACAACTAAAACAAACACGCACGGTCTTATGTAGGAGCCCGACTTGCAGGCATTTGTGTTGGGCTGAAAACATCAAACAGCTCAGACTCTGAACGTGTCTGCACAGAGACTCGGAACAGAACCCGGGTTTGGTAAGTTCGAAACACTGATGACAATAAATTGCAAGTAATCAAAGGTCAAAGGGGGTTTAAAGCAGTGATGGGGAGGGAATTATTTATGGATGGAGCAGGCGTTGTCGGGACGGAAAAGGTGGGGTAAAAGCTTTTAACTGTGCACATTTGCTAGCTTGCCCTTTTCTGACGCAAATAAATATTCAAATATAAAGGAGAAGCATAATGTTCTTAGCTGCCACAAAAACATAAGGGAAAACAAGCTGCCGTTCAAATGCCAAAGCACGAGAAACAAAACAAGATGCCAACATCCTAAAAGATTCGGCTATAGTCACTGTTGCCGGAGGTTGGCTAACACAACTAAAACAAACACGCACGGTCTTATGTAGGAGCCCGACTTGCAGGCATTTGTGTTGGGCTGGGGGGGACGTTAAACAAAGCCTGAGGATTGCCGAGGGAGTTGCCGGAGGTTGGCTAACACAACTAAAACAAACACGCACGGTCTTATGTAGGAGCCCGACTTGCAGGCATTTGTGTTGGGTTGGGGGGGGAAGTTAAACAAAGCCTGAGGATTAGCGAGGGACGGCGAAAAGCTATACCAAAACAAGCATAAGCCGGAGGAAGGGGGTGGGGGGATACTTTGAAACACGCGCACACACACGCTACCTTGCCCTTTTCGGATGCCGGCCGTGAAAGTGAAAGTACGGCCGTGAATAATTAGGGGAGGAGCAGCCAGGAGAGAGCAGGAGCGGAGGCGCCAAGCTGGGGAACAGATGGCTGGCGATTTGCTGCTGTGCACGCGCATTTTAGGTCAATGCGCTTGCGCATTGACCTAAAAGCGCACGGGCACAGCAGCAAATCGCCAGTGTAGGTAAAGTCTGGTTAAAGCCCTATAGTCTCGCTTCCGCTCAATGCGCATGCGCATTGACAGGTCGCGAGACCTAAAAAGCATTCACGTGATCCCTTTGCGTCTGTCTGTAACCCACAAACAGCAGCAATGCCTAGAAGCAAACACCTACTTTGCGTCGCAAAATAAATGTAATTACAGGGAAGTAATGACGATTTCGGAGTCAGGCAAAGAAATTAGATTCTCAACTTTAAAATCAACAATCTCTATTTCCAATTGTTCAGCAGTCTTGCGATGATCATCAGCATGTAAACAGCTCGTCAGGCTGGGTCCAGCCAGGGAGCACAAGCACTGCAATTGAAGGTGGATGGAGGGGCGTGGCTTGGACGGTGATGCGGACGGGTGTCTGAGTCCGAGACCACCTCCGTCCTGAGATAAATAACGGCGAGCCACACACGGAAAAAGGCCACAAGCGAACAACAAAGTACCGATCCAGGTGTCTAAACACCCCGGGAAGATAGCGACACAACGGGGGCAAACTGAAAACCACCGCAGGGGTGGAGAAACCTGGAAAAGAGAGATGCGGCGGAGATGCGAAGCGGAGGCAGGATGGCGGCTCCCCGAGAGCGGAGCTAAAGAATCGATCAGCACGGCAGGCTCCTAGGTGTGGACTGAGCAACCGGAGGGTGAGGGCACATCTTACAACCCCCTCCTCCACCTATCAAGCCACTTTGGGGGAGCCAGATCGCCACGCAAGCGCGAACGGAAAGGCAAAGGCAAAACTCACTCGAAAGTGAAACCGCAGCACACGGAGGGCGCCATATTGGTCCTTAATCACGCCTGTAACGCCGAGAGGAAGCTGAGAGGTAAACGTCAATAAGGCAGGGTGGAAACAGCAAGGCGCAACACTCCACCACTGACAACGCTATACGCGAGAGATAGCGCAAGCACCCGTGCCCGCTTAGCAAAAGGGGGAGAGCACAGAGGAAGTCCGGCCTAAGCTAAATGGAACTGGAAGCGTGAATCGGGAGGCGGCCATCTTGCCTCGAAATCTCGTGTGAAGCGTTTGCAAAGAAACGGCCACAACAAGGGCGCAGCCTTAACAACAAAACCGAAGGCACCGGGAGGAAACGGGAGACGCCACAAAGGGAGTAAATGCGTATGTAACTGGAGAAGCTCCGGCCAGGAACACAGACGCCCAAAGAGGAGGAAAGCCAAGACTAGGGCAGAAACAACTAGTCAATCGCCAGGTTACCCCCCCTACGGCCCAAAGGTATTGAGGGGGGCTAAGGCCGGCCAAAATCTAACAACTTTCTCAGCTTGCGAGAAGTAGTACACTCCCATGGGACAGCACCGCTAGCCCTGACCCTCTGGCGCCCCAGTCTCATAGAACAGCGCACGTAGAGCACCAACCAGAGCTGCACGGTGTGAGGGTGAGCCTGCATTAGTGACCTAACGAGCCAAAACCCTTCCCCACACAAAAGAAGACGGGAGCAGCCAAAACAAGCTAGGCAGGCTGCCCCAACGGACAGGAGGACCATAGGCACTAAGGCACCTGTGAAGACATAGGAAGCCAGAACTTACATGGTGCGACATGAATAAGAGAAGACACCGAAGGAAGAACCGGTCTGGAATTTAGTCAGCGGCAAAGCCAGAGGCACAGCATCGGACGGGGAACTGGCGGGGGCTAAGACAAGAACAAAGACCATTTGTGAACCCTGTAGATACCGCCTAGACAAGCAAAATCCAGCCACACTAAGCGCCGCAATGAGAGGAGAAACTACGAAGCTACACAAAGAGGGAAGATTGCATTCTTATCTAGCGAGACGAGGCTTCAACGAAATGGCGGGTCAGGACGGGAAAACAACCAATGACAACAAAAAATACAGGAATGACCCCCCCGATTCACCCTCAAAGCTCAAGGCCGAGCTCAAGAACAAAATAACACTGGAGACACTCCTAAAAAAGATCAACGAAGGTAACGACCTGGCAAAAGCAACAAAGCAAACTATTGACAACATGCAGCTGGAGCTGGCAGCCATAAGAGCGGATCAAAGCAAGACAAATATTAGGCTGGAGGCAGCTGAGAAGAGAATCAGCGACATAGAGGACAACAACTCCCGAACCCACAAACACCTGGTAGCCGTATCCGATGCCTCAGCCAGCATTGAGAAACAACTAGCGGAGCAAGAGGACCGCCTCAGAAGGGGCAACATACGACTCCTGGGAATTCCTGAGGGGGAGGAAGACAAAGCTGGCTCCTGCGCCACTCTACTAGAAGAACTAATCCCACAACTAACAGGCATTAAGTTCGACAGGTAGTTTGAAGTCGACAAGGCATACAGAGTGCCGGCGGCCAGGCCACAACACGGCAGAGGTCCTCGCCCTATCATCCTCAAACCCCTAAGACCAAATCAGACCGAGGCAATCTTCGCAGTGGCAAGGAAGAATCAAAACCTAATGTGAAACGGGAACAGGATAATTATCACGCAGGATTACTCCAGGCATAGAGTGGAGATCAGAAAAGGCTTCCTTGCCCTAAGAGACAGACTGCGCAGTGAGAATATTACATTCACATTCACGGGCCCTGCGAAACTGAAGATAACAGACAAATGGCGCTCAATGATTTTTGAGGACCAAAACGAGCTAAAGAAACACCTACAAGGGCCACCTCCAGAAGACATGGAAGCCCAAACTACAGCGACAGGGAAAAGGAGAGCTACCGCAGATAGCAGTGAGGTGAATTGCCCGAAAGAATCACAACATGCTACCAACTTATGCGGTAGACACACGTCTTCTGACCCCGTGACACCACCTGGCTGCTCAGTCAACCACCACCGGACAGCAATCACTGCCACATAGGCTACCTCATTGTTCACTCGTAACTGAGACTAGAGCAAAATAGACCAACAGATTCTACAACCAACAGACCTACCTTAGCCTTCGGACAGTACGCGCAGAACAATCCTACACATAAAATACGGAAGGCCACGACCTTACCGTTGGACGTCACGCATTACCTCAACGACTACCTCAGCGATCGAAAATGCACTGAGCCCACTGAGTATGGAAGGGCAGAGCCGATTGAGCCACCACGAACTATAACCAACAGGCCTACCTCAGCCTTCGGGCATGAATAGACTATACGTGCACATAAAGTGCGGAGGGCCACTACACAGAACTATATCCTTTTAAGATACTGTGACCAATATTAATCTCGGGGGGAGGAGGGAGGGATCCTCGCTGTCACACGCCCAGTGGACAAAATGCAGGGGGGAGGGGGGAGGGAGGTTGGGGAGGGCGGGGGACTCACCAGGTACAGTTCTTTTTCTTTCCTCTTTTTCTTACTTTTCTACTCCCTACCTCATTCTTGTGGTCACCCCACCACACCCTGGGCAGAGGGACACTAGCACCAGGACAGGGGGATAGCCAAGGCCCTTACGCCAAATACCAGCCACTGAAAGGACCAAGGGAGAACCAAACAGATATGAACCGCAAAGTCGTAGACCCAAAGAACAGCGGCGAATCCAAAGATAAGGGATGACTCAAACAGCACACACACAGATACTCTCCGACATCAAAGTCGTCTCCCTTAATGTAAAAGGGCTAAACCACCCTGTGAAAAGGAGGAAGTTGATTGACTATTTAGCGCATCTCAAAAGCGATGTATGCATCCTCCACGAAACAAAACTCTCTGCCGAGGATGCACTAAGACTAAAGGCGAACTGGATAGGCGAGCTAGCATGCTCGCCAGCAGTCCGTAAAAAGAGGGGAGTCATCACCCTCATCAATAAGAAAGCGAGACTTACGATACATGAGGCCCAGGCAGAAGAGGAGGGGAGGTTCCTGATCACCAGCCTCAGAAAGGGGGAGGAGACGATCCACATAGCCAATATCTACGGGCCTAATACAGAGGATAAAGAGTTCTGGAAGGGTGTGGAAACCAAACTAGGAAACCTCCCCCAGGACCACCTCCTGGTAGTGGTGGGTGACCTCAACCTGGTATTAGACCAAGCCCTTGACAGACACCCAATTAGAGCAAAGACCGCCACACAGACACCAAGCACCCTTAAGAATCTATGCACCAAGCTCCAACCGTGCGACCCATGGAGACTGCAACACCCAGACGCCAGGGACTACACATTCTACTCACATCCCCACAATTCATATAGCAGGATAAATTACATCCTCATGTCAGCCTTCCACACACACCTGATTGACCAGACAGAAATAGCACCGATAACAATATCGGACCATGCACACATCAGCTTCTCACTTAGTGGTAGACACAACGACAGACCAAGTAGAAGATGGAGATTTAACAGCGACATCCTCAAAACTCCAGCCAATGTCAAGGAGATCGAGGAGACCATTACGGATTAGCTTGAGTTCAATGACAATACAGACACAGACAAAAGTATACTGTGGGATGCCCTGAAGGCTACATTAAGAGGGAAAATCTTGAACATCAAGGCCAGAATGAATAGAGCAAGGAATGAAAAAGTAACAGAGCTAGAAAACCAAATTAAGGAACTGGAAAGAGGACACCGCACCAACCTAAACGATGCCAACACACTCACTGAACTAACAAAGAGGAAATATGAGCTAAACAAAATCTTGAGTGAAAGAGCAGGGACATGGATTAGTAAATTCAAAGCAATCAACCTCTGTACAGCGAACAAGGCAGGGAAAGCACTAGCATCCTACCTAAAGAGCAAGCAGAGCCAACACTCCATTGCAGCTATAACAGACAAAAAAAACAAATCACAAACAGCAAACATAGAGATCCTCGAGGTATCTAGAGACTTCTACGAGGGACTCTACAAAACAGACAAGAACCTTAAACTAGATGGGAGTGAAAGCCTCCTCGAAAACCTAAAGCTTCCGGGTCTGTCAGAAGACCAGAAGTCATTACTTGAAGGGGACATATCGGGACCAGAAATCGAGAAAGCGGTTGCTTCCCTGAAGGACAACAAAGCCCCTGGACCAGATGGGTACACTGCAACCTTCTACAAACAATTCCTCCATCTCCTAAAGCCCACGATGGTCGAGGTCTTTGCACACTGTAGCCAAAGGGGAACCATGACACATTCCATGTCCGAAGCCAATATTATAGTAATTCCCAAGGAGGGCAAGGACCCACAGCACCCACAAAACTACCGCCCAATATCCCTAATAAACGTAGATTGTAAAATCTACGCTAAAGTCCTAGCTACAAGACTAAACACGCAGCTTCCTAACCTGATCCACAACTTGCAGGTCGGGTTCCTTAAGAACAGGATGGCTAATGACAACACGCGCCTGCTTTGCCACCTGATCAACCACAATACTAAGAAGAAGGCCCCGGCAGTTATGCTCGCGTTGGACGCCGAGAAGGCGTTTGACAGAGTTTCATGGCCGTTCCTTGATCGCTGTTTGGAAAAGTTCGGTCTGGGGGAAACTTCAGGGGGATGGTTATGGCACTTTACAAAGAGCCGCAAGCCCGTGTGGTAGTCAATGGTGGCACATCTGAACCACTGTCATTAGGTAGAGGAACCAGACAGGGCTGCCCACTGTCCCCGGCCCTCTTTTTACTGGCCCTCGAACCGCTGCTAACCATGATTAGAGACAACCCAGATATAAAAGGCATCCAGATACAAGAAACCACAATTAAACTGGCAGCATACGCGGACGACATTTTGATCACAACCGAAGACCCTGGCCCGTCGATAACAGCCCTAATGAACACCATCGAAGAATACGCACTAGTCGCAGGATACAAACTGAACAAGGATAAGTCTGAATGTAAACCCATGAACATCCATACACCCAAAACAGTCCTAGGGAACTCAGGTCTGGCGTGGCAGACGAATTTCCTGAAATATCTTGGCCTGTACTTTGCCACAGTTCTCAAAGCCACGCTGGACCACAACGAAAGTACCCTACTGAAGAAGATTAAAGGAAAATTAGACACATGGTCACCTAGGTTCATCAGCTGGTGGGGAAGGATAGAATCAATAAAAATGATGATAACACCCATGGTCAATTACATGCTAAGTATGCTCCCGCTCACGCCAGCAGACGACTCCCATAAACAATTAGATAAGATGATTAACAAATTCATATGGAGAGATAAAAAGGCCAGGATAAGCCTACAGAAGCTTAGACTTAACAAGAATCTAGGGGGCCTCAACATAACTAATTTCAAAACCTTCCACACTGCGTGTTTGCCTAAACAAGGGATCCACTGGGTCACCCCGGTACAAGAATACACGCCAGTGTGGCTAACACTAGAGAGAGCCTCCCTAGAAGGCCTTGACCCCATAGCGATCCTGACAGCAAACAGGTACCCAGAAGCCAACAACACCACCCTCAAGAACACAAGGGTAGCATTCCTTAAAGTACACAAGAAAATGGGCATAGCATCAAACATACAAAATGGGAGTCTATCTGGCATAACACTGGGATTAAATACAGAAACAGGATGCTAGACATGAACGCCTGGTATAGCAAGGGGATATTCACCCCCCAGCAGCTTGAGAAACAGGGCTCTCTACTCACCTTCAACACACTCAAGCAACTGTACGATCTCCCTGACATGGAATCTATGCATTCCTAAAAATTAAATCAGCAATAACCAAGGCAAATCTTAGCTCAAACCCCCCATCCATCCTCGAATACATGGCGAACCTAAACAAGACGGGGCATCAGACAGCCCACCTTTTCAAACTACTCAGCCCACTTACATGGAGACTGAACAACAAAGCCCTCGAACCCTGGGAAATAGAGCTGGGCAGAAAATTTAGCGATAGGGAAAAAACATCCTTATGGAACTCAGCAGCCAAAAATAAAGTAACACCACAATTGGCACAAAACAAATAGTGGCTACTACACAAAGCTTTCTGGACTCCGGCTCGCTTAGCCGCAGCCGGGATCCGGGATCTGGGAGAATGACACATGCTGGAACTGCCACAAAGAGAAGGGGGACCTCGAACACCTGATCCTCAAATGCTCCAAAGTCAGGGCTTTCTGGTCCAAAGTAAGATAATTTGTAAGTAGCACAGTAGGCCACCCCATTCAGGATAACTTCATAGGGTTGATCACAACATTCATGGCCCCAGAACCCCAATCAATGGAGGATAGAGACCTGATTGATCTCCTGCTCACCGCGGCAGTGAAAACAATCCTCACAAACTGGAAGGACACCGGGAAGGCCACCTTTAAAGGTTGGCTTAACTGGGTCACCTTCCTCAGGGGGGCAAACAACATAACTGCAAACTACTCACCGTACCACTCAGCAAGAGGAGACATGTGGAGCCCCCTTGACAAACACCTGATCTCCTTCAAACCCCCGTAGGCACCCTACCTAGTCACAACACAAAGACTGGGATGCCTGAAGGAAAAATATAAAGCTGCCAGCTCAGTGATCCCCCCACCCCCCAAGCTCCCCCCCCCCACACACACCCTCCTTCTTTCTTTCTATCTTTCTTCCTTTCCTACCTGGGGGTAGTACTGTAATTCGCCATAGCTCGCATGCCAGCTCACCTAGAAGGGGCACAAATCACAGCCCAGAACCATGCTCCTAAGATACGACCATTGTAACCACAACGGCGCTGTTTGCACAGCTGTACTACCCTCGCAGTATATACACTGTACTGTAAATATAATAATCTGTCAATAAAAATTGTTTGAAATTAAAAAAAAGAAAGTCGATGGAGCGCAGTGCCAGGCAGAGTGGGAGTGTTTGTGTGACTTGTGCAAGCTATTAACTCCCACTGCAATCTCCTTTTACTGCTAATCAGGCTGCACAATCTCTGGCATGAATAGCCTTAGTGTTATTGTAATATTTGCACAACAAAGAAACCCAATAAAACGGATTTGGCTGTGCTCAGAAGAAGCGAAAGACCGCTTTTGTTTCTGTTGCTGCAAAGAGGGTGAGGGAAAAGGATATGGCCTTACGGCCAAAGCTGCCGACTTCAGAGCTGGGGGACCAGGTTCGAGCCTCTGCATCGGCTCAACATAGGTGATCCTGAGCAACTCACTAAGGGCCCGATGTAGGTAAAACGCATTTACCGATTTTAAAATACCGATCCGTACCGAATCGGTATTTCAAAATCAGAAAATGATATGTAGGAAATAATCATCGGAAAAATACCGAATCGGTAGCATTCGGTATCGAGAGTCGATACGTACCGATTCGCCAACTACCGATTCGGTATAGGCCGGGTCGGACAAGTCCGAATCGGAAAAAAAAAAATGCGGAACCAACCGAATCGGTAAACGCCGAATCGGAATTATAAATATGCCCCATGGGCCGAAAGGCCAATAGGAAGGCATTATACATTCCGAATCGGTATTTACCGAACACATTCGGAAAATACCGATTCGGAAAATACCGATTCGGAGAATGCCGTTTTGCCGAGCAGGTTGAGTGACACTGAAGACATCAGCCAATGAGCTGTAAGCACCCTCCCCCACAGGGTGTGGCAACCCAGGCAGGTGCAACTCATCAGAACTTTCTGGAAAGCTGCCTGAGCTGAGCAAACACAGAGAGAGCAGCATTGTGAGCAGGATCCCTGTGAGACATGGACACCAGCACAGAGAGCCAGAAGGCAGCACGTAAGCGCAATCCAAAATTCAGCACCATGGAGCTGCAAACTTTGGTGGAGGAGGTGGTGAGGGTGCACACCCAGCTATATGGCAGGCAGTCCCTCACTGTTCCGGAGAGCACCAAGAGGAGGCTGTGGATCGACATCGGGGAGAAAGTGAATGCAGTTGGTGTCACCCACAGGAGCCTAGACGACCTCAAGAAGAGGTTTTATGACATCCGTGGCGTGACCAAGCGCAAACTGGCCAACCTGCACAAGCAGGCTGGACTCACTGGAGGAGGAACAAACCGTGCGCCACCCTTCACTCAGCTGGAGGAACTAGTGGCGACCACCATCGAGAGGGCCAGTGTCGTGGGAATTGGGGACCTGGATAGCTCATCCCGAGCTACAGCTACAGGTAAGAAGCATGCGCAACTTGACACACCATACCAGACACCTCCCCTACAGACCCAATGCACAGCCAAACCCCAGGCCAGTACTGCTAGCAACAGACATGAGCAATGCATCTTGCTAAATGTACTCTGCAAAAGTTACCAAAAATGCCACAGCAGAAGCATGAGAAAAATAACTGTAATACAGCATCAACGTGTTTGTAATGAGATGTGCAATGCTTTAATAGTTGTGACTGGAACACATTAGCACCCACTTGACAAATACTTCTTTGTACCTAGGGGCACCATCAGGCGGGGGAGCAGCATCAGCTCCAGCACCAGCTCCAGCACCAACAGCCAGTGCGGCGGTGGCAAGCACCAGTGCAGCAGCACAGGAGGAGGAGGACAACAGCTGTGCCCTGGCACATGAGGAGGACACTGGACATTCCCTCACAACTCCACACTCCCCCCGACTGTCTCAGTCTCAGTCGCCCTCATTGGTATTCTCCCCGGAGAACACACCACCACAGAGCCACCCTGCACCTGCCACTTCCCCGGCCCGGAGGAGAATAGTAGCTCCATTAGTCATCATGGAGGGGGCAGCGGGTCAGGCTCCTGCACAAGACCCCGTGACACCAGCGTCACCAGAGCACACACAGCAGGGCAGCAGAATTCCACGTAGGCCACGTGCTACCAGCAGCCCAATACCAGCACCGGGAGGCAGCGTCTTCGCAGGGCTGGAGACCAGCATGGTCACGATACAGAGGATGCAGGCGAAATCCATCCTGGCCTGCCATCGCCAGTTGCGCCTGCACAACCTGCAGATGGGTGAGATGACACAGGGCTTCAAGACCTTCGTTGACAGCAACAAGGAAATAGCGACATCAATTGGCCGAATGACCACTGCCATCACCCAGCTCTGCAACAGGTTGGATGACCATGAGCTGAGTCGTCGCAGGGATGCACGAGTCACGAACAGGTCACTCAACCGCCTTGCGGCTGCGACTGCCCAGCTTTGCCAACGTGGGGCAAACATGGAGGCCAGCCTCACACAGAACATGTCCGAGGTCACTAGGGGCATGGGCCGTATTACAACCGCCATGGAGACACTACTCATCTCCAACACCGTAGTGAATCCCGTCCTGGGCGAGGCTGGGGACAGCAGCAGCCGCAGCAGCCCGGCCAGCGCTGCGTCAGAGCCGCGCCGGAGCAGCAGGCGCTCAGCTGAGGCTGCAGGGCATTCAGAAGGGGGTGAGGCGCATCCCAGTGGGCCTGCTAAGCGCAGCAAAAAATAGGACTGCCACTGCGGGTGAGGCAACCCGGACATTGGACATTCCTACCCCTTGTTGTTTAACTTTTCTTTTGTTGCACATCAGTGCAGTAACGTTGATGCAACATTATTAAATTTAATTTCTGAAAACATACATTGACCTGTTTGTGCATCTGTACTCACTCAGAAATAGTTGTCTGTTATCTCCTGACACCTGTATCTGCCGTCAGATGGTGCAGAGACTCCAGCAGGTAGTGGTAGTGGCACAGCATTGTCATCGTCAGGGTCCTCGTAGTCGGATAACTCTACCTCAGTGCCTTTCCTGACTGCAAGGTTGTGCAACATTGCACAGACAGCAATAATCTTGCAGCAGGTGATGGGGGTATATTGCCTTGCACCTCCGCTCTTGTGCAGACATCTGAACCTGCTCTTCCAGATGCCAAAGGTCCTTTCCACTACGTTCCTCGTGCTTTTGTGGGCACGGTTGTACCTCCTTTGGCTGGGTGTTGAGGGGTTGAGGTAAGGTGTGAGAATGAACGAGCGTAGGGCATATGCACTGTCGCCTAGAAGGAGAAGGGGTAACATTACTCACATGCATACATGTATTTCACACTGCAATTTTGGTTATGGGGGTCTGACACTGTGTCTTACCTAGGAGGTATCCTTCGCCAAATTCCCCTGCCATCAGCCGTGCATAAATTCCGCTACTCTGGAAGATATAGGAGTCATGGGTACTCCCCGGAAACTTTGCAACCAGGTCAGTGATCACACACTTGGCATTGCATATCACTTGCACATTTATGGTGTGCCGTGACTTCCGATTGCGGTATACGTATTCGGTGTCAGCAGGGGGGCAAATCGGTATGTGTGTGCCATCTATGCAGCCAATGATGTGGGGGAATCTTGCCATCTGATAGAATTCAGCTTTTGTCTGTGCCAGTTCTGCATGGGTGGAAGGGAAGGAAATGTAGTGGTCCATCCTCTGGATCATGGCATCAAGGAACTTGTGGAAGAACCTTGACAGGCTGCTCTGGGTCACCCCTCCTGCCACAGCAACTACACTTTGATAGCTGCCAGACGCCAGCAGGTGTAGGCAGCATAGCACCTGCACCTGCACAGGGATTGCGTGTGCCCTTGGGGTGGGGTGCTGCAACAGGGGTTGGAGGTCCCTGATGAGGTCTCTGATGGTGTCTGCCTCCAGCCTGTACCTCTGTAGGATCTCTGGATCTGTCAGCATGCACAGGGTCACCCTCTGCCTGTACACCTGCTCCTCTCTCTGCCATTCCCTCTCTCCTTCCTGCTGTAGCCGTAGCCGTCTTGCTATGACATAGAAAGCTGCCATGTTGCAAGTAGAACTGCATTTTGGGTCATTTTTTATAGGTTGCACCTGGTTACCACCTGATTCCAATCCATGGTAATTTCCGACTCTGAAATACCGAATTTGGAGCAAAATCGGTATTTCAGTGCTTACCTACATCTCAATCTTAGGGTTTTCGCATGGAATCGGATTTTCACCGAATCGGAATATTTACCAAATCGGCGATTTTACCGATTCGGAAAGTCACCGAGTCGGTCGGATTCCGATTCGGAAAAAAGTAGGAATCGGAAAAATCTCCGATTAGGTAATCTACCGAATCGGAGAATTTTTCCGATTCCTACTTTTTTCCGATTCGGAATCCGACCGACTCGGTGACTTTCCGAATCGGTAAAATCGCCCATTTCGCAGGATTTCGGCCTCCTACATCCCGTTGTCTCTATTCCGATCGGTAACGGCCGAAAATACCGATTTTCGGCCGTTACCGACCGACCTACATCGGGCCCTAAATCTCCCCGTGCCAACCAAAAAATGAATGTGTCCTTGTGTAACATAACTGGTGCTCATGTAAAGCGCTCCAGTACCTTTGGATCAAGTTCACGCTATACATAACTAGCAAAAACAAAAAAACAACCCCTGGCCTGTAATAGCCAGATGGTAGGAGGGAAGAGAGGCCATCACACACTCTGCACTGTGTGATGCCCAACTAAAATGTTCTCAGAGTGAAATTGCGGAAAGAGAACTAAACACAAAGGAGAGACTTTTACAGAAATACACCAATAAGAAGCCAGCATTTCTGAATGCCACAGATAGTAACCAATGGCAATCGGTGGGTTTGCCAAACCCCACAGAAGAAATATAACAGGTCAATCGAAGCTCAACCTAACAAAGGCCAAGAAAAAAGTGGCCTTTCCCATAAAGGAAATATTTTATGTATACAATCTAATATGCATTCTATTTTTTGTGCTGTAATTTTGTTTATTAGGATTTTGCAGAGTATAGTACATTCTAAAAAACAGTTCCAAATATCATGTATTTATAATGGATAAATAGATAAATGAATTAGTTCATTAAAACATACATAGTACTATGTCTTTTAAATATTGAAGAATAACAGACAAATTAATATTGATATAAATTAAGGGAAGAGGCAAAGGAGAGATATGTGCGAAATACATAAGCCAAAGTTTAATAAAAGTCTGAAATACTATATTAGATAAACTTTAAATATTGGATACACATCTACTCATGTAAATATGAGTGAGAAATTGATGACAATAATAGATGATCGTAAAAGCATATAAAATCCCCAATCACATTCTTGTCAGTATAATCAAATAGATAATGGATTATATGATTACCTTAAGGGTATTGAAATATTCATTGTGGGTTGATCAGTGTGATTTAGTATAATAGGACCATTCTCTACCTCTAAGAAAGGAGCCCAAAGCTTCATAAATAAATCCGTCTGATCTTGAATATTGTAAATGACTCTCACATGTGAGGCTGTGTGTGTCACAGACCAGGACTTTTGAGATGGTGGAGTTGGTGATTTCAATTGCAGAAATATACATATTTGGGCTGTGGCTAACGCTGTGGCAATAAGATGGCATTGTGGCTTTGAAAGACTCGGAGAATCTCGTAAATCCTGTAAGAGAATGGAAGCAGGTGTGAGTCGACGATGTAAAGGTATTGTACTATGTAAAACTTGACCTATGTAAGACCAATAGGATTGAACTATAGGCCAATTACATATAATGTGAGTTATGTCACATCCACGAGCTGCACATCTCCGGCAATTGGTATGTGGAAGTAGCCCTGCACTATGCAGTTTTACTGGTGACCAATGGCAATTGTGAAGAATTTTAAATAATCAGAATTTCAGTCTAGAATCAAAAGCGCTCCTATCTAAATTGTCCAATATCTCCATCCCTTCATCATCTTCTAAATAGACTGATAAAGAGGTTTGCCCTCTGAAACGAAGATCATGCGACAGAGGCTTTGAAAATAAGTGTGATGATAGTGCCTTGTATAAACCAGATGTAACTCCCTTGTATTTCCCCCAGGTATGCAGATATGATACAACTGGTGATGTTTGCAGTAACTAGGGGCGTGGCCCTAAAATCTTATTGAGGCAATTACTACGTTGCATGTAGTTATCAGCTTACAGATTCGGAAGATCAAATCTCCTGTTAATTGCGCAAAAGATTTAAGATCACCATCATGAAGAAGCTGATCTAAAGTAAGGATGCCTGCAGATTTCCATTGGGGCCAGGATAATGTTTTCCCTTTAATGTGTATTCCTGTGTTATTCCACACTGGGACTTTCTCACGTATATGTGGATTAAAACCCACAAGAAGATGTGCCCGTTGCCAAGTTTTGTGCATTGCAGACAACTGCGGACAAGTAGAGTCAAGGCCACTTGTTCCTGTCCCATACAAAGCTGAGACCCATTTATGCAGAAAACAGGTGCCTTTCTATATGTAGCCATTGTGGTCTATCAGAAGTTTCTATTAGCATATATGTCACTTGAGATAGTTGTTATACAAAAGTAAAATGCTGTATCGAAGGAAGATTCAGACCTCCATTAGAGGGATGTGCTTCAGTTTTGTTACAGCTAGACGAGGTCTTGCTGATCTCCATACAAAACTTAATCTTAGAATCTATGAGGCATAATGTGGACAAAGGAGTCTGAAGAGGAAGCATTCCAAGGGTATAAATGAAACGTGGAAGGGTAACCATTCTCACAGCTTGCACCCTTCCCCACATGGATAATCCCAGTACTTTCCATTTTTCAAAGTTGTGTTGCATCTGGGTGAGTATAAGACTTAAATTATCTGCAACCATCCCCTCTGTTACTTTGTTCACTAGAATACCCAAGTATTTAAGACGTGAAGGTTGACAGTGGAAGGGATATCCCAGTATAGCTGATTTTGTGGTTCCATCTGATATGGGAATTGCTTCACTTTGTCCCAATTAATTTTGTTCCCAGAAAAGGAGGAGAAATTATCTATGATTTGGAGCAGTGATGGCAGAGTGTGGGGTAAATCGGCAATAGTGAGCAGAATGTCATCAGCATAGCGATAAAGTTTAGATTCTCTCACCGGAAGATGAATGCTCACAACGTTAGCCGACTGACGGATTGTGGCTGCTAAGGGTTCAATGGCCAAGAGAAATAAAATAGGAGAAAGGGGACAACCCTGACGAGTTTCTCTGCGGATTGGAAATGGATTTGAGACAAAACCTCCACAATTAACTTGTGCAGTGGGATTTTCATACAGCAGTCACACCTTAGCTATAAACTGGTACCCTAAGCTGAATTGCTTCAAAACTTTAAAAAGATATTCCCACTCAACGCGATCAAACACCTTTTCCGCGGCGAGTGACATAGCCAGAACATCATCCCAGAGGGACCTGGCAGACCAAAGTGTATGTACATAATGATTTCTAGATGAGCGTCTGGGTACAAACCCCACCTGTGTATGATGAATTAGGGAGGGTAGGACTTTACGAAGTCGTGAGGCTAGAATACTAGCCAGAATTTCGATATCACAATTGAGGAGCGAGACGGGATGGTAACTACCACAAAGCAATGGATCCTTTCCGGGATTAGGTAAAACTGCTATTACTGTTTTATTATAAAGGTATCCTAAAGAGGCTTCGCGATCTGCTACCTGATAAGCGGCGTGTAGGGTATCAACTATCCCCTCAGCTGACTAGTGATAAAAGTCAGCTGGAAAGCCGTCATCTCCCGGGGCTTTCTGATAAGTGAGTTTGGCTATTGCCTGGGAAATCTTTTCTTTACTGATCTCTCCCTCAAGGAGTACTCTGCCCTCCTCTGAGAGGTGAGGCAGTTCCACTCCTGCAAGAAAATAAACTATCTTGTCTCGGTCCATCTGGGTTCCTGGGGTATACATAAATTTGTTGTAAGAAGCAAATTCATTAACAATATCTTGAAGACCAGTCAGCATGATTTCTCCAGTTGATCTTATGGCTGCTATGGACATAGCCACCTCTCTCTGGCGCAATTGTGCCAATCAAAAGCCGTCCTGCCTTTTCTCCTTGCTCATAATGTCTTCCCTTCATTTTTTGTAAGGCATATTCTGCTTTGGATGTAAACAGACTATTTTATGCCATACGGGCTTGCTCCAAGGACTTGCGATGTTGCAAGGTAGGCTTTCAAGAGTATAACCGGGAAAATGACGCAATGTCCTATTCCAGCTCTTTTTGCTACACAGCATTTTGCCTATTGGCTTGAACTGCATCTCTCATAAGCTGGTCCCAGGTTGTAGCTTTGGCTGAGGCCCAGAAAGTCCTAACCAAGTGCACAGACACTTGATTGGTGGAAAGGTAGATCCGGAAGTGATTTCTTAACCAGGATTTACCCTTAGGAGTTTTGTGATGTTGAGTATTCATGCGCCATGGTTTACTTCCCGGTTTGGCAGATCCTGTTTGCAAATATAAAAGAACCGTTGAATGATCAGAGATTGACGCATCCAGGATATAGGATTCTTTTTTTTTTGGTCCTCATGTATCCATTATGCTTTAAGTTCAAAGAAGAAAGGGCATAGAGCAAACCAAGGTAAGATAACTTACTACCCGGTCACTCAACAAGGGAGGAAGGACATAGTTTTATCTCCGGGTCATACCAGTAATTATCCTCTTGGGTGGTGAATAGCACCTAGACTTCTATAGGTGCTATAGCTGGGGTGACCCCACCACCAGAGCAACCTATAAGGTATAGTTTTAATCATCAGACGAAAAAGCCCAAGTATTCAAAGTGAACCCTCAGAAAAAAAGAAAATAAAAAGTAGAAAAAATCATGAAAGATGGGGTAAATAGGTAACGAGGTATCATAAATAGATGAAACACCCAACCAAGTAACAGTGAAACAGTGAACCGGCAAAAAACTGAGAATAACACTTATTATAGTGCAGTTAAAATCTGTGTCTTAACCCAGTCATCTCATATTTCCCAGTATTTCGTGTTCTTGGTCTGCTTACTTGCACGGTCAAGTCTGGAAATCCTCTGAATGGAATAAATCCATTCTTCCTCCGTAAGGGGGAAAGGGAGGATCCATTTTCTATATATTTCCCTCCATGCAGGAAGGATCAGAACAAAAAAAAAGAGCTTGATGGTTTTTAGTTAAACTTCGATTATCTATCCTCCCCGGAAACACTCCAAAGGTTACAGAGGATGTAGTCAGCTCACTCCTTTGCCCAAAAATGCCAGAGATCGTCTTACCCACTTTCTGCCAAAAGGGTTGGATGATTGGGCACGACCAGATCATTTAGACCTCATTGGCGTTAATCTTTCCGCATTTAAAACCAGAAAAGAACCCACGAGTCTGTGAGTCTTACAGGCCTATCTCCTTGTTAAATAGCGATCATTAACGTTATACCCAGATTCTAAGTAAACGCTTGGACAAGGTGATGGGTCCGCTGATACACCATGACCAGAAGGGTTTTATGAAAAGAAGGCAGCTTTCTCAATTAACTCATGAATTAATAGGGGCAATTGATATGGCACAGACTTATGAGATTCCTCTAGCAATAATGACCTTTGACGCTGGTTAGGCGTTTGATAGGGTTAGCTGGCCATTTTTATATAAAATGATTCCGCGATTTAACTTGGGAGGAACCTTCCTAGATGCAGTCAAGGCCATGTATAGAAGTCCATCTGCCAGGGTCCTGGTCAATGGAAATCTCACTAGGTCACTGAAAATAGGTAAGGGAACAAGACAGGGCTGCCCACTTTCCCCTCTCCTTTTCAATATAAATATAGAACCATTAGCTTGAAAATTAAGATCTTGTCAGAGTATTTGCCCTTTTAGGTGTAACAGTTGGGAAAATAAATCGGGCTATATGCAGATGATCTCATGATCTTGACAGGCGACCTAGAGCATTCACTCGCAGTCACTCCGTGCGATCTGGGAGCACTTGGAGAATTTCGGAAGGGCGTCCAGATATTTTATCAATCAGCAAAAAAAGGACTTGATGAAATGGAATACTCATTATAGGGCAAAAGCTCAAAACAAGAAATTAGATATTTAGGAGTACAAATAGTTCATAACCTTGATAAGTTAGCACAAATCAATTTTGAAAACGTCACCACTATAGTAAAAAAACAGCGAAAGGCATGAGGGTCTCTCCCACTTTCCCATCTGGGTGAGTCAAACCTTTTAAAATGTCTGTCCTCCCCAAATACACTTTCTTATTTAACACTATTCCGTTAGATTTCCAAAAGAGTTGGTTTAACAAAATCCAGGGGATGTTTTCTACTTTTATATGGGGAAATAAAAAACCAAGAATACCCCTTCAGAAACTTAGGATATGGGATTCTTGAACTAATTGAACCATACTTTGGGACATTAGAAAGTAATCCAGACGAGAAAGAGTTCCATGAGTAGGGGATGAGAATGTGTATTCAGTGTCAGCCGGATGAGAGAGAAGCCAATGGTCTATCAGACCATCATCCTCAATTATGTCACTTATCAGTGCTTTATCCGCTGCATTATTCTTGTCAAATGGTCCTGTTCTGTCCAGGACTGCATCCCTCACCAAGTTCCAGTCCGCGCCCATAAGATATTGTGAGGCACCTATTTCTGTTAATAAGCGGTTCAGTTGAAGAATACATGATTTTTTGCGTCTGTCGGTGCATAAACTGATCCCACACGTAGATAAATATCACTGATTCATACCTTGGCAAATACATTTCACCCATCTGTATCTCCCCATGTTTTCAATACCAGAACTGGAAGAGATTTACAGATAAGGATCGCTACACCACATTTACGGGTAGGGCCGTGTCTTACCTACCCAGTCTCTACGCAGCTTTTTGGATTCCAGTGCATCAAGATGTGTATCTTGAAGCAAAGCCACATCTACCCTTTTTGATTGTAAGTAAGAGAGTACTTTTTTCCTTTTAATATAATGTGTAAGTCTGTGAACATTCCATGTTATTGCACGTAGGGGGTGAATGTTATTCATGTCTATAGGGACACCAGAGACTTTTTTATCCAAAATTATCTAAAGATGTTCTAGGGGCTTTTAGCGAAATGGGGGGAACTCGTAATGTTTTGGAAGGAAGTTGAAGAGTATAGGACGATGAGTGTGATAATGAGGTGTAATGTGCGCAGTATCCAATTTAGATGTTACCTTCTTATTAGGCAATGACGTAAATAGTGAGAGGGGAGAATGGACAAAAGAGCCCAGTTAATATGACATGAAGGATAGTAAGGCTTGTTAGGAGAGATATCCCAAAAGGAAAGGATATCAGTGATAAGAGAAATAGATAGGAAAGAAAACACTACTGTAATACTGCAACACGCTGAGTTCTTCTACTTTTGACTGCAAGTCTGGGCTCACTAGAGCACCACCACGGTAAGGAACGCTGCCAGGAGGGCATACCAATAGCCAGGAGGGAATTTAAGGTCTGGAGACCCGTTGTTGTGCATTATTAATTGTTGGGAAGGGAGAGGTGTAATGTAATAGAGTATATAAGTATATACTAAAACATTTGTGACTTCTAAAATTAAACAGAATTATCTGCATGGCATACTTAAAATTGAATACGTCATTATCTTCAACAAGCCTTTAAAGAGTTCATTTTCCAGTGAAACTCAGGCCAGTCATACTGAAAGCGTTGGACGTTTCACAAATATCAATGCCACAGCCCTGGTCGCGCTGGGGGAAATGCCACATCCATTCATGGCCTGTCCTGCAGCGGAGATCTATCTTCAGGTGGCAAGGTTCCTTTGTGGCCGGACCACACCCCCTAATCTGCATTCTTGCAGTGGAACATCCAAAAATGTTACAAAATATCACATTGCCGGTAATATGCCTGGAAACCTGCAACTGACACTACTTTCCAAACCTACTACTGCCAATGTTTGTCAATTCCAGGAAGTAGTATATCTGCACCCGTTCACAGAAGACCATCAGGGGGTTGAAGGTTTACTACTATCTTTAAAAATCAGGCACCATGGACCATTTTTACAAGCCCATATCGCCACAGCAACGCCACTTTTTGCGACATTCCCAAGGCAATAGGAGCTTCGCCTTCTTTAGAAGGCAGAGTTAGGCAACTGTATGTGGCTTAATGCTGCCTTGTAAATAAGGGCCCCTTTCATGCTAGGCTTAGTGTGAAAAGGATGGGCAGTGGGTGTTGCTCTGGCTTTACACTGCAACACCCATTGAATTTGACACTGCCCCCTATTTACAGGGAGGGGTAAATAGGAGGCAGCGCCAAAATTAAGACCAGGGAACACCTGGGGCCAGATGTAGGAGCCTAAATACCGTTCGGTAACGGCCGATTTCGGCTGTTACCGACCGGTATTTAAGAATTGGCATGTAGGGGGCCAATTTTACCGATTCGGTAAATTTACCGAATCGGTAAAATACCGAATCGGTATTTTTACCGATTCGGTAACTTGCAGATGTAAGTGGGACTCTTCAGTGTCCCAAAGGCCTTACAGATTCGGTATTTTACCACCCAATCCAATTGGGTGGTAAAATACCGAATCCAGGTGTGCATGCACACCTATGCCATGTGACAGACAGACATGCCCTTAGGGCATGTCTGTGTGCCACATGGCACACATGCCTGTATTCGGGGTGCTAGAGGGTGTCAAAGTGACACCCCCTACACCCTTGCTGAAATCGGTATTTACCGAATCAGTAAATACCGATTTGGTATTGCCCATTGATTCCTATGGGCTTCAAGGCCCATAGGAATCAATGGGCAATACCGAATCGGTATTTACCGATTCGGTAAATACCGATTTTTACAGATTCGGTAATTCAATTACCGATTCTACCTAAATCTCCCTCCTTCATATTTACCGATTCATAAATACCGAATCGGTAAAATTCGGTATTTATGAATCGGTAAATACGATTTTCCTACATCTGGCCCCTGGTCTTAAGTTGGAGAAACAAGGAGAAATGCTTTATTTCTCCTTGTTTTTGCTTTTTCCATGTGTACTGCCTTGTGCAACACACATGGAAAAAAAACCTTTCATTGTTTATGTACAGGAAGGTCCCCCTACCTACACACAGTGTTAGAAGTGGGCGGGGACGGAAGGGCACGGCGTGCCCCTACTTCTTAAAATTATGTTAGTCCGTTCCCCTACTTCTTACTTTTGAAAGAGCGTACCGGGGACTGTAACATTGCCATAATTTAAAAGTACACCTTTTTTTTTCCGCATGAGTGGTGACACTCTGCACTCTGCAGTGCGCCCGACCTCATCCCCTTCCCCGCTGTGTTTAATGGGCCTGCAAAGTGAGACTGAAAGGGCCATCAGTGTAGCATGGTGCGAAAACGGCTGCTCTGATGGCCCTGTGAGCCCGTGATTCACACCTAACAACGCTGCCAGCCCCCACTGTCACCTGTGACAATGATTCTTTGGTGTCAAGCAGACTGACGGACGCCACCTGGGGGGCTTCTTGACTTGCTATATATCTGCTCGCCAGCCAGACACTGAAAAGCTGACCCAGCCCCACCAGCCTCTCCTGTAAATTAGTCTCCGTGCCTGCTCAGGGAAACCCGACCCCTCCTTCACAGCTCTGCCCTTTCGCTGAACCGGGGCCTGCACGAGGAGCCTGGACTGTGTCTGAAGCCGTGAACTCCTTAAACATCAAGTAAGTGGGGGGAATAAAACGCCTGGTGCATAATTCTCCTTATCCCTCTTCTTTGCTGCTTCTCTCTTCTTTCTCTCTGCCTTTCCTCGTATTTTATCTCTAAACCATTCTCTTTTCTTCACTCCATCACCTGCTTCTTACTAGCTTGTATTTTTCTGCCATCCTCCGTGCCTGTTCCTTCCTTTTTCTTTCCCACTTCTTTTCACGTAAACATTTGGTGTCCCAATACTTGTTTCTGTCCACCTTTCCTTTCCCCTATGGTTTTCCATTAATGTTTTCATTATGATAATGATAATTTATCTCACTTCATTCTCTGCTTTTCCCAGCAAGTCTCTTTCTCGTTTCACTTCTCTGCTTAGCTTGCTCTCTGTGTCACTAGCAGGCTCATCGACTCATATCGCCCTATATGTTCACCACTTCACATTCGGTAGAGATTACAGGAGTTAAGAATTAGTGAAAACTTACTCAAGTGCACCACTTCAGAGACCACCACAATTAAAGCATATTCAATTTAAAGGTTTTACTGTTAATAGATGACACTTTTCTTTTGGGAGGGGGAGACAATTTAGTTTTGCAGACTGATACATTTGAGTGATTCTCAGTATTAATGCATACTGCAAAGTGTACTGTACACGGCTACAAATAAAACAGTATACAGTGTCAGTGTGAAATATGCTAGGCTCTTCGTATAGGATATTATTGCTGACTCGCTTCAGTGTGTGCAAGATGCAAGTAAATGCTGCAATGAAGTCTCACACTCTATATGTCCGAGCAACAATATTCGACGTTCGGGCAGGCTTAGGACATCAGCCCCCCCCAACCCCCCACACCTTGAGCAGTGCATTCTCCCTTCCCACTTTGTACGGTAGGCCAGTAGCTCTTGAAGGTCTATCTGTGCGCAATGCAGCAGTAATATTTCAATTGCCTATCTGAGCTCCCTGGAAGGTAAGGGCTTTTTCTCTGGTTTCCACCTTCACTCACCCTCACACACACCTCTGTCACAGAATCTTGTCGTCTTTCAACTCCTCTCACACGGTGGCACTCCTCCTATGCCCTTCTCTAAACCTACCCCTAAGACCAAAAGGTTTGATGGGAGGCCTTTCCTGCTCCCCGAGGACAGGCTTGGAGATGGGAAGTAGGAGACACCCATGTATATAAATAACTGCATGCGAAGTGAATATTAGCAAGCTGGGATAAGGGAAGGCTTGTGTAGTTGCTGATCTATATTATGTACTTCATGGCTTCTCGTTCATTTTCTTCTCTTGTTACCATGTCCCAGTCCAAGCACCAGCAACTGCAGTTCTATATGGAGAGGGCGGAGTATAGAAATAACATCCATCTCAAGGCCGGCTTTTATTTACTCCTTGCACCGGCTCACACTGTCATAACCATTGGCATTGGTAAAACCTCAGGCATTGGCCGACCCTGCTCTCATTGTTTGCTGCATAAGAAGCAATCACATCACTCTAATTCTGTTATTATCCCTATCTACAGGCTCCTGTAGCACTATACGTTCTTTTATTTAGTAACGTCACTTCCATCCCGTATGAGACCTAGAGAGCTCACTCCAACTCTCCCGATGCATGCACATTCATATTTCTCATTCTTATTTTACTTCAATACAGGGATCTTGACTCCATAATAGTGCCGCTAACAGCCATAACCAAAAACATCACTTAGTCATGATTTAATTAGCACTATCTCCAAGTAATGTCCAGCTTAGCTCTAGCCACAAATTATCAATAAGTGGATGCTTTACTTGCATAACTGCTGATTGTAGTTATATGGAGGGCTGCTTACTTTTGAAAATAAAACAAAGCAGGAGGCAAAGTCAAGCCCCATACTGTCATCAGGCCTCCCATTTCCGGTGCTTAATTTGACAAGGTGGTTGCAGGTGGTGGCCACCAGCACTCGTTTTTGGGGACTAAAACAGTACAAGAGAGAAAGGAAGAATATGTGTAAAGAAAGAGGACTGGAAAATAGAGACAAGAGCAGAAAGCAGGGATGAAAAAGAACCTGCAAAAGTAAAATAAAGGCACAGGGAGTGTTTGGTGGTAGCGGACACAACTGTCACCCCTGCATTCGGCAGCACTGTTAACGAGCTTTTGAGAAAAACTTTGAGCCCCGGCACATATTATTTGACAAATTAAGCACTGATTTCAGCTGCCTGCGGCCTTTGCTTTCAACAGAAGTCAATGGGGGAAATTCATTCTTCCGGTTATTTTAAACAAATCTCCCTCTTTACTCTTCTAAAATGTTGGCATTTTGCTCCCCCGAAGGGCATCTATCCCGATCTGCCACTGCTCTCTGTGCTGCTGGTAGGGGCTGATGCCCCTCAAGCCTTTTTTATGCCCGCTCGCCCTATGTGCCCCCTGGGCAGTTTGCAGTCTGCTCTGCCTGCCCGTGTGATCTGCGGCAAGTCTCCAGAAGTGTAGAGATGGCGGGCCGGGTATACCAGAAGAAGCAAGGTGGGCGAGGGGAGGGCTGGATGCAGGAGTAATGCTTGATAGGAGTAAGTAAAGGTGGCGAGGGAGGGATGGGTCCGTGTTTACTAGAAGCAGGGTAATGAATGATATGCCAGGAAGTGAGGGTGGTGAGGGAGGGATGGATCTGGGTATACTAGAAGCAGGGTAATGAGAAATACCAGGTAGTGAGGGGGAGCTAGGGGAGACCAGGATGTGGGTATGCTAGAAGCAGGGTAATGAGTGTTGCCAGGAAGTGAGGGGGAGCGAGGGGAGGCCAGGATGTGGGTATGCTAGAAACAGGGTAATGAGCATTGCCAGGAAGTGAGGGTGGCGAGGGCGGGCTGGGTCCGGGTATGCTAGAGGCGGGGTAATGATATGCTAGGAATTGAGGGAGAGCAAGGGGAGTGCTGGGTGTAGGTATGCTTGCAATGTGGTACATGCACAATGCAAAACTCCAAGTCATGTTTTAAAAGCCACGGATAAATAACGTGCATTCTTGCCCTTTCCCTGTGATACAGGGCAGTGCAGCAAAGTAACATGCTGTGCTGCCCTGCACCACCATTCCCATAAATATGCCTCTTAGCTCACAAACTTCATGGTATCTCTGCTTCATACACAATCACTTTTAGCATGTGCTACCTGCATTGGACCCACTGCAATTATGCAGCAAAGGAGGACAACATAATGTTGGAGGTATGACTAAATTATGAAGCAAAAAAAGACTGCAGGGTTATATAGTGCATTTTCTGATACTTTATTAATTTGACATTTTTACACATACTAACAGTCTCTGGAAAGCTTTCACCTCATTAATCCCAGTGTAACATGCCAATGCAGCGGTGAGAAAGGTGACCAGTCAACCTTTGCACACGGCCTTCCACTCCACAGCAACACAATTCACGTTGTTTAGTAACTTTTGATCCGTTGGAGCTACAAACAATTTTTTTGATAAAACCATCAGATTATGCGGCAGATGTATCGTGTGGAAAAATACGGCAGAGCTATAATTATGTGGAAAACATCTGCAAACTAGGATATTTTACCATTCATGTTTGAACATCTAATGCTGGACTTGTGCATAGGACTACAACTCTGCTTTGCTTGAGTGTCACAGAATGACCTAGTCAACAGTGCTCCCAGCACAGAAAACACTGACAATGAGGTAAAAGTGTTAATTAAATGTAACTAGTAGGCACACACTGCCTAGGCTAACTAAAATGATTTATGCCAGAACTTATCAACTTATTATGTTCCATGTCTGGTTTCCCAGCTGCTATAAGATGTGTACTGCAGTATGACATCTAGGGGGTTTACTTGGCCATTCAAGTAGTCCCTGCTTTATTAGAGGGTGCAGAGCTCAATAGTTAGAATAGTGGTCTTTAAACCAGGATTTACTGGTGTCTTGCAGTTTTTTTTTGTGCCTGAACTTAGTTATGGAACAATTTAAAATTGAGCAGTTCCCATTCTGTAGATACCAGTGCAAAATGATCAGTATTTTCTAGTAAATTCATGTTAACTCTTATTGACCATTCCCTTCTTTATTTGAAAGATTTCTCAGATCGTGCTGTTACAGACACTCACCAGAATTGTTTCTGTTCTCAAACCAGAAAGACGGGTCATCATCAAACTACGGCACTGCAAGGCCAGAGAGGGATCAGGTTTACTGCTAGATCGAAGGCAAATCAGTGTCACTGCATAGGCCGCAAAGCACAGTTGTCACAGAATCTCGGAAGAAGGGGTGCTTCCTAAATCTCTTCCGCCTGCCACATAAATTGCTGCTTACCCAGAAGCTTCGCAGTATTCGACTATCTTCAATTCAACATCAAGTTTTAAAGAGGTAAAGACCCTCAGCCAGGTTCTGAGACAATCCAATGTACTCCCTCACATTTATTGGGACCTGCTCATTGATACAATCAAAGTAGCATTTAATTCCCCCATTATTCCATTGCATAAATGCATGTAAAAATATTTTTCAAGTAAATGCCTTAAGTGTGGGCTGACACATTTTAATTTACACCTTGGTTTTCATTGTCAAACGGCTAATATTCAATATAGTTCTTACAGTGGAATTAAGAAATGAAAAGGACTATTTCTTAAATTTGTCTTGTGGGAAATCCCAATTCGTACCGACAGCCAGCATTTAAAATAAATCATGAGTTTTGGTACAGTGCTTCTTTTAAAATGTATGCATTTACACAATTATTTATGCAGATGCTTCAGTGGCTGCAGAAGAAAAATGCTCCAGCCACATCTCGCGAAACACAGAAGTTCCCAGGCTCCAGATCGGAAGAACCAATGGCAAATGCAAATCAGGGTTTTGAAAGGCAAACAAGTGAAAGTGTCAGGATGCCCGAGAAGAGGAGAAGAGTCGATTCTGAAAACGAAGTATTGATAGATGGCTGTGGCACTAACGACAGTCACATACTCCTCCAACGAAATGTGGTGGAGAGTATGGATCAAATTGATCACCCAGCCTGCTGGTCTACTGAACAACTTGAAATGAAACGTACAGAGTATCCATGGCTCTTATTTTCCAAAGGCAAGCTTGGATGTAAAGTGTGCAAGAAGGTAAATCTTAAAACAGAAACAAGTCAAGGTGTGCATTTTCCCATGGAATGGGTAGATTGCTTGGTCATTCCATATGGCCCTTCTAAAGACAAGCAGCAAATTTCTCTGCGGAAAAAAATATTTCGTCATAAGAATAGCTCCTGTCATCTTAAGGCATTAGCTATTTTAGAGCAGAGGGCCCGTGAAAGTATTCCACAGTACAATTTGAAAATGCAAATGAAAGTACAGGAAGAGACATGCCGTGTATTCAGAACTGCATACAAAATAGGCAAACATGAACGCCCTTTTTCTGATATGCCGTTGGATATTGATGTTCAAAAGATGAATGGTGCAGACTTGGGCAGAGTCTTGCATTCAGATCACAGCTGTGCTGACATAATAGACCATATTGCTGCTACAATGAGGTCAAGGCTGATTGATTGTATCTTGCAGAATGAATCAAAAATAAGCCTCATGATAGATGAATCTACCACAGTTAGTAAATTGACCACACTAATTATCTGTGTAAGAGCATGTATTGATAAACACGATGAGCCACTGACCTTTTTCTTAGACCTTGTTGAGCTGCCAAGCACAGCAGCAGATATAATCTTAGATACCTTACTTGCATGATTACAGAGACATGGTTTTACTGATGAGTATTTAAAAATGCATTTGGTTCAGCTTGTAACAGATGGGGCTTCCAACATGATAGGTAGGAAATCCGGTGTGGCAACTCTTCTGAAACTGAAATATCCACAGTTGAGTGTATGGCACTGTGCTAACCACAAGCTGGAGCTTGCCGTGGGTGATGTTTGTAAAGAAGTCACAGGCATTAATCAGCTCAAAGTTTTTTTTGATAAACTTTATACCACCTACCATGCCTCTCCGAAAAATCAGAGAGAGCTTGGGGAATGTGCTCTGGAGGTAGAAGTAAGACTTCTGGCAATTGGAAAGGTGCTAGATGTACGTTGGGTGTCCTCAAGTGAAAGATCTGTGAGAGCTGTTTGGAATAACTACAGAGCACTTAGTAAACATTTCATGGAATCTTCCAAAGACTCAACGAGGAGAGACATTGAGCAGAGGAAATATGCTGGTTTAAACCGTTTATTAACCTCCATGGTGTTTGTTGAAAATATGGGCATATTATATGATGCTCTCACAGAATTGGGTGACCTATCCAGAAGGCTGCAGCGGCGTGATATGACCATATATGAGGCCGATCACTCAATACAGATGCAGATTTTGGTGTTTGAATCAATGGCTGATGCACCTGGGCCCTTTGCTACAACTGCATTAAATGCTGCTGAACGGATGCAGTTTGATGGTGTAGGACTGCAACAGAACAAAGGCTGTGTTAGCATCAATAGGGCACAGTTCTTTCGGAGCTTAGCAAATAACCTGCGAAAAAGGATGACAATGTCTAATGCATCAAATGTTTCGAGATGCACAACAACAAACAATGACCAAATCGAATACAAAGAGTTAGTACACAGAATGAAACTCCTACAACCAGTTTATTGGCAAGATCCAGTAGACATCTTATACGGTGAGGGAGAATTACAAAACCTATGTAGCAGGTTGCATGTATTTGATACCAGGCAGTACATCCTTGGTTTCAGAGAGTACAAACAAAATAAAAATTGCATCCCTGAAAGCCTGAAACCATTAGTGCACATTATAAACACCTTTTGTACCTCAACTGCTGAATGTGAACGGGGCTTTAGTGTAATGAATGATGTGCTCACACCACTGCGGAACAGAATATCAATAAATCGTCTGTCTTCTATAATGTTCATAAACATCGTGGGGCCTCCTGTCATAGAATTTAAACCTGAATTTTATGTTCAGAAATGGTTAGAAAAAGGGAGAAGTGCCAATGAAAGAAACTGCATGGCTCGGAGACAAATGGCTTATGATTCCACTTATAAGCGTATTTGGAATATTCTGTGATTGGAAACATGTCCCACATTGTAAATGAATTAAATATAAACAACTTATATATTAAACCTCAAATAAACATGTGTATCGATTGTTTGAATTAAATAACGTTATAAGCTGTAACTGGTCAGTGAAATGTCAAATGCACAAAAAATTGGTATGTTTTGCTATTTTTAGCCACACCTCCGACTCCGCCCACTAATCCAATCCTCTGCTTATTCCCGCCCCCTGAGTCTCCGCCCACAGTTCCCCTACTTTTTTGTCCCCACTTCGACCACTGCCTACACATAAACAATCTTTAAATTATAAGACATTTTGTGACTTCCATGTGTGCAGCACACATAGAAGTGCATTTTTTATGTACAGGAAGGAGTAACTTCCTATACATAAACAATCTTTCCCTGCACGCAGACACCCTTGCACTATGGTGCCTGCGTTGGTGCTACACTGCTATGTGTATCGCCAGCGCAGGGGGAAACGTAAGGCAGCACCATATTTTCATAAACAGAGGTGCAACTAGAGTCAATTTTTTGGGGGGAGTGTTTGCAGAACTGGTTGAAAAATCGTGCCGTGTTCTGGCTTGCTCGGTCCAGCGGCCTGGCCAATCAAAAGCCTCGAAGTCTCAGGGCTTCTAAGTACTCAGAGCTTTCAGGCGTGTCCCCTCGCGCGCTAGTACAAGAGCTTGCAGAGCTCGCGCTTCCTGAATCTCACGCGCACCCATTGACCGAAGTTCGTCTCCAGAAGAGCTGTCTCGCGACCGCCAGCAGTCATGGCCACCTGCGTGAAGCTGAACACCGGGGCTCTCATGCCGGCGCTGGGGCTGGGCACGTGGCAGGTGAAAGGGCGAGATTTTGATCGATACCTTATATCTATTGATCTAAACCTCGATCTGGTCGACTGAACCTTTGTTGCCTGTCTTGGAGGAAAACAGTACACCCATCTGCAAGTTAGTTCACCCAATAAAGGACTCTACTCCCAAAGATCACAGACAACTTCTAGCTTTCAAAAGTTTATTGTAAGGAAATGATAAGCTGCAAATACAGACATCTCAGAATGAGATTCACGAGATACACAGGTCCAATTACATACATGTGCTCTCGAAAAGCCCTCAGACGAGCAACAGAAATCACTAACACAAGTTCTAAGAATAATAAAGCTATCAGCATAGACGCATATCTCTCCTTCATTTAGGTTGGAGGAAAACACACAGGTTAGGCGTCCCTACCCTGTTCTAGATGGTATCCCTACTTAACCAAATCCCAACCTAACAAAGGTGTCAGCAGTGAATGACCCCCAAGGGAAGTCACCCACTCTAAGTCTCTTGGTGAAAACCTATAGTTCTCCAGTCATGACCCCTCTCTGCCTACCCATCCGCTCTCTAAAGGGTCCTCAGGTATCTGCTCTAACTCCACCCAGGGGTGCTGTCCCTAATACAAAACAGTCAACAACATTTGAGACGCCCCTTGCGAAACGCCTCTCACGTGGTGTAGCTTCAGGCTTTTTCCATGATGCTTTGTATTGGGCCTCAGACGTTAGAGTTGACCTTGCTTCTCAGGCTCTTCTCCGGCCCGCTGATACCCCTTAAACATTCCAAAACCCTCCTCCATGTCTGGGCCGTCTACTGAACAGACCTCTATTCATTCATTTATAATTGGATCCCCCCTTTCCTGTTGCAGACAGATATCTGCCGCCAAGAACCCAACTCTCATAGACTTCTAAAAAGGCTTGCAACATTTCTCAGCCCAGACATGTACGTGTAAATCAACGTTAAAACATTTCAGGCCTACAATATTTCTCATTATGATTATGGCATTCAACTTCTTCATTTAATTAAAGCATGTTAATACTCTTATTCTATTATTCAACAAACATATTATAATTCATGGCCCATTTAATGCGATGACCAAACGTTAATACAATCTGTGTCGTGAAAAGAACCACCTTCCCTTTTAGCTCCAGCTCTGGCCCTGAGGCCTACCACATTCTGCGTTTAACCACAGACCATCTTATTTTTTTAACAGCTACACGACATAGATTCAAAAATAATCACATCTAATAAAATCATATAATGTCACACATTTCTGTATTAGTTCCACTTCTACTTAAATCTCTATATTAGCTATACTTTTAGAATATAATTGCAGATACTATTAGCACTCATGGCATTTCTCCTCATGATTTGTGCTTACTACAGGTAAGTGTGGTGCACTCATACATTTAAGTCAGTTTGCGCTCTCTCAGTTCCCCCCTTTGATGACCTCTCGGGGTCATCACTAACATTTAAACTGACGTTATTGCTGGCATTCTCTGCGCTTCCAGAGCCCTCAGACTCCTGTACTGATTATCTTGTATGGCTGCCAATCTCTGCAGCTGTTCTCTTTGGGCCCTTTCTGACCTTCTTGCTCTGTACCATTTGAATACCCTCACCAATCCCCACAATATGATCCCACAGATCAATATTATGATGATAGGCTTTAGAATATACCAAACAAAGCTTTTGCCTAAGGTGGAAAACCACCCACCAACTGCACTCATTCCGTGGCCCACCTTTTCCCAGACATTTTCTCTACTCAAGTCTTCTATCTCCTTGTGAATATTAGTTATGTTCTTAATAACTTTCTCAAGGGGCTTCGAATTGTCTGGAATGTAAGTGCAACATTCCTGGACCTTCAAAGCCTTACAGACTCCGCCCTCTTTTGCTAATAGGACATCTAATGCAAGACGGTTCTGAAGAACCATAGCCCTTATCGATTGCATCTCTCCTTCTACCAGCATTAAGGACTGAGCAGTGCTGGCAGACAACCTGTCGACAACTGTTGCCAGTCGTCTAATTTTAACATCATTAAGGATTATTCCCAAAAGAGGGAACATAGCTCCAAAGACATCTCCAACCATTTCGGCATCACCTACATCTCTCCTTCCCCTCGATGATGTCTGACCCTCAATGATCACTAAGTCTTGTGCATGATATATTTTGGGGAAGACAATTGCCAAGTAACATGATCCATACCAGTTGTCAGGTAGTCTCACATAAGCATTTCTTCCACATACAAAATACACATTTGGAATCACTTGCATTCCCTTCAGGAAATCCTTAGTATAGTACTCTAAATTAAAAGCATGTTCACAGTCAACTTCTCCAACGTATACATTTTCATAATACGTTTTGGCTCTGTGAAGACATAACTTTCCTCTCTGCGCTTTATCTAAAGCTATTGGACCACTACTACCCTTTCTCTGGTGTGACTTCTCTTCCTCGGTCCAATCTGTTTTCCCTTGTCCTGATTTTTTCAAAATCTTTTGTCTCCTGTATCGATCATCCACCTGCCCTATGAACTTCTTCTCGACTTCTGACACCTTGCATGTCAGATTATTTCTACGGGCATGTGAAGTATCTAAGGTAATCCAAGGAATGAAGAACTTGGCCAATCTGTCTTCACTCTTCCAGTAATCCCATTTGTTCATCTGCTTATAATTTGGGACTTCTGGCAACACTGAATCATAATTGGAGAAATAGTATTCAAAACTATCTCTCTCATAAAATATACTAAGCAATAAGCTACATGTAATGCCATATGTCAGCGGGAGGTGATGATATCGAATTCCTTCATCTACAGACGCCGGCAACTGCATGCAGACGTAGCAATCCTTAACCTCCATGGCATCCACGTATTCATATAAAAGTTTAGCATAAGCATTTGACCTAAAGTCTCCTTGGGACTCGTCTACGTGTAACCTGCGGGCTTCTGCAGCCAATAACGCTTTCTCTTGAGTGTTTTCCCTTTTCTCACCTGCAACAGTAGGTGTAAGCGTTTCTACAAATTTCACATCAGTTACCTTTGCCTCTTCCTCATGTCCCTTTACATAAGAAATTGTTACCACTAAAGCTATTAATATTATCACTCCTACTATTAGTGTACCTATTATACATTTAGCTCTGCGGTTCGGGGTGCCGGCCTCCATTTCGTCAGACAATATAGCTCTCTCTTTATCCTTGCAAAAAGTTCTTTTCCTCTCGTTCCTTTACAGTCTCTTTTCAATCCTTTTGTCTTTAGAGTCCACACAGCTGGAGGCTGACAACCTTCTTCGCAAAAGTCCTTTAACAGTTCAAAAAAAAAAAGACAACCCTAGCCCTTCTCCATCAACTCAAGGGAAGTTCCCTAAAATTCTCTGCTTCCTGGGCGCTAGGTAATCTTCTTTTTCTGCTTGCTTTATTTACAAAGTCCTTTAACAGTCTACTATCAGATTTGTGGTTGCAGCTTCAATAGCATAGTTCAGTATTTCCAAACGAAGATTGTGCTCTTCATGTGCTGTTATCGTTGTACCAAAGTCGGGGAACTGCAATTCTGTAAGAAACATGTGTTTTAACTTGCTGAGGCGGGGAGGTCTGGGGAGCATGAATGTTAGTGACCCTTCTTGTTCGACACCGGGTACCAACAGTCGTATTTCCACGGTGATAATGGGCTCAGAACTGGACACCACCACCGCTCGGATCCTCCCTGTCTCCGGTTTCACAGACATTTGTCGCCAGATATGTCCACTCAGGTGTGGAGTATCTTCTGTTAGGCACACGCACTCTTCTTGACCTTCTTTGGTCTGGTGCTTCAGCGCCCTGAGCACCTTCTTCGGGGTCCGAGTCTTCTGATATCGGAGGAAGGGTTGCTTCTGGAGTTGACCTCAGGCTAGAGCTCCTTCTTTGCGGCCAATTTGCTTCTCCACGTGCCCTTCTACTCCTTCTTCTTCTTGTCTGTTCCCGCTCTCTCTCAGACCTGTCAGGGTCTGACTCGTACTCCCAGCTACTTTCTCCTTCTGTAGCGTCTTCAGTTTCACTGTTGTACTGACCGTCCTCAGCTTGGTCAGACTCGTTCCCTGCTTCCGCTGGCACCTCTACAGCTTGGCTAGCCCCCTCTATGGCTTCTCGGTCCTCAACTGGACGTCTATCCGAGAGAGGAGCTGTTTCCAGAGGTGCTGGAACCCTTCGCGTATGTGACGCGTGGATCCAATTGGGCAGGCCTCCCACCTTTACAGCTGTGTTCGTGATCAGGATGACCTGGAAGGGCCCACGCCAACGAATATCCAAGCAGCTTCTTCTCACATGTTTCTTCACCAGGACCCAGTCCCCAGGGTACAGGTCATGGCACGGGCCCTGGCACGCTGGAACCTCGGCAGCCTGCACCTGAAGGGACACAGAACGCATGGCGTCAGACAGCCCCTTACAATAGTCCAGGATCATATCATCTGTGATATTTAACAGTGCAGTAGCTGGAATAGATGGCAGCCTCATTGCTCTCCCCATTAACACCTCATGTGGTGACAACCCTGTTCTTCTGTCTGGGGTACTACGAAGGCTCATGAGGACCAATGGCAGGGCATCAGGCCAACTCAGGGTCGTTGAGGAACAAACTTTGGCTATTCTGGCCTTGATAGTGCCATTGATCTGCTCCACAATTCCTGAGGCTTCTGGTCGGTAACTGCAATGCAGCTTTTGGTCAATATTTAGTGCTACACAGATCATCTTCACAAGCTCGCTGTTAAAATGTGTTCCCCTATCTGATTCCAAAAAGGCCGGCACCCCGAAGCGAGGAATGAGTTCTCTAAGCAGTAACTTGGCCACTGTGAGGGTGTCGCACCTACGTGTAGGGTATGCCTCAACCCATCTGGAGAACACACAAACAACCACCAGGACATAGCGGAGGCGGTTGCACCTTGGCATTTCAATGAAATCTATCTGCATTCGATTGAATGGACCTCCAGACCTTCCTATGTGACTTAGTGCAACTGGTGTTCTTTTTCCTACGTTCAGCTGCTGACAGGTCACACAACGCTGGCACACTGCTTCTGCTGCTATTCTAAACTTAGGATTGTACCAAGTCTGTCTAAACACTCTCAGCATAGCATCTCTCCCTAAGTGTACGGGACCATGTATGAGTCTAGCCATTGGACTCACCATCTCATTGGGCAACACTGCTCTGCCGTCTGCTGAGACCCAAAAATGGGTCTCACCCATTACACATCCTGCCTTTTCCCATGTTTCTTTTTCAGAATCAGGAGCATTTTCTTGCATGGTTGACAGTTCATCCCAAGTATCAACAGTTTCCAGTATCATGGCTAATTCAGTTCTTACATTTATTCCACCCACATCCACCTCTGTGAAAGAGTACCCTTGTTCCGCGCAATACCGCGCAACTTCATCAGCATATCTATTGCCTTTCGAAACAAAGTCCTCATTTCTGGTATGTGCGGTGCACTTTACAACTGCGATACTTACTGGGCATTGCAATGCTTCTAACAACAGGCGCACAAACTCTCCATTGCGAATGGGAGAGCCTGAAGAGGTCATGAACCCTCTTTGAGACCATAACTGCCCGTAATCATGAACTACCCCATACCCATACTGGCTGTCGGTGTATATGGTAACTCGAATTTGATTGCCTGCTAAGCAAGCACGTGTCAGGGCAATAATCTCGGCTACCTGAGCGGAGTGTACTCCTTCCAGGCACCCAGCTTCCACAACTCCTTCAATTGTACAAACAGCATAAGCTGCTCTCAACTGCCCAACTTCGTCTCTTACACATGAGCCATCGACAAAGAAAACTTCGTCTGGGTCAGTCAGTGGCTCATCTACGATGTCGGGTCTGGGTTTGGTGCATAGTTCAGTCACATCGAGGCAGTCATGGTCTGTACATTCATCATCATCATCGATATCATTTGGAAGTGGCATTAAGGTGGCAGGGTTCAAAACAGAGCATCTCTTGAGGGTCACATTCTCTGCAGCAAGAATAACTTGCTCATAGCGCGTGAGCCTGCTGTTGGTCAGATGCTGTGTTTTGGTCCTGGTCATCAACAGTTCAACAGAATGGGGCACGCACACCTCTAACGGGTGCCCCATGACGATATTTTCACATCTTTCAATGCTGACACCCGTTGCAGCAACAGATTTGAGACATCCGGGCAACGCTGCGGCTACTGGGTCTAAAGTAGCCGAAAAATAAGCAACTGGTCTACGGGCATTCCCATGGATTTGGACCAACACAGACAACGCGCAACCTTCTCTCTCACAACAGTAAAGAAAAAATTGTTTATTGTAATCAGGCATTCCCAGTGCCGGAGCACGACACAGGTCCTCTCGCAACTGTAGGAATGCCATCAAACAGTCTTTGTCCCATGGTACCGGATCACTCACCTCCTTGTGCGTCAGTTTTTGCAAGGGCTTTGCTTTCAGTGAAAAGTTCGCGATCCACTGTCGGCAATAACCCACCATCCCTAGAAACATCCTGACCTCTCTCTGTGTCTTAGGCGCATTCATTTTCATGATCGCCTCTATCCTGTCTGGTGACACTTTTCGTTTGCCTTTCTCTATTCTGTGTCCCAAGTACTGCACTTCTGTCAGGCAGTACTGCAATTTTCCCGGGGACACCTTGTGCCCATTGGCAGCTAGGTGATTTAACAAAGCAATGGAGTCCTCCCTGCAAGCTTCTTCTGTTTCTGACGCCACGAGGAGGTCGTCTATGTACTGGACCAGAACTGACTTCTGGGGCAGCACTAGACTTTCAAGATTTTTCTTCAACAGCTGGTTAAAGATCGATGGACTCTCTGTATACCCCTGAGGGATACGACACCATGTTAGGACGCGATTTTCCAGCTTAAATGCGAAAAGAAAATGGCTTTCCTCGTCCAGAGGGATCGAAAAGAAAGCCTGACAAAGATCGATCACAGTAAACCACTCAGCTTGGAATGGAATTTGAAACAGTATCACTGATGGATTCGGTACCACTGGACAACACGAAACGACTATGTTATTAATCTTTCGAAGGTCCTGTACTATCCGAAATTTCCCATTTGGTTTCTGCAGACCCATAATCGGGGAGTTGCATGGACTACCCACGATTTCTTTCAGTATTCCCTGTTTAATCATGGACTCGATCACGGGTTTTATGCCTGCAATCGTTTCTGGAGTCAATTTATATTGGGGTGTTCTTGGGAACTCAGCATGCGGTTTCACTACAATTTTCACTGGGTCCACCCCTTTGACCAATCCAATCTCTTCCCCAGTGAAATCCCATACTTCTGATGCCACTGTCTCTCTCAAGTCCCAGGGGAGCTCATCTACTGTCAAAGTAGGGTACAGTTCCACGCATATTCTTGAGTTTGCAACTTTGAAATCTGCGTCATCATCATTGGTCAATACCTCCACTCCCTGAGGTGTACAATATATAGTACAATTCAATTTACACAACAGGTCTCTTCCTAGCAGACACACAGGGCTTGAATCGCAAACCACAAACTGGTGCTCATCGCTGTACTTCCCTATTTTCACCTGTACCGGTTCTGTCAATTGGCTGGTTATTCTCCTGTTTGCGACCCCTACCACCTGTATGGTCTCTCCAGACATGGGCAGGTCTGGAACTGCAGCTGATCTGATCGTGGACCTAGTGGCTCCTGTGTCCACCAGAAATGTCGTAGGGCACCCTGCTACTTCGGCTTCGACATAGGGTCCCCTCTGATCCACCTCTAAGGCTGCCCCAAGGGTGCAGTCTTCTCTTTCCACTCTCTGTCCGGTTAATGGGTCCACATAATAGCACTCTTCCCCTTCCACAAACAGGGGCATTTGTCTATAGGTCTTACCCATACTCCCTACTCGAGGAGGTTGCGGGAACTGGGCTCGGGGAGGAGCCCCCCCCCCTTTGAGCACCTTTCCTTGGTATGGCGTTACCCCTCTTGTAGGTGCGCTCTGAACCTCTTCCTCCTCTATCTCTTGCTCTCCTATCTCTACATTGTAGGGGCACTCGCGTTTCCAATGCCCCAGCTCGTTACACTGGTGGCACCTAGTCGTTTTCTTCAAGGTAGCTATGTCTATCCTGGGTCTAAAGGTGGAACTCTCCTCATTGCCCTTGTTCTGACTGTACTGCTTCTTTCCTCCTGTACCTGTTCCCTGCTGCTGTTGCTGTTGTCCCCCTTTCCCTGCTGCCTGCATCTGTACCACCATCAACTTTTCTTTTAGTTTCTTAGCCTTAGAGTCTATCTCATCACAGCAGTACCTGGCATATCTCAGTATTTCATCTAGAGGTTTAGTTTGCCAACAAATCGAGTGTTGCTGAATCATTAAACTAATATCCGGTCTCAGTCCCAGGACGAACTTGGACACAAATTGCCCTATGTCTTTTGGATCCATTACATCCAAGCCGCTATACTGTTTAAACGCCTTCAGCAATCTCTCGTAATATTCATGAACTGTCTCTTTGGGTTCCTGTCTTGTTCGGTCTATTCTGACCCAATCTATGTCTTGCATTGGCACTTTCTCTTTCAGCCAAGTCATCACTCTCTCGAATTTTGCCATCACAATCTCGGACGGCCCATTAGTCTTGGCATCTCTCTCTGGCTCCGTTGTGGGCCACTCAGCGCTAACCTTGCATGCTGTCCACAGATCTCCTGGTACTACAATGTCAAACAGCGTGTTCAGATCTATCCAAAGGACCTTTGAGATTTTTACAAACCTCTCGACTTGCTTGTACCACTCCACAGGGTTCTCTCGTAACTTGGGGAAAGAGGTGGTAAAAGCAGCTAAATCTCCCCTACTCCAAGGGACATGTACATAGTTCCCATTTGCAACTTCACGCAAAGGGTAAGCTTCTATTCCCTGCTGTCCTGGTGTCATACCAATCATGCTTCTCCTGCCGGTCCCTTTCTTGGACCACCTCTCTTCCCACTTATCTAGTGCTCTCCATGTCCTTATTCCAGTAATCAGTTCCCTTATGTGCGTTTTCAGCCCAATCGTTCTCCTCTCATCTAGGTCTCGATCTGTATAATGTAGCCTGTGGTTACCCTGTAATGCTTTGGTTCTTGACAAGTCCACCATATATTTGCCTGCTAGTTCGACTAACTTCTCATGGACTGCTCTCGCTTTTCGAGTAATGTCCTTTGCCATATACAGTATTTCATCCTGTTCATACATTTCCATTCTTTCTAAAGGCAGGGTACCATCTACCATGTCATCCAGGTCTGACCTTAAGCTGGAGACATCAAGTCTCTTGGCTTTTATCTCAGCTCGCAATATGTCTTTCGAAGGGGGCTCACTGGTCTCCCTACCATCCCAACTTCGAGCTCTGCGTTTGGGTTCGGGAGAGTTAATGGGTGCCCTCCCTTGCTCCCATCTCTCCAGGTCCCATGCTCGGCCATCCGATCTTGGAAGGTGATGGAACACGGGCCTGTTACCCCCACTCTCTTCTTCTTCTCTCCTCTCTCCACACACCTCTCTGTTATTTTCCCTCTGCTCGCTACTCTCCCTTTGCCTCGTATCGCTCAGTATCCGATACGATCCTTCCTGGTTCCCCATATTCCCTGGGCTGCGCTCATTTCTGTCATCACAGGGACTATGGTGCGACCTCTCACAACTCCCATTCTGTTCTCTGGCGCCGGGTACACAGTGTGGACACTTAAAGCTGTTTCTGTACTCTTGCGCTCTCCTCTCCCCTTCACTGAGTATTGGGCGCGCCACCCCTCCACTCCCGGGGCCCCCGTTTTCCAGGTCTGTTCTACCTCCACTCCGGGCCCAATGGGTGACTCCCCTACTCCCTCTACAGTCCCACTCCGGGCTACTCTCCCCAGCCCCGCAGTGAGTCCGTGCTCTGCTGTCCTGACTTTCTCTTTCAGCTTCCGCAGCATTGATGCTCTTTTGAGCCTTCACTGCCTCATCCCACTGCTTCATGTACTCATTTAGCTCTTGAAAGGATTTTCGTCCAGATCCCCTCAGATCCATTGGCCATCTAGGGCCCCCGGGATCTCCTCCTGGGTCCCCTGCTGTGTGCATCGGGGTGCTCCACTCTCTGGGTATCGGCATCTGACTTGGGGAATTAGTGGTATCGTTCCTCCTTGCCTCCTCTGCTCTTTCTCTGTCTTTCCGTTTCCGTTCTTCCCCTCTTGCTCTTTCTTGGTCATATATCGATATTATAGGACCTATGGTAACAGGTACCTGTAGTGCATCTGGTAATGGGTAGGATGTGGCGCTTTCCGTTTCCGGCGCTCTTTGTACCACAAACCTCCCGACTACCTGTTGCACCTGACTAGGCTGGGACAGCTCTTTCTTTGGCTCAGGATCCCACTCTGAACTGGGAAGCGGTCTGTGCTCTCCTGCATTGCCCCCCTTTTCTCCTTCTTTATTCTCGACCTCCCCCCCTGCTCTATTATACGGGGGTGGCCTGTCTGTCAATAATCTGTTTATCAGGCTGTCCTCTGTTTCGCTCTCTTCATCTTCTTCTAGGGGACTTTTATTTACTGGCGCCTCTAACACTGGGTACAGTTTATTTACTTCCATGTTATGCACTCTCCATCTTTTAGCATCCGCATCCCACCTGGCATCCTGCACTGCCCTTACCGATCGTTTCACCCTTTCTTGTCGTCTGTTCATATTCTTTTCATGCGCTGCCCTAATCCATGCATCAAGAGCTTCAAACTGGGTTGGTCTAGGCAAGGGTCTCTTTGAGGTCATGACTGATTTCAATCGATGTAACACCTCTAATCTGAACGTCCCGTACTTCGGGAACGTCAGTTCCTCATTTCCTTCAGTAATCTTACTCCACTCTGATATCCAAAGGATCGTATGCAACCCAACATTCACTGCCATATAACGAGCTGGCGTACCCTCCGGCGGGGCTTCTTCCCCTTCATACGATCCCCGCTTCTCTTTTTTAAACACCGCTTTCAGCCATTTAAAACACTTCATAATTATGCGCACAAAATCCAGCCTCGCTACTCTGTTTACTTCCTGATGACAATCCACCAATCCTGTCGCGGCTTTGCTAGCTTGGCCTATCGCAGCGCGGTCTTTCTCCAGTCGGCCAATCACGTCGCGACACTACCTGACGTCACTTTTCTCCGCTTCGCAGCAGCACCCCTCCTTTCTCAACTCGTCTCCCGGTTATGCATGCGTCCCATTCATACACCGAAAAATGACTACTTCCGACCAAGCGGTCACTTCTCTCGACTGTACGTCCACAGTCTATCTGTAATTGTCAACACAACTGACGAGATGTCTATCGTCCCTCTGATAGGTTGCTTACACACACAGTAACTTCCGACCAGCGTCCGTTACTCACGCACTCACTCTTACGTTCCCCCTATCTCGGTCTTTCGGGTGATCAATGGTACCTCATGACCCCCTTCACACTAGTTGACAATTACTCTGGGTGTCCGATACACCCGAACCACTTAAGCTCTCCTTGAACTTAAGATTTCCACCGGTTGCGCGCGCTCACAACCTGTTCCACAGTCACTCTACAGACATTCAACTCCGCCAAACATTACAACATAGGTACAATACAAAAACACCGCAATCTAACACGCATAACCCTTTATACTCACTCTCGACCGATACTGCTGCTTTTTCTGTCTCACGTCATCCGGATCTTCTTCAGCGGGCTGTTTTTCCAATCATCGAATTCTAGGGGCCTTGGGGTAAGCTAACCTGGCCTAGGTTACCGTCCTCAAGAAGGCAACCATCCTCTATAGCTACCAACTGAAAGGGCGAGATTTTGATCGATACCTTATATCTATTGATCTAAACCTCGATCTGGTCGACTGAACCTTTGTTGCCTGTCTTGGAGGAAAACAGTACACCCATCTGCAAGTTAGTTCACCCAATAAAGGACTCTACTCCCAAAGATCACAGACAACTTCTAGCTTTCAAAAGTTTATTGTAAGGAAATGATAAGCTGCAAATACAGACATCTCAGAATGAGATTCACGAGATACACAGGTCCAATTACATACATGTGCTCTCGAAAAGCCCTCAGACGAGCAACAGAAATCACTAACACAAGTTCTAAGAATAATAAAGCTATCAGCATAGACGCATATCTCTCCTTCATTTAGGTTGGAGGAAAACACACAGGTTAGGCGTCCCTACCCTGTTCTAGATGGTATCCCTACTTAACCAAATCCCAACCTAACAAAGGTGTCAGCAGTGAATGACCCCCAAGGGAAGTCACCCACTCTAAGTCTCTTGGTGAAAACCTATAGTTCTCCAGTCATGACCCCTCTCTGCCTACCCATCCGCTCTCTAAAGGGTCCTCAGGTATCTGCTCTAACTCCACCCAGGGGTGCTGTCCCTAATACAAAACAGTCAACAACATTTGAGACGCCCCTTGCGAAACGCCTCTCACGTGGTGTAGCTTCAGGCTTTTTCCATGATGCTTTGTATTGGGCCTCAGACGTTAGAGTTGACCTTGCTTCTCAGGCTCTTCTCCGGCCCGCTGATACCCCTTAAACATTCCAAAACCCTCCTCCATGTCTGGGCCGTCTACTGAACAGACCTCTATTCATTCATTTATAATTGGATCCCCCCTTTCCTGTTGCAGACAGATATCTGCCGCCAAGAACCCAACTCTCATAGACTTCTAAAAAGGCTTGCAACATTTCTCAGCCCAGACATGTACGTGTAAATCAACGTTAAAACATTTCAGGCCTACAATATTTCTCATTATGATTATGGCATTCAACTTCTTCATTTAATTAAAGCATGTTAATACTCTTATTCTATTATTCAACAAACATATTATAATTCATGGCCCATTTAATGCGATGACCAAACGTTAATACAATCTGTGTCGTGAAAAGAACCACCTTCCCTTTTAGCTCCAGCTCTGGCCCTGAGGCCTACCACATTCTGCGTTTAACCACAGACCATCTTATTTTTTTAACAGCTACACGACATAGATTCAAAAATAATCACATCTAATAAAATCATATAATGTCACACATTTCTGTATTAGTTCCACTTCTACTTAAATCTCTATATTAGCTATACTTTTAGAATATAATTGCAGATACTATTAGCACTCATGGCATTTCTCCTCATGATTTGTGCTTACTACAGGTAAGTGTGGTGCACTCATACATTTAAGTCAGTTTGCGCTCTCTCACAGGTAAGGTGGAGTGCGAACATGTTCTTTAGCAGTGATTAGGCAGATCATCGCACAATGCTGCGAAAGGGGCTTCCAGCGCATTTGTGACCTCTACACAGCTGGGCCCCACTTATATATTCCGCCCAGGCCTGGAAAAAGCTTCTGACTGCCCCGGAGTGAGACTCGGTTAGTGAGTACCGAAGGTGCAAATGCTTTGGTGACCCGGTGCAGATGTTTTCAATGTGAAAAACTGCTCTGGATAGAAAAGTAGGACCTGGCATTTATCTTTAATATTTTAGATCACCAAATAATGACTTACTTATATAAATGGCACAGAAGCTGACCTTCTACAGCAAGGCATGCGGGTGAACTGCTATATGTTACCCTTGCTAGTGTGAGTCCTTCCTTCCCAGTGTGAGGGTGTCTATTCTCTGTATTTGGTGACAGAGTTTATTTACGTAAAAAACTACAACAGCTACACAGCAGCACTGCATTTGTGTTCGGTATAAAGGGCAGAGAAAGTCCCCGTTGCTTCTCTGATTGCAGTTGTGATGCCCATGACACGTTAACAGACTCGCTCATTTGTATTGTTTTGCCTTTGTTGGTAGCAGGTCTGTGCAGTTTGCAGTACACTCCTACGGTGCACTGCACTGGGCTGACTTCACCCAAACCCCTCCCCCCACCACCAGCACGTCACAGACAAGTATTTCCTCACCACATCATATTTTCCAGTCTCTAAATGTAGCATAGGTAGACGATTGATGCTTCATCCATCGCTGTGCAGCTCCGTGAACTATGGTGCATGCAGCAGGTGCAGTGGCACCGGGGTCCAGAGCCTTGAGGAGCCCATTGACTCCTGATAACTGCTGTATGTTTCTACGCCAAAAGCACCAGAGTCCGTGGCATTCTTGCACCCTACTGACGTGTACAGCACCCGGCCCCAAATCCTGGAGGAAAAGCACACTGAATAGAGCACCCTCAGTGACAAGGACTCTGTCTCCTTGTAGCTTCTGTCGTCACCACTTTTGGCCATCGGTTTGTTGATGTGACCTTCACCCCACGCGATGCTTCGGGCTTTTTTAAAATGTGTAATTCTGCCCAATCTTTCAAACATCTTCCAGGGCCAGCTGGACATAGTTCGATTCCACAACTGGGGACAAACTTGCAGTTAAAAGTCGAGCAGGCTTGGAGTGAATTTGCTGTTTAATCCGGCCCTGTTGGGTTTTGGGCCCAGGCCCTGGGGTGGGACCAGCAATTGCTACAAACACAGCTGACCTCAGACACAGTCACATGTGAGGCGTGGATGTTACATTGTGGGTGGTGTGGTCTCGCATGATGCTACAACTCAGTCAAGTCTGGTGGTGCCCAGGAGTCAATAAAATTAGTACATTTTAGTTGGGTAACAACAGACATCTTATCCAGGCCCAAGCGGTAACTGTACTCTTTACAGGTATGTTATGTTAACAGAGTTCTACGTCCTGTAGTTTTAGTGTCATGCATGTGCATCGAGAATTCCATTGCATAACCCCCATTAGTGCTTCCAAGCAGGACCGGCTTTCGGGTGGTGCGATCGGTGCAGCCGCACCTGGCTGTAAGCTCGTGGGTGAGGGAGAGTGGGCTGTGTTTAGAAATAACTTATGGGCTAAAAAGCACCTGCTGCAGAGTTCTTTGTGTGTCCAGCGGTTTTTAGGCAACAACAAACAATGTCAAGATAACTGGTGATTGTTTGTGCTGGATCTTTGTCTAGTGGCAGTTTTGATTCATTATAAAGTAATGCAGAGGATTAATGTGTCTGCTTCAAAGAACGTGCACCCTGCTCTTTGAATCAGCACTTGCTGGTTGACTGAAGAGGTGCCCCAGCCAAGCAGAACCGACCGCTCCCAATAAGGGCCGGTAATTACACACACTGTACAACCCACGCTCACCCTCGGGTAGCTTGGCACTAAGCAGTCAGGCTTATTACTGAGGCAATGTGTAAAGCAAATGCACAGAACTCCACCACGGTAAATACACGGCACGTCACAAATATTGTTTATAACCAACAAACGCATATAAATCTAGGCAACATGAATATCATCCATTTCTCGGCACGCTTGGTAATACTATTAGCAGGACTGGGCCCAATTATGTTGATAAATAGTCGATAAAGTGCACACATGAGAAATGTCTTATTCTAAACCCCCCCAGCACCCTTATGTGGTGCAACATGTTGTCAGCCCCAGGCCCACCCCCACAATCCTAATCATGCAATATGACATAGTTATATGGTGCACTCTGGCCTACAACGTCAGTAATATGTGCATACACAGAATCATATAACTTTTTAGCAGGACCGCGACTGGGGCCACATGCGTAAAACTAATGTTAAATGCAAAGTACTTTTGGCAGGATATCAACGTATAAACCAACACCATCGACTAGTGTCGCGAATCACAAGTTATACAGTCTGTTACTCTCACACGCACACACACTCACTCTGCACCTCTACATGGTGAAACATGTACCAGCCCAGTCTATACAGGGCACTCTTCTACACATACGCACACAACACCCTAATGCAGTGTCACTGACGCCCAGTAGGCACATGAATCACATGCTGCACAGCCTGTGGCCCTAAGTCTCCCGCCACCCTTCAATTCACCCCCACTGTCTCAGGCACCACGGATAGAAGATCACTACCCACTTTCTCCAGATACTAGGCTGCACGCAGCCAAGGTCAAACTTAGTCTGGGTCCCCATAAAGAAGGTGGGAATAGGTAGTAAGAATAAACAAGAGGCAGACGTAAACAAGGGGGACCTGGCACCACTCAGGAAGCTCACAAGCAGGTTGCAAAACAGAAGCAGGCTGAGGGCAGCAATTGGTTACAAACATTGGTCTGTCAGGGCCTTCCAGCATCAGCCCAGTTCTGAGAAGCACAGGGGGGGGGGGGGCACTCAGTCTCTTGACATGCTCCCAAACTTTCTAGGAAGTGGTCCTCAGATTAGTCACTCACTCTCCCTTCTACCTGGCACCAAGAAATTCAGCAGGCAATGTGGGCATTTCAAGGGCACCGCTCTCCAGATGTCACCTGTAGATGGTGTAGGTCCCTCGTAGGAGATCTTTGATGTCCTTGAGATCTCTGAGAGAACAGAAGACCAGGCAACTGGTCCTTTGGGGAGCCCACTTCAGGGCCACCCGTCAGCAGGTAGTCGGGCCAAGCCAGCAACTGTTCAGCAAGCCCACGTGGTCCTTTCCCTTGGCAGTAATTCTTTTTGTGCACAACAGATTTCCCCTGACAGTGTGCACCATGCAGGCCAGGTTCTCCGGTCTTGTGAACCCACAAGCGGATTGCACCCCTTGTGGGAGGGTGGCACCATCAGTTATTACTGCAGTGGGCCTTTGTAATTGGGGGAGGGTTCCAAGGGTATCTCTTTGAACCACAGATGTACCCCCCTATGGCCACAGAATACAGATCTATGTCTTTATGAGGGCCATGACCCGACTCCAGAAGCAGTGTGTCTCAACCCCTTCCACCCATCTATTCCACTAGGCCCCCAAATGGCAGAGGTTGGCCATCCAAACTGCATAGAAATTCTATAATTCTATAGGTGCCAATTCTAAGCGAGATTGCCAAGTCCCGATTTTACCAGTGGAAAGGGGTTGGCATTGCAAATCAATCGATCGGAAAAATCAAGAGGCGAGTCACTGCAATCCACAATTGCAGCGGGAAGTACTTTCTACTACTTCCCCATCTTAACCTATGGAAAGAGCAACCTCGTAGGTAGGGAAAGACGCAAGGGTATTCCTGTCTACCTGGGCAGGGCACACCTATTTGTACCTGCCCGGACCTTCATCCTCAGAATGGCCAGGGGTTGCTCAAGGCCAGCTTGAGTATGTGTGCAATGGCGTCATCACAGACCTGCAGTGGCAGGTTAGACACATTTATAAGCATGATCTGTGCAAGTGCGCACACCTGCCTGAAACGGTTACTAGAAACATGGTTAAACAACACCATAACTGCAGGACTGCCCATGTTTAGCACCATCCTTGGTGCCTGTGTGTGGTCCAGCCTGCAAGGGAAGGTCGGACGCTGGCAGAACCTATCGTTGGGGCCAGAGCGCACACTGGCCTGCAGTAGCAGCCCGGTGATAGGGGTCTAGATTCATCATTGGTGGGAGTGCGCCGGCCGGCTTGCAATAGTAGGCCGAACACATACTCAGCACACCCTTAGTGCCAGCGCGCAACCGCATGCAATGGGAAGCGGATAATCTGCTTCCCTCCTTCATGTAAGTACCACTTCCTACCATGGATAAGAAAGGTGTGCACACTTCCACACTGCCTTAAGAGTGGGAAAGTGCCCCATACCTTTCGGCCACAACAGGGACCTCAGCCACCACGGAAGGTGTCCCATTGGAGGGAGCAGTCCTCCGAGGTAGGGAGAACTCCCCCGGGGACTTCTTCCCTACTCAAAGAGCAGACATGCTTATGTCACTGCCTCACCTACCCCGAACTCTTCCTTTGGAACATACCCCAGGGCCTCTCTGGTGGTAGGAGAGGCCGCCCCCAGTGTTTGGCTCACAATTATGAGAAGCCAATCGGAGCAGGTTACATGATTGGCAGGCGAGTCCAGTGGGAGCACAGTGAGGGCCACGCCCCACTACTAGCCAGTGCCCTACCCGCCCTGGGTATGTGGTGCACCTTTTTACAGGAACAACAACTAACCCAATCGAATAGACACCCCCCTCTTAACCTGGATAAGAGGGGGGCTCTTACGTTCCTACTGCAATAGAGTAGAAATGTGAACCAGAGGGACACAAACAGAAAGTAGGCAGAGACTAGGAGGGCAAAAAGCAAAATGTGTTGGGAAACTCTCCCTAAGAAGGCTATGTCCAACACCTATCAATCACAGAACTGTATATTTTGATGTAGCTCAGTGGTATACTGCTTTTGTTGCAGAGATCTTTTTGTTACTTGCAGTTCATAAGCTAAAATCCTAATATAGCACAGTGGCGTATGAACTGTCATCAAAGAGCTGCATGCAAACTGCATGGTATAGGCAAGGCCACTGAAATGATGTGATTGTGTGGCTACGTCGGTTTTTGCATACTACTGGATCTGTCATATTAGCTACATAATCCATTGTCTGCTGCATAATCGTTGCAGGTTGCAAAGGTTAACTGGTCATCTTTCTGTTGGTAATTGCTATGTTTTGGTGCTAAACTGGTACTAAAGAGATGCAGCCTATGCCCAGACAGTGTTAACAAGTGTAACAAGCATTGTCAAAGCCAATAGGTCTCAGCAATACCAGAGCTATTGGTCTTGTTAATGTGAATGTCTTTTAGCCATGTTGTCTTGCAGCACATTTGCTGTTCAGCATGAGTAAAAGTAAGAAAAAAAGCGCTATGATGTGGTCATCCCAGGCCACGTCATAGCACGTTTTGGTATAAGGAAGTCCTCAAACATGAGCATCAATATGTTACACATCTGTAGTCAGCCTTTCGTGCAGAAGGAATAAACATCCTAATAATAAGCAGTAAGGAAATCAAGACAAAAAAGTATGACAACAATATGAAAACCCTTAATGTTGTGAGTGATACATATATACATCATGGTAGGACCTTCAATTTCGGTACACAATGATGGCAATTTATTGCCTTTTTGAAACCAGACCTTTATAATGAGAGTGTGGATGCTCCGCACGTTACTTCCAGAAGTAAGCGTTCACCTCCCACTGTCACACTCACCCTCATCTGAGAGTGGAAGCCACGAGGCAACACAGTCCTTCACTTGTGGAAGTCAGAGCACAGGTTTCCTGAGTGTGCACCAAATGCCAGGGCAGGCCTTGTGCAGTAAAAGCAGCAAGAGATGAAAGTGCCCTATGAAGTGTGGCAGTCTAACTTGGATACTGGCAAACAGCCTAGGGGGCACCTTGTGCTAGTGCTACTGGAAGAGAGAATGGCATTATTAGTCCTGGCATTATGAGCGTTACTTCTGGATACAAACAATTAGCCCCTAAAGCGTAATCAAATATAATGCGTACATCATTTCAATTTGTGGTAGTATCTAAACAAAACTAAGCCACGCAGGGTGAGTTAATGAAACTTGAAGTCTGAGATATTAAATACACTTATTACCAGGAAAAGCATAACATTTGAGATGATCATTAGCATTAATAACAAGCCACAACAGGACATTCATTTGAAAAAATCCTCTCACTTTGAAGTCTGAGAAAGAAAAGTAAACAGGTGCCCTCGGACCTCAGCGTCTGACATTTGACCTCGGTCTCTGAATGCACAGCAAATGTGACGAGATAAGAACAAGATTTACAGGCCTGTTTGCAGAAACACCTCGGAGCGAGTGAAAACATGAGTGCTCATATGAAGAGCTCCTAAAGAAAAAACTAATTCCTAAAACAGTTTCTATAATGGGACCAGTTGATGGATAGGAGTAATTGGTCCATACTCGTGGGGAGGGCTAAACATAAGAGGAGGCATGATGTATACATGCCATGGACAAATGCGAAGAAAGAATATGAGAGCAACAATGGTGCCAGCAAATGGGAAGCCTATGGGCGGGCTGAAGTCCACATTTTGAATACAAAAGTCTCTTTGAGACAGCATATGCATTGTTTAGCCAAGACCTAAACGTGCCAAAATAATGAAGTAATACTATCAAAAAATGTGCCACATTACGCTGCACAATTTGCCTTATCTTGCAGTATAATTGTCTAGTGTGGCCGTCTCCTGCAGCATTATGCCAGTGGACCTGACTATAGGTTAGAATATTATGTTTTTACCCCACGTATTTCATTATCCTAATGTTACTAAAGGTTTGTTTGGGTTGAAATGATTCCTTGTCTCTGTATAATGCGTGTGAGATGTAAAGTGTTCTTACACCGATATGAGTAGCGCTAGCACTATAAAACAAATTAAATGCATGAGAGAGACGGGCTATGGAGAGATGAGGGGCACTTCTGAGGGTGGGTAATTGTGATTATCTACTAGGTTGAAGTGCCTAAATAAAGTATAGGAACTGTGATCCTGAGTCCAGTGGGGGCAGGGGCAGTGCCTGTGGGGCGGCATCAGAGATGTGGCTAAAAATAACAAAAGATTCTGAAACTATTTTGTCTGCCTTTCACCGTTAGAATGTGTATATAAAATAAAACACAGGCCTTAAATGTAAAGTAAATGCAAGTTAATGTAATATTTGCCTAGTAAAAGCTCAGTTGGTTAATACGATCACAGCAGATATTCTGTTTAACCAGTCAGTTACAGAATTGAATCCTGCTTGCTGTAGTGGGGAATAGTGATTTGTATTTATTGTGCTACAAGGTCACAGCCTTGGAGTGAAAACACTATGAATATCCATCCTTCTTATTTAAAATTGAAGTACACACAGTATAAAGGCACAGCCCAAAACTCAACTGGTAACACCCTTACATTACCACTCAAAAAGAATACATGTTTGTCCGTATGAATCTTCAAATGACTCCAACATTTAAAGTAATATAATGTACAGAGGCAGCCTTTAGATGCACTGATTAATCAGTGACAACCAAAGGGGATGATGGACGGAGTGTTGAACATTGCAAGCACTCACCCCCAGTCAACTGATCTGGGTTTAATCCATCATCATTCTTTAGCTCACTCCGTCATCCCAGTTCAGACATGTCCATATGCAAATCAGTCTGACCCTGTGCCTCATGGGAACAGTCCAGCCCGAACTGCCAAGCCATGTTTTCCTTGGACCGGAAACAAGCATCCTGGGACCGGTTTCTGGCTAATCAGCCATCATCAGCCAGGCTAGCTTGAATCCAGTGGCAAAGTGAGCAAGGGACCCACGTCTGAGCATACCCTGCCAACTGGGGAGAAAGTTTGCATTGTCAGCATTCCGTCCATCATTTGTTTGCTGTAACACTTTTTGCCCTAAGTGGGACCGGTATGCCCAGACATGGGTCCCTTGCTCACTGTGCCACTGGATTCAAGCTAGCCTGGCTGAAGAAGGGTGACATACCCTAAAACCGGTCCCAGTATGCTTGTTTCTGGTCCAGGGAGAACCTGGCCCGGCAGTTCGGTCAGGACTGTTCCCATGGGGCACAGGGTCAAGACTGATTTGCATATGGCTGGGTCCAAACTGGGGTAGCGTCGTGGGCAAAAGAGCGATGGATTTAACCCAGATCTTGTGACTGGGGAGAATGTTTGCATTGTCAGCATTCCGTCCATCATTTGTTTGCTGTAACACTGATTAATCAGTTGCACAGATTTATGTCTTTCAGTTAGCAGGCACCCTGGAGAGAAGCCTTGTTGTTCTTTAGCTGACTGCCTCTCGCTTGTTTTCACACTACAGGAGATCCCCTCTCTGCCCTTTCAAAAAGAGGCACCTCAATGCAGAGACTGGCGAGCCACTTGCTGCGCTCTAGCTTAGCGCAAGGTCATCTTGGATGAAGCCTAAAACATGGCAAGCTTTCATGTGGCTTCTGCTTGCCACCCTAGCTCTACCCTTGTGAACAAAGTTAAAAACAAAGCATTAACATTTGTGGTAAAAAGAGAGACAATTAGATACCCATTTAGTGGCTAGAAAGTGAAACCGGAAAACCTGGCATTAATATCGGCTTCCCCAATTAACCTGACTGTGATTTTAGGAAAATATTTTATTTCACCAATCCGCCTTTCTCTTAATTACCTCTCAATGGCAATGAACCTATAATGTGACTTAATGTCAAAACTACCTCATGTAAAAGAAAAGCACTTTTTTATTTTTTAAGACACTTTATCATATTTTTATGATTGTTATATGATTTAGATGGCAAGCATTTCCAGGGCTCGGCTTGTCCAAGAGCTCTTAGGGCTAAGCCAGAACCTTGACTCGGCTCTTCCTGTTAATTTGTTGCATCTCCCACCTCTATCTCAAGGTCAGCATTAATGGGTCAGGAATGACGGCTAACTCACTGAAGCCCAGGTATGCTTCTTGAAATATAGACCTGGCTCTGTAAAGGCAATGTGGAAAAGTTAGCAGGTCGCTCAATACTTTGAGTTAGGTGGGAGATATCACAGCAGCCCCTCCTGATTGAGATGATCCTGCCCAAGGTCCTGATCCCAGCCATGGTAACAGTGATTACATAAATACCACACTCAGAGGAATACACTGAAAGACATTCCTCAACACTGCCTGGGACACGAGGACATCTCTCCGTGCAGGCAGCAGTAGAAAGTACAATTTGACCAATACTCCACACATGCACACATGCCCCTCCTTTCCGACGAAATGGTTTCCTAATGTACAAACACCCAGCTTGACTCCCAATGTTGCAAACCAGTGGAAAATGAAAAACTCACAAGCAGAACACCACACTACTGCCTGCTAAATGCCAGAAAAGCCACCAAGCACCTCCATTGTATACACACCCTCATTACAACTTAATCATCCCTCTAACCATCACAACATCACTTCCTACGTCCTTAACTACCCCCTCTGAACACAGGGGCACAGACAGCTACCACCATGCACACACACAAGGGCAGGCAATATGAAAGAGGTGGTGGTACAGCCTTATAAAAACACCCACTGCCTGCATCCACCACCACACAGTGAATTATCAGCATACACTACATCTCCTACTCTCACCCACACGGTCCTGAGCTCCTTGTAGGTTCTGTGTCCTTTACCCAATAGGCCTTCTGCACTGGAAGTCTCTAAGACACATTATTGAATCCCTAGCATCTAAGACTTTGAAAAAACATTGAACTGTCATCTCGTGCAAATAGGACACAGCCGATTATTCACCCACTCGTACGGATGTATGTCATTACGACGCGGTGTTTACACCGCGCAACCATTACAATGCAGTTATCACAACGCAAGTCGTCACAACGACTTGCGTTGGAGGGCGCTGGATTGTGGATTATTTTAATTTTCTATTCCAACTCCAGCCCACCTAACAGTAGGGAAGGTGTTGGAATAGAAAATTAAACTATTCCTTGAGCAAGAGCGCCATCCAGCGCAAGTCGTAGACATGACTTGCGTTGTGATGGCTGCGTCGTAAAGGCCCCGCGGTGTAAACACCGCGTTGTAAAGGATGTTTCCCCACTCGTACTATGCCTCAAAATATATACTTTCTGTCTTCTTCATGTCTTGTGAGATAATGTGATATTCATAGACTTTTTTCTTTCCTGTCCAGTGATACTTATGCAACTGCTTCTGTCAGAAGCAGACTCAGCCTAAAAATGTAAAATAAAAAAATTGTGCTTCTGAACACGCTTCGATACCTCCCCAATCTCTACGCGTTTTTGGAAATTAGGTATCAATTTTATCAGGAGACCAAGGGGAATGGTGGGTGGTAGGAAATTTGTGCCCAAGCGGTGATGGCAGACAGCAATGTGAGGAAAATATGATTATTTTTAGGAAAGTTTGAGGTTTGCAGGGGATTCTGGGTAAGAAAACGTTGGAGGATCCACACAAGCCACACCTCCCGGACTCCCCCTGGTGTCTAGTTTTCAGAATTATCTGGGTTTGGTAGGTTTACCTAGATGGCCGTTGAGCTTGGAAGCAAAAACGCAGATGATCCCATTGCAAAACCAGGTCTTTTTGTGATCGATAATTTTGATGCCGTCACAATACGTTTTGGGCCCTTCCCTGTCGCGTGTACTTAGCCCACCCACACAAGTGAGGTTGCATGTTTATCGAGAGACCTGGGAAATGCCAGGTGGTAGGAAATTTGTGCTAACCCCGGTGATCCTACATTACCACACAGAAATGTGAGGAAAGTGTGATTTTATATTTTTAGCTAAATTTGAGGTTTTCAGGGGAATCTGGGTATGAAACAGTGGGTGATCCATACAAGCTACACTTATCTGGACTGCCAGGTGTCTAGTTTTCAGAAATATATGGGTTATGTAGGTTTCCCTAGATGGTACCCGAGCCTTGTACCAAAAACGTAGGTGTTTTCCTTGCCAAACCAGGTCATTTTGTGAACGATAATTTTAATGCCTACACAATATGGTTTGGGCCCTTCTCTGTCACTGACACTTGGTCCATCCACACAAGTGAGGTAGCATGTTTATTGTGAGACCTGAGGAAACACTCGGTGATAGGAAATTTGTGCCGTCCTGGTACCCTTCATCTTTGATCTGTTTTAGCTAAATGTGAGATTTGCTGTGGACTCTGGGTAAGAAAAAGTTGGGGGATCCATACAAGCAACACCTCCCATAACTCCCCCAGGTGTCTAGTTTTTAGAAATGTCTGGATTCGGTAGGTTTCCTTAGATGGCAGCCAAGCTTGGGACCAAAAACTCAAGTGACTCCCTTGCAAAACCAGATTATTTTGTGATCAATCATTTTGATGCCACTACAATAATCTTTGGTCCCTTCCCTTTTGCGGGCACTTAGCCCACCCACACAAGTGAGGTAGCATTTTTATCGGGAGACCAAGGGGAACGCTGGGTGCTAAAAAAGTTGTGCCAGCTCGGTGATCTCACAACTTTCCCACACAGAAATGTAATGAAAATGTGATTTCTTTAGCTAAGTTTGAGGTTTGCATGGGGATTCTGGGTATTGAAACGTTGGGGGATCCATCCAGGCTACACCTCCCTGGACTCCCCCAGGTGTCTAGTTTTGTGATTGATAATTTTAATATTTCCACAATACATTTTGCGCTCTTCCCTGTCATGCATACTTGGCCCACCCACACGTGAAGTAGCATTTCTGTCAGGAGACATGGAGTAACGCTGAGTGGTAGATAATTTGAGCCGGTCCAGTGATCCCACAACTTTCCCACAAAGAAATGTGAGGAAACAATTTGTTTTTACTAAGGAATCAAATTTACAAGGGCTTCTGGGCAAGTAAACCTTGTGGGACACACACAAAACTCACCACATACTATTCCCTCAGTGACCAGTTTCCAAAAAAGATGTGAGGCAAAAGGTGTTCACTACTGAGAGAGTATGCAATGATGTTAAAAAGCAAAAAAACACCAAAACATTATTGCACTAACATCTATCCACTTGTTAATCACAGGCATACTGGTTGGATTTGGCACAAGGATTAGTAAATCGTTCTTAAAAAGAAACGTTATTCAACAATGACTTTAGGAAATAAAATCTGCAAAAGTCGTTGTTAATCTTAGTTCTTAGAACCACTGACTTACAGCTTATGAGTTGTAAAGCCTTGTCAAGACCCAAACCGCTTTACAGTAAGCATGAGCGGATTTTGCGTATTGGCAATCCGCGGATCTGCGGATTTGCGTATTTGCGGATTGCGACAATACGCAAAATCCGCGGATCCTAGCGTATTTTTTTTTGCGTGTTCGCACGGGTTTCTGCAAGTTCGCGAAGGTTTTATTGTACAAAACGCTCGCGAACGTGCAGAAACCCGTGCGAACACAATGTGCCTACTCATGGCCAAACGGACGGGGCTTCCATGCGAGTGCACGCACATGCCTCTTGTGTGTATAAAACGTCAGAGGCCGATCAGAGCAGCAGATGAAGATACAGAGACTCCTGGTCACAGGAACAGCACAGGGATTGTGCTGCACATGCCTCTTGTGTGTATAAAAGGTCAGAGGCCGATCAGAGCAGCAGATGAAGATACAGAGACTCCAGGTCACAGGAACAGCACAGGGATTGTGCTCGTGAAAGTCAAGGATGCAAAGGCCTCTATCCAGCATCACAGCTGACTTTCGACGGTAGATGTGGTAAAGAAGGCACATTGCCCAGCCTCGACAACGCTCTCGATTGTTTCTGGGCTGATGAATGAGTCACTGCATTTGAGCTTCAACTATTTCCAGCGACCATGTGTGTGTTTACAATGGCGCCAGCAAGCTGCCAGCGCCCTTGTAAAATAGTTACAAAGTTAGCTTGCACAGGAAGCACTTAGATAAAATAAAGCAGCACCTGCTTCGTTTTATCTAGTGGTTCCTGTGCAAGCTAACTTTGTAACTATTTTACAACGGCGCTGGCAGCTTGCTGGCGCTATTACATGAGTGGGTGGGGGTTCAACTTTTGAACCCGTTACATCCGCGGATTTTTTCGGATTTTGTGGAAAATACGTAAAATACACGAATTGCGTATTCACCAAAAATCCGAAAAATCCGCGGACGTAATGGATTTGCCGCCCATGCTTACTTTACAGTCCATTAACATGCCTTTCATGCGCCAGACACAGAAAACCATTAACCCTGTCAGCTACGGAGCCAACATAATACAACACTTACTTTTACAAACATTGGCATTTAAGAGTCTATCACTCTCATACACCAACAGGACTAACACACCAATTACACCACCAAGCACCCAGACAACTGACCAACACACTTTAAGCAAGTCAATATGCATACCATCCACCAACACACCACCAGTCCACGCCCACCGCCAGTCAAATGTCAGTCTACACACACCGCCAGCCAAGCACCAGTCCATGTACACTGCCAGTCTACACACACCGCCAACCAACCATCATTTTAGACACACCGCCATCCAAATGCCAGTCCACATGCACCGCCAGCCAAACGCCAATCCATGCACACTGCCAGCCAAATGCCAGTCCTCATGCACTACTAGCCAAGCGCCTATCAGTTACACACTGTTAGCTAAGCTCCACTCCACACACACCACTAGCTAAATGTCAGTATACACAGACCATCTGCTCAACTCCAGTTCACACACTCAGAAACTTTCCTTGGTGTCTAGGAGTTTTCTGTCTCTCTTGGGAGCAAATGAGCAGAAAAAATATACCCAGTCTGCCCTGGGGGGCAGAAAATGGCCAAAATGCTAACCCAATAAACGGGAATGACCCTTGCCCCAGGGGCCACTCCCCGACATATAAATATAAAACTCCCTGCTGTCTAGGGGTAAGAATATGGCGGATCTGCCCCAAGGGGTAAAGAAACGGCCAAAGTATGTGGCCAAATAAAAGGGGAGCAGCCCTCCTCTTATTGTGCAAACACTTATCCGTGGTGTCTAGTAGGTTTCTGCTCCCCCGCAAAGGGGCAGAAATGGCCAGAACAATTTTCCAAAAAGAGGGTGAGAAACACTTGCCTAAGTAGTTCCTTCCCCACCTGTCAATATATTTACCCCTAGTGTCAAGTGGGTTTCTGCTCCCCCCCTTGGAAGCAATTGGCCTAAAATATGGCCGATTTTCGACAAAGGGGGACAGAAACAGCCAGAATAATTTCCCCTAAAAAAAGGGTAGTGATCCTTGCCTAAGGGGCTGCTCCCCAACAAGTCAATTTACTTTTCCTTGGTGTTTAGTTTGTTTCGGGCCCCCTTGAGAGACGATTGGCATAACGTATGGCCGATCTGCCTCCAAGGGGGGCAGAAATGACCAACATTAACCCAAAAATAAAGGGGAGGCCACTCTCCAAAGCCAAAGAAAAAACTTGGTTGCCTGGTGGGTGCATTCCTGCTGCGTGATCGTGGTCCCACTTGCGATTGCGCAGCAGGAATGCTCTGCAAAGAGACACCCGGGGAAAAGAAAAACTGAATCCTTCCCCAAGTGCCACTCTGCCCTCCCTGGACACTCCCCCGGGGAAGCAAAGCACTTAGGGTCCGATGTACAAAGCTTTTTCAGGTCACAAACAACCCGATTCCCAGAATCGGGCCATTTGGGACTTCATAAAAGAATTTTTATATGTACAAAACCCACTTTACATTCGGAAAGCTCTGACAGAATAGCAAGTTGGGTTTGCGAGTCGCTATTAAGAAGTGGCATGCCAGGGGCACCCCTTCCTAATAGTGAGTCGCACTGGTATGTATGAACGTTTGCAACCAGGAATGCGGTCGCAAAACATTAGCAGCTACCACCAACTTCAAGTTGGTGGTAACCCATTTGCAAACATGAAGGGATCCCCAAGGGACCTCTTCCCTTTGTGAATATGGATGGCAACATTATTTAAGAGGAGTCTGTGGTCCCACGGACTCCTCTTAAAAAATAAAACTTTTCCTTTTTCTTCTTTTAAATGCAGCCCGTTTTCCATTTAGGAAAACTTGCTGCATTAAAAAAAGCTTTTATTTAAAAAACAGTCACAGACATGGTGGTCTACTAACCCCAGCAGGCCACAATCCTTGTGAGTGCTAGCTATTCCCAATGGGTCACAAATTGCGACCTAACTCATGAATATTCATGAGGTAGGTAATTCACAACCCACTGGGAATCGGAGATAGTGTTCAGCACACTTTTGTGCATGCCACTTTGTGATTTCCTGATTGTAAATCGCAAGGATTCGCAATTAGGGAGGTTCAAAACAGTTCTTAGTACATCTGGCCCTTAGTTCTCTGACACGCAGGAAGCAAACAGCTTCCAACTCATCCTGGCATGTGTTGACGGTGTTGGCGTGCGTCTACATCATCAAATCTCTGGGGGGAGGTCGCTGGCAGCCTGGTGGGGACCTGTGGATGGGCGGCCCACTGGGGGAGCGCCAGTGCTTCTTCCAAGGGTGGGCGCTAGGACAGAACGGTTCTGTCCTCAGCAGCACACATGCACCGTGGTTGAGGACGGAAATGTTCCATCCATGGCACCCAAGGGGATATACAGTACATCGATTGTTTGTATCAACATTGTTTTACTAAAACTATGGGGCATATTACCGACAAGTAGCGATATTTATCGCTAAATAGGCTTAGCGACGATTTTTTTTATCGCTGAGCATCGCCGGAATTTATCGCTGAGATAACGTGCTATTAGCAACGTTAATCTCCAAAGCGATACATTTTCCGGCGATAGCGGCGAAATGCGTGACTATCGCTGAGAATACAGCGATATTCACGCATTAGCGACGAAATGCTCTTAGCCATGTTATCCACCTCCCATTGGATAACTTGGCTAAGAACTGGTCTGGGCAGGTGTTAGTATTTGGAGATATTCGCTCTTAGCGTGAATATTTCCATCGCTACGCCTGCCTTGCTAATAGGCGATAGCGATGTTAGCGACTGTTTTCAGTCGCTAACAGTTTGGGTACGCCCACTTTGCATGTCATTAGCGATAAATATCGCTAACATGCAAAGCGTGTCCCAAACCGCTCGCTATCGCCTAAAAGCTGTCGCTAACTGCTGTTAGCGACAGCTTGCTAATAGCAAGGGATTTTATTCTGTTATTATTTACCAGCGTAAAAGGACTCTGTTGTAAGAAATCAGAATACCTAAAACTGTTGTTAATCAGTAGCTGTAATGAGTTAATAAATTCAGACAATTAGTCACATAGGATCTAGTAAATACAATGTTACCACACTAACACAGTAAATAATACGAAGAAACCAGGGTTTTATGTTGTCTGAAGATTATTATTTTTTCAAGACAAAAACTTTTTAAATACAAAATCAAACTTTTACTAGGTAGGGTACATAAAATAGTTGTAATTAGATATCCAAGGTACACGTTATTTCCACCTTTGATATATCTAAAGAGAAAGTCCAGACTGCTAAACACAAAATAACACTATGATTTCAACTAAAAACAGAAGAAAATCAAGAAATGATACGATGGATCACATGCAGACTTGGACTGAATAGTCGACGTTTCGGTCTTGTAAGGATTTGATCATAAGACCATCATCAGGACAAGAAATTTCTACATACAGTAGATGACCCTTTTTACGTGAATAGAGATAATTCCTTTCCTTGCAAGCCGGAACCTTTTCTATGTTGTGGTCCGACGAGCTCAAGAGCGAGATTGCTGCCGTTCTTTTCACCTGTTGGAAAAACTGAACGGGTATTCCCTCATCAATCAACAATTATAAAGCAACTTATTGAAAATCAGAAATACCTACAGTGTATAACACGAGTATTTTGGATACAAAAGAATTAATTTCTGTGTCTCACACCGCCAAAACATTTGGAATTGCGGTCAGCTGTGTTTTTATAGAGAAAGGAATTATCTCTATTCACGTAAAAAGGGTCATCTACTGTATGTAGAAATTTCTTGTCCTGATGATGGTCTTATGATCAAATCCTTACAAGACCGAAACGTCGACTATTCAGTCCAAGTCTGCATGTGATCCATCGTATCATTTCTTGATTTTCTTCTGTTTTTAGTTGAAATCATAGTGTTATTTTGTGTTTAGCAGTCTGGACTTTCTCTTTAGATATATCAAAGGTGGAAATAACGTGTACCTTGGATATCTAATTACAACTATTTTATGTACCCTACCTAGTAAAAGTTTGATTTTGTATTTAAAAAGTTTTTGTCTTGAAAAAATAATAATCTTCAGACAACATAAAACCCTGGTTTCTTCGTATTATTTACTGTGTTAGTGTGGTAACATTGTATTTACTAGATCCTATGTGACTAATTGTCTGAATTTATTAACTCATTACAGCTACTGATTAACAACAGTTTTAGGTATTCTGATTTCTTACAACAGAGTCCTTTTACGCTGGTAAATAATAACAGAATAAAATCCCTTGCTGGTCCTCTATCTTGTATAACAAGTATTGCCCGAGCCCGCAAGGGTATATTGGGTCGCTCACCATAATATTTTGTCTAGCTTGCTAATAGGGCAATAGAATTATCGCCGCTTAGCGGCCAAAAACGGCCGCTAAGCGGTGAAAATTCCCTATCGCAACCCTTGACAATATGCCCTTATGTTTGTTATTGGCTAAGCCCAAGAATTGTGTATCATCTGTTAGCTCTTCCTAATTTGCATCATATATGCTTTTGAGATGTTTTCTCTGGCTCTATTGAATTCTGTGAATATGTAAGACTTATATATTACACTTATATAATGAAGGTCAGTTACATCGGGAAAAGGTCATGGGTATGACTCCAGGTTTAAGCTGGGTAGACTATAGGAGTATTATCTTAACTGTGGCAAACAGCAAAGACATTTGGGAAAAACTAGAACCCGCAGATAGACATACTGTTGGGAGGCCCAAACACAGAACATAGCATAACCCATCATATATAATATCTCTGCTTTTCAGTCAACAGACACTGAAATGTCGATGGAAAGTAAAAGATTGTCCTTTCTACCTACCACATTCAGACATCCAATAAACACTAAAATGGAGATCCAACAATTTATCAGAAAGATCAGATTTAACATACTTCAAAGAAAAGCAGGTGGTGGATTCAAGTGATGCAAAAGGACAAGGTAATAAATCTGCATATTGCCCTTTGACACATTTGACAAAAGAAAAAATATATTAGGACACTTTTCCAAAGAGGAATTCAAGACAACTGATTCATTGAATAAGATTATTTCAATAATTTGGTTGTCGCCAACTCTCATGTTAGTAACACAAAAATAACACAAAAAGACTATGCTGGAAAGGGTTTGGGGTCAGCCCACCTGAACCACTGGCTGGTTTGAGTCAGCCTCCTTCCACCACTGGCTTGATTATTGTGTTATGTTTTGGGACAGTCTATGCTTTTCAAGGTTCTTTACAATTTTGGCATTTAGACTTTGGACTGGTGAAAGTCAGACAAGGTATTCCATGGTAGCTTTTCCTTTTTACAGTAACTTCTCTGCCATTGGGTGCTGGTTGGCAGTTTAAATGTCCCCTACTGGGTGGTGTGGTTCTCATTCATTAAAAGCAAACATGTAGGGAGCCCCATAACCCTAAAATAACATGGGGAGGGCAAAATTAGCTAAGTGTAATTTCATACTTCTTGGGATCAATCTATTGTTGAGTTGAAGAGATCACATGATTAGTCTGGCATTCTCTGAGATTACAAAGTGTCTCATATATTCTTTGTAGACTTTATTCTCTATCCTGATATATAAATTGACACAATCCCCGAAATAATATTCCCATTTTCAATATGTGATACTTTTGTATTTTTGTTTAACCTCTTTAACATGTTTCTTTAAAAGTAAAGTACATTATATTCATATATAAATTCCACTAGTGATTTAGTGTGCTTTAAATATAATAAGTGGATCTTTTGCACGTCACTTACTGTACTCAATTTGTTTATCACATAAATTTATACATTTATAGATTTGCTCTAAATGTGAAGATTCAGTTCAGCCTACATTCAATTACAAAGCCTCATCAGATCAATAGTAAAGAGATCTACAATTCATAATAACAATAATTAAACAGTTTTAAATACAGATTGTACACACATACAGTACATAATTTTTTTGTATAAGTGTTTTATCAACACTATGTTTATTATGGGAAACTCCGAAAATCAATAATCATTTGTGTTAATACTTTGTCATGTGCATCATATATGTTTTTGAGGTAATTTGTTTGGATGGCAAAAGAAGGTGCTAGAGAATTGTGTAGATATCTGTGAATTATATTGAATTTATATCATTAAGACCAATGGCTCGTGTGAGCATATGCATAAGTATGGCAAATAGAGATACAACTTGGGTGCAATCAGAGCCCACGGAGAGACCGTGGAGAAAGGGTATTCTAAAGTTAGAACAAGGCTTAACCCACTATATTTAACATCTCCACTAAATAACCACAGACACTGTCAGTATTACATCATCAAGTTGGCTAATTATTCAATGTAACATATGCACATACTTTTCATGTTATACCAATATATAGTATACAAATTGATGTATATAGACTGAACCTTCACATGACCTCTTTAAATTATACAAAAAAAACCTATGGCTTGATTACGATCTTGTTGGATGAGATACAAATGTGACGGATATCCCATCTGCCTCATTACACTTCCATTATATCCTATTGAACTTGTGAAACGGTGGATAGGATATCCGTCATGTTTGTGATCATAATCAGGCGCTTAATATTTTTTCATTGATATTTTGTAAGTACATTGAGATTCGGTAGAGTGGTGCATTGGAAATGAGCTATGTATGTTTATTTTATAAACATATTTATACCCTGTTCATAAATGAGTCTTTCATATATCTGGATACACATACTACATCTGGGGCCAGATGTAGGAGCCCTAATACCGGTCGGAAATGGCCGATTTCGGCCGTTTCCGACCGGTATTAGAGTTTTCAGATGTAGGGGCATGTTATTTTAAGAATCGGTAATTTTACCGATTCGGTAAATATACCGATTCAGTAAAATACCGAATTGGTATATTTACCGAATCGGTAAATCCATATGTAGCTGACACTCCTAAGAGTGCCACAGGCCCTTAAGAGTCGGTATTTTACCACACAATTCTATTGTGTAGTAAAATACCGAATTCAGGTGTGCATGCACATCTGTGCATGCACACCTGTGCCATGTGGCACACAGACATGCCCTTAGGGCATGTCTGTGTGCCACATGTCACACAAGCCTGTACTTGGGGTGCTAGAGGGTGTCAAAGTGACACCCCCTGCACCCTTGCAGGATTCGGTATTTAGCGATTCGGTAAATACTGAATCGGTATTGCCCATTGATTCCTATGGGCTTCAAGGCCCATAGGAATCAATGGGCAATACCGATTCGGTATTTACCGAATCGGTAAATACCGAATCTTACAGATTCGGTATTCCTGAATTCGGAATTACCTAAATCTGCCCCCTTCCCATTTACAGACTCTTAAATACCGAATCGGTAAAATTCAGTATTTAACAGTCTGTAAATGGGAATTACCTACATCTAGGCCCTGATAGACTAATGTATACCAGATAATACTAAGGAGCTCCATTATACGAAGATACATGTTCATATATGTTTCTTTACACCAACTGGGAAGAACTAATGTGTACATATATGAAAAAGGAGGCCTTTTGTGGATACACTTAGATCTCTCATGGTGGCTTATCATAAAATTAGCAGGAGATAATATGGAAAGGTATATAACAAAGAGAACAGATTTACTGCCACTTTTCTCCTTTGAGCAACGGTGGGGAACATGGCATCCACGAGTTAAACGGCCGCGGGCTGCCGATGCGGAGAACGCTAGTCGGCGAGTGACTCCCCATCGATACATACCACTGAAAGATTGTATTGTGCCGTGCTTAATGCAGTCTCAGCGGGGGTTGGTTGGTGCAACTGCGGCCGGTTCCTGCTCTGAGGTAAAGACAGCCTGACATGGAGGAGAGCTGAGGTGCAGCTACTACGTAGCCGGGCAGCGCAAGCTCACACCTACGGTGGCAGAGCCAGCACAAGCACAAGCTTCCCAGAGGGAAGAGACAGCTGCATACACACTGCTTCCGTAGGAGTCAAGCCTGTTGCTGGATCCCAGAGAGTGAGAGAGAACTGGGGAGTCGGCAGAGGAGACCAGTGGGTGCAACGGCCCACACCTATGGAGAGGAATTCATTGGCCCCAATGCTGACATTCAGATACTTTGGGCCTCATTTATGAGGCTGTGCGTCACTTTTACGCCGCTGGTGCGTCACTTTTTGTGACGCACCAGTGGCGTAAAAAATGCACCTTGTTGCGCCATATTTACAAAGTGACGCATCTAGGTAGATGCGTCACTTTGTAAACCCCTGCGCGACATTATACCTGCGCCAGGTATAATGTATGCAAGGGGGGCGTATTGACGCAAGAAAGGTCGTAGAAGTGACGCAGTGAAATCTATGAGATTTCACTGCGTCACTTCCAGGACGCCGTTGCGTCAAAATCTTGTGCCTGCCTCACAGCAGGCGTAAGACTGACGCAGGCCCTTTCACATGGGGCTTGCCCCATGTGAAAGGACGCATTGCTGGATCTGCGTCACTTTTGTGACACACTCCAGCAATGCGTCACTTTTGCGCTTACAAATACGTCAGAAATACTGACGTATCTGTAAGTCCTTGCGCAATGATGCGTCATATTGTAAAAATGACGCATCATTGGGGTCGCAAGGAGGGCACAATGAAAAGTGACGCATCGCTGTTTTCTCGCAGCGATGCGTCACTTTTCATAAATGAGGCACCATGAATCTATTCATACACTCTGTGGTGGGGGAAGATAGAGCGTGTAAACAAAGGAGAGTGGATATGGCCATTCAGAGCTGCAGACTGGAGAACCAAGTTGGACTCTCAGCGTTGGCCCAACACATAGTGATTGTTGGTCCCAAAAACTTATCTTTCCCCTGCATGCCAGCCTGCTGCTCCGTACCGGAACAGTCCACGTGGGCCTGCCACGCTGCCTAGCGCGTCTGGGACTCCACTTCCCAGAGTCCCCAGGGGCGCCTAATTGCTGCATCATCTCTCAGCACCAGGAGGCGCTTTAAATTTCCTGCAAAAAACGGTGATGGATCAAGCCCTGATCTTTGGACTGGGTAAGAGTGGTCTGCTTAATTCAGACACTCTGTTCATCATCACCCCCTTTTCTGAATCATTTTGTCCACCATAAGCGTGGAAGGGTATACTCAGATGTGAGTCCCTTGCTCATTGCACCATCAGGATTCAAGCAAGCCGGGCCGACGACGGCTGAAATGCCAGAAACCGGTCCCCGGAAGCTTGTTTCCTTCCCAGTATAAGAATTGGCTTGGTAGTTTGGTTTGCCCTGTTCCCATCATGCACTGGGACAGGAACAGACTAATTTGCATATAGCCAGGTTCTGAGCTGGGATGGTGCAGTGAGCTAAAAAACGGTGATGGATCAAGCCCTGATCTTTGGACTGGGTAAGAGTGGTCTGCTTAATTCAGACACTCTGTTCATCACCACCCCCTTTTCTGAATCATTTTGTCAACCATAAGCGTGGAAGGGTATACTCAGATGTGAGTCCCTTGCTCATTGCACCATCAGGATTCAAGCAAGCCGGGCCGACGACGGCTGAAATGCCAGAAACCGGTCCCCGGAAGCTTGTTTCCTTCCCAGTATAAGAATTGGCTTGGTAGTTTGGTTTGCCCTGTTCCCATCATGCACTGGGACAGGAACAGACTAATTTGCATATAGCCAGGTTCTGAGCTGGGATGATGCAGTGAGCTAAAAAACGGTGATGGATCAAGCCCTGATCTTTGGACTGGGTAAGAGTGGTCTGCTTAATTCAGACACTCTGTTCATCACCACCCCCGTTTCTGAATCATTTTGTCCACCATAAGCGTGGAAGGGTATACTCAGATGTGAGTCCCTTGCTCATTGCACCATCAGGATTCAAGCAAGCCGGGCCGACGACGGCTGAAATGCCAGAAACCGGTCCCCGGAAGCTTGTTTCCTTCCCAGTATAAGAATTGGCTTGGTAGTTTGGTTTGCCCTGTTCCCATCATGCACTGGGACAGGAACAGACTAATTTGCATATAGCCAGGTTCTGAGCTGGGATGGTGCAGTGAGCTAAAAAACGGTGATGGATCAAGCCCTGATCTTTGGACTGGGTAAGAGTGGTCTGCTTAATTCAGACACTCTGTTCATCACCACCCCCTTTTCTGAATCATTTTGTCCACCATAAGCGTGGAAGGGTATACTCAGATGTGAGTCCCTTGCTCATTGCACCATCAGGATTCAAGCAATCCGGGCCGACGATGGCTGAAATGCCAGAAACCGGTCCCCGGAAGCTTGTTTCCTTCCCATTATAAGAATTGGCTTGGTAGTTTGATTTGCCCTGTTCCCATCATGCACTGGGACAGGAACAGACTAATTTGCATATAGCCAGGTTCTGAGCTGGGATGGTGCAGTGAGCTAAAAAACGGTGATGGATCAAGCCCTGATCTTTGGACTGGGTAAGAGTGGTCTGCTTAATTCAGACACTCTGTTCATCACCACCCCCTTTTCTGAATCATTTTGTCCACCATAAGCGTGGAAGGGTATACTCAGATGTGAGTCCCTTGCTCATTGCACCATCAGGATTCAAGCAAGCCGGGCCGACGACGGCTGAAATGCCAGAAACCGGTCCCCGGAAGGTTGTTTCCTACCCAGTATAAGAATTGGCTTGGTTGTTTGGTTTGCCCTGTTCCCATCATGCGCTGGGACAGGAACAGACTAATTTGCATATAGCCAGGTTCTGAGCTGGGATGGTGCAGTGAGCTAAAAAACGGTGATGGATCAAGCCCTGATCTTTGGACTGGGTAAGAGTGGTCTGCTTAATTCAGACACTCTGTTCATCACCACCCCCTTTTCTGAATCATTTTGTCCACCATAAGCGTGTAAGGGTATACTCAGATGTGAGTCCCTTGCTCATTGCACCATCAGGATTCAAGCAAGCCGGATGACGACGGCTGAAATGCCAGAAACCGGTCCCCGGAAGCTTGTTTCCTTCCCAGTATAAGAATTGGCTTGGTAGTTTGGTTTGCCCTGTTCCCATCATGCACTGGGACAGGAACAGACTAATTTGCATTTAGCCAGGTTCTGAGCTGGGATGGCGCAGTGAGCTGAAAAACGTGATGGATCAAGCCCTGATCTTTGGACTGGGTAAGAGTGGTCTGCTTAATTCAGACACTCTGTTCATCACCACCCCCTTTTCTGAATCATTTTGTCCACCATAAGCGTGGAAGGGTATACTCAGATGTGAGTCCCTTGCTCATTGCACCATCAGGATTCAAGCAAGCCGGGCCGACGACGGCTGAAATGCCAGAAACCGGTCCCCGGAAGCTTGTTTCCTTCCCAGTATAAGAATTGGCTTGGTAGTTTAGTTTGCCCTGTTCCCATCATGCACTGGGACAGGAACAGACTAATTTGCATATAGCCAGGTTCTGAGCTGGGATGGTGCAGTGAGCTAAAAAACGGTGATGGATCAAGCCCTGATCTTTGGACTGGGTAAGAGTGGTCTGCTTAATTCAGACACTCTGTTCATCACCACCCCCTTTTCTGAATTAAATTTCCTGCAGGGCTGCCGCAGCGCCCCGCCCCGTGCCAGGAAGAGGCGGGGCCACACCATTTGGCTCTGGGTTCATACCTGTTGCACGAGTCATTAGCAAATGGCAGCAAAACAGAGATCAGGAGTCGCTAAGCTTACAACCCCAAAGACATTGGGGACATCAACACTAGATGGATATCTACTTCGAGCAACGAAGGCGATAGAAAAGGAGATACAAACAGCAGAAAGAAGGCTGTCAATAGAAGGTGGTTGTCTAACTGATAACATCCTAGCGGAAACAGGTACTATTAATACAAATGAGGTTATCACTGTTGGTGACTTACTTAATAAATCTTCATCACTCCCTATATTGGACCTGGAGTCAATGCACAGCCAGGGGACTCCAGAACAGGCACCTGCCCAATTAGAAAACATTATGGTCATGAAAAAAAGGAGAAAGACTAAACATCTTAAACCCTCCTGTTCTACCCACAACAGGTCAAAGAAAAACAGTAAAGGCCTAACTGTGGCTACCGGGGATGGGCCCCAGACCCAGAGCAAGTTTATCGACAAAACTAAGAATGCAGCGCTTCCCCCCTCCAACTCTCATGAGATGCTAATATGCCTCTTGGAAGAAACTTTGGCAAGAACTCTCTCTCCATTAATTTCGAGACTGGAAAAATTAGAGGCTGATATTGATCTGTTGTTAAATGCTGTAACAGGGATCAGGGTGGGAATGGAATGGGAGCGAAAAGCCGGGTACAATAGGAGGGTGGGTGCAGAAGACGCTCTACTAACACATCATGACCATCGCAAAAGGGGGACGGAAGCTAGGGATCAAACCACCAGTCACTTGGAGCTGTCCACTGGTGCTATGGCTAGAACGGAAACAGAACCGTATTAAAGAAAGCCCTAGAAACAGGCAGCGGGTCAAACCACCCAGCAAGCGAAAGGGAAAAAAACGTACCACCTGTTGGCCTGGGAGTGAGGGAGGAAAGCATTGCACCTGTAGGAAAACCTCCGTTAGCCAATCTGAAATCTGGTCTAGTTGGAGGCGATGATAAAATTACACTGCACCTCCCATCCGAATGTTACCTGTATGTAGTAGTGCTAACTAATGTTTCACCACTCTCAGAAAACTACAAGGAATACCATGCGGGGCTTAAGAATAAGGTGTGCCACTGGTTGGCTCAAAATGTGGATCTATCATCGTTTACTTTGGAGACATTTTGCTTGTAAGAAGGATTGGGTGGGTTGGCCCAATGTCTAAGAAATCCAAGGGGGATTGCATTGTAATTAGTTGTAGATCCCGGTCGCTAACAAAATGGTATGGCACTAGCAAATCAAAGCTTAGGACAAGGCCTCAAACTATTGCCATTGGCCTACTTTTATAGGAATCTAGCACCAAATGAGGGGGCATTGATGATGAGTAGGCACGGCACCTTGCATGAAGCCATTAACCGAGGGACCAGGGGTCTTGAACTCAGAAACAGATACCAGCCACTCTCAAATCTAGATGATCTAGATTGACTCAATGGAGCTCCTAGACAGATGTTAGGTGAAGGCAAGCGACTTATTGCAATAAATGGGGCACAACCAAATGAACGGGTAAAGGATAATTTAAGCCATTCTAGTATAATTGCCCAGCCTAATATTTATCCCGAGGATGAGGGAAATCAACTAAATAACAGTGATCCCCAGATAAATATTGCAAATTTTAGTGATTTAATAATTCTGTCTTGGAATGTGGTGGGTATCAATTCAAAGCTTAATGATCCTGACTGGTGCAGTTTTATTGATAAATTCCATATATGCTTATTACAGGAGACCTGGGCAGTAGAGAAAGTGTATAAAATGGATTTTAGCACCTTTAGTATTGAGGCAAAGAAGGGACCAATGGGCCGCCCTGTAGGGGGCCTACTGATATGGGTGAAAAATTTGCTTATAGGGAAAATTAAAAGCCTCAGTCTGGGATGCGAAGACATACTTGGGTTGAAAATATCTCTCCCCTCGGGGATTGCCCCCTTAAAAATCCTGAATGTATACAACCGGCCGAGTAGTCCACATAGGCCCTCTGAAACACTTATATCCAGGAACTTGTCGGAGAGGGGGATGAAGCAAGAGGAATCCTGAAATTGGAAATTCCACCAATAAAAAAGTGTACTAGGGCAGTTCAACAAGTAAATTCTCTGACCATTGACCATGAGTTACGTGCCTGCAATGGTAGGACTGTCTCTGATAGGAGAGCCGGGTTTACCTTTAAGAGAGGGGCATGTAAAACCAGAATCGACAATTTTTTTGTCGATATTGAACTTTGGGGAAACATAAAAGATATGGTGGTTGTAGATAGGAACGACAGTGACCATAACGCTGTATTTTTAACAATGTTTATATATGTTGGATTGTCACGGTCCTACATCACAAAATAATGCTCCAATGATCACAAGTAATAACGAGAGAAGTGTTAAATGGCCGATGATCCTTTTAGACCAAACGGACCTCCCAAAAATCTATAAAAGGGTAGAGCTAGCCCTAATGGAACTAGCCCCAGCAAATGAGATTAGGGCCGATCCTCTGCTCGTATTTAGGGAACTAAATGATGCCATAAAATCAATTTTTTGTAAAATAAACAACAATATTCTCCCCTGTAAGTACACTAAGCCATGGTATAATCATTCATGTAGACAGGCTAAGGAAACCCTAATGAAGGCGGTAAAGACCAAATCCTTAGACAGCATAAGAGCTTCCTGGAAAAACTATCTTTGCAGTCAGCAAAATGCTAGAAAAGATTGGGAGGCTGAGAAATGGAGAGTCCTTGTGGAAGCCTCAAAGATGAGGAACAGTCAAACATTTTGCCACTTAATGGCGAAAGGCTCTGGCAGCTTGAAAACAGAAAATAGTTTCCACTTGCAGCCCTTAAACTGGGAGGAGTATTTTGGGAGACTGTATGTAAGCCCGAGGGGGGAGGAAAAAATTGATACCCTGGAAACACCGCTCCTTTTGCCGCCAAGGGAAGAAATATCCATGACAGTTGAGGAGACTATTTTGGCTATAAACTCAATCAAGAAAGGAAAGGCACCTGGCTTGGACAAACTGCCAGGAGATATGTATAGGGCAGAGCCTGAAAGATGGGGGGTATTACTAACAAGAGTTTTAAACGCCATCCTGGAAGGGAGTGAGATCCCATTGTCCTGGAGGGGCGCTGAAATTATCCCCATTTTCAAGAAGGGAGAAAAGGGCTCTCCTGAAAATTACAGACCCATCAGCCTCATTGATATCTCCCAAAAAATCTTTGGGAAGGTTATATTAGCCAGAATCCAACAGTGGATGGAGAATAATCATGTACTCTCCAATCTCCAGGCGGCCTTCAGGGAGTCCACGAGCACAATGGATCAGGTCCTCAGATTCCTTATGTTAATCTGGAAGGAAGTGGTTATTAATAGAGGTCACCTGTATGTTGTGTTTGTGGACCTAAAAACAGCTTTTGATTCTATTGATAGAACTCAACTGTGGTCCGTCCTGAGAGATACAGGTCTACCACCATACCTGCTTAATATCCTGGTGCGCCTGCATGTAAATCATTTCACAACGGTTAGGTGGAATTCGAATGGTCTCACGGGCAACATAAATATCCAAAAAGGTGTCCGCCAGGGATGTGTCCTGGCCCCTACTTTATTTACACTTTTCGTAAATAGAGTTATAGATGAGCTTTTCAATTGTGATGGAGATCCTCCAAAAATGGCGGGCAGAATTGTTCCCTGCTTGCTATTTGCGGATGACACCGTATTGATTGCAAGAACACCAAGGGGAATCCAAAACCTCCTCAATAGATTTGAGGGGGCCTGCAACTCTAGGGGGCTTGAAATCAACTGTAGTAAGACCAAATATATGGTGTTCAACCCCTACAAGCACCAAAAGGGAAAGTGGCTTCTTAATTCCCAAAGTTTGGAACGGGTAAAATCTTTTGATTATCTCGGGGTCCGAATTAGTGAAAATCTTGCTTGGTCTGACCAAATAGAAAAGAGCACCTTAACACTCCAACACGTAGATAGTGCAATAAACAAGAGGGTCAGAGCTTCTCCATATAGGCCAATATCCCCACTGATAGAATTGCACAGAGTAAAAGGGCTAGGTGCAGCGCTCTACAGAGCGGAACTTTGGAGGTTGGAAAACCTAAAAGGCCTAGTTTGAGTGGAAAATAGGTTCATTAGGATAATTTTAAATCTTCCTATGAATAACCCTCTTTTAACCTTGAGATTGGATCTTGGCCTTAGATCCATTGCCCATTTTGCGATCTTGAGGGTACTAATTTTCTGGATTAGGATTTGGGTTAACAACTCTCAAGTCCCTCAGAGAAGCTGCTTGACTGAGCTAATTAACCTACACAAAATGAATGGGCGTGTTAAATGGCTTGAAGGGATTAGAGATTGGTTTTTTAAACCAAATATGGGTTTTGTTTGGGATTCTCCAGAAGGTATCAAGAAAGAGATGGTTTCCACATTAAAAAAGAGGTTCTGGGATTTCCAAGACCAGTGTAATATAAATCGGAGTGCTCATGGCACATTGACCTCTGCCTTTCCTGAAATAAAACCCAGTTATAGTTTCAAACTGTTCCTTGATGAGGTTGAACCATCCCAGGCGAGAATGCTGTTTTTACAATTTAGGTATGGCACTCTGCCTTTAAATTCAGTTAAGAGTAAATGGGGACATGATTTACTTTCCTCGACATGCCCTATGTGTGATTCTGCCATAGAGACTAGTAACTATTTTATTCTTTACTGTATAGCTTATGCAGACTACCATAGGAATTGGATTGCACCAATTTGTCGCTTGCTATCATGTCGAAGCCCAGTAGATGCAATGAGAATTTTTAAATCAGAGACGACTAGATGGTTGGTTTTTGCGCTCTCGAGATTTCTGCTATATGCTTGGTGGAGGAGAGCCAAGACTATCAAAAACTGCCTAGCTGATAAATTGTTATTATGAACTGAAGGAAAAAAAAGCATGTGATGAAAGGAAAACGAATCATGATTAACACTATATTAAGTAATGCATTTTTGCTTGTGAATATGTTACAAGGATCATGTTTTGATAGCTCTTTTAAATTCTTACGGAGGTATCACTCCTTCTTAATTCCTAATTCTTTTTATGAACTAAATGGTTTTTTATTATGATCTGTGATGTTTGTTCTATTTACTTGTTATGGTCATAAAAATGATCGAATACATTTACTTACTATAACAAAAAGATGAGCCTCAAATGCATATCACGCCACTTGATACACCATTAGCATTAAATAATATTTTCTTTGTTCAACATGTCACCTGCTGTAACATGATTTTGCTCCATCAAGGTGTGGAGTAAACTATTTCCCTTGTTGAGCTTTTATTATATAATGTCTGCTACTAGTAATATGCCTGACAATCTTTTTTTTTCTTTTCCTTTCTTCTACACACAAATATTATCCTTTACATAATAAATGTTTCATTTAGTTTTAATATAGGTATAAATGAACCAACTTTTTGCTGTTACTTGTGGTTGAGCCACTAAATGTTGGTACTATTTTTGCTTTCAGCATTGTGCCATGTTTTGATTTAAACACTGTTCCAACGCAAACTAGTCAAAATCATGCTGTCCACCCACAGAATATTATACACTTTGGATTAAAGGTATAGGTTGCAATGGTGGAAACAGCAAGGCACCAAGCTCCTCCTGTCATAAGTCAGGAGAAAAGAGCCAAAGGTTGTAACTTATCCAAGGTGAAAGGATTCGCTAATGAGATATCCAAACTGCTTGAGGAAACAAACAATAAGCACATAGCAGAAATTAACAGATCACAATGGAATAGTTCACAAGGAACTCTATTGTGAAAAATCAAGGTGAAAAGTGAATAACAAATGGGTGATGAGCTAGATGAACAATCAGGGAATAAAATGCTTTGCTCTACATCATGCCTTAGAGTGCTGAGTTTTATATACTTAAAACAGGAAATGTGTCATAAGAGGAAACTCTACTACACTGTGAATAGAATATTCCATTAACTCCCAGTGGACTGTGTGATCATCATCTTGGATATGGCATCCTATAAGGTCAATCCCTATCCTTAATTGAAAATTAATGACATGCGTACTTCCATGAAGAAGACCAAGTTTGACATTCTCCATGCCATGCGGTATTTAGGAATCCTGCAGTCATCACCTGCACTCTATACGCCTCCCAATCTGCAAAGGAAAACTCCAGGTCCCTGCAGGCAAAGAGCACTGAAGTGCCTCATGCATTCTGAAGGCCTCACACTTCACATGATACGGTGTACAGGACTGTGGTTCACTGTAGCACCCGGAGATTTCCTATCCTGCATGGTTTTAGGTAAGCTCCTGTTCCTTATACTATTGTGTGCACAGAGGTAATAGTAAGCTCTTTGTTGTCTTCAGGATGGCTCGAGTCTAATCTGGGCATGGAGTGAAGAAGCTTCTTACCAGGACCACTCATTTAGAGGATAACCCTTCAACTGGATCAAGAATTGAAGGCTTCTTTGAATGATTGAGAATCACAAATCTCTTGAACTTAATATACACGTTATGCTTGTACAAATATTGGTGGAGGATCAGGGACAAGACTGGACTGGTCGTACCATGCAATGAACAAATCCTCGAGAGGCTGGAAGGGTGGTGGGCGGTTTATGCAGCAGTGGGGGCTGCTATGTGACTTAGGGCTGATTTTGCAGCGGTGCTGCAATATCGGCCCCCAGTTAACAAAAGCAGCAATTAAATATTTGAAACCTCCCGGACCTAGGAAGTGCTTCCCCACGGGCTGTTCTGGAAAACTGCCAGGGCTGCTGTGGGTTCCCAATCGGGCCCTGATCAGGAAGATTGAAGTCAATATTTGGATCAGGTATGTATGGATTCAGTTGAGAGGAATGAAGAAAACATTGAAATTCCAAACATGGGGTAACTTCAACTGGGAAGCTGCAGGATCAACTTGGTGACTTATCACAAATTGCACTAAAATTGCTCTTAAAATACAATTGCTAAGTTAAGAACTGGGAGAAAATGAGCTGACAGGCAAACCTTCTTCCTACAAAAAAAACACATCTTCATATACCAGGATACTGTATTATTATGATCTTAGAATGATGTAAAGTTTCTTAAACAAGTTGCCTGTGTGTTTTCAACTGACTAAACTATTTAGTAGCAGCAAGCATGAAAGGAACAATTTGAGAAGATGGAATAATTGACTGCTAGGACCCTTGTATGAAAAATAATTGTGATACTCTAGTACAGGCTTATCCAACAAGTAGCTTGTGAACACTGTGCCTTTTATTTAACTGTAAATATCTTCGGCGATGGTAAAAAATTGGTATTTTTTCCAAATGTGTCTACAATCACCATTATCACACTTGAAACTTCAGAAAGTGGAAGTGCTGTGTTAAAATCTTGCAAGATCATATGCCACGGTTCAGAGACCACTGGTAAGGGCTACAATTATCCAAAAGGCTTTCAAAGCAAGGATTTACATTGAGCACACACAGAGCAAGTACGAACGCTTGAACATCAGCAGGGCCGTTTCTAGGTGTTTTGCCGCCCTAGGCGAGAATTGAAAAATGCCACCCCCTCCCTTTTTCTACCATCACTCTCTCCCCCGTCATCCAGGCTAGAAGAATAAATCCATTAGATATAAAAGAACTTGTATTAAACATTAAACAATAAAACACATCAAACATGAAGTAAGTAAATAAGCACTGTTCATGATATTTGAAGGGGTGTGGAATGTAATAAAATATCTACTTGTCCATGGGACAGGTTGCTTCATAAATCGACTTGTCCTGTAACAAAATCCACTTGTCCCTTTGGTGCCATAGTGCAGCGACAAATTTTGGCTGCAATCTCATGATATAAGAGCTGTGATAGCCGCCTGGCCTCCAAAATGAAAGTGGTCCCCATTAGTTAATTACATACCTTAAAAAGTGTCCCAAGTTTGGATATTGGAGCAGTGTTAAACTTGTAAAGACATACCGCACAAGTGTTTTGCACGGTATCAAAGACTGCTTAGATCTGAGCTTACTGCAATCTACTGAAAAATCATGCACAGCAGGCCATAAAACAGGTCCATAAACTGACCAGTCAGGCCAGACCACCAGACACCGCCTGATTGCCCTATATGGCCAGTCTGACCCCGATCAATGTTCTCTTTTAAAAACATACTTTTCATGTTTCTTTAATATTTGACCTCCGAGCATTGCATCAAGAAAAAATCTGTGGAGTGTTGCAAATATTTCCTCTATAAAACTGTCGCGATTGTTACAGTTCCTACCCAATGTTTGTTCAGAATTGGTCATGTAGGTTTACACATTAAAAATGGGAGTTTTGAAACAAAAAAGATTGCCACAATCTGTGCAGTTTCGTGATCTGTTATCAAAAGTGTGTTAAAGCTAACTTGCAAGAAAAGGGAACATACACTTTCAGAACCAAAGGGTAAATACTGGAGGAATAACTATGCAATCGCATTGATGTAGCAAAAGGGGGACGCTGCGAATTTAGTAGGCTAATAATTTGGGAATGAACCGAGACTAAACTTGCGTAATAAAAATGTTGCACGCCTCCAAAGAAGTTTTCCAGACGTCATGCCACCATCAGACATATAGGATACTATTAGAATTATTTTTTTCCCCCAGAAAATTCTTTCTACTCAGTTAAGATACCTTTACCAAGTTTCCCTTGAAAGGAACCGTTTATTTAATCTGCAGAAGCCCCGTCGTGTATCTATGGGAAGCCTGCGAGCTCACTCTGAGAAGTGCAGGCTATCCTGGCCACCTCCGAATCACGCTCGCGAAGACTTTTATGGCAGTGCGTTTCCTGAAATGATGTACAATAACGGGCTTGGTAATGTTAAGCATTTCTAAAAGAATTCCTGGCTTGGGATTTGTCGAAATATGTCTCAGCCAGACATGTTCTGCAAACCCCATCTACTCTTCGTGTACTTATTACAGAGCCATTAGTTTGACAAAAGATGCATACACAGCTTCAATAAGAGAGACATTTTGGCACATTTAATAATTATATTTGAAATATATATACCAGGAAATGGTGCTTTTATGAGTGAACAACATTATTACTACATGTAGTGCATGCAATGCATCCGATCCATTCCATTATATCCGACCGAAATATATATTTATATATTTATTTTCACAGCCAGCGGCCTTCGCTGACTGTGTGACTCACCGGGCGGCTGGTGCACTGCTCAGTGCAAGACTCAAGTCACGTCCCCACGACCCACCACGGCAGGGCTGTGGCTGATTGCAGGCTCGTGGTGCCAGGGTCGGAGTGGAGACAGTAAAAAAAGAGGGCCGGAGACGGAGTCGGGACCGGTCCGGACGGGACAAAAAGACTGTGTGGCACTGTGGTATTTAATTCACGGCCATCACAGGGCACTAGAGCAGTGCCGCCAGGCCAGCCGACACAGTCCGTCGCCCGCGCGCGCGGCGCGCCGAGAGATGGTAGCACGGTGGCACTGCACGTGTGCGCCGTGCACGTCACCGTCACTGGGCTGCCTCCCTGGCTGAAGCACTGCTCACGGATAGGCCACAATTGTTTCCCAGGGCCGTCATTGGTAGCGCTATCCAGCGCTACAAGATTGACGGCCCTGGGGACCCACTCTAGTGTGTCCCGACCCGCTCCAGTCCACGCGCCACCACTAATTTAGGGTGCACGCCGCCCTGCCCCTGCCGCCACTATTCTAGGGTGTGCCACGCTCGGCTCTAAAGTGCGCATTTGCGCAACATGATCAGATTGATGTCACAGCAATAATTAGCAAGCAAACAGCAGGTGCGCATGTTAGATGTGAACACATCTAACATGGGCTTCGATTGGAATTCATAGAGCATATTATCAAGGCCATTATTGCCGCTTTATCGGCAGTTTCCTGCCGATAAAAGCGGCGATAATGTATCGCCTGTCCTTGATAATATGCCCCTTAGTTTTGTTACCTATGTAGATTACCTCTAAACATATATGATGCACATAAAGAAGTGTTAGCACAGGATGATTTTAGGAGTAGACAATAACAAACAGTGTTGGTAGGACACTAATATAAACAAAATACATTTTAAACATGTATGTAAAATGTGTAATGAACTACATTGTAATTAAATTAAGGACACAGTTGGATGCAATCTACAAATAAATATGATCAAATAATAGAGTACAGCAAGCGAATAAATGGGAATATATTTTCTCATTGTGATACAGATTATCCTATTACAATTAAGCCACACTAAAACAATAGTGTCTTAGTTAAGCAAAGATATAACAGGACTTTTTAAATAAATAGGATGTACTTTTTTTTATAAATGCATTATCGAGGTGAAAATACACTAAAAGTTATATAATGTACATACTAGTATTATTGCTTTCCTTGACTATGTCATAAAGTATACAGAGAATAATTGATACACCTTATCAACCTCAAAGATCATAAGTCGAATCCTGTGACTGCTCCATATCATTGATAAATCGATCCCTTGAATGATAGAATGGCATTTAGCTAATATTGTGGTTTTCATTTATGTTTCATTATCATCTTACCACAATGACCCTTTGCATAGAGCTGAACACCATAACACTTCACCATCATATCCTGGCTCAGATCAGAGTCTGAAGTGGCAGGTTCACCTTGTCTCCAGCCTGCTTCCAGTGGCCTGCAGGGAACTGATGTTCATTTCCCAGGCCTTATTTCGTTCGCCTCCCGCCTGGGTCAGCGAGGTGCTTCAGCCCCTTCACCTCACTCTTCTGACTGCTATTTGTGACCCGAAACAGAACAGAAATATCTCAGATGCATCAAAATCTGCCTAGTAAGGAATGGTTTATGCTCTATTTAGGTCCAGAGTGGTCACACATTAGCACAAATAGTTTCCTCAAGCCAGAGAAGCTGTCATAGCTGAACCCACAGAATTCTGGGCCTTGCCCCACTGTGACGGGCTACAATTGCTTGAGCCTCATGGAGCCAATGAAAGAATAAATGAGTGGATCTTTAAAGCTCACACCATTTGGGACTCGCTGCTGGTGGTGCACCAGGACGTCAGACAGCCCTATCCTCAACAATACATTGCTCACCTGCTGCACTACAGAGCCAGCACCAGAAGAGATGAGAGGAGCTTTCAAATAGGGGATCAATATTATGTATGAGCCATCAAAATGTGAAAACCCCGACTATCACTAGGGCCATCACCTGTTTGATGAACTCCTCTGTTTACAAGCAAAGGTGCATTCATTAGCCACGAGCTATGGCCAAGCAGCTGCTGAGTTGAGAGTGGTTCTAGCAACTACTCTTGGGATATGCAGCAGCCACAGTTTTGAGCCTTGGGGAGAGCTGGTGTTTCACTGCACATTATGAATGTACATGTTTTTTACTTTGGTGGGATTCCTCATGGGAGGTGCTAAGCAATTCCATTCCAAGATGGCAACCATAATCAATTTGCCCCTGGAAAATGTGAGTACAAGCACAGAGGAACAGTGGACCTGAAACAGTTTTCAGGTGGGGGTGCTACCATCAATCTTATATCACTAAAGTCATAAAGGTTGTGAAAAATCCAAATGTCACACAAAGAACAAGTGTAGCAAATGAGCCACACTCATTCAGCATGAGACCGGTATTGGTGTAATACGTAGCTTGTATTGCTTTTTTGAAAAAATATATTATAAAAGCAGGGTGTGGCACCTTAATGTCTTTTACAGATATCACATTTCCCATTGAAATGGTCAATACATTTGTACAGCCATGCAGTCAATAATATGCGGAAATAGAGTTTCAGTAGATATTTATTGCCTGTGCATCACCAAGAAAAGTGTTTTGATTTATTTTAATCCTACTTAAAACTTTCTTTCCATCACAGTTCAGAATTACAAAAAAAAAATCTTTGTGTAGTTTGCTAATGGCTGATGCATTTTGAAATATTTCTACAGTTCGCTTACAGGTATTTAAATGTTGTTTTGTGTTAGAATACAATTGAATTTCAACAGCCTTTCTTTTCACACTCCCTTTACAATAGCAAGATTGTCATGTTCTTCACTTTATAAACTTCTCTCGCTTTGCAGTCAGTGAAAGAAATGGAAAGTAAAACGCCAATCTCCATGGTAGCAGAATGGGCAGCAAGACATAGCCAGACATTTAACCTGTGTCTTGGAAAGCACAACAAATCTGCTAAGATCAAACAGAAATGTAAAGGTCTCTTTAATGCTCATTCACCTCCTGAACTCCAGCATGGCTATTTTGGATGTGCTGCAGCACTGCGCGCCCCTACCTCCTGTGCCTATGCAGAGGAATAGAAATGCTATTGGCTAAAGTCTGCCGATTAGAATGACGATTTGAAATAAAATAGAGCTATTAACATTACTGGTCAATTTCAGAAGGAAGTCAGCGCAATGATATGCTATGCTATTGACATTTGTATAGGGCACATTCTGCCATTAATGAGGCTGGCCTCCTAGGGCTGTTGCGAGTGCCATGCTTGCTATTCAAAAGTTTTCATCTAGTAAGTCTTGCTAAGAACTGGAAGGACCACTTCACTGAAAGAGAGAGAGAGAGAGAGAGAGAGAGAGAGAGAGATAGAGAGAGACAGTGTGTGTGTCCTGTACAAAGATGCATAGGTGGTGAGTGATTACATTTATAGATAAATGGATAATTAAACACATTGAAGAGGCGGGCCAGACCTCCTGTCTTGCCAGTGCTTGTATTTGGCATTATTGCTTATGCTATGGTTGAGGCACAACTAAATTCAATTGATAATGTTCGTCTCGTTCTTCTCATTTTTTTTGTTAATCCAGTCTCCTCCTGGAAAAGTGAAGGATGCTGTGATGGTGGCCATTGATGCAGGATATCGCCACTTCGATGGTGCCTTTGTCTATCAGAATGAGCAAGAAGTTGGGGAAGGAATTTGTCAGAAAATCCAGGAGGGTGTTGTTAAACGAGAAGATTTGTTTGTCGTCAGCAAGGTACTGTTTTGAAGGAGACTTCAAACTCTTGAGGGCAAGTTACACATTTCTCCATAAAGCTGATTATAAATGTTTGTAGTTTGGGAGTTATCATGAGGGATGGGAATCCATATTTCATATCGTTTTTGACAAAGTTAAGACCTGACTAAATGTGAATAATATTTTTGATAAGCTAGTACATACTCTAAATGGATCCCCTACAGAATACCGGGAAAAGTCTCAGAAGCATTTAGGAGTTTTGGAAGTAGTCTGTTTTATGCCCTGTTACATGCCTTTGTGAATTTGTCCTGAAATGTCAAATTTCCTAATACAAAAAAATGTAAAGCTTCTATAGTCCTTTTATATCTACCACACATAAATTAATACAGTCCAAATATTTGGATTTTATTTACACTTTAGTTGTCACAAAGATACGTTTGAGTCCCTAAAAGAGTACTACAGGAGTAATACTTTCCCTACTCCAGAATTTCTTTGTAAATAGTCCCTAAAATACTGCCACCTCTACATGTGCCAGAATGCTGTTCAGTGCAGTTGGCCTGAGAAGGAACCTGCCTTTCTTGCACCTCGGTCGAAAACTGCCTGTATAGATGTTTCTTCAACAAAGATTAACTGAATTTATGGCTTAAACTAGTTGGATTATTCCCATTAACCCAGATATTTCAAACCCCAAGCATTTTAAACATAACATGCTCAATTTAGAGTTCTGTGGACAGGAAATATTTATGTCAATATTTACAGGAATTTTATGTCTATGCGTATGTGAGTGTGTCATAGCTACTTGCTGTCACCAGGACTTTATATTGATGACCATCAATGAAATTTTGTAGATTATTCTAGTCCTGAGCACACACATCTGTATTCACCCTGTTTGTAGTCATGGATGGAGTACTGTTTTATTGGAATCTCATACTTGCCAACCCTACTGATTTAGGCGGTAGCCTTCTGCTTTTACTGCATCATTTCACACCTACTCATTTGTGTGTGACATCAGACTGCTTTTTATGACACAAGGCCAGGCCTTGGCAATTGGCAATTCTGGTCCCTTGTAACAAAAAACACCCAAGGCAGTTCACACACCTTCGAAAGTCCTTATAGTGACTTGTTGGCTATTCTGAACAGATCATGAAATTCCAACTTTACAGTGAAAGTGGTAGGGCACAGAGGACCGCACCTGTCTGACTACAGACCTTCTTTTTTCTCTTCAGACCACAGCCATGGATGCATAGCTTTCTCTTGGCGTATGCCTGGCATTTCCATGATTATAGAATTTTGCGTGACATTTCTGTCATGTATGACACTTTGAGTGACATTTGACCACACACCAAACAGCTAAACAGATATTGCAAGGTCATTTTAAGAAAACCTCTTTAGTGTATTAAAGAGCTTAGAAATGACCTAAAATCAATCAGAATTCATCAAACGTGACTTGGCAAGGTCACTAACATCCTTCGTTTTACCTGCATGACCACTTTGGAAACCTTACAGATGCCTTAAATAAATATGATTTAGAGTTTGGTGGACAGGTTATTCCATCGCAAATGCAGAAAGTCTGCCACCAAACCTTTGGTCTGCCTGCCTCCTTTAGAGAAGAGTGGACCTTAAGAATTCTATGGACAGAGCCCTCCTTAGCTCCGTCAATGGAATACTTCCTTCAATGGCCTAATGGAGCAAGCACCGTTGAAGAAAGGACATTACATTGTTCACCTATTTATGGTTAACAGGGTAGTTCCTTTTTTCTGTTCCATCACTGCCAGGAAAAATCTGTTAAAACAACAAAGGGTTTAATTGTGGAGGTTAAAAGATCATTTATACATTTGACACTAAAAATGTGTCCAGCTTGTTCTAAACAACCAATAATCGCAAGCTTATGACCAGGGAATCAGTTTACTGATAGGTTTAGCTTTGTTCCTGCTGCGCTCATAAAGCGGACAAGGCTGCAGGCTAGCTGAATGTCTCCTCTTTCAAAGCAAGCTTTTACTGCCTGTCTGCATGATCAAATCTGTCTTTCCTTCAGGGCAGGTTTTAATAATGATCTTTGTTCCTTATCTAAGCCCTTACAGATGCACAGTAAATGTAGTACATCCTCTTTGGCATCATGCAATAGTCTACACAGTGTTGTTGCATCTGTTCATTTCCATGGTGGGAGGTGCCGCATTGCTGGTAGGATTCCCAGTCTCAGATGCAGGAATTTTTCCTTCACTGCTCTCGAAACACCTATACCAAGGTATGTTTGTGGCAGGCACCTGGAATAGCTCTGAATAACAAACCAGCCATGGGCCCTCCCATTTAGTGCAGCTTTGTCTTCTCCAAGGGACAGTATCTTTACTGATTTGTTTACTAGTTTCTTGAAACTTTTATGAGACCCAATTGTTTCCCAAAGGTCCTGTAGGGCAAGTGTGCTTATGGCTGATTGAAGGTAGGCCATGGCCAGGAAAAATCTGGATGAGATGCACAGGAAAACCAATGACCGGCCAGGATTTGGGGGGGTCTAATCAGACTATCAGAGTTTGTTATAAAAAAACATAAAATTTTTACTAGTTTGGTGAAAGGCCATCAATTCCAGTGGCTGACGTTCACCTACATTTTCTTACATTGAAGGAAACAGTCTGTTGGCGGTTCCTTTCAACTGTACAGAGATGATGCCCGAACCAGCTGTCATTTGTTATTTTGGTTAGCAGAGTACCCTCTGGATAGTCGCAGTAATGTCCTCTGCTATCCCAATGAACACTACTCCATCTGCTTGACTTTAAAATCAGGCCCTACGTTTGTTAAAGTCTCATGTCCTACTTTCTGTTTCATATCATTAACTTCATAACACAAGACCAGGGATAGAAATGCCAAAACCAGGGATCCCAACAAGCAGCACTTAGGTTGCAGTTAGATCACATTATTGACGTCCATGACCACATTTACACCTTGGATTCAGGCACTGGACCTATAATATATCATCTCTTCTGTTTGGTCAGCGGCCGATAAAATAGACATTTCTTGACACAAAGTGGAATATTCTTTTCTGTCCGCTTTTGTGCTGAGAGGACTCATTATAATTCAGCATTTCAGTAACATTTCATATACACTCTTTATATGTCCAATTGTATTTATTTATACATTTCACATACATCTTCATGATGTTGCCAAGCAGTAATAGGCAAATCAGTCATTTCGACATCAACGTTCCACCCAAATTCACACTATAATCACGTTCAGCTGGTTCACCCCATGAAAACAATAATTGTAATAACTGCTCAGTTTCACTTGCTCTACACATGTGCATATCTTTGTGACTTGTAGACGGTCTAGTTGTTTTCATAGAATGTTAGAAAGTTTGGGAAGGTAAACAGTCCTGTGGGTGGTTTCATTCTAGACATTCTGTTTTATTCTCTAAGAAACGCCTCTCTGGCCTTTAAATTTATTTTTATAGGAGCTTGTAGCAGCAGGGTTGTTTCAGTGGTGTATTGCCTCCAGGTGCGTTATTTTTTATTATTATTATTATTTAAGAGTTTTATATAGCGTGGCTAGACCCGGAGGTATCAGAGCGCATTACATGAGGTTCCACAAAATTACAAGATTACATCAGTTCCAATTTACATTAGGTGCTAGACAAACAATTACAAGAGCATAGAAAATGAGATAAGTGAAGTGTAGAGGGGAAGGGGGTAAGGGTAAAGGGGTGGGAGGGAGATACGGCAGAAAGACGAAGGAAAGTCAGTCCAAAGTCCGGCTGGGTAGGTAACGGTCGAGGGGGAAGTCCCAAAACCCATCTCCTCTATAGCTATCAGGTAGCTCCACCGGGCTTTGGCCAAATAGCAAGGTCTCAATGGGAAACATTTAAAGAACATGGAGGGCAAAAGAAATGGAGCGTAGAGGGGAGGGGACAGGGAAGGTGAGAAAGGGAGGATAGGGGAAGAGACAACAAGGAGAGACGAAATGAGGTCTGTCTCAAGGCCGACTGGGTAGGTGACGACCAAGGAGGGAGTCCACGACCCATCTCCCCTATAGCTAAACCAGGTAGCTCCATCAGGCATTTTCTGGATTGTTATTACTATATGGCCCTGAACACTTCATGTTTTAAGGTGACAGTAAGTAAAATCAATATGTCTATTCCAATTGGAAAACATTTGAATGGGTAGAAAGGGTGCTTCGAAACATTACTTTTTAACCCTTTGGATGCCCACACACTGACACACCCGGTTACTCAGTAACTAGGTGAACGTTTTTCACAGAGAGTTAAAATACATACACAGCCACAGAACAGGAAGAAGGCTAGGTTGTATTCAAGGTACCTATGTACCACAAGCCAAGGGTTCAATATAATTTAATTATATTTTGTATATAGAAATTACACATTCATATACAATTACTTATGCATGCGAATTTGCATTTAGAAATTCATTTCTTAGGACGTTATAATATGTTTATGTTTTACCCAGGCCATGACTTCTAAGTCACCACTTTATGTATGGTTTCTATAGTGCCTGTTTAGCACGGCAAGACCTGTTTCCACCATCGCCTATAGCCACACTTTTTTATGCGCGAGAATGACTTGCTCATGCAAAATGACAGAAATCCCCCACCCATGACTCAGAGGTGAGATACATTGGCAGAAAATTCACATTGCTGCCTGCAGAAGTGACACTGAAGTGGTCAGAGCATAAAAATGTATACTTTAGTTCTGCGTTGGTAATTGGTAAGTGTGTCGCAGTGACTCTTCCTCAGGGATTGTCATAGGAATGATCAGGGAAATGCACTGGAATTGCAAATAACACCAACAAAGTCTAAAACGTGTGGCTGTTCACAATTGTTTGTAATACATTGTCCACACTGCCATGCTCACCTAATGTCAGTGATCCACCATCAATATGTTGTCTCCTTTTACTACCAGAAAATCAAGCACTCATGCATTTTGTTTGTCCATCCCACCAGTCTAAAGTCATTCTCAGGACTGTTCACTAGTAATTTAGCATCTAGATACAGTGGTGTGTCTTAGAAGTTCCTAATCCCCTGCTTCTAGTGGAGAAGACTCTGATTTGTTCACCACCGGAAGGCGCTTAAACAGAATATGTCTAAAGTGAATCACTTCTTGCGGTGCACTCTGTGCATCTTTACAGCACTGATGCACCTTTTGTTGCTTGTGAAAGATGCCCTGTAGAGTGCACTGTTACCTGAAGTCTTCTAAGGCAGTTGCTGCTTCCTTTCGGGGCTTCTGACATCAAACCTGTTAAGGAGGGGTGGAAACGGGTAGTTTCTTCAAGCTTCTTCAGTCCTTGGCCTCAGTCCTTAAAGTTGTCTCCCCTTACTGCACTTGGAGCCCAGATGAAGCCTCCAGCAGGCCCATTGAAGACATAATATATAGTTCAATTCAATTCAAAATCTTTATTCGAATTTTTGCAAATTCATAAAAGCAATACAAATACAATCCCAAGATAAATGACCATAATTACAAATATGTTTAAAAGCAGTACAATATTAATTACAGATAAAATAGCAATAGGGTACAAACATTTGTTAAGGGTGTTCCATTGTTTTCCGAACATGAGTAATAACTCTTAGAAAGGAACTAGTACGAAATATCAGTTCTTCATTATTCAAAGTTAACAACATCAAATTTGATTCCACCAGGGAAAGTGGTCTGTATTTTTTAAAATACGGTGCTAAAAACCATTTAAAATATGTTTGATAAAATTTGCAAAAGAAAAGGAAATGCAAGTCAGTTTGCAGGCTCGCATTGTCACATGGGCACAAATTATTTCCAGATTTTAAGAAAAAGTAGCCTAATGGGAAACATAATAAAAATCTAACAGTGCCAGTCCTTAGGCGAAAAAGTAAAGATCTCTCCCAAATTGTCATTGACAACGTAAGGTACAGTGGGATTGGTTGTGTATACAGATCTTTTTCCACATAAGCCTGGATAGTTGGTTTAGTTACTTCCCTTGCCAAACTTTCTTCGCTATAAAGTGCATACAGTGCAGATTTTAAAATATTTTTATCTTTGGGCCCAATTTTGCTAGGGTCAAAGAAAAGATGTCCTTTGCCTACGCTGCTCAGTTTTTTAAAAACTCCGGAGAGCCAGGGGATCATAATCCCTTTTTCACAATTGAGGCAGTCTCTTATAATATCATGGGTTAGGCTGGCCGAATTATTCTTCCAGACAGCAAGCCAAAACATTGCCGGTCTAGAGGCAATAAAATCTGATATGTAATGCAAGTTCAGTTCACAATGGCAAATATATTCTGAGGAGGAAATTGGTGCTCCAAGGATTTTTCTACAGAAGCGATTTTCCTCAGTCTGGATACTCGATGTTTTGCCCAGACCCTAAATCTCTGCCCCATAAGTGGCTACTGGCACACATTGTGATTTAAAAAAAAATTAAATTTCTTTTGTGGCATCTACTTTCTTAGGCCGTGGGAGGCTAAGGATAGAATTAATGGATTTTGAGAACTTGCTCGTGGCGTGGACCAAATGTCCACTCCACGAGCCGCTCGCAGCAAAAACCATTCCTAGGTAGGGGAAAGTGTTAGTGGAGTAAAGTTTGTCAGATCCCACCGAAATAACACTTAGTTGTCTCTTCCCCGGGCCACAGGACATAATAAAAGATTTTTTTAAATTTACTATAAGATCAAGTTTTCCCATGTATTGAGCAAAATCTTTTACCAGGCTACGTAAGGCATTCGGAGTAAGACCCATGAGCACCGCATCATCTGCGTAAAGCAAGGTCGGTAGCAGTCCCCCCCTTAATTTTTGGGACGTCACTAGTTGCCAGTTTTAGAGATTTGTTTAGTCCGTTTATATAGATAATAAATAACAGGGGTGCTAAAACGCACCCCTGCCTGACTCCTCTTTCTACTTTGATGGGCTCTGACACTTCCCCCCCATCCCAATCCTTACTTGTGCCCTTGTGTCAGTGTGCAAATATGCAAGAAAGTGTACAAGCGATTCCTCTAGCCCATATTCTTGGAGAATTAGCCACAGTTTAGACCTATTTACTAGGTCGAATGCGGATGATAAATCCATAAATGCTAGGTAGATTGGTGCTGACCGAGCAATGGTATATTTACCAATCAATAAATTTAAATTTAGACACTGCTCGGTTGTTCCAACCCCACTTCTGAACCCCATTTGGCAGGATTCTAAGATCCCCATATCATCTGCCCACTCATTTATTCTGTTATATAGTACTCGCCCCAAGATTTTAAGAGTATTGTCCAGGAGCGAGATGGGTCTGTAGTTAGTTGGATCTGTCCTTTCTCCTTTTTAGGTTTCGCCTGGGGCACGGAGCTTTAGCTCCGCCCCCAAGAGAAATCTGTAGTCTTCAGTAAGGGACACTTGAATCCGCCCTCTGTTCCATTGGCTAGCTCCATAAATGGAGGCTAGCCATTGGAACAGAGATCTGTCCGTCAAGGCCGGACCAGATTCGTGGGCATTCCCGAGATTTTTTCCCTCTCCGCCTCTGCGATGTCGTCATCGCGGCCGTGGGCGGGGTTTATTTTTTTTGTGTGTCCATGTTTGTGTTCTTCATTCCGCGGCCGATCGCCGCCCGAGGAAGTCCAGGTGAGTGCCTTCCTTGCCCCCCCCCTCCTCCCGCTGTCCGTTCCTTTCCCGCCCCCCCCTCCCACTGTCCGTGTGACTCTGCCGGCCATTTCCCCCCCTCCCGCTGCCCGCCCCCCTCCCGCTGTCCGTGTGACTCTGCCGGCCGTTTCCCCCCCTCCCGCTGCCCGCCCCCCTCCCGCTGTCCGTGTGACTCTGCCGGCCATTTCCCCCCCCTCCTGCTGCCCGCCCCCTCCCGCTGTCCGTGTGACTCTGCCGGCCGTTTCCCCCCCTCCCGCTGCCCGCCCCCCTCCCGCTGTCCGTGTGACTCTGCCGGCCGTTTCCCCCCCCTCCCGCTGCCCGCCCGACTCTGCCGGGGGTTCAGTTTTCACTTCAGCACCCAATGTATGGTAACACTTGCACGCACCCACTCAGTTTCACTGAGATGAACTGGGACTACAACTCCCAGAAGCCATTGCTATTTTAAATGACTCTAAGCGACATTGAGTCGCACTGGGCGCACACATCCTCCAGTGGCAGGCGGGACAAAGGCAGGGGGCCCTGAGCCGGGGCTCCTCTCCAGACGTAAGTACTCCCCGCCCCGAGTATCTTACCTGGGACTCCTGCGGCCTGGGTACGGCCTCGGTTGTAAACGGCTCCGGCGATCTGGTTCAGCGGGAACGTGGTGCTTCCTGAGGCTGGCCTCTTGTGTTCCAGGCTTGACGTTTCCTCCCTCATGAACTCGTCATCGGGGCTTTATTTTCACGCGGGTCTGTAACGGGACAGAATGAACTTCAAGTGCTGCGTTGCTCTTCTCAGTCCTACTAAATGTGATGAACGCTGGGTCCAGCTCGGGAGAGAACCAGCCCAAAGGCCGGCCTAGGTATGGGGTTTGTAATGGGAAGGGACCCTGATAGTGACCTGTCCTATGTTCGAGTTCAGCAGGTGCTCCCAGGGAAGCAGAGCCCGGTCAGACCCGCTTCTAGGCGCAGCGAACAGGGGGAGGAGATTTGAGGGTGGATAAGGGGGAAACATTAACCCTTTCTATCACCCCCCTCATTTGCTCATTACGGCCCTGTTAAAGTCATCAGCGCAACCCCGCCCACAACCCCCTGCGGCTGATTGAGCGGTAATTGGAGGCTTAAAAAGCTTTTCAAAGGGGACCATGATCCCTCTCCCCAGGCACAGATTAAACCAGAGCAACGGTTTCCGTTCAGAGGCTTCCCAGAGATGCGATCAAGTGTCTTGCCCAGTGGGGCGCCCAAAAGCTTCTGCACCCAGTCAGGAGGGGGACATTATATATCTGTTCTTACTTCAGTTACTTGGGCGCCCCCCTCACCCAGGATTGTACAGTACGCATTTAGTGTCAATCATTTAAGAGTGTTGTTTGGATTCGCCTCCCGATGCTGCGGGCATTATTGGCGGAGTTAAAGGTACTTCAGTTTTATTACAAACATAGACACATCAGCTCTGCCCAATGTGTAATGTGAAGGGTGACTGTTCCATTCATTTTAACGAGAACCGTCAGTGGTGCTGTTAAATGGCAAGGTCTCCTTTACCGAGCCGCGAGTCTAGGATTTTAGGGCCAGTTTACTAAACCATATTGTTGCTGGAGATCCGGCACACCAAGGTAAGAGGTTGTGGGGTCGGGGGTGGGAGGGGTCTGTGCAGGGGGACACTAGCTGCGCTGCCAGACGTCCGTCCACGCGTGGGCAGCTCCGTGGCCCTCACCAGCTCCCAGGCTGCGGTAGTTCTACAGACGTCTTCACCAGATCCGAGGTTGCTTCCCACGCAGCACAAGCTCCAGCACACTGGCCCTCACGAGCTTAGTCTGTAGTTGCACCGCGGCCTGCACTATCCCCACCCCACAACTGGCTTGCACGATAGGCAAGCCAGTAGTTCTCTCTATCCCCCCCCCTCCCCAAGTCTAGTGACTCCCTCCATCATACACACTGGTCTGTAGAAACGTCTTACCCCGTAGTTACCCCAGCCTGCACTCACCCCTCAGACACGCGCTTCATACCTGGTCTGTTGGTCGTCACGAACTCCCCGCCCAACCTGCCGCTAGTTTCATGGGCTGTACTGAGTCCTTACCTTGCACCAGATCCCAGCCTGCCCTGGCTCCCCACCCTTCACTGGCTCCTTACCCTGCACCAGATCCCAGCCTGCCCTGGCTCCCCACCCTTCACTGGCTCCTTACCCTGCACCAGATCCCAGCCTGCCCTGGCTCCTCACCCTTCATTGGCTCCTTAGCTTGCACCAGATCCCAGCCTGCCCTGGCTCCCCACCCTTCACTGGCTCCTTACCCTGCACCAGATCCCAGCCTGCCCTGGCTCCTCACCCTTCATTGGCTCCTTAGCTTGCACCAGATCCCAGCCTGCCCTGGCTCCTCACCCTTCATTGGCTCCTTAGCTTGCACCAGATCCCAGCCTGCCCTGGCTCCTCACCCTTCATTGGCCCCTTAGCTTGCACCAGATCCCAGCCTGCCCAGGCTCCACACCCTTCATTGGCTCCCTACCCTGCACCAGATCCCAGCCTGCCCTGGCTCCTCACCCTTCATTGGCTCCTTAGCTTGCACCAGATCCCAGCCTGCCCTGGCTCCTCACCCTTCATTGGCTCCTTAGCTTGCACCAGATCCCAGCCTGCCCAGGCTCCCCACCCTTCATTGGCTCCCTACCCTGCACCAGATCCCAGCCTGCCCTGGCTCCCCACCCTTCATTGGCTCCTTACCCTGCACCACATCCCAGCCTGCCCAGGCTCCCCACCCTTCATTGGCTCCCTACCCTGCACCAGATCCCAGCCTGCCCTGGCTCCCCACCCTTCTCTGCACTAGTTCCACGCTCTCTGAAACCCGCTCACCTGGCAGTAGTTCCTCAGCCTGTAATTGTTGCCCCCAGCGTGCTTTGCAAGCGCCGCATGCAATGCATCTGATGACAGCCGGCACTTGATCCCACACGGCACCAGATCCCCGGTGCATTGTATGCCTAGTCAGTTCTTCATAACGAGTCATCCCCGGATCACCTGGTGCATCGCTTGTACTGCATCTACTGCTGCTCCAGACACTCGGGATCTACATGCGTGTAGTGGGCCGGCCAGGCTGCAAGAGATCTCGAGATCCATTCGATCCGTTGCCTCTTCTGGCCCCCTCTAGGCTGTCAACATGCGCTGTATTCTCTCAGCTGCATATTATTTCCAGTCTGCACGGGATTCTCACATTCACTTGATCCCCAGCCAGCAGTGGATCCCCCCATTCGCACCAGTTCCTTACAGCATGCATCGAATAGCCAGACTGGACTAGATTCTGACTCCCCAGACTGCACTAGATCCAAATCCAGTCTGCCTCAGAACTAAGGCCTCTGCTCCTTCCCCTATCTGCAATCTCTCCAAATCCTGCTCTAGAATAGATTACAATCCTGCCACAAGATCCTGGCTTGCAGCAGATCCATAACCTCTACTGGATCCCAGCCTGTACAGAATCCCAGAAAGCAATGCTGATATAGGGGAACGGGCACGTCGCGAGGCAGCATGGAGCAGGCGGTGATCCTACGGAGCTTTATCCAGCGGGTGAGAGCCATGGAGAGGAAGGAGCCCTGCGGTGACGACAGCTTCTGTAGCGACTTCATGGTGAGTCCTGGGCACTGGGATGTTTCAGTGGTACCGTGGGAGCTGGAAGTATATGTAATTAAACTAATTCGTGACCGAAGGGTAAACGCACGAGCGCCGGTGGTCTGTGCGGGAGGGGCACTGATAAGCTGTGGAGGAGAGGCTGGTGGGCAGTGTATGTTATGGTCCTAGCTGGAGAGGCACCGATGAGCTGTGGAGGGTAAACGCGGGTAGGCTGCGGAGAAGCATTGGGGCGGTATAACGGATTATGACAGTTCCATACAGCGGTGGCTCTGCCGGTGGTGTGTTCAGGACAGGCGCTGTTGGGTATGAGCTGTTTTGTTCTGTAGGAGAGATGCAATGTGTAAGAGGCAATGGAAGCTGCAGTAGATGCTATGAGTGCTGGTATTAACAGTGGTAGCTTAGAGCTCTGCAAAAGAGCCATTGGTTAGCTGTGCACGAGGGCCATTCGGAAGGCTGTAGGGCAGTGGCGCTACATGATGGGCCATGTGTGTCTGCAGAAAGGATAAGGGCGGTAAAGTTCTTCCAAACGAGCAAAAGCACACATGTCCCATCTGAGACTCTGATGAATTGGTGAAGGATGAGTAGGGGCAAAAGGATGGGCATCTGTTATTCCCAACATTGGATTTTCACATCTGATATATTGCCTACTCCTCAAATAATGAGTGGGCCATGTTTCTTACTAGTTTCTGCGAGTAATACTTGGCTGGGTGTATTAGCTGTCAAACCATTCATTAAGTTTGCCGTAGCATTTAAAGTAGTAGGTACTGCTAGGTCATGTTTACTGAGCCGCGAGTGTACGTTGACGGGTTCATCTTTGATTAATACTCCCAGAACACGAGTGAAGGGGGCTGGCAAACTATGCCCACCTCTTGAAGATTTAGCCTGTGCTTTTCCACGATTGCACCTACTGTAAGGTGGGCCTGTGTTGCACAAACAAGGAGAATTGGTCTGTTGGCTTAATTGCGCCCCAATCCATGCCCAGTCTTTCACTTGAATCCCCTTGTTCTCTGTGGTGATCATGATACACGGATGCCCTCGGACCCCAAGAGGCCGTTGCTGACCGTGTGTCATGCAGGGATGGTGAAGCCCTCGGATGTTGCGCAAGGCTGACGGGATGTTGGGAGGGTCTGGGAGTGAGAGGAAGTGCTTCCCTGCCCCCTCGCTGTGCTTGCTTCCCTGCCCCCTCGCTGTGCTTGCTTCCCTGCCCCTTCGCTGTGCTTGCTTCCCTGCCCACTCGCTGTACTTGCTCTCCTGAGTGTGTGTGTGGCTCTGGGGGTGTGTGTGTGTGTGTGTGGCTCTGGGTGTGGCTCTGGGGGTCTGTGTGTGTGGGGGTCTGTGTGTGTGGGGGTCTGGGTGTGTGGGGGTCTGGGTGTGTGGCTCTGTGTGTGTGTGTGGCTCTGTGCGTGTGTGGGGGGCTCAGTTGGTGTGTGTGGGTCTGTGTGTTTTTGTGTGGCATTTGCCAGAGTTAAAACTATTGGCATTGTAAATGACAATGCCATTTATTTTTGTTGATTAGTATTCATGCTGATATATACTATTGACCTATCCATTTAACTGCACACACCACCGGCAGAGGGCCACTTGAAACCGGATTTCTCCTGGTGCTTTAAGAAGAGTTTTGCTTTGAGTGCTCCTGTTAAGCGTGGGCTGTGTGGGCTGTGAGAGCTGTTGGCAATGTAAATAACAATGCCATTTATTTATAAGTAAAAAAAAAAAGAAATGTCATGAGCAATGCCAATAGCTCTAACTTTTCCAAAGGCAAAACCATTGCATTGTAAATGCTTGTTTATATATGTTATGTTATGTTATGTTATGTTATAGTGGCTTTTGTAGAGCGCACGGCTACTCAAAAAGAGTGTCCCGGCGCTTTTAATTAACGAGGCTGCAGTGAAACTAACATAACACATTAAAAGAGAGAATTACAGATACAAAATAACAAAATAAAACACAGGGGGCCTACTGGGAGAATAACCACGTTTTAAGGTCCTTTCTGAAGGCTAATAAACTAGATGCTCCCCGAAGAGACAGGGGCAAAGAGTTCCACAGTTGGGGCGCCAGTAAACCAAATGAGCGGCCTCCCAGGCGTGCTCGCTTCACTCGTGGAACGGTCGCCAGAAGTAAGGATTCTGACCTCAGGGAGCGCGCCGGTTGGTAAAAGGTGAGTCTCCTCTGGAGATACTTAGCCCCCGTCGCATGAAGCGCTTTGTACGTCAGAGTCAAGGTCTTAAAGGCGATCCGCTTACGGATTGGCAGCCAGTGCAAGGTCTGAAGCAGAGCCGTAGCACTGGCACGTCTGTTCAATCCATAGATTGCACGCGCCGCAGCGTTCTGCACAACTTGCAGCCGCTGTAACAGGTACTCTGGCAGGCCCAGGTATAGAACGTTAGAATAATCCAACCTGGAACCTATCAGGGCCTGCACAGTCAGCCTCCTGTGCTCCTCCGATAGTAGGGGAAGAAACCTCCGTAGCATCTTCAGGAGGCCGAAACACATACCCGACACTCCGAGGATCTGGGCCTTCATTGTTAACCCCGTGTCCATCTTCACACCCAAGTTCTTAGCCCATTGGGATGAACACGAAGGGGGGGCCATGTTAATGGGCCACCAGGCCTGCCACTCTGGTTCCACATCACACCCGAAGAAGAGTACCTCAGACTTATCGGGATTGCACTTGAGGCTGTGTAGATGGAACCATTGAAACACAGCCTCAAGGCAATCCCGGATACTCTCCCCCTCAAAGTCCTCTCCTCTCTTACACGAGAAGAGGAGCTGGGTATCGTCGGCGTACGATACGATCCGGGCCCCAAAAGACTCCGCTAAAGCCGCCAAAGGGGTCATGAAGATATTAAAGAGGGTCGGGCTCAAAATAGAGCCCTGAGGGACCCCGACTCCCAAAGGCGGCATCACGGCGGAATCTGGAGCGGCCCAGACCGTTTGCCGGCGGCCAGCTAGAAAAGAAGAAAACCAGCTGATTATGGGCACGATTATGCTTGTAGACAATGTATCTGGTATTTGCACTAAAGGTAGGCTGTTAAAAACATTTTTCAGAATGGGTGCCCAAAGTTCAGGGTATCTATTGGGAGGCCGTCAGGCCCGGGTGCTTTGTTACCGAGACTTTGTTTGATGCCCGCGATAACCTCTCCCAGGCTAATCTCTAAGGGGCGCAGATCGCCTGGTATGAAGTTATTGCTGATATTTGGAGGTGATGCATACACTTTAGAAAAGTGATCCTCCCATTGGCGACTTGAAATGGAACAACTTATTACTGACGTCTGTGAGCCCATGTTGCGCATATTTTTTACTGCAGCCCAAAAGGTTATTCCTTTTTTCCCTGAAGCAGAAAAAGAGAGGTCTTCCCAGCGTTCTGACAAAATAATTGCTTTACGTTTCCCAATCTCAAGTTTGTACCTCTTTCTTGCCTCCCTAACCTCGATTTGGCATCTAGGCTTACCATTCAGTGCCTTACGTAGAGCTCTGTTTGCAGCTGAACAGTTATTGTCAAACCACTTAGGGTCCGTGTTAATATTACGACTAGAAACGGTTAAAAGTGTTTTTACGACTGTGCACAAATTAGAAAAATCTGAGATCACCCTTTGGTGATTTCCATCAGATAACGTGCATGAGTCTATTAAATTTTGATGTTTAGTTGTGAGCTGATTAGTTATACTACCACAGTCCACCTTCCTCCATTTCAATCTTAAGTTATTTGTAACAGGAGTTATGTCTCTGGCCCCTACAGTGCTTTTATACGCTGGCGTGGGCCCTAGACCAATGTTAGCAACCAAGGCATTGTGATCTCCGAATGCGGTCTCAATAACCTTGGCCATCGTTAGGTTATCAGTGAGCTCAGGTGACATAAAAATGTAATCTACAGTTGAGGAGTGGTCTCTGCCTCTAAATGTAGGAACATAATTATTATTGGGGGTAGGGCTTACGTCCATGATATTAATTAGCATGTGTTCACGGGTAAGCAAGTCCAATTCTTCTCCCCTTTTTACTGCACGATCACATCAGGTATTTAACCCGGGTTGATCCAACAGGATTTTGGCGATAAAGTCCCCAGCTAGGATAATCCTTTTACCTATACTATTTTCTGAAAGTTCAGTTATATCAGACAAGATTTTAGAAAGTTCGGTCAAATTTTTATTTGGGATCGAATAAAAATCATTGTTATAAAAGTTAATTACGTAAAAGGGAATCTTTCTTTTATATTCGATAATCTGTATATTTGCGCTTTTAGTGGGTATTGCCTTAATGCTACCTCCTGCAATAATCCTAATACCCGTTAGTAGGCCACCCATCGGTCTACCATGATCAGGTTTCACTGCAGTTATACTATTGCAGTGAAAGCCCTCTATGTGCAGGTTGGTGATAGCCTATGTTTCTTGGAACATACTTATATCTTTATCGGAAAGGATCTTTAACCAGTCTGGGTCAGATAGTCTTGGCTCCAATCCTGCCACGTTCCAACTAAGGATCGCGAGGTCAGATTTAGCTGATATATTAGGACAGACAATTCCAACACTTTCAATGGGCATATTCCCTTCAGTGGTGGATCTTCTTATGTGTATCGTACTCGTACTATCCATGCCCTTGCCACTACTTATAGTTGGTGCTATCATCTCCTGTTTGTTTAACTGTATGGGTGAGTGAAGTCCATCAATGGGGGATACTATTTCATTTACTATCTTAGCATTCGGGTTAAGAGACTGACAGTCCTTAAACAACTGGTTATCTTTACTATCAAGCTTTCCAGGACCTTCCTGGACTCTATAGGGATTGATTGTTGGTGTCAGTCAATCGACCATCTCTAGACAGCTATATCTGTTTGAGATAGGAACCCCTAAAAAGTTGTCCATAGGGCCTACGTCTCTTCCCATGTTTCCTCCCCAACTTCCCACATTCCCTCCCCAACTTCCCCATTCTTCACCCCAGGTCCTGGTAGCCCGATCTATTCCAGTTCCTGTCATGACCAGGCCAGGCACGACTTCTAGGGGTATAGAAGAAGGACAGTCGTTTGGTTTCTATATGTTTATAGGAGCCCTGTGTGTTCCAGGAGCATATGTGGTCTACGGTACGCGGGTCTTCAAAATTGATTATGACACAGTCGCCCTGGATAGTTTTACGCTCTTTTCCTATCCAGGGTACTCTGCGCACTGTTAGGATCCTACTTGTATAGTGTGAGGGTAATGGGTGGTTGACATTAAGCCAGTATTGTACTTTATTTTTTAGGGACCAATTAGTTTCAACAATATGGTCTGCCACCTCCGGGACCCCAATCATAACTACAACCAAAGGACTTGCTTCTGGGGGGAGGTTGACTGTGCGTCTGTGCTCTTTATCACCCCTCTTCTGGTCCTTCTCATGGGGCATTAAAATTGCCTTAGATTGGTTATCTATTTGTTTGTTAGGTTGGGGAGGTACGGAATTGTTTGTTTGTTTAACTGGGTTTTTACTTGCTTGGGGTGCTGGTGTCTTTAGTGTTGCAATTGTATTCAGCACTTGTGCAGTCGTCTTCTTAGTCCCTGGATCTGTAGTGTTATTACTTCTAGATTTTGTCCCGCCAGGAAAAGTAGCCCCGAGATTAGATGTATTCAGGGCATTCTTGGAAATAATTTTGGACGGAGCGTTTAAGCCAGCCAGTTGTTTCTCTATATTTAAAAGTCTAGTCTCTATTGGAGAGAGACAGAATTTAAATAACTCCTCGATTTTTGCTAACAAATTGCCAGTTGATTTACAACAGTTGCGTGTGTCGCCCCCTATTGCCTGGATCTCTGTACTTCCTAAGACCAAGTCCTCATTTGTTTCATCAGGGATTGGGTTATTATTCCCATTTTTTAGGTTGGGATCTTTTGCTTTACTCTGCTTTTTCTTGGGTGCACACTTCTCTTTAGGTATTTCCAACCTCACTTGTTTCTTTTGCTTCTGTATGGCACCCTCTCTCCTACCCCTTGACTGCCTGTTCCGTTCTTCATCGTCTGGTGTATGATTGATGACTAGTTCAGGGGACTTTTCTAGCGCCAAGCTTAGTTGGGAGTCTGTTAAGAGTTGAGATGCAGACAGGTCGATTGTATTTGGCATGTTAAATGTTTCTATCCTGTCATCAATTGAGGGGCCAGAATCCTGGGTTTGTGCTGGAGTTCTGGCCGAGGCAAGAAGACCCAAGGATGAGCGTCTAGCTAGTTGTAGGTCTTGGGATACTCTGCGTTCAAGGAGAATGATGCCCTGATCTATGGCTTCGTTCGCCCTTATTATAAAGTTATCCAGTGGGCCAATTATCTGCCCTCCTCCCGCCGCGGTTTTACTCCTGCTCCCCCTCGTAGACATATTGGTCTTCAGAGTATGACCCTCAGTTAACAGCTAAATCCACGCAAGTAGAGAGAAACATATAGAAAAGCAGGGTAACTTTATGGCACATACGAAAAACCAAGAGGGGGGGCCCGGTCCGGTCACAAACGGTCTCTAACGGGCTCAAACGGGGCCCGCCCTTGGCCCGGGCTTCGCCCGGCGCTCCCGAGCAGCATGAGGGTAGTCTTGTAATATAGATGTAATAGTGGCGTCTAGGGGGCGGGGCAGTCAGGGGGCGCAGACCAGATGGCAGAGGTCAAGCAGGGACTCCTGGGAATGCGAGTCCCTGCAGCGCTCCACCCCTGATTCGCTCTCACCTCCTCCCCAGGCAAACAGCAGGGCGATGACACAAGGCGGTGTAACTCACACCGCGCAGCGGCACCCGCAAAGCGGGTGCGGCAAGGAGCTGAAGAAGAATTGGCAAACAATCCAGATGGCAGCGTCCCAACGTCCCAGGTACAGCAATGTGCGCGTTTTCAAAAGTTCCCGCCAAGCCTCAGGGTCCGATTGTCTTTAAGGAGTTTGCCGTCTAGGGGGCGGGGCAGTCAGGGGGCGCAGACCAGATGGCAGAGGTCAAGCAGGGACTCCTGGGAATGCGAGTCCCTGAAGCGCTCCACCCCTGATTCACGCTCACCTCTTCCCCAGGCAAACTGCAGGGCGATGACACAAGGCGGTGTAACTCACACCGCGCAGCAGCACCCGCGCAGCGGCACCCGCAAAGCGGGTGCGGCAAGGAGCTGAAGGAGAATTGGCAAACAATCCAGATGGCAGCGTCCCAGTGTCCCAGGTACAGCAATGTGCGCGTTTTCAAAAGTTCCCGCCAAGCCTCAGGGTCCGATTGTCTTTAAGGAGTTTGCCGTCTAGGGGGCGGGGCAGTCAGGGGGCGCAGACCAGAGGGCAGAGGTCAAGCAGGGACTCCTGGGAATGCGAGTCCCTGCAGCGCTCCACCCCTGATTCGCTCTCACCTCCTCCCCAGGCAAACAGCAGGGCGATGACACAAGGTGGTGTAACTCACACCGCGCAGCGGCACCCGCGAAGCGGGTGCGGCAAGGAGCTGAAGGAGAATTGGCAAACAATCCAGATGGCAGCGTCCCAGCGTACCAGGTACAGCAATGTGTGCGTTTTCAAAAGTTCCCCAATAGATAGTGATGCATTTCAATTACTGTTCACTTGGGTTAGAATTGAACATAATTAATGTGTTTTTTCTAACCTTGCAGAAGCCTGTAGTGAACACTCATTCTTCCAGTAACTCAACTATGTTCTCTTGTAGCTATGGTGCACGTTTCATGAGAAGTCGATGGTGAAGGTTGGATGTCAGAAAACTCTGGATGCTCTGAAGCTGGAATATGTTGATATGTACCTGATCCACTGGCCGATTGGGTTCAAGGTGCTTTTTTATGTCAATGTTACACTATACTTCTTATTGTGCAAAGTATGAACATAACAACACTGCCCTAAATACCCCACATTGCTGTTATGCTTTGCATGTGGTCACTATTCAAGCTTTTGCCTTTAGAAAGAGTGAAAAGTTGTTCACCTAGTGCCCATTAAGCATCTTGTGTGAGATGTTTTTCTTTTTCTTTGGCAGGCTGGCGACAAGCTGATGCCACTTGATGAAAATGGGCATTTAATCAGGAGCAACACTAACATTCTGGAGACTTGGGAGGTACGATTGGGGAGGCTGTGCTGCTCCGGGAGTCCTACTATCAGTGAATGAATTGTGGATGTCTTTAGTGACCCATTATGAGAATGATTTGTTTGCTGTTTCATGATAGCTGTTCCGCGTGTTCACTCTTGGATATTTTTACATTTTGCCATTTACCTCTGTTTGGTGTTACAAAAGAAAGCACACTTTGGTCATACTGTCAATAGTCAGAGACCTCTGGGAATGTATGGAAAATCATCTAAAAAAGTTATGTGTTTGGTTTTATTTCGAATGAAAAATTACTTTTGCACATGTTAGAATCAACAGATAGCATTCATTGGTGAGCATTAATCGTTGGCAGTTTGGTTCTCCACCAGCCATGGTTGTCACCTCCTAACTGTACACTTTGATCTTAAGGAATTTCATTTTATATTTTGGGTAAAATTGCATGTTCAAAAGAGTGCTCCAAGTAGTTTTGCACTTGTACAGTATGCAATCGCTATGCAATCGCATTGTTTCTCTTGTATGGAATTCAATTGTGATGTTTCTCTGTGCGGTGTGGATTGCGAGGTAATAGGTCTCCGATTCTGTGGCTTTTGGGCTCCAGCAGATATATGGGAGTGGGGATAATTAGAGGTATGTTTGCCCTGGTTATTTGTTTATTCTTTGTACTTTATGTAGTTGTGTATCTTTGTTGCTTGATGGTATCATGGACTATCTGTTGCCTGTGGATCTTTGTCTTTGTTACTCGGTTCTTTTTCCAGACTATGTGGGTAAATAAATGTATTGTACTGAGGAGTTTTTTGTACTGATTGTGTTACTGTATTACGGTTGGGGAGCATTTCTTGAATCAGAGGCTCTGGCTATTTTGCTCTGGGCAGGTCGTCATCTGTGCTCGATGAGATTGCTGCTTCTCTGTAGTTTGTTGGGGTTTGTGGACACTCACATTTCATCTGACCTCTTGAAGGGCATGGAAGAGTTGATGGATGCCGGTATGGTGAAGGCCATTGGAGTTTCCAACTTCAACCACGCTCAGATTGAAGCCATCTTGAACAAACCAGGACTTAAATATAAGCCAGCAACCAATCAGGTACAACTTTCTTCAAAGCTGTATGTGGTGGAGTTGAGTCGAGATTGCAATTAGTAGATGATTATTAGCAACTCAACCACATAAATAAAGGTTACCAAAATAATGTTTAGCAACACTATAGCCAGCTATTTTTAATTACAATACTACCATTCCAAATCACGCTAGATGGACGGTGTACTTCAATGATCGATAATAACAGTGCCTCCCTTTCCTAACACTGATAGGGCGCATGATGTTGTGGTGCACTCTTTGATGGTCAATCAGAATCAGCGGTCTATAGTCACAAAGATCAGTAATCCAGGCACAGGGGGAAAGCCATGACTAAGACCACAGTTAGTGACTATTGAACCAGCAAGAAGCAGGAAACCTGGAGCTGATGAGGGGCCAGACGACCCAGAATGTTTGCCAGTGTGCTGATATTGCTGACTCTGCCTATCGGTGAGAGAAACAAATTGTAACTAATATCATACGGGTAGACTAGATAAACGTGGTAGTGTTTTTTCACCCAGTTTTCTGTGAATATATGCCAATTTGGCCGCATATCAAAGTCAACAGTGTGGCAGGCACAATATACCGAGATGCACTACCAGCCATAATGCTCCCTACATTTATGTAATCCTCTTTTTTTAATTTCTATATGCTTACAGTCACAAAGCAGCCATAATAAAGACAACTGGCAGGATGTATACTATTTAAATGAGAATATGTTTATCAGATTCCCTGCTCTCGATTCGTACTTTTCCAGCATTAGATTATCATTAATGTTCCTACACTCTAGCTCCCAGATTTAGAAAAAGAAAAATCACAGAAGGCTGCTACTTTAGGCTGCTATGCGCCAGCACACTCACCATTGCCATACTGCAGGGGTGAGTATGGTCAGTAAGGCATTGTTTTTGTACTGGAAACAGACTTTTGCAGTACAAAAGCTACCATTTAACACTTTCCCCGCCTTGTATATGTGCTGTTCAATGCATCACACATGCAAAGTAGATGCAAAGAAGGAAAAATGAGGAGAAAGTAAAGTATTTGTTCTTGTTACATCTGCCTCAGGAAGGCATGACATTTGGGTGCAAGTCGCTGTCTACAACCGTTTGTAGATAGGGGTTTGCCACAAAACCCATGGGTATTTGCATGGGAATGCCCATGTACCACCTATGGAACACCCTCTTGACACAAAGTAATGCAAAGCAACGCCTAGTGCAACTTTGTATTTTGATAAACAATGCAACACAAATCCTGATTTGCTTGCATTGCATAGTAAATCCCAGCATAATAGTTTGTATGGGGTTTGCACTACAAACGTAGTGCAAAGGATAATTCTGGGCCAGAATGTTTATCATGTGTGCGGATCTCAAACTGTTATCTCATTGAGAAATGTTTTAAAAATATACATGATAGTAATCAATATCAGGATACCTATCTAAGGACAACTTATCCTGTTTATTCTATGTCCATAATGAACAGGAAATAGAGCAATGCACTGAGTTCAACTTTCCTTTTTAAAAAAAGGTGGAAGTGTAATTTTGTAAAAGAAAGTCAAGTATGTAGTGCACACCTTTTAATTCAGCTATGAACATGTGATCATGCAAAATCATGAAACATGACTTCACTTACAGTGAAATAGAGGCAATGAATGAAGTGCCTCATGCTAAATGCTGTGGTGGGAGAAAGCAAAATGCAAATGACACTTGAATAGATTAAAAGGATGAAGAGGGTTTACTGGAAGCCCCTGCATTTATTTGTATTATGATATAAAATATGTACTAGCCAACAGCTAAAGCTGTCACTAGGCCAGACCTAAATTTAATTGGGGGAGATCGGCCACTGTCTCATTATAGTCTAACTTTAATGAAGCAGAAATCACATCACATGCCCTTGGATCCCAATGACATCGCAACAGGTTACACCATATGATCTTTGATCTGCTGTCACCCTCCTCTAAACTGTCTGTTTCCCAGCTTTTATTACCACTTGTGTCTATCACCTGTTACTGTCTCAGTCGTTCATCTTATACTCACATGTATTTACCTCCCTCATGTGACTTTCTTACCTGTTCTCTTTCTCACCTCATTTTCACCTGTTTCCCACCTCTAACTCTCTTGTCTATCTCTTTCATGCCTGTCTCTGTCCAATATCACATGTATAGCTCTCACCTTTCCACATCTCCTCCTCTTCCTAGCTGTTCTTCTAACCTGTCTCTTTATGAAGCCCCTCTTTCACACCTGTCGACAACTTGCTCTGAGCTGTCTCTCTCTGCATTGTCTCTGATACCTCGCTCAACTGTCTGCTCACCGTCTGTTTCTCTTTCTCTCTCAACACTCTTTCCCCCTAGCATCTCACCTGCCTCCCGCTAACTCTCAGCTGCCTCTTTATTACTTGCCTTGCCTGTCCATCTCTAAACTATATCTTTCTTACAAGTTTCATCTACCGCTACCTACCTCTCAGTTGTTTTTCACCAGCTGTCCTTTTATTAGTTTCCTCACAACGGTCTCTCTCCTCTTTCTGTCTCTCTTACCTATCACTTTTGCATCTGTCTCTATCTATATAAAATCTCTAATACTGTTGTTAGATCTGGGGCTCTCTAGTTGGCAATGGTATTCACCTTTGTCTAAATAGGGACCCTTGCTTCAAAGTCAGGATAAGGAGATTACACTCCGCTGCCTAGTCCAAACCAGTTCCTGAGCACTCTGTTTACAGGATTCCTTCTTTCCTTTCACAGTGCAGGGCAGAAATATCAGACGCCCCACAGGAGGTGGAGCCAGCATTGTGGGGGGAATGCCTAGCCCTATTCAGGTCGCAGGTACAACTCCTCCCTCCCATCTAGATGCAGATCTCCCTATTCACCACTGGGCTGACTCATTCTGTCTCTTGGAATCCCCCAGCCCTGTCACTCAAACTCCAGAAAAGGAATATACAACCTCGCAGAGGCAGGCTTTGGATAGTTAGACAAGAAAATACATACTTTCTAAAAGTGGTATTTTCAAACACAGAATGTTAAAACCAACTTTACTAAAATATGTATTTTATCATTCTGAGTTCAGGCATATTAACCCCTACGTTGCTGCCGTCAGCCAACGGCCGTCGCAAGCACTACCTTGGTAGTGCTGCGCATGTCCGTTGGCCGACGCGGCCCCGCCCACACAGTAGAACCCCTGCACTGCGCCGAAATTATCGTACATCAATTTAACATAAGCACTTGCACTGTGGCACTGAATAGCAGTGGCACAGTGCTCAAAGCATATAACCAGCAAAAACATATCAAAAACAGAGGAGGCAATCCAATAAAATGGAAGGGAGACTCACGCCAATGATGCCAGGTCTACCAACTGTCATCCCCTTTCACCAGTGTTTCTCCTCTCTCTGACTCTTAGCTGTATCTTTGTAGATATATGTCTATCACCTTTCATTATCACCTGGCTCAATCTCCTTCACACCTGTATGTATCTTCCTCACACCTGTCACCTCTCTCTGATGTCTCTTTAGTCCTTCTGTCTCTCTCTCACACATACACCCCAGCTTTTGTCTCTTAAAGTCTCACATATCTCTTTGTAGTGTCCCCTTCCTGCTGTTACTTTTGTTCATCCCGAATTTCCCCGAAGTCTCCTCTACCCCTCTCTCTGTCTCCTACTCACTCTTATCTTCCTTGCCATCCCACATGCCTATAGGTGACAGGAAACACAGCTACATCTTCTTACTGCCATCTGTTGCAAAAATAAATCATTGTTTTCCTCTGAGGGCAGGGGTCACGAGCTCACTGCTTGGGTTCACAGGTCACAGGCACAGGCGGCAAACCAGACATCTCAACTGCGACCACTGGCACCCCCTAAATGACATCCATGAGGGAGGTGGGGTGCTCAGTGGTCCACGTAACTAACTGAGAGCCATACAGGAGAGGGCAAGACTGGGAGACCTTGAAGGAGGTACTCTAGCCCTAACATGGTGTGCATAAAGCTAGCTACAGAGTCTTCCGAACTTGTGCTCTAGGGCAGTGATTCTTAACCTTCTCACTTCTGTGGACCGCCAATTAATCATTACTGGAACCCGTGGACCCCTAATGAAATATTATTGGAATCTGGGGACCCCCAACGGAATCATTACAGGAAGCCAAGTACCACGGGCTAAGCATTTCTGTGATTCATCAAACAAATACTCAAATGATGAAATAGTTTATTTAACCTCTTGTGTGCTCATGACGGCGTGGAGCCGCCACACCTCCCACGCAGCACTAATTCCCCGCCTGTGAGGGCGAACTAATAGGCGGGCGTGGTCATGACGGAACAACACCGTCATGGGTACACGCTGCCCATGACTCATGAGGGGTTGGTGGTGCCGTATGAGCACCGAAGCCCCGCTCTCACCCCCTAGCCCTGAGCGGCGTGGTGGAATTCGCGGCGCAGGGTAGGGGTTAATTCACGAACAAACGTAAACAAATCTACATTTTTATTTGAAGGTTTAACCTTTTCTAATTTCAATTGAGGCCACATTGTCTATACTAAATTCTGTATGGTATACTTGCACTGCTCCCACAATCAATCTGAGGATTCTACCATTTTATCCTCCAATATCAAATGGGTTCACGTTTACAAAATGTTTTCAGTTGTACATTTCTTCATTTATATACACTTTCTTATTCTGCTAATATCATTAAATTTTTCTAATCAGTCGCGAACTCCCTGAGTAGACTTTGCAGATCTCCCGGAGTCCGTGGACCACAGGCTAAGAACCACTGCTCTAGGGGTAGGATAGATTGACCATTGGCACCTGCTGGGGAGCGTGGCCGGGGTAGGTGTGCTGCTTCCCGCCCGCCCCGATAGCCTGAATTTAGAAACAAGTGGTTTTGTAGTGGCAGCAACTGTTGAAAACGAAATATAAGACAGATTTGCGGGGAGAAAATGCTTTTATTCAGTGAACTTCAGGGGCTAGCTCCGACATGATAAAGCCCGCACTAGTAGTACATGAGAGAGAGAAGACATAGGCAGGTGAAATTGACACCGCTAAGCAAAACAGACGAGTATACGATGGCTAGAAGAGTTGCGATGACAGTGGCAAATCATTTGGTTGAGAGGCACACTGATGATGTACAGAGCCATCTTAAACCCAATTGTAGTAGGCCATTGAGATTTCTAGTTTGTCACTGTTGCACAGAAAGTATGCCATCACAATAGAGGTCATGCTGCTCAGGACTTGTTTGAAGAAAGCCAATGAAAGGTCACAAAAGATGTTAGAAACAGTGGAACAAAAGCAAAAACAAATAAATTAGCTAAAAACAACAGCATTAGCAAATAGAGGTGACAGGTGTGAGAGAGATAAAAAGACGGATTTAAGAGAGTGAATACACAATGAAACAAATGTACCGTTTACAAAGCATATGCCTACATTTCACGGTCACCCACCAAATTTTTGAGGAGTTCCTCAAATGTGGATGGATCCCATCTTCCTTCCGAAATACCGCTGTATCTGAAGGGCATTCATAAAAAGTAACTGGATGGCCTCACACAACCCCCTGGTGTCATGCTTCATCATCGGCCATACCGCCTAAGCATACTCTAATGTGGGCGAGCCCCTCGTCAAAGGTTGAGGGGAATCTTTTAGTACAATAACTGAGGGAAGGGTAATATCCTATAAAAAATACCTACCACCTACCAAAAATGACTATTCTGAGTATATTATATGGTGGAAGAGGGATGGTTAAACACAGTAACAGAACAGATAAGACCCGACTATGTAGCTTCTGTTCTGATTAAGTCAACATGTTTCAGCCCTTAGGTGGTCCCAACTGGGTCCCGGGCCTTCTTCAGGATGACTATTAGACCCTAATTGACCCTATTATATTACCCTATTTGCATACCTGCACACTTTGTGCAAATGCATACAATACCAGATCTCTAATTTCTGACCCTTCAGTCAGGAAACTTTCCTTTTTAACATGGGTCCTATAGAGAAACATAGAAAAGCCATATAACATGTTTTTGACATCAAAAGGACAAAACATAGTTTAAATACATCATAGTTTAAACGATACAATATATGTGTAATCTCCAGTATATATATATATATATACACTTAATTATCAAATAGAAATATGGTCGAAATCACCATATTTGTGTGACCACATTGTGTCTACCCAGTGTGTACACTGCAGCCAAGGGTTTGGGTAGGCCCAAGAACAAAATCATGCTTGAACGTGCATCATGTGAACCCTGGATTTTGTCATGTACACACTTAACATTTCTCACCCTAGCTGCTGGAGAATCCTACTCCTGTAAATAAAAAGACAGCAAATAAAAAGACAAGACTAAGTTGTGGCCCATATCCGGTTAAGAATGCACCAACTCTGTTTGTTCAAGGTAAAGGTCTAACCCCATTATGGCATCCATTACTCGGTCTGATCTTCTTCTGGCGCTGCCATAACGATGGCGGTTGTGGGAATATAATGGGTCGCTAGGTAAAGACATCAGAGAAATAGCATGACTGGAATATCGGCGATAGTAGTCCATAATTATTTTGTCCGCATTAATAATTAATACAAGCCTATCCATTGTATATTTCCAGGCCTCGTACGACCGTTCTTTGCAGTAAATGATGTCATCAAGAAAGATACGCGGCTCATTAGTAACAATTAGTCCCTGAGGGGCTACCTTTGCCCACAAATACTCCCTCATCATGGCACTGTGTAGTGCTGTTTTAATCTGGTTCCGGTGCTTGTGGTACATTTATGTCTCCCAAAAGTGAGGGGAACCCTGACACAACAATACCCACCAACAGGACCAAATGGGATCTCCTCGCGGTGGTGGAACATTTCTCTTGTGGCCACAGCTCGGTCTGTCCATTTACAAAACAGTTTAAGGAAGTAAACATTGGCACTGACTGACCATGGATCTTCAAACAACACACTAATTGTAACACTGAAAATGTGGGGTACAAGATAACATGCCCTTGTAGCAAACATTACATTAGAATGACAACTCAAAAAATCCGGCTTCAGATTAGCGAATACCATAACATTATTCGGTGTCAGAAGCCACCCACCCGCATCACCAGACACTATTTAAATGAAAATCATACAGACAAGGATTTACTGTGGCTGTGTCTAGAGGTCATAGCTCACTGCACTGGGAGTAACATGAGTCAAATATTGCTTGAATGAGAGTGGGTCTAACATCTGAAAACTCACATAATCAGCCTCAACGATGTCACCCCCTGACTACAAATATAGATGAAACCCCATGTTGGATGGCCGGTGTGTATGGAATGAGCACAGGGTTTTATACCACCTTGATAAACCATCTAGAAACAGGAATTGTTTCACATTTAATGTATACATGCACATACATAACAACTATACACATTGCTCCCATATTTGACAATTTAAACAGATTATGCCATATGTTTAAATCTTTAGAAGTGAAAGCCACTGTGGGTCTGCTCTCGAAATTATGAGTAGTTTTTATCCATTTCCCCAACATACAAGTGTGCCATTGCTGTAACTTTTGCCACATTTTATAATTTTCGACATGGTGGACAAACACATTAATTTGTATTTCCTAAAAACGTCTATATAAGCGCATGGGCTGGGACTACATTTCCCAGAATTCCCAGTCCAGCACTCCGTATTATGTTATGAGTGGCAGCCTGTGTCTCACTCTCAAACTGGCCACTTGCCATATCAGCCGTGAGAGGAGATCGGACCACATGGCCTTCTTCTCAATTTGCTGGGACTACAATCCCCGACATTCAAGTGAAGGCGCTCCGCCTGACACCGTCACTCTGACGCCTTTACCCGCAAACCTGTTATATTCCCACACCCACCATCATTATGGCAGCATTGGGAGTAGATTGTACAGTGCAATAGGTGCTGTAATGGGGGTAGACCTTTGAAGAAGTAAGGTGGATTGCCTTGAGCAATCAGTAACGTGGCATTCACAACCAGATATGGGCCATATGTTATCTTTGTGTTTTTATTTACCATCTTTTTATTTACAGTGTGTGACTATAAGGCTCCCCCTCTCCTCTCCTCCATGTAGTGGGATTCTCCTGCAGCTAATGTGTGAATTGTTAAGTGTTTACATGACAAATTCCAGTGTTCAGATGATGCACATTCAAGCAGCTTTGTTGTAGGGCTTACACAAGCATGGGTTGGCTGCAGTGTGCAGTGTGCAGTGTGCAGTGTGCAGTGTACACACTAAGAAGACACAATGTGGTCATCCAAATATGGTGATTTTGACCATATTTGTATTTGATAATTAATTGTATATATGTCCTAGCGATTACACATGTTTTGTCTTGTTTAAACTATGATGTATGGAAACTGTGTTTTGTCCTTTTCATGTTAGCAACATTTTAAATGGCTTTTCTATGTTTCTCCATAGGATCCGCATTAAAAAGGAAAATATCCTGACTATAAGGACAAGAAATTAGAGTTCTGGTTTTGTACACATGTACACAGAGTATGGGGGTATTAAGCTAGGGAAATATAATAGGGTCACTTGGGGTATATGTTTGGTCTTAAAGAAAGCCGCAGACCCCTTTCGGGGCCAGCTAAGGGCTGAAACATGTTGACTTAATAAGAGCAGAAGCTCCATTGTTGAGTCGCATCTGTTGTCTTACTGTTTTAAAAACAATAATCTTCCGCCATATAAAAAACTCAGAAGTCTTTTTGGTAGGTGGTAGGGATCTTTTTAGGATATTACCCTTCCCTTTAATTCCCCTAAAAAAGATTCTCCCGAGCCTTTGATGATGGGCCCGCCTGTCATTGGAGTATGCTTTGGCGAGCACAGGATGGCCAATGATGAAACATTGCACCCGGGGTGTGTGTGAGACCATTCGTTACTTTTTATAAATACCCTTGCGATATAGTGGTATTTCGCCAGGAAGACGGAATCCATCCACACTTGTGGAATTCCTCAGGAATTGCGTGGGTGCGCCTGAAATGTAGACTTATGCGTTGTAGAGGGTACGTTTGTTTTGTTGTGTATTCATCTCTAGTTGGGAGAGCACAAAAGTTTCACCCTTCCAAATCTCTCTCTTTCCCAAGCCCTACACCGTGAATGGGCTATAGTGGTAAACACGCGAAAGATAGTGAAACAGGTGTGACAAATAGTTGACAATCAGACATCTATAGGGAACACAGTATGAGAGATTTGATAAAGATAGAGACAGACCACTGAGAGTCAGGTGGAGATAGTTGAGGCTTAGAAGAAAGACCCATTTCAAAGATGGACAGGTAAGGCAAGTAATAAAGCGGCAGCTGAGAGTAAGTGGGGAGGCAGATGAGAGCGGTGAGAGACTTCTGGGCACTAACTGCGAAAGATCAGGACTTAGAAATAGGGGAAGGCCTTGTATGTTTTGCCTTAACTTTTTCTTGGCTTGTTTCTACAACAATGGAGTTAAAAGAAACTGTTACTGAAAGGATTGCCAATCTTTTTGTGCATGGAAAGTGCCCATCAGGCACTCGACTGGTTGTGCCCCCTGGAGCATCTCCAACAGCAATTATTGGTCGGATTTTCAACTTCAGAGCCAGAGATGTAATACTGCAGGATATGTGAAACCTGGTGACCCTTGATTCAAATAACAAGTGATAAGAATTGTCCCACATTACACCTGAAGCATACAGAAGTTAAGGAAGACCTCTCAAGGAGTGAAACACTAATTCGAAGCCCAGGGCATGAAGTACTATCTGCCGTACCCACCAAGTTTGTGTAATCCTCAAAGTCACACATCTTCTACATCCCATTTGAAGAGTGGGATTGGCTGGACATGGGTGATTAAAGAAAACAAACAGGAGCATCACACAAACAGTAGAAGCCCAGGGAGGGATGACAGACAATCACAAGGACATCCTCAGCAATGAAAGAGAGGTCATAGTTGGGGAGTCCTGTATTTCCTACCAGAATTGTGTGAATATCTTTGATAGACAACCAAAAAGAGCTGATGGATATCCATATGAACACTGATCCTGAGTAGAATCTGAAGAGCGGAGACTTGGCATGCACCATTAGACTTAGTTGGTGGAACAGGAACTCAGGTTTGAACTTCCTAGTTTAAAGCATTAGAAACAAATTGGGTAAGATACTGTGTGTGCGCACTGTTAGAATTTGAGTGCCTGGGGCCAATTTGTAGTGGAGTTATCATCTCAGAGATTTGTCACACATTCAGAAGATTATGGGTAAGTCCGAGCTGAAAAAGAGAAGGGGATGTGCCCTGTCACAACTTCAACATATCAAGGAAACCAAGGTGCTGGATGATAGATCAAAGGCCTCAGGAAATGTCACTCACACAACACCATTGCATCCATGTTAAATTCCTTCCCTGGAATGTCAGAGTCTTCAACGATGTGGGCATGGTATAGCCTGTCTACAGGAAACACACTTTATGGAAGCTGTGGTAAAGAAAGCATGTACAAAATGTAGTTGACAAATGTACTCTACCACCTATTTAACTAGAAGCGACATACCTCTTAATGTATTAAACCTAACAAGTATTACAAATATCTATTTACCTCATGTGGGCAACAAATCATCTTTCTGGCAGTCAGTCATAGGAGTTACATACTTGGGAACCAAAGTTATGTGGGAAGGCAAAGTTAATTTTGTTTTATAAAGAATGTTGAATAAGCACCCCCCAACTTGAGAAGTAAACAGGATATGATGGGTGCATAGAGGGGGGTTATGGGAAAAGTGAATTGCTTTATATTTGAAGAGAGTTTAGTCCCTCCAAGAAACAATACTGCTGCTACTCAAGCATACATATCACTTATATTAGATCAGACGTTATGTTGATTTTACAAGTGATACAGCACAGATTGGAGGCATCTCAGTATACGTAAAGGTTCTTTTATTGATCACTCACCACTGGTCATTGTATTAAAGGAAGGCTATGAATGCATCGGGTGGCAAAGGAGCAAGTGTTGGTGTACATAGTGGATACCTCATACTCTGATTTGCAGAAGAATAAAGGTACTAGCTGCAGGGTATGTACAATACATACAGTTTACTTGACCCCTCTAAGGTTAAATAAAATTTACTGTATAAGAATAAGAAACTGCCCTAGATGTGGAGATGCGGGCACATCTTTTATATGCATGGAGTGTTCCTGTACATATTTTTGAATGTATTGTTTTGTATGAATACTGAAAGGGGACTATGACCAAGCTGCATCCCATCACATAAACACCAACTAAGGGTAAAGCAATGCCATACAGGAATAATTCATACACCAAAATGCATTAAAATGAGACTTAGAGTCCCAGTCTGGGAACCCTCCTGACTGTCCAGTGCCATACACTAGCTTCATCCAATAGGCCTGAAAGGGGAGGCTTGGAAAAGGATCTTATGCAATGGGTTCATGAAGAAGAAACCCATATCAGGGCCACAAGAATTTAGGAAAAAGCTGATGGGGGTTTAATGAAGTGAATGGCAGTAGCTAAAAAACTGATATAGTCTTAATATCTCAGACTACCTTGAATCCAGTTCAAATGATTATGGCAAATCATACCTGATGGTGAGGAAATGGCAATGATAACAAAGGGGAGGTAGGGAACTTGAAGAGGGGAATTGATGAAAGACTAAAATGAAAAATAGGAGCATCAATGAATAGAGAGTGGAGCTGCTATATATATATAGGACGGTTATACATGGTAGATACCAAAGTAATGTGGTGCAAATAAGCGGGGGAGCTTGGGGGAACATGTCTGTACCCCAGGTAGACGGGCATGCAAGCTTAATATACATATATATTTTATTGCTGAAAGACAGTTGAAGATTGAGAATATTTTGGTAGAGTTGATTGGTAATGTATTGGCATGTACTTGATAAAATGATAAACATAAATAAAGAGGTCTTTACAGGGTCTAACAAGGGAGTTTGCTTTAAAACCAAATGACCTTTAAATTTAGCGTTGTGCTTTCTGTTTCTCATTTATATACAATACAATTATTTCTCTGTAACTACTATGAAAACCCCCAAAAATGCTGGATTTAGATTATCTTCAAGAGTTTCTCCATGTTGCTTGCCATAACCGCCAGGTCATTTACAGCGTAATACACATACAACAGCGCTCCTGTTTAATGGGTGTTTTTTCCTATCATATATATTTACATAGCACATAGCAAACCTACAAACATCAAATTGGGAGATACACTGATCAGTTACATACTGTGGAAATATAATAGTAGTATCTTTATAATAGCAGTATCTTTAATTATTCACTGATAAAACAAGTAATATGTAGTAGTGCATAATTAAATATGGATAAATACAGATTTAAATGTGAAAAAAATACAATCAAACCATTTGTGTATGTGCGTACATGTGCAAAGGCACATGTTGTACACGTGCTTCCCAAGCTCCTCTTCTGATAACAGAAAGGCTGACTTGATTTATCTTTACTTTCAGGTTGAGTGCCACCCATACCTAACTCAGGTCAAGCTTGTGGAGTACTGCCAGTCTAAAGGTATTGCGGTGACCGCCTATGCTCCCTTAGGCTCCCCTGACAGGCCAATGTGAGTGTCCATCTTTTTTCATTATTACCTTTATTACATTTTATAGTTTTAAAACTGATACTACAATGTAGGCGTTTCAAATGATACATTTTCTCAGTAATCAACTTTTTAGAAACTAATAAATGAGCCACGTGGAAGAAAAATATCTCTCCAAGCCAACCTGAAGTCTACAACATGATTAGTAAGCAAGAAGCAAGAAAAAGCAAAACATTCTTATGCCTCACAAAGCAACTGAGCATCTAATGCCAACCCCTTCCCTATTGTCCCCAACTTGTATACATTTTCTTCATGTCCGTGTTTAAAGTAGGCCTGGACGGTACTCGCAGAATTTACTCTGTGGAATTTACATGAAGTTACCTAAATACTCCGCAAGATTACCGCTGAGTTCCATGAATTTGCGCGTGGCGCATGCTGATTTGTAGTGTTAGGAGCTTGTTCCCCATTGTAAATTCAGAGTGAGCAGCACCAAGCAGCAAACCGGAGGGTTCAGCTACTTTTTGCTGCTCGAGTAGCTGTTCAACTTGAGCGGCAGCTTCCTCAATGTGAATGGTAGTGTCGTGCCATAACCTCTGGCGTTGAGAAATCTTGCTGGGAGGCATTCTAGCACTCGAAAATTGAGCTAGGAGGCACAGATTCTAGCTCACCAGATTGACATTGGCAAGTCACACACGAGAAAAAACTGCGCCACGAGGCGGTTGGTAAAGATTTGCTGGAACTTTCTGCTACAAGTGGAGCGCAAAGTGGGCAAAACTCTACGATCTCCACTGGCGAAGCAGAATTATTTGCCCCCCTAGTTTAAAGCAGCATACATGTGACAGAGACTGAAACTTTAGATAACAGAACTAACAGCTTCCAGAGTTTCTTGAAAGAAGAAAGAAAAAGAACATTCAAAATAGATACAGCAAAGGAGATCTCGGATGCTGAGCCAGCTGAATTGAGTATCCTCACTTCGTAGTGCCAGGCATGGAAACAAGGCCAAGGCCAGGGGCGAGAAAACTCAAGTATGGTAATATAACCTAGGCATACAAAATTGGTGATGCTTATGTAATATGCAAAAAGAGCTATTGATGGACAGAATGCAGAACAATGTCATGCTTTCACCCCAGTACAGAGATCTGGACCTAAATCCATCGTTTTTTTGCTCACCATGCCATTCCAGTTTGAGCCCAGCCATATGTAAATCAATCTTGACTCTGTGCCTCATGGGAACAGTCCAGCCCAAACCGCCCTGAGTTGGCAGGGTATGCCCAGACGTGGGTCCCTTGCTCACTCTGCCACTGGATTCAAGATAGCCAGGCTGATGAGAGTTATGAACTTGAAACCGGTCCCAGGATGCTTCGTTCCGATCCAGGGAAGACATGGCTTGGCAGTTTGGGCTGGACTGTTCCCGTGAGGCACAGGGTCAGACTAATTTGTATATGGCCATGTCTGAAATGGGATGGTGGAGTGAGCTAAAGAATGATGATGGATTAAACCCAGATCAGTTGACTGGGGGGTGAGTGTTTGATTTGCTCAAACGCTCCGTCCATCATCCACTTTGGTATCGCTTCTGTAACATGGCTGTTTAGAAAGTGCATTATTAAAAAAATTCAAAGCAGGAAAACAAGTTCACATGCTATGCAAGGTGCATCTACAACTGAACACTCTTTCCTGACATTTACAGTAAACTGAACGCCACATGTTGGAATCCTGTTAGGGTACACCAAGACTTCCATCCTTTCAATGCTGTTATGTAGCATGAATAAACTCAGAATATTCCCCTTCCTCGATCCAAGGGATTGCTTGTTTACTTTTGTCGTATAGGAGGCATGTATTTATCTCCTGGTGAGAAGTCCTTTTTGATTCATGTATCGGTACTCACTTATGCAGCCCATAATTTAGTCTATCCCGGAGATGTAAACAAGCAGCCATCATGCAGACAGCCACAGTAAATGGTCTTAAGAGTTCAAAGAGTAGAGGCAGATATTCAACAGATATGAAATGGCGTTATACAATTATCCATATTATTTTGTCTGAGTGACCCTCCCAAGGGCCGTACAGAAGAAACCCTTAGGAAATATATATGTAGGAAGAGCACCCCTGTGATGGCAGGGATAGAGCAATAGGAAGGAACATTATACAACCAACCATGCTATTTGATCCGAGGAGTTTACCCAGGAATTGCAGAGGAGGATCCCAAGGAACGATCAGACACCAAAGATACATAGGTGACTAGCAGCACCTAAGAGTGGTGATACCCATGGATTAAGGAACCAAAAGAGAGGATATTAATAATGAAGTCGGCAGGAAGAATTGTATTTTTAGTTAAAAACAAGACAAGGAGGAGCATATGACTGGGAAAAGAGGGGTATGAATAGGACAGAGGTTCTACTCTTAACATTAAGCTGTCTACCAAAAACCTGTACGCCATAGAAGGTGTCAGTCACAGATCACATTTGAGGAGACCATTGAGTGCACAACAGAAGCAAAGGAATAAAAAACACCAGAACACTTTTTTTGCACCAGTACCGGCAAAACATTTTAAAACACAATGAGCAATCAGTGCAAAATCAAACCTGCACACTTTACCCTCAGTTTGAAATTTTTCTCTTTGTTTCAGGCCTACTTGGGAAGACAGCAGTGGGACAATTAGGCAGGAGTCAGGCAAGGTAGTCTTCCCATTCTCCTCTACTCAACAGTCAAATGAATGTTCAACACAAGAGGGAAAATTGATGGTTGACCAGTCTGGGGAGGAATAGAACGGAAACATAATTGGTCATGTGACCCAAGAGAAGTCTGTAGACCATGGGCTACGTAACATAATCAACTAAAAATCACCAGTAAATGAAATAGTGTAAAAACCAAGTTCGACACAATCTTTCCCGTGATTCAGTCATTCTGCAAAAAGGGGTATGAGATTCAGTGAGGCCCAAAGGCAGAAGAAGATATTCAGGGGTACATGTCCCTCAGCTGTGTCCAAATAAAAAAGCTCTGCTATATAGGTTCATTATTTCCCAAATACTGGTTGTACTACTAAACAACATCGACCCTCAGAATACCGTGGTACAAGAATATCAAGAAACGACTATCAAGGTAAGTGTGCACAGGATGGTATAGATTTACTATTCTTAACTCCACATCTACATACCTTTTAAAATATATATACCTCATATGTCCATAAAGGTGGAATACGGTATGGAAAATCTATACTTTTTGGGATTTTGGATTCAATATTCTGTTCAGGATATTCTGTGCCATCGAAATTCTGCCTTAGATATTCAGGGTGCACACCATGTGATTCTATGTGAAGGAGTATGTGGATTTTTTAAGGTACATATTAACCACAATCCAACTTTAAATCCTATCAATTAAATGGGATTTGAAGTAGAGAAGTGTAAAGTTGTAAAGTAGGCTGACTTGCAACTCTGTGTATTTTATAAACTGTTCAAGGTGTGTAAAAATGCAAAGCTTCTGAAGTTCAGATTCATTTTTTTAAAGCTGGCCCTAGCGTGGAGTCTTTCCTCTCATATATTTCACCTCAGGTGGTATATGTCCAGCCTCCACACCTCCACACTCAATATTGTGAGCTGAAAAATGTCCTACCTGGGGCATTCTGCTTTAGGAAAACAGCACACCCTCAAGGACAGAAGGGCTAAACCTTACCCTACGTAAAGTTAGTATACTTTATCTGGTTCGTAAAGTGTGGAGTTTCCTAATTTTCCCCAACTTTATGAGTTGTAATTTAAGTTGTCTCAAATATAAAATACCTTTACAGAGAGCTTAGAGCATATCCATCATGAACCTTTGCTGAATTTAGTGGTGAACAGTGTATTTTAAACAATGGTGAAAACTAAATAGAATTTAGATGTCATTTTACAGGGGAGGCTGGGAACATCCTTAATGGATTTGACTATAAGTTTGTGACAAAAGATTGATAATTCAGTTATATTTGATCAAAAACATCAGTCAAAACCGCATGGACCCATATTAGCATACTCCCATCATAGTTAGATCAAGGTTGTATGCAGTACATTGTACCAAAGGAGACCTTCATTAGAAATCGATCAGCAAGATGGATAGGCATGGCAAAGGATAGGTGATTGTGGGAGCTCAGAATGGGTCCATTTGAGGCCTCTGGCCTGGCTGAGGACACTAGTTCCATCTCCAGTTAGAGGCGCCACAGATGGGCCGACAGCAGCACTGCTTCTGAGGGTCTAAGTCATGGTTTCACAAATTGCATCTAGAATGCTGCTCTTTAATAATCTCGCTTGTTGATGCTGCCTGCATGGTACCTCCCAGTTGGGTGCCACAGATTCCTCCTCTTCCGGGATTATGGAAATTCTCCACTCTTTCACATAGCATTCTAAAGGTGGCACTATCTGTGTGGTTGCTTGGATGAGCATGCACTTTTAGTGAATGCAGAAAGCATGGAAGCCTGCCATGTAAACTAGAAATGGAAAATGTGTACTTGCTGAGTGATTGGCATTACTAGTGTCTCAGATAAAAGTCAAGCTTCACATTATGAAACAGTTAAGAGACTGACATATTTAAATATTTACTAGAAAGACAAATCACCTGTGTAATAGTACTTTGCCTTCTCAGCATGTATGATGTACTTTCCAGCTAGTCTACGGTAAATGTGCACATGGCTGATACGCATTAAAAGGGAAGGCATCTTCTAACCACGAGCATAGAGTAACAAATAAAAAGAGGGTGCCTTTGTTAAGCAATTTTCACTCATTAATGTGTATTAAATAGGAATGGTTAGATCTTATTAGGACTTTGAAGACCGCTATGGAAGGTGATTTATGGATCTTACACTAAGATCCCGTTTAGAAAATAAAGCACAATATTGTGCATTGAAATCACTTTGGGCCAGATGTATTGGTCAAGCTATAAATTCCACCTAAAATCTCCAATCACCTTTTCTCCATATGTATCTAGCACTGAATTTTCTCCTTTAGGCTGTCTCTTACTTTTTCTATTCTCTCCTCACCCAATGATCTTCCCACATCCTCTCTAAACCTTTTTCCTGTAGAACGATGGCTCTGTATATACTACACCAAAGTAAGGTATAGTGTGCACAGAGTCCAGGGAGTCCCCAGAGGTATAGCAGAGGCTAAAGGTAAGTACTAACAGCTCTCTTTGTGGTACTGTGGGCGGGGAGTTAGGCTTATCCAGAGAGTGTGTTAAGCATTTATTGTATTCACTCACTCAAGGACTGATTAGATGTACTCAGAGACAGAATCCAGAGCAATTGGGTAAGTATAAAAAAGGTGTACTTGTATTTTATTTCTAGAACCATGCAGGACTTGGTACAGGTAGGCAAAATGTACTTTCAATGGAAAACCTTTACATAGACATGCAATTGGGAATGGATTTGTAATTGTTACAGGTTGGCATGGTTTCAAAAAGCAGGTTATATTACACAGTAATTACCTTTAGAATACTTTTTGATTACTTTCAGATTACATTGATTACTGGAGGTGGTATGCCTAGATACCACATCTAAGTATCTTACAATACAAGGTGAGTACTACTTTTCTTGGCTTGAGTTATCATGACTGTTTCCCCCAAACAAAACAACAGTTCAACATTTAGAACATTTTCTCGGAGTGCATTTTACATTAAACCCCACACTACTATTAGTGTGGGTTTAATGTGCTAAAAGATTTGCTTCCAAACGTACCGGGTTTTAGTAAAGCCATTATGGAGCTGTGGGGTTCATAATGATCAATCCCCAGACCATATACTCTTTATCACTTCACTACACCTACAATGTCTAAGAATGGGCTTAAAAACTGTAGGGGTACAGGGCTCATGCCACTGTACCCTTGCCTGAGGGCTACTGCACCTTATTAGAGGGTGGCTTCCCTAGGCCTCCGGCACAAGGTTGCAGGCATAGCACACAGGGATGTGTGCCATGTCGACTCTTCACTTTTCTCTGCACCAAAACACACAGCCTGCAATGGCAGTGTGTGGGTGTTAAAGTACAGGGCCTCTAAGGGTGGCACAATAGGTGCTGCAGCCCTTAGAGTCCTTCCCTGGTCACAGTGCCCTTGGTACCCATGGTACCTTTTCACTATGAACCTACCTGGCGCCGCGGCCAGGGCGACTGACGCTGGAATCTGGGGACCACGGTTCGATCCCCGGCTCCGGCGGCAGGTTAGCCCAGCACCATGTGACTCTGGGCAATAGCTCGCTTAATCTTCCCGACGGCCCCCAGCGCCTAGAGACCCTTACGGGTGATTGTGCGCTTTACAAATGTGGACTTTACTTTACTTTACCTGTGGCCCAACATATGCCAATTGTGGGTAGTAAAGTACAGTTTTTGGAAAGAACACAGGCCCTGGGAACCTGATTGGCAGGAACCCAGGGAGCATCAGGTCAGGTTGCATCAGAAGTCAGGCAAAAATTGGGGGGTGACCACGCAAAAAGTGGCATTTTCCTTCATTCCCCACTGCTTGTTTCTGTTTGCAGAAGCATCTATCTCCCTATCTGTGTCTATCCTGCTCTCTCTTGCTTTTTCTATTTACTCTTCTTTCTTTCTCTCAACCATCTCTCATTTCCTAGAATTTCTTCTCTCTGTCTTCTCCCTACCTCCAACATTACTCAGCAAAACAAAAGTGAAAGCAAACCTTGCAAAAAAATATTGCAGGGATCAATGGAAAGCCCTATCATACACCATTCCAGGAGTGGCCCGTGCAGGTAAATGCAGTGGGACGGTGGAGCAGGGCGGGGGGGGGGGGGGAAGAGGAGGGGGATCCGACAGACAATGACTAGAGAAAATTAAATATTTCTTACATTTTCCATTGTTGTTGTCTGTCGAGTCCCCCACCCTGCCCCAACGCCCCACTGCTCTTACCTACACGGGTGAATGGAAAGGCTCGGAAATATCGAGATGATGCCTTGCAAATTCACCCATTCTGTCGGTAACTGCAGTACAGTTCTCATTCTGCAGCAATGGAAAGCCAGGCCCTGACATTTCTGAAAACAGGGTACCTATGGAAATCTGGGGTGATGTGGTATGCGTGGATAAAAATATATCTTCTTATCCAGAATGCCCTGCAAACACACAAAAATGCCTAAATCACAGAATTTCCCCATTCAGGTGCTTGAGCTACTGTCTTTCAATGTATTTCCCATAGAGTTATTTAAAGAGCCAGGTTTTCAGCTTCTTGCAGAACTCAAGAAGTAAAGAGGAGACCTTAATGTGTTGTGGGTGTTTGTTCCATGTTTAGGGTGTGATGTATGAAAATAAGCACACTCCTGCTCTGCTTTTCTGAATGCAGGGTGGTATGTGTGAGTAAGAGTGTGGCTGAAGGTAAAGTGTACGGCCGGTTGGTGAAGGTGTATGTGTTTGTTTAGGTATGCTGGTGCAGTGTTGTGTAGGGCATTCTAGGTCTGTGTAAAGAGTTTACATTGGCTGTATTTGCATATGGGGAGCAAGTGGAGCGTTCTGAGGTGAGGTTAGAAGTAGGTGTGATGTAGAAGATTGAGTATGAATCTTGCAGCGGAGTTTTGAATGGTGTCAAGCCTGTGCAGTAGATGCAAGGATATTCTGGCATAGAGTGCATTGCTGTAGTTGAGTATTCTTGTGATGAGGGCTTGCGGGACAGTTCAATTCCTCAGAGTGTTGACCCTTTCAGGGTTATCTAGATAATAAACCATTTCTAAAAGGTAGATAGATATTCCTATATTGTAGCACTTTGTGATGTGGCAGTCTATATTGGGTCATTTCAGACTCACACTACTGCTAGTTTGGGAATTAGCAGCCCTCTGCAGCAGGAACATGATTCCAACAAACTGACTGGTTCATGCAAACAAAATAAAGATTTCTCGAGCAGATACATCTCACCAGGCTTCAAAATCACAACAGGCCATTGTAGGCTGGATCAATGTCAGTCAAGTGTAAGTCGTACCTGAAGTGATGACTCTGCCCCAGTACACTAGACTAATCAAAACATTATGCCATATTGGAATCTGGAGTTTCCTGATTGAACATTGCTTTTGAATATCTGGGAGGTTTAGGTAGTGGCAACCACTTAAGTATCAGGAACCGAAAAAGGTCATCTAAGTTGCTGGCTTAAGGACGAGATGACTCAATGTCCTATACAATTGTGCAATCTTTTCACACAGCATATTCTTGTCCAACATACAATATATGAAACTTGAAATGGTAGATCAGCTAACTCCCAATACATTTTTGGCCTCTTAGCTGTAACTGTAAACTGATGTTGGTTCCACCTTTGCCATCAGCTCCTCATACACAATATTGTGGCATCCCTCAGCGGTCCATCATATCTCCTCTATTATTAAACATCTACCTAAGCCACTCACCAAACCTGATTAAATCATTCAACCTTCCCTGTTACAACTATGGAGATGACACTCAAATCACTTTCAAAATCTATGGTCTGGAAGACCACTATAATTTAAATCTTGATGTTTTCCTTTGGGCTTTAAACACATGGATGATGAATGACCATCTAACGTTAAATACCATAAACACAGCTATTATGAGCTGTGGAGAATAGCAAAAATACCAGCCTACCACGATATGACTTAAGGAAGATTCCCCTGCTACAAATCCATAAGAGTCAGAAACCTTGGGCAACCCTTGATTTAGACCTATATTTGATACCACATTTTAACATTAAGCACATGCATGATATTTGTTTTCTAGCGCTGCACCAGCACCTGGCTGATAGCAAATAGACTGACGCCAGGAAACCTGCTGAGGAGGTGGACATCTGGGTCAGCACCAGAGTGTCCTTGTAGGTATCTGGGGAGAACTCCCAAAAGGGTGGTCAGGGTTTCCACCAGCAGAGCGAGAGAGGAGATAAAATGAAAGAGTTCTCTAAAGGTCCCTCAAAACCATCTCAAAGCTTCCCTGTAGATATCTGTAGATAGCAGCTATGAAAACCGAGTAATAATAACTTTGCTACGGTGGAATGAGGATGAATTAATTATGAAGTCTGAACTTGTGACACTTTGAATGATTTTGAAATTTAGAAACTTAATGACCCATGTACTGAAGAGGCATGAATAAGAGGGCATGTTGAGCAGTAGATTGAAGTACAATAGCACATTGATTTGTGAAGGAGAGGTCTTGGACTCGAGCACTGTGTCCACTGTGACGTGAAGTTACCTGGTCAACTTGTAAGTATGCATCCCATGATTAGTAAACCTCAAACACCTTAATAAACATGAACTTTAGGGTGAAAATGTTGATTTTTCTCTCTCTCCACATTTGCCTCTACTTTTGTGATCCTTTGCAGCTGCCTTTAGATATTTCCCTAATGGCGGTACTTTGGCACCGGCATCTCTCATTTCAAGATGTGCCTTTTACTAAATCAGTTTTACCCATTTCCCCAGCACCATGAACCCCAACGGTATGCTTGAAAAACATAAGAGTTGAGCATATACTGTGAAGAAATGCAGCATGGACATAATCAAAGAGTTGTGCAGCAAAATGTGTTGTACACCTTGAGATTGAAGACTCCTGAACAGTGCCCATTGCTCCTGCTTACACATCTACCTTCAACCAGTTTAAGGTCCAGCTTTGGCTGCTGCACTGCCCAGTGCTATTCTATGCACTGTTGTCATATATGAAATACTGGGCAGCTTAGAATGATGTGCAGTACTGCAGGTTATTAGTCAGCAGTGTATCAAAAGGACAGCACTTTAAAATATTGAACACCATTCTTTCAATCAATCTAGATTTGTGGAGGGCAAATAATCACCCGTGGGGGTATCTAGGTGCTCGTGTTCTGCTGGGATCAGTCAAAGAGCCAGGCCTTGAGGCCCTTTCTGAATTCTGTGAGAGAGGATGTTGTTCGGAGATGGAGGGGAAGGAGTGGAAAGTTGTTCGAGGACTTGGCAGCGAGGTAGGAGAAGGATCTTCCTCCGCTGTGGCTTTGACTGATGCAGTGAGTGTGAGCAAGGGGTAAAGAGGTAGAGCTCAGCTGTCTGGACGGTTGTTGGTAGTTGATGCATTGGTTGATGCATGCTGATCCTTGGTCGTGGAGGGTCTTGTAGGCATGTATCAGCATCTTGAAATTATATCTTTTCTGGATGGGAGCCAGTGGAGGTTCGTTAGGTGGGGTTGGGGGGGGTGTGATGAAGGTCCATTTAGGGAGGTTGCTGATGAGTCTGTGTATAGGTTGTTACTGTGGTGTATTGTTTCAGCAGCGCTGTGTATAATCTTTATTAATGAATACTTGAGGCCAGTTCCAAAACAAGTACAAGTCTTTTTAGTTCTTTAGTGCTAAATTGCTGTCAACTTTCATGAAATGTCCTCAAAATCCCATTTCTGCAACTGTGCCTTCAACAATCCATGTTTTGTCCTCCCCTTCTCCATTCCATTCCTCCTCTATCTCACGTTATACCTTCTTTATTTATAAATCCATAAAATGGAGAACTATGGAAAATATAAACGTAACTGCAGTGTGAACCCATAAGATCTACGTAGTCTGCCTTTTCTAAATGTCACTACTTCTTCTCCTACTATCTTTACTAGGGCCAAACCTGAAGATCCAGCACTCCTGGAGGACCCTAGGATCAAGAAGATTGCCGCAAAGTACAAGAAAACATCTGCTCAGGTACCTGGTGATAGTGAAGTTTATTCAGACTAATGGCTCTAAAAAAGTGTAATCTACTGATATTTTTACCCCTCTACTTTTCTCAAACTATTCCTTATTCCTCTTTGTAACCTTTCCCGTAATACTTTCTTCCTTCATGCTAGTTTTTGTTCTGCCTATTGCTTCTAAGTGTGTGTTAACCTTATTAAAGAGCATATGAAATTCTGCCATTGACTTTAGACATATATTTGGAATAATATATAGACCTTAAGTAGGAGGCTAAGGGTTGACTCAGCTAGAAATTGTGCACCAGTCTACTAAACCCCTGAGCACTGTAAGCCATCTGAATTCCGGATTCACAGGAGCGTTCTGCGCACTAAACCAATCCATGACCATTGTACACACTTTAAAGTGCACTTTGTAGATTTCCAAACTCTTATTCATCTTTATTTAACTAATCAGAATCATAAGTAGTGTTTACTCTTCACCTCCAACCATCCCTTGAACACTATGTGCCTTTCGGTCTGGACCCCACAAGTCTGTGAGGCTTAAATGTGTCATCAGATCCCTAGAGCCAAATACCCCATCATCGACTGACCTGTCTTTAATTGTAGCAGCTGAGTGTGATTCCCCGTATAGTACCATTAGCAGTACATCAGTATTGTAGTAATGGGATCTTTGGCTTTTGTATAACAGTATCAAAGTCCAGGTCCTACCCTTGATCTGTTTAAGATGCCTTCACAGTTAAGGAACAGTTCTTCTTCATCTCAAACGGTTCCCAGGCTGCTTTGAGAGATTCATCTTTCTCTGCCAAGAAACACAGAAGGCATAAGAAAAGAAAGGAAATATAGGATTGATGACGATTGTTGTTCTATGGTACTGTACTGCATGTTTTTGTATGCAAATGTATTGTTATCCTTGCACATGCCATTTAAGCACTGCTGTATATCATTTGAGTCACTGAGCAAAGTTAATAAAAAGATTTTTTTTTTAAAGAAAAGAAAGGAAATGAAACAGGGTTGGCGTGAATCGGTATTGAGTTTATTGCCTCACCCAGACTTTATGAAATTCAGTACTGAACAGCCGGCAACTACATCTGTGTGTCTCCTGGCACCATGGGATGTTTCCCAATTTTTGCTTCGTCCGCTATTGATTCCCCAAATATTTTCCGATTCAGAGAGGGAGTTTACTGCATCATATTTTTTGATGGAACAGCATTTTAGGTCTCCAGTGAGAGATATTGTCATTTTACTTGAGGTAGTATGTGCTCATCTGCAAATTTAGAACAAGGACGATTCCCAATCCTTTTACTACTTTGGACATGCTGTTTGAGTCATCTAGTAAAACAAAATAATATTTATGCCTGTAGTGTTTAAAGCAATACCACAGTGCACTTAAAGAAAACGTCCTGCCTTCCCTTCTTGTTCTCCAGAATCTCCAAATCTTAAGAGTTGCAACTTCAATTCTCTAGTTTCTTTTTCCATAGAGGCTCTTATCTTGCCAGGAGCAAGAAATATGTAGTGATGGTATCTTCAACTTTAACATATTAGGGATGCCTTAAGAGAGTGTGTTCCTGCAACCTAACCTGTCCTCAGACAAATGAGGAGGAATCATCTCGTCTAACACCCGGAATGCAAGGAAAGCTATGAGTGAGACTTTTGACGATTTCCCGAAATGTGATGGTGATGATGAACCTTTACATACATCTACAAATGTCCATCTTTGATCCTGTATACCTCTTCACTGACTTTTGGCAGGGTCGTCCTATAGCAACACAAGATACTTGCATACAAATGCCTAAATAGAGTAATTGGTTGTTGGCCAGTGTTATAAGTAGTTCCAAAATCTCCCATTTCAGTTTCTTTCTAGGTTTACAACTAAGATATAAACAAGGGCCTCTGCTAAGCCTGGAGTTCTGGCTAATCAAATAGTCCCCACGGAGGTGGAATAGACCTTGTTCTGAGCCATCCGAATGCCAATACAAAATATCCAAGGGTGAGACCTTAACTGTGATGGGCAGTTTGCCGTGGTAAAAGCTTCTCTTGGAAAAGACAAAAGTCCAGCATCTTAGCCTTCTCTGTCTGTACAAAGGCATGGGCATTTCAGGACAAAAAGTGCCTTTAGAAATTGACATAATGCTATTGGGCTAATTGCAACTCGTTCAGGATTTTAAAAACCGAAACCCACCAGCTTCGCAAAGCAGAAGTACCAGCCCAGTGCAGCCAACGGGATGTTAGAATGTTATGTAAATGTGATCCATTTGCCTATACTATGAAACACTTGACATAATGTGGCCAAATGTTGACTCACAGAGTGCTGCCTGTGGAAAGGTTTAGAAACGTATGCGTTATAAGGGAATTAGGCAGTGCTGCTATGAACCTCCTAGTCTCTTAATGCAAAATCATAAAAAATGCACCTGCAAGTTACCATCAAGTAAATGAAAGAGCCACATCATCAACAGGAGATTGTGAATGAGAGAGTGGAGAGACAGCTTGAGAGAGGAATAATTGACAAGGAAAGGAGGAGAGAATTAGAAAGTGAAAGAGAGGCTGAATGTGTGTATGAAGTTTATATAACATGAGAACCAACTGGGAAGTATTGAGCTTGAAACTGATCTTCTACATGCACCGACAGTCGAGATCTGCATAAAGATTCTAGCAATACTGGTAAGGAATACTTATGTATTTATTATGTTTATTTGTCCAGTAAAGAGACACATTGAGATTAAGGATCTATGCATTGTCTTTAAGGCCACACAAGACACAGGACCCGGCTTTCTATAACGGAATCTGATACCATATGTTCCAGTCTATCTTCTCCGTTCATCCTTTGCCGATGATCTGATTGTCCCCAGGGTCAAGAAATGCTCCTGGGGGGAAGAAGTTTCCTGGTTGGCGCGACCAAGTTATGGAATTCTCTTCCAAGAAGGCTGAAACAAGAAAAGCATCTATTGGCTTTTAGGAAAGAACTGAAGACATGGCTGTTCATTCTTTAAGGTGCTTACGAACCACCTAGCTTAAATTAAACCCTGTTTTTTGATGAGCAAGCGCCTTGACACCCTCGGGTTAATGTTTCGCGCTCTACAAAGCTCCGTTTCATTTAATTTCCTTTCATTGCATTCTACAACAGTATTCAGTGCATCTGTAACGAGTAAATAAGTATATGAATAAAGGTGAAAAGCTCAGATGCACATTCAAATTGAGTGCCTTGGAGCTCTGGAAATCATAAGTAGTATTAAGGATGTATGAGGTGAGCACCATGACGAGTTGTATTCCCTGGATCTGTGTTGCGCATCACATGCGCAAGAAGTATTTCTATAGTTATTTTCCAAAACTTACCCTTTCTTTCTCTAAATGGACCTTTCCAATGTAGATCATATTGGGACCATTATGCAAGATGTTCTTCAGTTCTATGCAAGTGTGCCCCAGATCACAATTGTTGTTTCTTGTCTTGGAGGCTATAATACACACAGGTGAAAGGGGGAGAAGGACTCAACCTTACCTCATCCTCCTCAAACATCATAAGTATACACAAAATAGAGGTAAAGTGAACATTAGTCGCAAATAATTTTTATGAATACATGCAGTTGCACAGGGAGCACAAACAACGTGTTAAAACAGCCCTCAACCACAAGTTGTGGCATGCTTCATCATAGGGCTGCTACTGAATGCCTCTGCGCGTACCAAAACTAAAGGCGGGGCAATAGAGAGGGGTAGACAACTCAAACAATCAGAAACAGGAAAAGTAAATGATCCTACATTGGTGCAGACACAAAATAGTTAAAACTGACTAAGAGATATTGTCATAATAGTTGCATTCCTAGATTCCCTAGGGAGATCTAACATGGGTATTAGAAAAACCCTCGAATGGTGGTGGTGTGAGTAAATTATGTATTCACCATCCTTCCGTTCTGTATAGAGGTCAACATGTTTCTGCCGGGTTCCGATTCTTTAACCGGCATTAGTCAGGACAAACAGGATCCCTTTGCTACTTCTCCAAATATTAAAAAAAACTGAAATATATTCACTGTACTAGGTATTACTCCATCTGTAAGTCTGGAGCATTTGAGTACACTGTTCATCAGATGGTTACTGTAAATGGAAAGAATAAAGACAGTGAAAGCAATCTGTACAGTGATAAGACAGTATGTGCACAAACTAAAGTGAAAAAAGTGTGCTCACAGCGCTGAACTGCTTAAAAACAATCCTTTAGGTGCAACTAGGGTGTCTTGTAATTTACAAATAACACACCCTCAATAACGGGCCGACAATCACCCTTACTATTAAATATAAAAAAGATCACTAGTTGTGAGTGACATATGTTCAAAACATAGTGTGCATACAATGTCCCTTCTGGAGAAGAACACAACCGTAATCAACAAAATGCGGAAGCACCATGCCCCACATCGTACTCATAGCATCAGCTGTAACATTAAATGTGGTCTCCCTAGGTCATCCATGCCCCTTCACTCAGCACGCCTTACCGAGTTCATTAAGATGAGTGTTAGAACTTTGATATCAAAGTAGTTTTTTTTTAGAAAAGTTTTCCCCAACTTGTTATTTAGATATAGCACCTTCCTTTTGATTACGACGGGTTTCTTTAACCATAACAGCTGCGCAAATTCCGCCGCGGTGCGGGAGCTCTAATGAGTGGGCGGGGCTGCGTCGGCCAACGGAAGGGGTGATGGTAGGCCAATCGTCGTCTTTGGCCGTTACTCGCTCAAAAAATGGCCTCCACTCAGCCTCAATGGGCCCATTCTGTGTAAACAAATGGCAAAGAGTGTCCGGGTCACAAATCGTATTTCTTATTTTCTTAAGTTATTTGTGCCCATTTCTAGCTAAACTAGCCCCCTATTCTGAGATTGTCTACACCAACTCCTCTTACCTCGGTTTGTGTATCGCGTGAAGCGTCTGCACGTCTTGCCCTGCTGTTTGTATTTTCCATATGGACTTGATTCTTGGTATTTATATGTCTGTCCCTTCCACTCACGTTAACGCGGATATCTTCTTTTTGGTGTCGCATGTGATCTTTGGCAGAAGTCGCCTTGCCCATTGTGATTTGGTGCCACTGTATTTTAGTAGATTCTTCCCTACTTCGAAACTAGCAAAAATTCTCAGTTTTATTAATTTATTTGGCTGGCATATGTTTACATTTTCTCCCTTAACTAAGGTTGTAAAAGTCTCTCTAATGCAAGCACCAATTTCCCATGTTTGGTCAGATTCAAAGGTTGCCTTTTAACATTATTTACCTCCAGCCCCAATACACATGAGCTAAGCATGCATCAATGTGAATATTTGTTTGCTGGCAACATTATAATGTTCCCAGAAATGCTCAAATGTGGGTCGGAATTGTAGAGCGTAATAAGGTACCATTTGGTTCCCTACCAACCTATGGTCTCGTTATTATTCTTTATAAGTAATCTTGATGTGGGTTAACCATACTGTGCACCCTAGCCTTATAGTTCTGTTGGTGCGCTAATAAACTTATTCAAATATATCCCCACCTCACATTTTCGACTTTCACTGATTGATTAGTGGTCTGTTGCACGTATTCTTCTTGAACTGTGTTACCCTACAGATAACGGGGTTTCATCCATTCCTCCCTTGAATTAAGACCTTGTCTCACAGTGTTGAGCCTCGAGATGTACCACTGTTCCCTGAATTTCCTTTTTTCCTCTAGACACCCAATACGCCTGTTTCCTATACTTTTTCTAAAATAAACCAACAGAAATCTAAATGTCCGTGTCTGGCTTCCGTATAGTGCTCTAACAATGGGGCATTCAATTTACCATTTTTCAATGGCGAGTTATGTTCATTAAGGCGTAGTCTTAATTCCCGGCAGTCTCACACACATAGCCCAACCCACGGGGGCACTTTGTTGTTATTCATTGTTTTGTAGTTTTGCAGGAAACATAGGCACCAACTCTCATCTCATGCCCTACGTTTACCTGTTCCTCCTGCCCAGCAACTCCCTTTTCCCTAGGCAGGACCATTAGTGGACTCTCTATTTGAGTTCAAGTGAACCTCAAAGTGGAAATCATGGTGCTTAATACCAAGAGCTCTGCTTTTAAAGCTTTGCTCAGCCCGGATGTGTTTAGTCCTTATAATTTGTATCTGGTTAATTTCCACAATAATGTCTTCGTATATTCTGACTGCGTCCATTATTCACAGTTGTTCACTTTTCTTTTAGCTTTGAGGCCTATCGGGGAGGGGGTTTGCGCTCAGCCATTTTATCTTGAATGTGGGGATATTAATGGTGAGTTAACTCTCTTGTGTGAGGACTTGGGTGGGACAATCAAGCTGTCCCTTTAGGACAAATTGACGACAGAGGGAAGGAATTTGGGTATTTTTGTTTTGGACTTTGACCTTGTTGACTTGATTAATATGTTCAGTGGAGATGGTCCTCAAACAGTCTCTTTCAGGGGGTGGGGCCGAGCCTCGATCTTTGACTATATTCTTCCACTAGGGCTTTTTCTTTTTGGTTTTCCTGGGGCTATATAAAGGCGATAGAGTGGAGAGGGACCATTATGCCCTGATTGTTGAAGGTAATTTTCCTGTGAGAAAGGCCAAAGCGCCGGCTGTCTCTGTGACGATCACCCAGCATTCCACCAATGGCCTTAGATTAGACTGGCACTTGAATAATCCTTCATTTACCCTTGACCAACTTCTAAAAAATATCAGAAGTTATTTTAAGGCTGTTTGGGAGACTAATGCAACAGTGTCTTATTGGTCCATCATGAAGCACTTAGCTCTTGTATTAGAAATCGTCTTCTGGATCCTAGCCATAGTAAACAAGAGTGCCCATGCTGGTTTGACAGTCAATACTCTGCGTCCAATCGCTGTTTGAGGATTGTGCTTTTGGCTCACCTTAAAGAACAAGAGCAGATTAGGGCAGCAAGGTACATTTATTTTTGTTTAAATTGTTTTTATTAACCTTTTTGGTTTGTTTTTGCACGTTTATCAATAAAACATACAGTCAGAGCAGCACTCATAACAGATGGAAAAAGGTGTCTGTGTCCGCCCCCGAAAGTTAGGAGACCATCGCCTCACATTGAGGTGTCAGGGGGAACATACGAATGCCAAGCAGGTCCTCTCTGCGTAGCACCGCACCCTCCGCCCTCGCCCAGTTGGATAGGGATCGGCTCCAAGCAACAGGGTGGGGCGGTAGGGGGGATTTCCACCGCTTGGTGATCAAGCACCTGGCTGTTATTAGGCCTAGGTCCAGAAACTGTGTGCAGCTCTATGTTTCTTGTTTCTGCTGAAGAGGTGCAATGGATGGGCTTCCCAGGTTGGGTGCAGCTTATGAGGGTAGTTGTCACTGTGTACCAGTAGTCAGTCAGGACTGAGCAACCCCAAAGCATATGTACCAAGTCAGCATCTAATTGCCGCAAGGTACATTCATAAAACACCCTAGATAACCGGACAGTACTTATGTTTATCAGGGACTGGGAAAAATGGAACATGTAGCCACGCATTACACTAGTAAAGTATTCTGGGATCTGGTGAATAGGATTAGACACAGAAGAAGCCCCAGCAAACCCCCTTTTATCTTGTAATGTGTCTAGTTCAGACTGGATCCAGCATTTTGGCGCCATATACTATTGCAAAGGAGAAGTAATTGGAGGACTGTCTAAAGGACAAAATGAGAACTGCTCCCCTTTGAATTTCACTTTGCAGGAAGTGGTAGCTGCTATAAAGCAAAACCCTGGTAGAAAGGCTCCCGGGCCAGGGGAACAGTGCCCAAGGACCTCACAAAATGTATCATCGACCTCTGATAACCCTTTGCTGTCCAATGTTTTTACCAACTCTTTCTGTCACAAGATCCCAAGTTCTTGGAGGGTATCCAGCATTGTTCCCATCTTCAAAAAAGGTGATCGGAATTCTCCAAGGTGATACAGTCTGAATTCCACACTTGAAAGCATTGTTAAGATTGTGGGTAGGGTGGTCTTCAACTGAGTAAGAGCTTGAGCCACTCAGAACAAGATGTTGTGCCCATTCCAATTTGGTTTCCTTTCAGGACTAGGTACTGTGGAACAGTGCTTGATGTACATGTGATCTTTGGCAAATACACCGTTGCTAGGCACTGTCCACTGTACCTGGCCTTTATGGACCTATCCACAGCATTTGACTGTGTGAATAGAGCCAAACTGTGGTCAATGCTGTTAGAATTGGGGCTGGAAATTGCTTTGATAAATTTCTCATCCTCTATGCGCGAGGATCTTACTGCTAAGGTAAGATTTGGCCCTGTGGGTGACTTTTTTCTGCTGGCCAGAGGGGTGCCCCAAGGCTTCACCCGGGCTCCTTTGTGGTTTAGCCTCTATATAAACAAATTGATCTCACATTTGTAGAATGTAACCAGGAATGTACAGAGAATACAGAATCTGTTGGTACCTGCACTGCTAAATGCAAATGACGTGTTCCTTGTAGCCCAGACTCCCAGAGCTTTAAGTATTCTGGTTTAGGTATTTGTGGCTTTCATGAGCAATCTCGACCTAACTACCAACAATCGGGAGTCACATAATATGGCATATGATCCCGTAAAGAAAGTTTTTTTTTATCTTGGCGTTGTTTTTGATTTATTGGACTCCAGGCTTTCATAGGCTACTTCAGCATGACTGAAATCAAGTAGCTCGGCAGGGGCCCTCTTTGATCTCCCCATAGCGACATGGAAGGACTCCACCGCACCATTTTTAACAATTTATAATGCACAATGCATCACTGCAGCTTTGTTTGGGGCAGGAGTCTGGGACTATTTAAACCCTATGGCCGTGCAATTAGAGGAGAGCAGTTTTTGAAGGCTTTTGGTTCATCTTCCCCCTACTAGCTCCCATTTTATTGTTCATTTGGATCTTAAACTTAATTTTATTACAGATAAAATCAAATTGGCCCAATTAATGCTATGAACTAACGTGGAGGCCAGTTTATGTAGGAACATTATACAGAATTGTCTCAACCTTGACAGAGGTCGCTCTATTCCTTGGTTGAGCTGTCTCCAGAATGTTTAATGAGCTAGGACTGTCATACATGTCACACGCACCACACGCTTTATTAAAATCTGATAAGATGGAGGTTAATTTAGATTTAACAAGTTCAAGCTTTCATGAAGAATACGTCCTGAGGCCACCAAAAGTTCAGGGACTATTTAGCACTTAGCTTGTCAGAAATATCAGTAATTTATCCATCTCTACCTCATTCTGAGTGGGAGAGGTCGATCTTGCTTCGCTACCGGCGGGATTCGTTTTGGGCATTCTCTGTTTTTGGGAAAGCCACTGTAGATTGGAATCTGGCGTTCAGGCCTTTCCGTGCAACAGGTCCAGAATTCAAACTCTTCATGATGTACTTCATGTTCTTCTGCAAATTTTACAGTGCTCCTTTTGTTATCTACCCAAAGCCAGTTTTAAAGTCTCTCAGTTTTAGAAAGTGTTGTGATGCATTATTTTATCTACAGCTTTTAGGGAGCCCAGATGTATTTTTTAGGACTTCCTCTTTTCTTAACGAGGCTGTTAGGTGCATGGAATCCATGGAAGGTTGAGCTAGGATTTTATCATCAGTCTGTTTATCTTGGACACATTCAGCAGACACATTTAAGTCCTACCCATTTTACTGTGATTGTGTTTGCATTTGTGTATCTTGTATGGTTATTCTGAAATATTAATAAACTGAATTTGTAGGGCGCACAGCTACCCCAAGAGGTTTCCCGGCACCAACCCGGAAGGAGAGTCTTCAAACTTCAAACTTCTGCCAAATCTACCATACATGGTTTCCTCACGTAAAGAGAGAGGTAGAGAATTCCATAGGGTGGGTCCCAGGTAGGAAAAAGAAGTTTGATTTTAGTATTAAATGTTTTTATTCAAAGCAACAAAAGGACTTCCGACCCATGCAAGCCATGGTACCGGTAACACATTCACAGCTGTAAAGAGAGACGTGGCTGGCATCAATATTGTTCGGTAGGAAGTAACACAGCAAGCCGCCTACAACCCTGCCGGGCCGGCCGCGTTAAACTACTGGAGCATGAGTCGGATGCTGTATCAATCTGTGCAGAACGGCATTAACCCCAACAACCCCTAACAGCCCCCCCCCGTCCCGACTCCCACCCCCCTTCTTGTCCGTTAAAGAGTGCTGGCCTGATCCCTTCCATTACAGCTCATCTAGTGAGGTGGTACCCGCGCCCTCCCGCCCCGAAGTGCCCGCCCCGAAGTGCCCGCCCCTGAGGCTTGACCCGAGGTTCCGGGATAGGAGTATCTGCCAAATGCAAGAGCCGTAGGTAGCGAGGACAGCTCAATTCCCTAAATTCCCCAGTGAGCAGCGTCAAAAATGGTCGCCAGATGTCTGCGAATTCCTCGCCCCTCCCCGCTGCGGTCAGGGACAGCTTCTCCATCCCCAACACCATCCAGAGTCGATGAAGCCAGCCCAGGTGTATGGGGGGTAGCGGGTCCCTCCAGCGCGCCACTATATTTTGTATCGCGGCACCCAGCGCTATAGCAATCAACCTCCCTCTCGTGGACTTCAGGGGGTACATCAGTGTATTCGGCAGGCCCAACAGCACATAGGCAGGGAATCGGGGGAGTTGCGTGTCTAAATGTGCGTCTACGAGATCTAGGATGGTGGACCAGTATTGGTGCAGCTTCTCACAGCTCCAGAGTAGGTGTTCAAGTGTGCCTCGTTCCCCACAGCCCCTCCAGCAGCGATCGCTTGTCTTGGGGTCCCATCTATGTATGCGTGCCGGGGTGTGGTACCAATACATGGCTACTTTTTTCAGGGTCTCTGTGAGTCCAGTATGGTAAGCCGAGTGTCTGGCTCTATGATTAATTCCCTCCCATTCCTTCCGTGTGAGCTGCCTCCCCAGGTCCTCCTCCCATCTTGCCTTCCCTGGGTGGTAAGTGTGGATGTGTGTAAGGAGTAGGTGTTGGTACAAGTCGGAAAGCAGTTTCTTCTCTGACGTGCGGGTGAGAAGCCATTTTTCATAAGGCGTGAGGAATCGCTGCGCGCCCGGACGAACGGACGGGTGCAAGACCCAATGCCGGACCTGCAAGTAGGGGAGCCGGTCCGCCTCCTGTATCCCATAGTCGTCTCTCACTTTCTGAAAGGAGAGGACTCCCTCCAGGTTAAACATATGCCCCACCTCTCTGCAGGGGGTGGCTCGCCAAGCTCTGAATGCCTGTGGATCTAGGCCTGGTGTAAAATCGGGGTTCCCAAAAATGGGCGTCAGCGGGGAAGGGATTGAGGTGAGTTCATTCCGCACCGCCACCCGATCCCAGATTTTCATCACGGTACTTGTGATGTATGACGCGTAGAGGTTCGGGGGTCTGTGACACCTCGGCAGGAAGGGTATACCTTGGAGGGGGCGGCCAGCCACCGCCTGGTCTTGAAAGAGCCAATGTTTGCTGGATTCAGGTTGGTGCCACTCAACCAGAGTGCGTAGCTGTGCCGCCTGGATATACAAGATGAGGTCCGGGAGACCCACGCCCCCGTGCGCTGGTGGGAGAGACGCTATCCGCTGCTTGAAGCGGGGACGGCGCCCGTTCCAGACATAGCGTGTCAGGTCTGCCTGGGTCTTCTGAAGCCAACCCGTCGGTGGGCGCAGTGGGAGGGTTTGAAAGATGTAAAGAATCTGCGGCAGCAGCGTCATTTTAACTGCCGCCACGCGCCCGAGCCAGGATAGAGTGAGGCGATTCCACTTTCGCAGCGTCTCGCTGATTTGCTCGCCCAGTTTGGCGTAGTTAGCGTCTGCCGTGCCCCGCACCGTAGGCGCCAAGAGGACCCCCAGGTATGAGACCGTAGACGCCGACCATTGCAGGTCGAATTCGGATCTGGCGTCCGCCAGAATGTCAGCGGGTAGGGACACATTCAGAGCCACCGACTTGTCCACGTTGATTTTAAAGCCTGACGCCAGCGCGAAGGAGTGCAGCTCTACCATTAGAGCCTGTAACGATTGCATAGGGTCCATCAGGGAGAGTAAAACATCATCAGCATACAGGCTGATCTTGTGCGTGTCCCCCTCAAAGGGGATGCCCCGGATACGCGGATGGTGCCTGACCCTTTATGCCATCGGCTCCATATAGAGCGCAAACAGGAGAGGGGAGAGCGGGCAGCCCTGTCTGGTCCCCCTGCTGATCGGGAGGCGCGGCGAGGTGTGTCCATTGACCCTCACTGTCGCCGTGGGCTGGCGGTAGCAGTTAAAGATTCGAGTACGGGTGGTATCCCCAAAGCCGAACCTCTGAAGAGTCTGCTCAAGGTAGGGCCAGTGCACCCTGTCGAACGCCTTCTCGGCGTCGATGGTGAGCAGCATACATCCCTGTCGTGTGCGAGAACCGGCCTCTATGAGGTGGAGAACGCGCCTGGTGTTGTCGCTCGTTTGCCGCTGGGGGATGAAGCTGGCCTGGTCTGGGTGAATCAGCTGTTGCATATACGGTGCCAGTCTGCCAGCAATAATACCCGTATACAACTTCAGATCCACGTTCAACAGAGAGATGGGTCTGTATGAGCTGCAACGAGAGGGGTCTCTCCCGTCCTTGGGGATCACAGATATTGCCGCCTCCAGCATTTCGGGGGGGATAGTCCCAGTCTTATCAAAGGTGTTGAACAGGTCCCGTAGCAGGGGGGCCACCTGCTGGCAGAACTTTTTGTAGAAAGCCGCCGAGTAGCCATCGGGCCCCGGGGACTTCCCTAGTTTAAGTCGGGAAATCGCGGAAATGACCTCCTCCAGTCCGATGGGTCTGTCATGGAATTGAGACTGAGCCGCAGTCAAAGTCGGGAGAGTTGCCCCGTCTAGGTAGTCGCTGCCGTGCTGCCAGTCCAAGTCATCGGCATTGTATAGGTCGGCGTAGAAGGCCCCAAAGGCTGCCGCTATGGCCGCGTTGTCCGTGAGTAGATCCCCCTGATTGGGCTGGAGGGCCTGGACATGTCGGTGATGCCTTTGTTCCCGCAGTTTACACGCCAGTAGCTTCCCACAGCGGTCCCCCCCTGTACAGTAGGCATGTTTCAGACGTATCGCGGCAAATTCCGCGACGTCCTGGTCTAACGCCGCTAGCATCTTCCGTTCCGTGCACAGTTGGCGCCACGCCCTGGCTGCTCCGGTGCGCTGATGTAACTGCTCCAGCTTCCGGACACGCTGCGAGAGGTCAGCCCTCTTCTGCTCGCGCTCCCTATTGTTGGCCGCTGCCAGCGAGATAAATTCGCCACGAAGGACGGCTTTGAGCACGACCCATTGGGTGGCCTTGGAAGTGTCCTCGTTAGCATTGTGCAGGAGAAAGTGCTCGATGGTCGTCTTAATCTTACCCACGAGGGAAGAGCTCTGCAGCAGGCCGTCTCGCAAGCGCCAGTGTCGTTGCGGGCGCGGTGCATCGGGCACCAAGAAAGTCGCTGATATTGGGGAGTGGTCAGAAAGCGAGGCCGGTAGTATTCCCACCCCCTGGGCGTGCGCAGCAAGAAGAGTCGAGCAAAGCAGGTAATCGAGCCGCGCGTAAGTCTTGTGGGCTGCAGAATAGTGCGTGTAGGTCGTGTCCCGCGGGTGAAAGTGTCTCCACAAGTCGAGCAGTCCCAGATCAGTGAGATGAGCGTGCCCCTCCGCCGACAAGGCTCCCACCTGGCCCACCCTCTGGCTGGAACGATCAGTGACATTATGAAAGACTAGGTTGAGGTCTCCCCCCAGGAGCAAGTGTTGGTGCGTGTTGGCCATGGCCTCATCCAGTGCCGTGCGTAGGAACCTCTCCTGTCCCTCGTTGGGAGCATATATTGAGCCAATTAAAAGTGTCTGACCCGCCACCTGGAAGCGGTGGAGCAATAGCCTCCCCTTGATCTCCGCCTCTTTTTGCAGCACTTTCCCCTTAAAGGACCTCGCTACCAATATGGCCACTCCCGCCACCTTCTTAGAGGCGGACGAGAACATCTGGTCGGGAAAGGCCCGGGACCTAAGCCTATGGTGATCCCTAGATAGCAGGTGCGTCTCCTGTAGGAGACAGATGTCAGCTTGTGAGCGTTCTAGGAAGGAGAGGATCGCCTTGCGCTTGTTTGGGCTATTGAGTCCCCTAACATTTAGGGAAAGAACGGTCAAATGATACATCAACCTGGGTGGAGGGTGTGGGCTCGCTCATGGTCAGTGCGGGTCGGCGGCCTAACAGATAAACATTCAGGGCCATCCCGTGACGCCAGCGGACAAGAAGGTCCCCACCCATCCCCCCCGCCCCCCCCTCCCAAAAAACAACCCCCAATTCGGAACCAACAAAATCCGGGGGCCCCCCCACCCCCACCCCCTTCCCTCCCCGTCTCCCTCCCTCTGGGGAACCCCAACTTGGAACCAAGTGAACTGAACCATAGTCCCGGTCCTGTTACTTCTCACAGGTCCGTAGAAGAGTGTCTATGGGAAACGTGACAGTGGCGGCCCTCTCCCGGCCCCCCGACCCCCCTTTCCAATCGAGGTGTGAGCAGTGGCCCTCTCATGCTGCTCACGGGGCTACAGTGGTATCTCGCTCCACTTCCTGTACTGCTGCCGCCCGTTCCTGAGCAATCGTTGCAGGATCCGGCTTCAAGCGGGCCCCCCGCCTGCGTCTCCGTCTGACTTTCCGCCAAGCGCCCTGGCCTCGCTGCTCCGACCCTTCCTGAGAGCCATGTTGTGTGTCATCTTCCGAGTCCGAGGGATCCGGCAAGTCAATGCTCAGGAGAGAGCAGGTGTCCTTAAGGGAGCGAAGTTGGTGCAGCTTCCCCTGCCACTTAAAGATGATCCGGAACGGGTGGCCCCAGGAGTATGGTATTTCCTTCTCACGTAAAAAGGCAGTCACGGGTTTGAACTCGCGCCGCTTCTGCAGCGTGATGGCAGACAGGTCGTGGTACAGCGCCACAGTCACTCCCCGGAATTGCAAAAGAAGTTTGATTTTAGGGACCACAAATATAATTTGCAGGGCAGAGCGCAAAGGGCGTGAGGGTTGGTAGAGTTGAACTAGAGATTGCATATATTTCGTGGCCACTCCAGTTTGAATTTTGAACATGTAGCACAAGGCTTTGAATTTGACTAGATTCTCCACCTTTAGCCAATGAAGGTTCGAAGAAAGCCAGAGACTGAGGCCGTCTTAGGTATATGAGACAGCAGTCTGGCCGACGCAAACTGTACCACATGAAGTCTTTAGATCGTAGCTTTGTTGGAACTCAGATAAAGAACATTACCGTAGTTTAGGCGAGAAGTTACCAGGGCATGAACTACCATTCTCTGCGCAGAGAGAGGTATCATCAATCAAATTTGCCTCAGCCACTTTAGAACACTACAACAGGTGGAAGCCACTTTGGTGACTTGTTGTTTCATTGAAGGATGATTGTCAATGACGAGGCCCAAACTGCAAACCTGAAGTACTGCCAGGGGCAAGGCACCTACTTCAGAAGGCCAGTGTTTAGGTCCTCAGAGTTCATATTTTTCTCCTAAGATCATGACATCAGTCTTGTCTCCATTAAGTTTGAGTAAGTTGTTTTGCATCCAAGAAGTGATTTTACTCAGTCCTGACTGACGAGCAGAGGGTTCAGATCTCTAAGATAAAGAGAGGGAAAAGATGCTCTGAGTGTCATCAGCATAGGACAAAAGGGACAGCCAAGCTTCCTCGGCAACATCTGCCAGAGGACGGACATAGACATTAAACAGCAAAGGGCTCAGAACAGAGCCCTGGGGGACTCCATAGGGCGACAAGTAAGAATTGGAGCTGGCCGCTGCAGAAAAGACCTGAAAAGTACGGGCGGTTATGAAAGAGCCGAGCCACTGCAAGTCTGAGCCCTCTAGGCCCAAGTACTGCAGGGCTCTCAATCGAACAGCATGAGACACCGTATCAAACGCGGTGCTGAGGTCCAGTAACATAAGAGCCGCCATTTCGCCCTGATCCAACCGGTGCCTCAGCGTTTCATTGACTCCAAGTAGAGTTGATTCAGTAGAGAAACCAGCTCTAAATCCAGATTGAGAGGTATGAAGAAAATGCTGGGATTCAACAAAGGAGGTCAGCTGAGTGTTAACATGCTTTTCAAGAATTTTAGAAAAAGCCGGGAGCAGCGATAATGGACGGAATTTAGATGGCTTAGTCGGATCAGCATTGGCTTTCTACAAGAGAGGGAGCACCATAGCATGTTTCCATTATGAGGGAACGAGGCCCTCATGCAAGGAGGCATTGAGGAGGTCCATTATTTTGGAAAGTATAGGGGAATCAAGCTGTTTCATCACAGAAGTAGGAAGTAGATCATGGGGAGAACCAGATGTAATGTTTGCCAAAAGACGGTTAAAACGAGCTGAATTCCAAAAGAGATCAAGCTTTCAATTTGTCGGTTGGTGTTATGTTATTGTAGGTCTCAGTCACCCAGTCAATGGTAGCATTTGGGGAGGTCTCGGTATCAGATGGAGTATTTTGTGTGTTTTTACTGGACAGTGTTGAGTGTTGTTTTCAACTTTATCCACAAAGTAGGGGCGAGTTCCTCACAATGAGTACCAGTAAGAACAAGGGGAGTGGTCTGGGTTTCAGAACCGAAGACTTTTTTTACCATCTTGAAAAGAGTTTTGGAGCAATATTGTGATAGAGAAATTTTATGCGAGGAAAATTGGGCTCAAGATACTTTACAGAGAATGTGGTATTCACTTAGGGCTTTTTTGTATGCCACTTTGGCATCTATATGGTAGTTTTTCCTCCAGTTTCTTTATAAGGTTTTACATCTGGACTTTTTAATCCTAAACCTGTCAGTGAACCAAGGGGCTTGTGGTCGATGATTGTTAGTGCGTTTGTTGGACAGAGGGAGGCAGGTATCAACTGCTTGTAAAATTCAGTTTTGGATAGAACCGAGATCCGTGGTTGAAATCTGTTCGACAGTGGGTTTACTGTCAGTTAGAAATTTGTTTAAAGCCAAGACATCGAGTTTTCCCCAACTTCTAACCTTTTGTTTAGGCCCCATAGAGATTGCTGGAGGACAAGGCGAGACTTTCAACAAGAAAGTAACAGCAAAATGATCGGACCAGCACAAGGGAAAAGCAGGGGGGCAGCTAAGGTCAGACAAATTAGAGAAAATAGGATCAAGCAGATGGACTGCGACATGGATAGGACCTGAATTACAAAGTTGAACGTTCATTGCTTCTAAATCAGCAAATGAATGACACACTTTTATTACATTTAGGGTCATCTAAGTGTAAATTCAGACCACCCAAAATGGTAAAGTCGGCAGCCTTCAAAATATGAGCGGTTACTAGGCTGGGGAAGGACATTGCCCATGGCCCAGCTGGTCCCGGAGGACAGTAAAGCAATATACTGTAAAAAGTGAACTTCGGTGTAAGCATGATTTTAAATAGTAAAGCTTCACAATCAGTGGCAGAGAAATCATCAGCTTTGCATTCAAGAGTGCTTTTATAGATAATCTCAATGCCACCCCTCAACTTTAGCTACCTATCCTTTCTGATGATGGAATAGTTAGATGGAAGTGCTGTTGCCACTTCAGGACCTGAGCTATCTTGTTTTCAGGTCTCTGTTAAAAATACAGCAACGGGTTGATTATTTATCAGGAGATCAAAAATATTAGTTTTTTGTTCAGGGAGTGATCGGCAATTAATATTATGAAATTTAAAATCTTTAGGAGCTGAGAGTGTACCGTTAGGCGTAATCTTCCCTGGTAGCTCAGCAATGTTAGATTTTCCTACTTCACAGCAATTATGTCGGACCCTTCCGCTTTACTCATTACTTTGCCTAGAGCAAGTGAGAAAAAACCTACAATTCTCGCAGTCGGAGACGGCTTCATCTAAATGAAGAATTTTGTAGTTGGAGGAAGAGGTCTGACGGAGCTTGGACAATTGTTTAGTAGAATAGATCAATCGCATTATTTGGACATTGGGTTGTGGTTTCTGGTCCCAGTCGGACGCGGATGGGTGCAGACTGGCTTGCCTTTGGCGAACCCGCTGCGCGCGTCTGCTGCATGTCTCCTCCCAGGCCATTTAATAGTGAGCTGAGGCAAAACGCAGCGTGAAAGCTAGAATGCTGACTAGGGATGGCATGAGGCACAACAAAATGGCCTCTCAGGGCAGCAGAGCCTCTTATTACTAAAGTGCAAAGTGCTGATTCGAACTAAATTAAAAAACAATCAGATTCAAGTGCAAAACGTACACTTCATGATTTTATGTGTTATTCAATTATGTATTAATTGTTTTCTTTTATTGTGTTGTGTTTTTTGTTTTTACTGCATTATCTTTTATGGTTTTATGCAAAACTGAATAATGACTATTTTGACTTTGACACACTTATTGGTTTCATCAACTCTTTTCAAGTGGCGACCCTACTTGTCAGTAGAATGGGCAGACACAAGAGCTAGAATGCATGTATCCTCGGAGTTTTGGAGGCTGTTTTCAGAGGACCGTTCATTTGAAAGAATTATTTTGTTTTATTGTAGGTGTTACTGCGGTTCCAAATCCAGAGAGATTTGATTGTAATTCCCAAATCAGTCACTCCGGAGCGCATCAAGCAAAACTTTCAGGTGAGGTGCAACACTTGGGCTGTACCACTGTGCTAGGTTTCAGCGGTGAAATGTGTTGTGTGTGTCAGATTAATAGAGCTTGTGTTTTAAGTGAAAGCATAGTCAGGTGACCTAAATCAGATCTATTGCATTTTGTCATGTTCACCCCAAGACCACTGGAGTCCCCTTGTAGATCCTCTTAGCCCCAAAAGGATAAATGCCTTTTTCGAAGCAAATGAAGACTGGCAGGAGTCTCTCACTCCTGCCTCTAGCGATTTAAGCTACATTAGAGCGTGAGTGTTGGAAGTCAGGCAAACCTGTCGGAGAACCTCTTATCTGCAGGTGATCATAACTGGAGCTATGCCCTTGTACCCCGAAATTAGCAAACACACACAATAATTGGTATTTTACTATGTGGAATTATTTATTATGTATAACTCAACTGCAAATCATAATCATCAGAATGAAGGTGGCTATTATGAACAACTCTACAGTCACTATGCAAGTTGGGGCAAATGTTAGAAAAGCTATAATCATATTTTCATCACACATCCATAGCCTATTATTTTATTCCCTGCCCACAATGTCCAAATTGTGATTAGCCCTTTCACTATATGGCTTATTGTTTTGCTAAGTATTATTATTCCAAGTCATGAATAGTTTATGCACATATCTCATACTATCATCGAGTCAGCATTTGGAACTCAGAGACATCTTTACACAGGAATTGCGCCACTGGAGCGTCACTTTTTCCGACGTTCCAGTAGTGCAATTCCCTGCTCCATATCTGGAGTTGTCCGTTCATGCACAAACACAATCTTTACTGCAACGCAGGCACCCTTGCACCACGGTCAAGGTAGCCTGCGCTGGCCCTAGGCAGCTTTTTTGTGCTGGTGCAAGGAAAAACACCCTGGGGGGGAGGGAGGGGGGAGGTGCCATATTCTGTTAATACTGCGCATCATAGCTGAATTGCTTGTAGTGCCGCGCTGCACCATTTCTTTGTAAAGATGCCCCACAGTCTCCCTCAGTCACTGGCCCTTAACCATTGGTTTCATATGGAGTGTGGCAGAACTGTTTCTGCTAATCTATTATCTTGCAAGAATAATGTGTTAACCATATGCCCTTTTGCATAAATAATGAAAACTAATGCTAATGTCTTGGATCTTTTTAAGGTCACTCTTCTGTGCAGCTGCGATTGCAAAGCACGTGAGAGAAATGGAGAGGTTTCTGTCTTTTTTAGTTAGTTTGAGCAGCGATAGAAAGATTTTGAGTTTCTCAAATAAAAACTTGGCAGTGCAGCACACATTTTGTTAGCATAACCATTCAAATAATTAGTCTGCTTTCCAGGCACTAAACCTCTTGCACACATTCTCTAGTCTGTTAGCATGCTCATGTTGTAATATAATCAGGCCTGCCATGTATTTAACATGCATTTTATTTTATAAAAGCCTTGTCACACATCACTAAATGTTTTTTCAAATTTAACATTTTTATTGCAAGCATTTTGCAGTCATATGTAGGCAGTAGCATATTTTCAGTTTTTTGTGGCATATTTCCAATTAGAAAATTCAAGAAAAAATCATTGCACCCGTCTACTATGGCTAGACCTATTGACTTTGTCAATGCTTGTTTTGTTCTGGAGAAGTTGCAGCATTCCGACAAGTTGGTTTAGTAATTTGTGGCCTTTCATCCTGGGTGGAAGCGGCGAAGGTACTTCTGAAAAACGCTCTTTGGGACGGTTGGAAACTCTTTTCGAAACAAATAGAAACTGTACGGGACCAGAAAAATGTATGCTGAAATATTGTGTGACAAAACTTTTTTCTCCTTAAATATTGTATTGAAAAATATCATCCCAATTGAGTTAATAATACAAAATAGTCTCTCAATGGAATTATATTTTTAAGCACAGTTTAGGCAACGTTTATTCAGATAATATTTTTTATCGATATTTTGATTTGCGACCAGTCAAACTATTGGCACTGGGACAAAAAATTATGAAGACAACTGCACTTCACTGTCTAGCATCCTCAAAGATCATGCTGCTGGCTTCCACCAAGAGTTGCTCCGTCTCTAGTAATCCAGAAGAAAAGCTTCAGGAAGATAGGAGGTTCTCCAAAGCCAACAGGGTGGCCCTGACTTAATTCAAAGCATGACGGGATCTTTATTCATAAATCAGAAAGACATATCTTTGTTTGTGCTTTTTGTGATGTCTGTGCAAGTTGCCACCATTTTTATTATTCTACGATGTTTGGTGGACAATTTGCCCAATGTTTAATATGCAGCTTGCCCCATCCGCTAGTTAACTAGTTCTAAATTGATAATGTAAAGGATACCAAATTCCATGATGGATGCCTGTTAAACCTGCAGTGATATATTGTTTTACAAGACTGTGCCTCGATCCTTCTGTGATTGGCAGTTAATTGATCATTTCTTCAGTGTTGCACGACTGACACAATTTATGTTTCTCCTGGCATTCCCAGGTATTTGATTTTAAACTGGCTCAAGATGAGATGGACACCATTATGAGCTTTAACAGAAACTGGAGATTCTGTGACATGGAACAGTAAGTATCCTGGCGGGTAAAAGGTGGAGCTCAAGTTTTTTATATTTAAGATAAGATGTGGATATTGGCACACACTTGCATCTTAGAAGTAAAATAAATGACAGATATTGTGGTTGGCACGCAATTACCATTTGGCAGATCTTTATGGTGGACTGAGTAGCAAAGAAGTTAGCATTCAATAAAATAATTGAAATCTGTGTAGCCCATTTGACCACACAAGAAGGACCAGGAATCACTAACTAAAGTCAAGGTGGTTTATTGCAAATTAGTAATCAAATCAATGCAAATTAAGCATTGCTCAGGTACAGAATTCAAAAGTTACTGTTATTCGACAAAGTAAGTTCAGTATACAACAAGCGCAGCCACATAGGTACAAATGACAAAAATTGTAAGTCACCTAAGCAGGCCTCTAGGTGGATTAGGGATGGTTCAGAATGGAAATCTCAAATAATATTCAGGAAATAGCAAAGCAAAACAGGAAGGTGTCACCATAGTAAGGATTTCAGTAGAAATGCTCTAAAAGATGTTTAGCATTTAGCTTTACACACAAAAATACAGCAAGCATAGCTCTGTACCTCTCTAAGCCAAGCAGGATCCGCTCTATACTCTGACAGTGTATACATACATTAATAAAAACACACAGATACATTCGATCCTCACCCCACCCTTCCAGGAACCAATGTAATTGCACTTCACATGCACAGTGGCAACATCTCCAGATTTTCCCATTCCATGAAACATGGACATTCTCACAGTCTTGGATGATACACCATTACTCATACACAAAACATAGATACCTTCTTCAGCTTATTAGCTCTTCACGTCACTGCCAAGATTTTCTTCCCAGGCCTCACTATCACTACTACATAGCACTCCTTTCTTTAGCTAATAAATCCTTGAAACTGCTCCTACAGAGGGGCGAAAATGCAAGGCAAACAGAAAATACATTGTGAAATTCAGGCATAGTTAAGCTAGTTTAGATGAACCCTAAAATGTCAACTGCGACTGCATGATTATACGTGCACATTAAATTTTATTATAAATGTAACTTAGGTAAATGTGTTCATGCTTACATCGTGTAATGTACTTTCAAATTATTGTAACACAACCTGTGACATAAGAGTAAATATGTATGAGAACTACATTTCTTCATGATTACGCTAAACATTAAAGTGCACACGCCATGATTATCTAGTTTCTACAGTGAAAGCATTTCAGTAATAAAGTTGAATACTTCGCTTCTCATTAATAAAGTTAGGCACACAGAGTACATGGTGCTAAATGCACATATGTATTGCATTTCCATGACGTGTTAGGGTGGAGCCAAAATTATGTGGTTCCAATCCCGCCTCTGATGGCAAATCTAGCTATGTGATGGACCAATCAAAACCTCATGGGTTTCATACATTTTTGTTTGGATTCCCCCAGATGTTTCATTTATCGTAGTATCTACTCTGACTTTCCACTAATTCTATATCTGCTCTCTTTGTCTCCACTCCCTTCTTTGCTTGTATACTCATATCCTTTAAAGATCAAAACCAGGAATATTGCACAAATAGAAATGATCACAAGGTGCTTCAAGGCGAATACCACTAATCCACTTTTCAGATATCCAAACCATCTACCCACTGAAGCAAATCCATTTCCAGTTGATTTCCAAGTACATGTTGCTTCCAACTCTTTCAAATTTCACTACAGATCAGTAATGTTCCTAATATAAATGTTCACTCTTGTAAGGGATGTAACTAGTACAACATTGTTGGACCTTTAACATCTGCCAGACTCCACCCTCTTTCGCTCGGAGGATGTTTAAAGCAAGGCGATTCTTCAAACCCATGGACTTTATAGCAACTGTTTCAGTATCCACAAATAATAAAGCTCCTGCTGTACTGGTGGACAGTTTATCCACAATGGTGGATAACTTTCTAATCTTGATGTCATTCAAAATCACACCTACAGATGAGATTATTGCACCCAAAATATCTTCTACTACTTCTCCAGCACTATCTGTTCTTTTGAGTATTGTCTTCTCTTCCCATACAGGATCATCAAAATGTTCCGCAAGATACATTTTTAGAAAACTATACCTAAATAACATGTACCATACCATCCTTTGGGCAAACTAAAATATGCATGTGCTCCACAAACATAATACAATCCAGAAATAACAGGATCTTTACCTACCAATAATGACTCCAAGTGCCCTCTAGCTTTAAAGGTGTTTTTTGCATTCACTCTTTCCCACACGGTTTGTATCAGCTGTAGACTTTTATCTAAATATGCATCATTTTCCCTTGGGTCTCCAATCTAAACCCAATGGTGCTTTGTTCTCTGCCAGGTGATGCATCTTTCTTCTCTAGCCCACTGATATCCAATTTTAACTTTCCTTGATTTAGATTCCATTCCTCTCCTCCTGTCTTCAATGGAATTTATAAAGTTCTTGTCTACATCTGTTAAAATACAAGTCAAATAGTTTGTATATGCAAAGACAGTGTCTAGTGTCTAGTGTCATGGTGTGGTTAAAGAATCCTTTAATTCTCTCTATATTTTTAGCTTCAGGGTGACTATTTAAATGCTTAAGTATGGGGACTTCTGAAAAAAATAAAATCAGAATTCCAAGAATAATACTGAAAATGACCCTGTTCATACAACAGATTCATTAACATGCCACAAGTAACACCATAAGTCAAAGAAATATGATGGTACTTGATGTACTTGATGTACTCTCTTCCGCTGATGCAGGTAATTGCGTACAGACGTAGCAATCCCTAGAATTCATAGTGTAAATGTACTCTAAAAGCAACTTATAACACACATTTGAAGAAAGATGTCCTCTAGATAAATCTACTTTTAAAAAGCCCTCATTTAGTAGACGAAAAGCTATTGTCAGTAGAACTTGGTGTACAAGGGTTGACTCTAGATCTAATTTCAGTAGAATTCAAATACATGGGTGAGTATAACCCTATAGGCAACATGATCAATACTAATATCACAGCTACTAACACAACTGCTAATATGTACCTACTTCTACTATCATTATTATTAGGTTCCATAACTTTTCTTAAATCTGACCACTGGGTGAAAAGTTTCAGCAGCAGTATCTTCTCTGTCGATTTCCCACTTGTGCAAATGGTAAAACAAAGTTTGAATGATATGAACAAATTAGGTACAATGCCTTCATGTGTCTTACCTAGAACTACTACAAGTTCTTCTAAATGACATCTTGCGCTCCATCAGCAGCCTTGGGCCTCAGTACCCTTCTTCGTTCTTTAAAGAAAGTCTATTTATAGTGTCTCAATTTCAAAAGTGCATTTCAAAATTCAGTCTAGAAATCATGCTAGTGATAATTCATGTCAATCTATTCAGTGTCAAGTTCAAGTTCAAGTTCAGAGATTTATATAGCGCACTGCTCACCCAGAGGGTCTCAAAGCGCTGGGGGGGGGGGTGCTATTATTTATCGAATATCCAAGTTTTTAGTTGCTTTCTGAAGGAGAGGTGGTTCTGATTAAGGCGGAGGTTGGAGGGGAGGGAGTTCCAGGTTTTGGCCGCTAGGTAGGAGAAGGATCTGCCTCCCATGGTGGAACTATGGATGCGCGGAATTGCTGCGAGGGCTTGGTTGGATGATCGTAGTTGGCGGGTGGGGGTGTAGAAGGACAGTCGTGTGTTGAGGCATTCGGGTCCTAGGTCGTATAGGGCTTTGTGTGCGTGGGTGAAGGTCTTTCAGGTGAGTGGAAATGTGAGCTGGACGAGGGATGTCCAGTATTAGTCTGGCTGAGGCGTTTTGGATACGTTGGAGTTTTTTCTGTAGTTTGGCTGTGGTTCCGGCGTAGAGGGTGTTGCCGTAGTCCAGTCGGCTTGTGACCAGTGCGTGGGTGACCGTTTTTCTTGTTTCGGTAGGTATCCAACGGAAGACTTTTTTGAGCATGCGTAGGATGTTGAAGCATGATGATGAGACGGCGTTGACTTGTCTGGTCATCGAGAGGGAGGAGTCCAGGATGAAGCCCAGGTTACGCGCATGATCCGTAGGAATGGGTGCGGTTCCCAAGGCCGGTGGCCACCAAGAGTCGTCCCAGGCGGAGGGGGATGAGCCTAAGATGAGGACTTCCGTTTTGTCCGAGTTCAGTTTTAGACGGCTGTTCTTCATCCATTCGGCTACTTCTTTCATTCCTTCGTGTAAGTTGGTTTTGGCGGTGTTTGGGTCTTTGGTGAGAGAGAGGATCAGCTGGGTGTCGTCTGCGTAGGAAATGATGTTGAGGTTGTGTTGTCGCGCGATGGATGCGAGGGGGCTCATGTATACGTTGAAGAGGGTGGGACTGAGTGAAGATCCTTGTGGTACGCCGCATATGACTTCGGTGGCCTCTGATCTGAAAGGGGGGAGGCGGACTCCCTGGGTTCTTCCAGCGAGGAACGAGATGATCCATTCTAGTGCTTTTCCTTGAATTCCGATGTTGCTGAGGCGTTGTGTGAGGGTGCTATGACAGACTGTGTCGAAGGCTGCGGAGAGGTCAAGAAGGATGAGGGCAGCTGTTTCTCCGTTGTCCAGTAGAGTGCGGATGTCGTCTGTTGCTGCGATGAGGGCAGTTTCGGTGCTGTGTTTGGCTCGGAAGCCGCATTGTGAGGGGTCGAGGGATTTGTTGGATTCAAGGAAGGCGGCGAGCTGACTGTTGGCGGCTTTCTCAATGACTTTGGCAGGGAATGGGAGGAGCGAGATGGGGCGGTAGTTCTTAAGTTCAGTGGGGTCAGCTGTGGTTTTTTTTAGAAGGGCGCTGAGTTTGGCATGTTTCCAGCTTTCCGGGAAGGTAGCGGAGTTGAAGGAGGAGTTGATGACGTCACGGAGATGGGGTGCGATGATCGAGTCTGCTTTGTTGAAGATGTGGTGGGGGCATGGGTCGGTTGGCGATCCTGAGTGGATGGAGTTCATCAGGCGGATGGTGTCTTCGGTGGTGATTGCGTTCCAGGCGTGAAGGTTGTTGGAGTTCTGTTTTAGTTCGGGGGTGGGTGAGGAGGGCAGGTCTTTGGACTGGTTTTTGAAGCTGTTATGTATGTCGGCGATTTTGTTGTGGAAGAATGAGGATAGAGAGTCGCAAAGGTGTTGGGAGGGAGTGATGTCGTTGCTGCCGGCGGTGGGGTTGGTGAATTCTTTGACGATGTTGAATAGTTCCTTGCTGTTTTGGGCGTTGTTGTCAAGTCGATCCTTGAATGCTGATTTCTTGGTGGATCTGATGAGTTGGTGGTGTTTGCGGGTGGCGTTCTTGAAGGAGGCCATGTTGTCAGTGGTTGGCTTTTTTCTCCAGGCTTTCTCGAGGGTACGACAGAGCTTCTTGGATTTCTTAAGGTCGTCGTTGAACCAGGGAGCTTTTTTGCTGCCTTGCTTGATATGGTGGTTTTTCAAGGGGGCTAGTTCATCGGCGCAGTGGGTGATCCATAGTGCGATGTTGGTGGCTGCTTGGTTTGGGTCCGAGGAGTTGGAGGGAATGTTTTGGTGCAGCGATGTGAGAAGTTGGTCGGTGGTAATTTTGTTCCAATTTCTTTGTGGAATATGTTGTGGGGCATTGTGGGTCGTGGTCTTATTGTAGTTGAAGTGAACGCAGCTGTGGTCCATCCAATGGAGAGCTGTGGTGTGATCGAAGGAGATGTGCTTGCTGGAAGTGAAGATAGGGTCGAGCGTGTGTCCGGCAAGGTGGGTGGGGGTGTCGACAAGTTGTTTGAGTCCGAGATTGGCCATGTTGTCCAGGAGGTTGGAGGTATTGCTGTCGTTTTTCTTTTCCAGGTGAAAGTTGAGGTCTCCCAGTAAGATGTAGTTCTCGGAGTGGAGGGCATGTGGGCTGATGAAGTCAGTGATGTCTTCGCTGAATTGTGTACGGGGTCCTGGAGGTCTGTAGATGAGGGTGCCTCTGAGTGTGGTCTTGGGGTCGGTGTGGATCTGGAAGTGAAGGTGTTCGGCGGTAGCGAGGGTGTCGTCGGAATTGGTTGTGATGCGGATGTGGTTTTTATGGACGATGGCGATGCCTCCTCCTGTCTGGTTGATGCGGTCCTTTCGGATGATCTTGTAGCCGTCCGGAATGGCTATGGCGATGTCGGGCGCTGATGAGGCGTTCATCCAAGTTTCTGTGAGAAAGGCGGCGTCCGGTGATGTGGTGTCGAGTAGGTTCCAGAGTTCAATGGCATGTTGGTGTATCGAGCGGGTGTTGAGCAGGATGCACTTCAGGTGGTTAGTGTTGGAATTCAGTGTGGAGTCTGTGGATTTGGTGTGGATCCTGGTGCAGTCGAATTGGCAGGAGAGGCAGGTGAAGGGTCCATGTGTTTGACCCGGGGCCGCTTGGGTGCAGTTTGGGACTCGGCCGGGATTGAGTGCTGAGAGGAATGCGGCGTCGTACGTTATGCGGGTGGATTTGTTTTTGCGGGGGCCAGGGGTTCTGGGGCTGGGCGCGGTCCAGGCACGGACGGGCAAAGACGGGCTTACCTTTGGCGCACCTTCGGCGCGCATGGGGCGCGATCGCTGCGCGTAAAAGCATCTGTCATAAGTGGATGGTGGAGGGGGGTGGGGCGAGGGAGGAGCAGCTGGGAGGTGGGAGCGGGGGGAGATCCGGGCTGGGAGGCAAACAAACAAACAACAAGATGGCTGCAAGCTGCAAGCCACAAGTGAAAACAGGACGAGATGGGGCACGACCTTCCTTAATCAATATCAACTGGGCAGCACAATCAATCGGGCAACTATATGCAAAGCGAGTGGCACAGCAATTGAAAATGGCACAGTTACAGATAAATCACGGTCAGCTCAAAAAGCGCTACTATGATTCTATTCACGGGTTGCTCATAAGCGCTACGGTGATTCTATATTTAGCAGGGCGCTCGAGTCTGGCAATACGCGCTACTATGACAGTGCAAGATGATAGCAGTGAGAGGCAATTGCAGCATTACGATACCACGTGGGAGAGCAGGGAGCAGCGAGGGGAGCGACCGCTTATGTGAGGCTCAGGACGGTCACAGCGCTGAAGCTGCGAAGGTAGAGCCTACACTCTCTGTGGGAGGGAGGAGCAGCTGGGAGGTGGGAGCGGGGGGAGATCCGGGCTGGGAGGCAAACAAACAAACAACAAGATGGCTGCAAGCTGCAAGCCACAAGTGAAAACAGGACGAGATGGGGCACGACCTTCCTTAATCAATATCAACTGGGCAGCACAATCAATCAGGCAACTATATGCAAAGCGAGTGGCACAGCAATTGAAAATGCACAGTTACAGATAAATCACGGTCAGCTCAAAAAGCGCTACTATGATTCTAATCACGGGTTGCTCATAAGCGCTACGGTGATTCTATATTTAGCAGAGCGCTCGAGTCTGGCAATAAGCGCTACTATGACAGTGCAAGATGATAGCAGTGAGAGGCAATTGCAACGTTACGATACCACGAGGGAGAGCAGGGAGCAGCGAGGGGAGCGACCACTTCTGTGAGGCTCAGGACGGTCACAGCGCTGAAGCTGCGAAGGTAGAGCCTACACTCTCTGTGGGAGGGAGGAGCAGCTGGGAGGTGGGAGCGGGGGGGGAGATCCGGGCTGGGAGGCAAACAAACAAACAACAAGATGGCTGCAAGCTGCAAGCCACAAGTGAAAACAGGACGAGATGGGGCACAACCTTCCTTAATCAATATCAACTGGGCAGCACAATCAATCAAGATCAAGGTACGAGCGATCTTTCAGCTCCCCAAATATGTCTCTCCAGCCCAAATGAGGTTGGAATTTAGGCTTCAAAACCAGGTGACAGAGGGAAGGGGAGCCTTAGTAAAATGCTGGCACAAGATCAGAGCTGCCAAAGAAGGGACTTTGAATAACCACCTTTGGCTAGAGTTGTCTTGCAGCAGAAATCGCCAGCCAACAAGTATCTCTTTGAATCCATCAAGATTCTAGGCCTGACAGACCTTTGGACTTGCCCAGCGACTTATTCAGCATTTAAACCATTGTTACAAAGACAACAAGATTAATATCAGTCATAGAGGACAATAAAGCACTGTCAAAGAGACCCCATGGCTGGGCTGTGCTCAACAATTTTGATGTCCTTACACCTCAAACCTACCTCAAGGCAGGAACTAAGTTGGTGACTAAAAAAAAATCCTAAAACTTCGATTGGGAGTTGGTTCAATTGTCCCGTTTTTGCCGCCCTGGGAAAGAAGAGGAGGAGACCAGCCATGCCGTCTGTGTGCCTGTGGCATGGACAATCCTATTCATATTATCTGCATTTGCAACAAACTAAAGGGTATAAGGAGCACCCTATTAAAACCATCCTTTAACCAGCATGGAGTCAGGTCCTGCAAGCAGGTGGTAATGATGTGCTTTAATCCAACTTTAGTACAGCGAAACTGCTGCCGTACAATTTTTTTATAACTCACTACACTGAGTTTGAAAAACTTAATGTCACCGGCCATGAACTTTGCTCTATAAGATGGGCATGGGTACCTTTTGATCTTGATCCATTAAGTTAACTTGAGAATCCTTACAATAGCATTAAGACGCCACAAACAGGCGCAATCTGTAATTGCTACCTGAAGCCTGGGATCATTTTGAATGACTAGTGCACCACTAAAATAAGTTAAATAATGTTAGAGTGAAAGTATGCGAAAGAACTTGGTGCAGTGAAAACTTACATAGATAATTCTTACTAAATTGACTTTTAATTAGACTTAATCAGATTGAGCATTAACTGTTGAGAAAACTATTTTCCATGAGATCATCTTAATCGTTTTATGTATAAAAACAAAGAGGAACGTTTTTAACATTGTTTAACTTTTGTATTAACATAATATGTTTTGATGTAATGTCTATGTATGCAATGATTTTAATTAATCAGGCATCATAATGAACTTACCATTACCATTACCAGCGGCAAGGTACAGTCAAAACCCAGTTCAGCCATAAGTCTTTCAGCTGGAGTTGCACTTTGATCCTCCAGATCCCAAAACACTTTCCCAAAAAACTCTTTCTCTCTGTCATTTGTTGCAAAATATGTCCACTCAGGTGAAGAGTACCTTCGACAGGGTGCTCTAGCTCTCTTTGATCTCATGAGTGCAAGCCCTTCGTTTTTTACTGTCACTCAGGTCAAAGTCCTCAGTATCCTCTGGAATGGATGTATGTCATTACATCGCATACCAATACCATGTGTGCCATTACAATGCGTGTATTATTACGCATTGTCAATGACAACGACATGCCATTACATCAAAAAATATTACCACAACTATGCTTTTACCACGCATGCCAATACAAGGCAAAGGCATGTGTGGTAAAGCTATACTCGTGGTAAAAGTTTGCAGGGTAAGTGACTCTACCTTACCCTAACCTAAACAATAATACAGTACCACTGCACAACCCTCACCCGACCCCCAGTCCTCTCCCTACAATAACACTACACTAGTCTGCACGACCCCCTGACACTACCCTAAAACACTACACTACACTACACAAACACAACACTGCCCCAAACCCTAAAATACCACACTACAAAAACACCACAACACTACCCTAAACCCCAAACCAATACACTACACAAAAAGTACAACACTACCCCAAACCCTAAAACACTACACTACACATACACTACAACACTACCCTAAACCCTAAAACACTATCCCCAGCACGACCCTGTCCTTATCCCCAGTTCGGTCCCTACACTGAAACACTACCCTGCACAACCCCCCAACACTACCCTAAACCCTGAAACACTACACTACATAACACTACACAAACTTTACAACACTACAACAAAAGTAACCCCCGCCCCAAGTGCAATCCCCCTTACCTCATTCTCCTTGTGGTTCCTCTCTCCTGCTTCCAGCGTCGTATGAGGGGCGGTGCATGTCGTTGTGAGGAAACATCCTCAGTTTCCTCACAATGACATGGATAGCCATTACGTTGCATGCATTGTAAAAGCGCATGCGATGTAATGGTATGCATAGTAATGGCTACGCATTGTTACATCGCATGCTTTGTAACGCATGCTATGTAATGGTATTGCGTGGTAAAATCCACATTGTGATTGCTGTTTCCCCTCTGGAATAGTGTGCAGCACATGTTCCTCAGACAAATTCGCCCTCACTCTCTTGCCTTCTTGGCCAACATTCTCCAGTTCTCACTCGCTTCACCATAGCACTAAGTCCTTCATCAGGATGTGAATCTGGCCTAGTCAACACCACAGGAAGAGACACTCTTGTCTCATTTTCAAATGTTGACTCATATGGACCCAACCCCCCCAGACCAAATGGGTGTTGTTTCAAACTCTTGTTGTTACCCCAGAACTTGTCTAACCTGCTGCTGATTTCTCTCGGTCACAACTGCTACTTCTGGGAGAGGTGCTGTTACATCATCTAGGACGCACTCAACTCTGCGAGTGTGGATGGCATGTACCCAGTTGGGGAGACCTCTGCACTTGGCCGCAGTCGTCACTAAAATGACCTGGTAAGGACCACACCAACGATGCTCCAAGCACATTATCCTAACATGCTGCTTCTGATGTGACACGGCTGTGGCAGTTTCAACCCGAAGAGACACAGAATGCACCACGTCAGACCGTCCTATGTTGTAATCAAGAATCATCTCATCTGTAATGTTCACAAGTGCATTTCCATATACATCTGCAATCTCATTGCTCTGTCCATGCTTATCTCATAAGGAGACAATCCTGTCCTCCGATCAGCAATACTGTGAAGACTCATTAACACGAGGCAAAGCATCAGACCATTTCAAAGACACTGAAGCACACACTTTGGCTAGTCTGGATTTCAGTTTGCCATTCATTTGTTCTACAATTTCTGAATCCTCATGATGTTGACTACAATGTAGTCTCTGCTTCACTTCGAATGATGCACACAACATTCTCCAGACCTCATTATTAAAATGAGTTCCTCAGTCTGGCTCCAGAGAAGACGGGAACCTGAACCTAGGTGTTAACTTCCTCAACAACAACTTTGCTACTGTGATACTGTCATTTCTTCTGGTCGGGTAAGCTTCACCCCAACGTCAAAAGATGCACAGACATCTCAATAATGTCCAATTGCGTTTTGTTGAATGGACCTCCTGATCTCCCTTTGTAACTCAGTGTTGCTGCACTTCTCTTCCCAACATTCATTTGTTGATAAACACCACATCAGCGATACAATCCGTCACTCATCAACCTGAATTTGGGATTAAACCATGTCTGATGGAACAAGCGTAGAATTGCATCCCTCCCTATGTGAGCAGGGCCATGGCAATGTCAAGTCATTACACAGGTCTTAAACCATCCGAACCCAAATATAATCTCTTTTAACACACCCTGCTCTGAACAAACTTTGCTGTTCCGCATCATTCACTACTTCCTATGACCTCTTAGCCTCCTCCCATGTATCAGCTGTGATTTTTAAAAGGTTGTAATTGGTGTCATCTGCTGATTTGGTGCAGTCCTAGCCGTTAAATGTAAAAGCACTAAGAGCACAGTAACATGCAACTTTGTCAGCGTATCTGCTACAGACTGTTACATAGCCATCTCAACTGCGGTGTGCAGAGCATTTCACAACCGCAATCTTGGCAGATAGCTGTAGAGCTTCGAGCAGCCTATTAACATCTACCACATTTCTGATGGGGAAACCTGAAAGTCATGAAACACCTCTGTGACCATAACTGTTCAGAATTGTGAACAACACTAAAACCGTACTGATTATCAGTGAAAATCGTAACTTTCAACTGTGCAGAAACACAGCATGCCCTAGTAAGGGCAATCAAGTCAGCCACTTGTGGGGATGTTATTCCTTTTAGCCAAGAGATTTCAATTACATCCGATAATGTACAAACTACATATGCAGCTCTCAAGTTTCCTGCTTTGTTTCATAGACAAGATCAATCAATGAACAGCATAAAATCAGACTCAGGCAGTTGCTCATCTTGGATATCTGGTCTTGGCTTGGTTCACAGTTAAGTAACATTGAGACAGTCCTACTGTACTTCGTTATCATCACCTATTCTCAGGGAAGGGCAGCAAAGTTGCAGGATTTAGAGAGGCACAACACTTTAATGTCACGTTATCCGCTGCCAGAATGATAAACTCATATCTGGTCAAGCGGTTATTTGTAAGTTTTGTGTGCAGGTACGGGGCAACAATATTTCTACAGAGTGGGGCACAAAGACAGTCAAGGGATGACTCAACACAATACTTTCACACCTATCAATGCTGACACTAGTAGCAGCTACGACCTTAAAGTATCCAGGCAGTGCTGCAGCTATGGGATCAAGGGTAGCAGAAAAGTAGGCAGCAGTTCTTCAGCTAGTATCATGTAACCATAAAAGCTCTGAGAGAGTGCAGCCCTCTCTCTCACTGAAAAAGAGCAAAAACGGTTTATAGTAATTAGGCATTTCCAGAGCCAGGTCACGACCCAGATTATCTCACAGCCATCAGAAAACAACCAAACAGTTGCCGAACCAGACGACAATAGCCTTCCTTTCCCAAAAACATCCTGTTTTCTTTCTGAGTAGCCAGTGGGTTCATTTTCAGAATTACTTAGATTCTTTCTTGTGACACCCTCCTCATTCCTTTCTCAATGTGATGTCCTAGAACAGGACTTCCTTTTGACAAACAATTGTTTAGGGACACTATGTCTATTTTCAGCCAGAAGGTTGAACAATGGAATAGTGTCTTGTTTACAAGCCTCCTGTGTGTTCGACTCAAATAACAGATCGTTGATGCACTGGACTAGCACTAAATTACAGGGCATGATTAAGGACTCAAGGTTCTTTTTGAGGATCTGGTTAAAGATAGATGGGTTCTCTGTTTATCCTAAAATATGGTTCTGGAACCGGAATGCAAAAAGGAACTGGCGTCCCACATGCAACAGTATAGAAAAGAAGGTATGACCCAAATCTATAACAGTGAACCACTCAGCTTCACGTGGAATTTGAAATAATATCACAGCTGGATTCAGTTCCATGGGACAACATGAAACAACAATAGTAATAATCTCTCTCAAATCTTGGGCAATGCGGTACTTACCGCTAGGCTTCTGCAAGCCCAAAATGGGTGGGTTACATGGACTTCCCATTGTCCCCCTCAAAATGCCTTGTTGTATCATTAAATCGATCACGGAAGTAATCCCAGCAATTGTTTTGGGGTTAAATTATGTTTTGTGGAGCTCTTCGATACTCTTTTGATGAGACCTACATCCTTTCCTGAAAAGTCCCAGACCTCTAGCTCCACAGTGTCTTTGAACTCTGATGGCAAATTGTCATTTGTCATTAAGGGGGACAATCCAATGTCTGGACCCTGCTTTTCCAGTTTAAAGCAAACATCCTGATCATAGGTTACGAACTCTACACCTTTTGGGGTACAATGAATTGTGCAATTCAGTTTGCAAAACAAGTTGATATCAGTGTTCCGGGGAAGCTGCGAGCACGTGCGCGCGCACATCTTTCACTCCAAGCGCGTAATGTCCTATTTGAAGTGCGCACAGCAGATCCCTCTAAGGGTTCGCATCGCCAGGAGTGGCGGAGGTAAGTTTGCTTTTTTTATGGCAGCCTGGGCTCGCATTCAGTAGTAAGAAGCTTGTGCACTTGCTGCATTTCATTTCCTAACGGGTAGCGGCTGGGGGCTGATTGTGGACCATTGTGAAAATATTTCTGTTAATTACAGCGCATGACGGTGCTGGCATTAACAGGAATACTTTCACTAAGGTCCACAATCAGCCGGCAGCCGCACTCTATTAAGAAATTAAATGTAGTAAGTCCAAAACCACGACGTGTGCTTTACGCTTTATGCTTTTGGACTTGATGCATGTTTTTAGGTTTCGCCTGGCGATCCGCTGCGCAGCAGCGTTCGCGCAGGGCGAAAACTTTTGTTTACAGTATGGGGGACTTGAACATGCCCCTTCTTCCATTGGCTAGCTCCATAAATGGAGGCTAGCCATTGGAAGACATCGTTGTCAATCACTCTTTCCCCGTCAGAACGCGATTCGGGGGCGTTTCTGGGTCTTTTTTTAAGTCCCGCCCTCTCCTCTTCCCATTGGCTGGAGTACACCCTTTCACGTTCATCACGTTTCTTTCAGTGTTATGAGCACTTTTCAATGCTTGTTAATATCGGTGTTCGTTTTATTATTTGTTTTAATTCTTAATCTTCGTTGGTGTGTATTCTTTTATCGCCGTTACGGTACGCTTATTTAATTTTTTTAGCAGTCGCTGCCGTTATCTATTTATATACAACTACCTACACCGACGGATTTGAAGAGATAAATTGCGGTCATAAGAAATTGAGGTGAGTCAGACGTTTAGCATGTGGTTGTTTTGAATCCTATTTTTATATGTTTATACGTACGAATGATATATGTGGTTAGCTGGATCCTGGAATGTGGAATTTTCTATTCATCGGGTGCAGTAAAAAGTCGAGGAGACCCTTTACCCACTGCTTCAGTGGGCTGCCCATTAGGCGGGCATCTGTGTCGCGCCCTTGTGTCTGGTCCCTCTGTCCCTATGTCTGGCCGTTACTCAGTCACCTGTGCATAACGTTGCCCTGTGGCGGCACTCTGTATCCTTCTGCGTGGACCAGCCTCGCGCAGCGCCCTCGGGTCTATCCCCCACCCCGTGCCCTTTGGCCCGCTTGGCGAGCTAACTTGAGCCGGCAGAGGTGCGGGAGGAGGAGGCGCGGGGGAGATGCCTCAATGCGCAGCAGAATTGTTACACACTGTTTGCTACCTCTTACTTTTGTTTGCTTTCGATACTTGCACAAGTGCCACCATTGCCTTCGTGACGTTTGTTCTTGTGTTTGAGTGTCCTCCATTTATTGCAGTATTTTACCTCTTCTTGTACTTTGTACGCTTTTGTAACCTGCACACGTCACTTTTCTCCTCCTGTAATGCACCGTTTGCTACCTCTTGTACTTTGCTCACTCACGATTGTCACTTTTACCTCATGTATTGTAACTTTTACTTTTGTAATTTGCTCACTTGTAATGTTCTCTTATATCAGTTCTGTTCCTTTTATGAAGCGCTCTGCCACCTTCGGGTAAAGTCCGCGCTATATAAAATCGCATTAAATAAATAAATTGCATCAGACGCTTCCTCAGAAACTGCCTGAAGCGGCGGACGAGGGAGTGGCCCGCATACCGGCAGCCAGCCGTTGGCTCCTTGCAGCCCGGTCAAGTGCCCAGATATCAGACAGGGTACTGATGCCCGCATATTAATAAAAGCCAAAACTTAGAACATGGCGCGGGCCTCATGTTGCTGTGCTTAGATGTAAATGAACAGTACTGCGAGTCTACAAGGGCCTGCCTCCCTTGTAAGCTGTGAATATTTCATTTTGGGTACTGCATATCTATTTACATTTAAGGTGTGATTTCCAAATGTTGTCATCGTTTTCCTGCCCCTTTGTTTTCAATTATTTTAGTATAGAGAGGCCTTCAGCTTTTTTCCCTCCACAGAGTTTTATTGTTCGAGAAAAGGCTTAATATACTGCGCATTGAAAGAAACTAGATACAAAGAAACAGAGATACAAAGGTTCATAGAATGCTCTCCATTTTTTTATTCTCTCTTTAAATGCAATATTTGGAAGGCGGTGTCTGTAGGTAAAAAAATTAATTTAAAAAATCACGCTAGAGGTCTCCTGTACAGCGCTGACACATTTCCAGTTATTGTTGGGCGCACCGATGGGACAGACAGATTATGTGTGCGTGAGAGAGATCATTTGTGTGTGTGGAAATAATTGCAAGTGTTTGCGTAAGAAAGATTGTGTGTGAGAGTGTGTATGTGAGAAAGTGATAATTATTGTGTGTGTGTGGTCGAGAGATTATGTGTGAGCGTTTGTGTGAGATTGTAAGTGTGTGTGCATGATAGAGACAGACAGATTGTGTGGGAGAGAGAGAGACTGTGTGTGAGAGAGAAATTGTGTGTGGTAGTAAGATTGTATGTGTGCGTGTGACCCACTTTGTAATGTAATTACAAATTGTATGGCTATTGACATTGTAAATGACAATGCCATTTATTTATCTGTTTTCAAAACCAACACATAAATAAAAATGTTGTCATTTACAATGCTAATAACTCTAACGTTGGCAAAGGCGAGACCGTTGCATTGTAAATGCTTGTTTTGTTAGTGTAAAGCGGCTGCAGGCCGATTGCGAGCTTTTGTGAAAATATTCCTGTTAATTGCAGTGTATGACGGTGCTGCAGTTAACAAGAATACTTTCCCAAAGGCCCATATTGAGCCCTTAGTCGCGCCCCATTAAAAAAACAAGCCTTTGCAATGCAATAGGTCTCGCATTTATGCAAGTTTAAGCTATTGGCATTGTAAATGACAATGCCTTTTATTTATGTTTAAAAATAAATAAAAGGCATCGGGCCCGATTCACAGAACTAACTTAAGACAAAATCCTAAACTTACTACTTTTGGTATTCACAGAAGTTAGGATTTTGTCTTAAGACAGACTTAAGACAGACTTAAGACAGACTTAAGACAAAATCCTAACTTAAGTCTGTCTTAAGTCTGTCTTAAGACAAACTTAAGACAAAATCCTAACTTCTGTGAATAACAAAAGTAGTAAGTTTAGGATTTTGTCTTAAGTTAGTTCTGTGAATCGGGCCCATCGTTATTTGCGATGTCAAAAGCTCAAACTCGCGTAAATGCAAGACCTATTGCATTGCAAATGTGATAATGCGCTGCCCCCAGGTTAGCTGCTTACTCTTGCTGCCTGTTAGTGAAAGATGGACCACCAAACTGAAGCAGCCTTTCAAAGTGTGCGTTAAACCAGCCTCCACTTTCAGGGGGACAAAGACTCCCATGCAGGTGAGCGCAGTGAGTGACTTCACTAACCGTCATGGAGAAGCATAAAGGTGTCCAAGGGACCCCCATTCAAATGGCGCTGTGACTGCAGGCCATCTAGGACCAGGGCCCTTTCTCCGGTGTCTTGGTCAGCTCCAAATAATTTGGAAAGGATCTCGTATGAAGTCACCACTTGCAGTCTTTAAATGACTAGAGTCTGATATAACCAGTCACTACTTAATAAACTAGCAGTCTTATTAAATATGTTTTTCGCTCGAGTTCACAACCCAGATCTGAGCTTTGCCAGTAGGTCTGACGATTCACGATGGCCTTTTTAAAAAATAAAAAAAGGATTTCTAGCTAGGCATGTGCAAACTAGTTCAATTATTCATATACCATTTTGTGCATGCAAATGTGCCTGATGTGTCTTTTCAATTAATGATTTGTGGTTTTATGTGTTATTTTTTGTGGGATTTGTATACTTTGTGAATATTAGCAAGGCTATTTTTCATGTTACAAGGCACTGTTGTATTTTCTCAATGAAAAGAACATGAACATTCGATATCTGCGATGACAGGCTACATTGTGTTCTGCCACTTTCATTGCAGAACATACCACATACATGTGCAAATAAAATGGCTTTGACATAATGTAATTTGTCTTACGTTACATGGAATACACTTTTCAATGCATTTCTGCTTATTAGTCTGTGATTTCATGGGACTGAAGTGCATTTTTCAAGCGCAGTGACTGAAAACGGACCGTCTCATGTCTGCATGTGATTGAAAATGAATGCTTTTGTTACTGTGTGACTGGACCGATTCTCCACTCCCCCATATACACATGGAATGAATGAGCAGCAATATCTGTAAAAAAAAAAGGTTCTTTTTTTCTGTTGTCATGTTTGAGTTTGCGTCAATCTTGAATGGTCTATGAGACATCTTTTACACGTGTTATATGAACCACTTTTTGCACCAGCAGCATGCTCACTAACCATGTTTGATTTACGTGAAAGAAAAAAGGGCCTGATCGAAAGTTTGCTGACAGGTGTTTGAGCGCATGCGTGAAGGATACCCATTTCGTTATTTAAAGTGCATTAGCATTTAAAGCACAAATAAGGTGGAACAAAAACATAAGGAGGAACAGAAACAAAAAAAGGTGCAGCTTTAGCATCCATTTGTGGAGAACACCCTACGGACCGAGCTTTTGGGCTGAGGTATGTTTTACATCCGAATGCGGGTGGCGTGCTTAAGGAAAGCGTAGCACCCAGGATAAACACAAGAAGAGGACACCAGCCTGGCAGAGGCCTCACTCCCACCAGGGCCACCAGAGGCAGCCGAGGGAAGCGCCCTAGAGCCATGCAGCCTCCTGCGATGTGAGACCTACACGGATGAGAGCTGCAGGCAGGTATACCTGAGTAGGGCAGGCGAGTGGGCAGGAGCCCACCGGGCAGGACATGGCATCCTCATCAGGGCCAGGTGAGCTGGGGGGGCTTGCACTGCAGCACTGGAGGGGCTGGGTGAGTGCAGGAGGCACTACAATCTGTTGCAGAGCAGGGAGGGCTGTGACCAGCGATCACCAAAAGCACATCCATGGCCCACGAGCTATGAGACAATAGACAGCGGGAGGGGGCGGGAACAAAAGGGACAGGAACAATGGGAGGGGAGCGGGAACAGGACACTAAACAGAGCAGCGCTGGCTCAGGCGCGACCTAAATAAGCTGCGGCCATTGGCGAATACAAAAAAGTGCTTACAGACTAAATGAAGGAGACAGTATAACATTGCAAGTAAACTATCCAGTCCTGATGGGCGGTCCCAAAAGGAGACGGGGCAGTAACAAGGAGGGACTAAGAATCCTCATTATCAATTGGAAGCCAGCAGTTACCATGGACAATGACACCAGCCAATGGAAAATATGGGCTGGGCTACCACACCACTTCTAAAAAATAGTCTAATACAGCATGCCTCGTAAAGCTAGCAGCGCTTTGCGCTGCAATGCTAGGCAGGAACTAAAAACAAGCATCAAGTCCAAAAGCACGACTTGCACAGCTGCCATGGTTTAAAACTGCACTGTGTGACTTTTAATAATTTCAGTGGTTACTAGAGACACTGTAGTTTGACGTGGTGTTTGTAAAGTGGCTGAAATGGTCTAGGCAGTTCCTTTCCACCTTTCAAAAAGTCCCCTATGGTGCGCTGTTGGTTGCTTAAATTGGGATGCCTGGCTTTTATGAATGTCTGCCATGTACAGTCTGATAAAAACATTTTCAGCCTCTGCTGAAAATCGGAACATGATAGATGAACGGCGGCATCGTGTTGGATTTATGGTTCAGAATTGAAGATATACTTGATATTCCTAAAGGATCTACCTTTCTGTCAGATGCTCAGAAGGTTACTGATGTTAAAAAAATAAGATGGCCGCGCCCCTTTCTTTAGACACTGCACCCACATGCATGGTCTGGTTACTGGCCCACATAACCTTGGCTGCAGCACACAGAGGAAAAAAATTAGAGGGAACATTGGTTGCAATCTGACAAATTTACAGGACCCGAATCACACACCACATACTGGTGATTCTCCTCAAAGACCCTATTTTAACAGGCACTTCCTTTGTCACTGGGCGTGTCATTTGCTGATTTTCAACTCCTACATCTTGGATTCTTTTTCCAGGGAGGGCTAGGTTTGGAACTTCCACTGTTCTTACAGTGCAGCGGGTAGCACTAGTATCAATCAGGAATGATACGGGATGGCCATTCACCTCACCTTCCACAAACGGACTACCCTGGTCTACCTAAAGGACTGCGCCAAGAACACAATCCCCCTCCTTCCTCAGGCACCATCATTGTGACAAGTCAGAACCATAATCTTCAGACACATCAAATATAGGAAGTTTTTGAAGCGCACCCCGATTCTGGAAGGAATTTGATTAACATTTAGGACTGTATTTGAGGTAAATCTGTGATCATTCACATTTTGCTGCAGCATCAGGGCTTGTAGAACCTGCACTATGAAGCTTGTGGCACATTATATTTTTGCATTCGCTGTCTCTGCACATTTTGTGACTGTACCAGGTTATTATTCTAGGGCTAGGTAAACACTGAATCCTGAACCTAATTTCCCATTCTCCATGTTGCAAAGATTAAGACGACATTCCAGCTTCCACTGCCCAAACTTATTGCAATAATGAAAAGGATTTGATCTCTTCAAAGTGGCCACATCAACTCCAGTGCTCGGGTCAATTGGAGCACCACGACCTCTACCTTGTTGTCAGAACCTATTTCCACCGTGCATCATAGGAGCACCCTGCTGATACACTCCTTGCATTGAACCAACATTTCTCACAAAAGATTGACTTGGGTTTCCTCTCTGTGCGGCTGTCATCTGCACCACCATCAATTACACCTGCAACCATTTCTGCTTCATGTCTATTTCATCACTGCAGTATTTCATGTACCTCAAAATCTCATCAACTTATTTATTCTGCCAACAAATCAAATGCTGTTGAATCATTGAACCAACCTCACGTTTCAATCCTGTTACAAACCGAAGCACAAACCTTTCCATATCTTCCGGCTCGAGAGTTTCCATTCCACTATACTGTATAAACACCTGCAACAATCTCTCATAATAAGCATGCACTGACTCTTTTTGCTCTTAGGTCGTCCTGTCAAACTTGACACAATCAGTATCTTTAGCTGCTATTTTTTGCTTTCATAAAAGTCACTAGGTGATACTTTTCATCAACAATGGCAATGGAACACCTGTCACTGCATTTCTAAGAAGGCTATTTCTCATGCCATTCTGTTGCCACTTTAAAATCACTGGATACCAACATGTAAAAAAAGCTTTTCAAATCCACCCAAAAAAACCTTTAACATCTTCACAAATCAATCAACCTATGCATACCATTCCACTGATTTCTCTCTCAACTTGGGAAAGTCATTTGTGAATGAAGCAAGATCACTTCTACTCCAAGGTACATAGTCATAACTCCCACCAGGCACTTCTCTTAAAAGAAATGCATCCTCTCCTTCCGCTGCAGCGGCACTCTGTCCCTTAGGTCGTTGGGGCATTGCCCCACTCATATTTTGCCTCTCTGGCCTACCAATTATATAAATGTGAGCAAAACGGCTATCATAAGGGTTTTGCATTATTTAATCTGCCCGCTTCAGTCAGCCTTCAGCCGAGCCACTAAGGGTATGAGGTGGTGGTGTTTAAGTGGCTTGACAGACGCATACTCAAGAGAGTTAGTACCTGGGTCCAAGTGCGCATGTGAGGTTTGATGGCTGCCTTTCTCCGGCCATCCCGACATGCGCACTAGAGACGCCTCCACCTATGCATTAGCGAGCCAGATGTGACTCAAAGTCACATCCTCTGGACTCAGAAACGAGAGGTGAGGCCGACCTGTCCGAGCCAATCCTGACTCTGCTGTAACAGCAGTTGCAGTGGCAGGATTGGCTTAGAGAATGAGGTCATAGGGGTATATTATCAAGGGGGTTTATCTCCGCTTTTTTGGCTTTAAAAGCCAAGAAAGCGGAGATAAAATTATCTCCCTATTACCTAGCTGTCGCTAACACGAGTTAGCGACAGCTAGTAGGAGATAGCGACCATCTTGGGCCCCACTTTGCATGTCAGTGATATTTATCACTAATGACATGCAAAGTGGGCGTGCCAAGATGTTAGCGTCTGGAAACAGTCGCTAACATCGCTATCTCCTATTACCAACTTTTGGAGATATTCGCGCTAAGCGCGAATATCTCCAAAAGCTAACACCTGCCCTGAGCAGTTCTTAGCCATGTTATCCAATGGGAGGTGGATAACATGGCTAAGAGCATTAGCTCGGTAATGCATGAATATTGCTGACTTTTCAGCGATATTCATGCATTGCGGCCGTTTTTTATCGCATTTGCGATAAACCTTGGTAATACCAAGGTTTATCTGCGATAAAAATCGCCGCAGCTCAGCGGTAAATTTTGGTCTCTAACCAAGCAATAGCGATAATTATCACTATTGCTTGGTAATATGCCCCATAGATATTAGGGGCCTCTGTTCATTTGTGGCAGCACAGGGTGGCTGAGGGCTGTCTCTTTCTCTCCACTTTTTTGAGCGTAACAAAGACAGGCATTGCTGCTTGCTATGGCACAGCAGACATGCATTTGAAAAGAGCTTCCACAACAGGTAAGTAAGTTTAATAATAAGCGAGTTCAGCAATCGGTAGATGGTGTTTTATCTTGGAGGGGCTCTGTCATGTGTGAAATGAAGGTAAATGAGGGCCACGGTCAGATTTCTACATTTGGTGTTAAAAGTAATATACAGGCATGAAACACTAAATATTGCAGTCACGTGCAAGTATTGTCATAAATCCAAAGCTGGCATCCTCGTTAGGCTGATTAATCCATGTAAATCATGTGGGTGCTCTGAAGACTGAGGCTTTGTTGTTATCCCTGCATGGGGCTGCCTATAAATATTGCCATTTGTTAAGACAATTACATGTTACCGAAATACTTGTGGTTATTCAGTTGATTCAGGGCCTACCATTTTACTGTGAACGTTTGTTTTTTCTGGTGGAAAAGTGAAAGTCTGCTAACGTTTCTCTCTGCAAAGACTGAGATTCATTAGAAAGACAGGGGCGCAGGTCATGCGTTTGGGTCTGAATGGCCCTGAAATGCTTCAGTGGAACTTAAGGGCATCGAGTGACAGACTTCGCATTGCTTAATTACTTTTTGAAAAGATGTGCTGCAGAGGAGCGCGCAAGAGGCCTTCTTTCAGAAAGTGTGTGGGGATGAGGTACAAAGGTGTGTGTGTGTGGGGGCTTTGTGTAATGGGGTGCTCTGCAGCAGTGAGTATTTATATATCCATATATCTTTGCTAGTGTTTGTGTATGTAGAGGTGCACATGCAAAGAAGGGTCTGTGTAAGGGGTAGTGGTCTTTGCAGAGGTACAATAGGTTTGTGGGTAGAGGTCTGTTGCAGATGTCCATCCCTGTCTATGCGGGTTGTGTTTAGTGGTGTGCATTCAAGAGGTGTTGCAGACTTGCAAGCAATTTAGTTAATAAGTGAGTAATTCATTTCAGTTAATCAAAACCATTTCGCATAACACAATATAGAAAAAGGTCACGTGGATTAAAATTAGTTGTCAATCGGATAAAAGAAGGTTACTTGCACAAGTAGAGTTTAGAAAGGGGGTGACAGTGTAGCAGGTTGAAAAGCACCTCTACTCTTTTTCTTGTGAGCAGAACACAAACAGCTGCAGTTAAACTAGTCGTTATAAGGTGTCCCTCATGAGTCAAAATCAAAAGTAATGAAACCCTTTCATGAAGCAGCAGTTCCACTAGTCGTTACTAGGTGTCCCTCATGAGGAGGGACACCTGGCAACGACTAGTTGAACTGCGGCTTGATGTAATAATTTCAATGCTTTTGCATTTGACTCGTGTGAGACAACTAGTAACGACTAGTTGAACTGCAGCTCTTTGTAGAATTATTTTGATATTGGATACTATAATATTCACTGTCCACTGCTAATCTCGTCCCATAATGCTTTGCAGGGCCTTTGGTTGGGAATGTATTTTTACCCATAACAGTGCTTGGGGTGGTTCGAAGAGGATGGGACCAACACTGAATCGTTCAGCATGATATGCTCATTGGGGCAGATTTATGTCGGACTTGCGCCACGTTTACGCCGCCGTTGCGTGATGCAACGGCGCGGAAACGTGTCGCATCCCTGTGACCTATTTACAACATGACGCATCTAGGCAGATGCGTCACGTTGTAAAGCCCTGCGCCACATGGAACCTGCGTCAGGTTTCATGTGGGCATTCTGTCGCAGGGTGGGCGTTCCCTCGTAGGAAAGCCCCATAAAACTGATGCAGTGAAATCTACAAGATTTCACTGAGTCAGTTTTACGATGCTGCTGCGTCAAATCCTTATGCCTGCTTGAAGCAGGCGTAAGGAGTGACGCACCACGTTATGTATGAGTGGCCTCTGTACATTGCAGGAGTTGCGTCTCACTTGCGATGCTACTCCAGCAATGCGCCGCCCGTACACCACAAGATGCGTCACGCATCTGCCCTTCCTTGCACCATGGTGCGCCGCATTGTAAATGCGGCGCATCTGTGGTGCCGCAAGGAGGGAATTGCGTGACACATCGGTTCTGGCACATCCCTGCTGATTTGCAGAGATGCGCCAGAACTCATAAATCTGCCCCTTTGTGTTCAAGGCATCTGCTTAGTCTTCCCCCTAGTTTAGGGGAGACACTAAAATCATCACCTCTCTCATTGCCTGATAGTTTTCATTTTCAAAGTTCACATTTGTGAATTGGTTATATGTTTTTTAGCATGTAAAGTTGCTTTATCAAAGCATATGTGGGTGCAGTTTAGTAGCTGTCTCAATGCGTAGTTAACAAATCTCGGCAGACTCCGGTAGCAGAGCGGAGTTCATTGCCCAGGGTTAGTAGTGCATACAGAACTCTTTACTAGAGCGCCCTATCAAAGGAGAAATAGATGGGGTCTTTAGAATCAGAAATAAGCTAAACTATAACAAAACATTTTACACTTCATAGTGAGTATCCAGAATAATTTTTAGATGTACTGTGATCATTCAAAAAGACTCTGGAGAGATTTCAAATATGTTTCAGATGTACAAATAGTTAGATCTTCTACTCCACACCACCAAGCATACTTATGTATTTTTGATTGTGTGATTCTGTTTAGAATCTCTCACTTTCTCATTTTAAAGTAGAACGGTGATCATGCACTGTTTTTCCCTCTTTCTTTGGGTCCCAGGAGGGTAGGTGGTACACTGTTCAATTTAATTAGTAACTTCTCTGCAGTCTGAATCATTTCTAAGGGTAAAAAAGGTCTCCAAAAGTCCCATTAAGCCCCCAGTTTCCCACGGAACAGGCCATCAAATCAATCTTCGATTTTGAGCTCTGAACATTTTCCAACCTTTTGAGTCTGACCTAAAGGTATACTTTTGGTTTTGTTGCACATTTAACAGGATGTGTTAATCACTGCACTCTGCTAGGTAATAAAAATATACAAATTATCTATTTTTAGCCTCCACTCTATGTAAACCGATCTCAATTGCTGTAACTCTTGGAAACATGGACTTTCGGTTTGACTGAACTGATGTCAGGTTGGATTTGAGCCAAGCAATCTTATTGAAAAGCTGGTCAGCGGATGTCATTGCTACTCTTCAAGCTCCCCTCTCTACCTTTTAACAGAATCTTTGTGGTCATCACTGCCACCTCCCATTGCACTGTCCTGGAACCATGGCCTGTAATAGAAATATCTACAAAAGGCCTTCTTTGCTGGTTTCCATCGTGAGGATCTCCATAGAGGCAGGCTTTTGCTCTTTGACTGGTTTCCCCATATCCACCAAGTGATCAGGTTATTACTCTCTCTATGCATGGACACGTGAGAGACTCCACTATATACCCCTGTTTTATACTTTCTTTTTCAGGGTAGCAGGCTGTTCAAGGACTGGGTAGATGGTTCACATCCCTTGTAGTAAAGTGTCTATTTGCCCTGCCCCTGTATACTTTGGTATTTTACATCCTGCTTTTCCATGGGCAGTCAGTATGCTACAGCATTTCTCTCTCGCTCTCCACCTTGCTTAGCCATCTACTTATGGATACGTGGCGAACCATGGATCCTCCACAAGGTATCATATCACCAACCTTTCTTAACCACACATTGATCCACACTTGAAGACATCTCACCACCAACCGTGAGTTGGTTGTGTGGAGTCCAAAAGACAGCTCATCTGCGCACCTGATGTAAGGCTGATTTGAATACCCCAGGGAATGGTTGGGAATGCAGCCACTCTTTTTCGTCTCTCATTGCTGCTCGCCCAGGTGGTCCTTACTGCTTTCTGAATAAATGACTTGTGCACCTAACTATTCACTCAAATGTTTGAGTCTGCTTCTTGATTCTGCACAAAGCTTTCACTCAAGGCATGCCTGAGTTGATGATGTTATAAGCCACTAACAGTATATGGTCCACATTAGTTCATTGGAAAAAATAATATCAGATTGCATAGACTTTATATGATTATTATGAAATATTATGACAAAAGCAATAGGCTTGACTTATTTATTGTAAAAAGGTAATTTTGAAGTCAACAGCCCTTTATGGGTGAATGCTATTACCCTGGGTTAAAGCCACCTGGCAGGGGTTTGTTAAAGTAAGGACAGTATTAGAAAAGGATTTTATTACTCCCTATAACAAACCCTGGGATAGAGCATGTGTTCAGTGACAAATCTTGTTACGTCCCCTTGGGAGGGACGGTATACTATTTTGACTACTGTAATTTTTCACATATTTGCAATCTGACTGTATGTCTTATGATTGCCTTTTAGTGAAGATTAAATAGACAAGGTAATTGTTGACTAAAATGGCAAGCCAATCCCAAATGATGTAGGCCTTATTGGTTCATTGGGAAACGTTATATCATGTCATTGCTGGTATAGGTCTGATCTATTCATTATGAAACGTTGTAACAAAGGCAGTGGAGCTGACCTGTTTTGTGAAAAGAGTGTCTGTTAAAGTCAATGGGCCTGATGGTAGATTTGCATCCTGGAAATCTCTGATAGGCCATTTAGGAGGGGGTATATACTCGTTTAACAACTGCAGACTTGTACATGTTTGTAATGTTAGTGCTGTATCCTGATGGTTGCCTAGTTAAAAAAGCTTATGCTCAATACAGTATGCCTGAAGTGGTGATATACCAACGTTAAAGGCCATAGGCCTAATTTCTACATTGGGAAAAGTTACATCAGATGCTGTAGGTTTGACCTGTTTATGATTAAAATGTAAACCAAGGCAGTATTGAAATCATATGTTAAGGGCAGGCAGGTACCTTCAATGATGACTTTTTATTACAATGTGTCCGTCAGGGTCTTGTAAAAAATACATACATACATACATACTTAGAGTGAGTTTGTTGGTGGATCGTTGAATGCATGAGTATGTGGATAAGTGACAGGTCCAGGCAAGAGAGGTTAATGAGAGCCTAAACTCACCAGTGACTGCAGAAACACTTTCAGTTATAGACAGGACCTATCTGCATTGCCAGTGCTTGTTTTTAAGGTACCTACATACCTTCTGCTGTTTGCTTTTTTTTGCATCTGCTTCCATACCTTCCCTGACAATTACATACCTCTCCTCTTCTACCTATCTTCCCTGCCAGTTTCTAAATTGACCCCAGGCTTCCTGTGCACAGCTATATTTAACCTCCTCCCTGCGTCCTCTGACAGTGAACTACCTTTAGTTCTGAGTCTCTTTCCCACAAACTTTTTTGCACCACTTCACTATGGCCTAGCATGGCATGGCAGTTCATTGTGTCGCCTTTGACCGTCTCGTCTGCCTAATGATTGACACTGGGGAGATCCCAAGGTCGAGAACCCATTGAACAGCCATCTGCTGCTAATGTATGTGAACCCCACTCTTTAGTAGCTGCTGCTGAATTTATGCTCATGGAATAGTTGGAGTGCTCTTATAAACGATGTTTCATAACTGTCTTAAAAGTTATTTCTGACTTTTTTGTTTTTCAGGTGCAGAAAAATGAAGGATTACCCTTTTGCAGCAGAGTTTTAAAGTTCAAAATGACTGCCTCGCCAGGATTCTGAGTTTTCCGCTGCAAGAAAATGTAAAGCCTTTCATGAAAACTGAAATGCCAAACAAAAAGTTGACTGGTGAAACCAAACATTCTTTTCTAGCTGCTCCATCAATTGGGCTGTAAATGAATAGTACTGACGCAAAACTCTTTGAAGGAGAATTGATATTTGAGTGAGTCAAATAGATGAAGGGATCATGAGAATGAGTTAAACCTTCAAAAAGTACCTTTCAAGAAGTGAACAATCATTGGGTGGGGAGCACTAATAAAGGGAAACAAATAATGACAGGAATGTAATTGTCAGTGAGATCTTTCTAGAACATTCATTGAAAACCAGGTTGTATATTTTGAGACTTTAGATTGTGCTCCAATTAAGGCTAATAAAAGTAATGAATGTAGTAGTAAGGATATTTGTGTTCATGTTGTGAGGCTACTGTATTTTCAAGAACACTACGGGTATTTAAAAAAGAAATAAGTTCCATATTACGCTGTACGCTTCCTATCCTAGGGGCACTGACTCCATGCTGCAGAGTCCTCCATTTGAAAGAACTGTATAATTATGCCACTGTGCATGTTCATTCTTGGTAAAGGTGCCTCACTTAGGTCAGACACCTCTATGTTCATGTATGACGTTTTTTGAAGTTCCTATTAAAGTTAATTCTGGTGTATGGCAGACTCTTGTGAATATTGCCTCGTATTTGTTGTGTCTTGATCCGAAACGTTAAAAAATAACTTGGTTAGATTTCCTTTTTGACATGTATTGTAACATAATTCCTGACAGTAGATCACCCATACTTAATCCTTTTATTATTTACTCTGGTGGCCTGTTCACCCTCCTTCTCAACATATTGGCAAGACTGCATTAAACTTCACAAAAACCAAGCCTGACACAAATAATTTTGAAATCATCTGCGTTTCAGCACTGGAATGACTGTCCGTGTCTTGGAGTTAGCGTCCAGACAAGCCCTTCCCAAAAAACTGACAACTATTTAACAGATAAAGAAAAAAGCCAGGTTTTCAGCTGCTTCCTGAACTTTGACAGATCTAGCTGGGCTCTGAGAGGGCCAGGCAGTGATTTCCAGAATTTACAAGCGGAATAGAAGAAGCTTCTACCAACCCATCGAGCTTTTTTAATTCTGGGGATCCCTACCATTTTTTCTGAACTAGATCGAAGACTGTGAGTAGGTAAGTGCCATTAAACAAGTTTTTGAAAGTAGACAGGGTCAACTATGTGAAGAGTTTTATGGGCCCAGCGTGCTTGCCCACTGGCAGCGAATGAACACTGACAAGGGTTTATGAAACAGCTGAATTGTGGAATTTCATGAGTCGGTGAGCAGCCACATTTAGAAGGATTTAGGGGCATATAACCAAGCAATAGCGATAATTATCGCTATGCATGGTTAGCGGCAAAAATTATATCGCCGCGCTCCGACGATTTTTACCGCTGAGATACCTTGATATTATCAAGGTTTATCTCAAAAGCGGTAAAAATCCTGCGAAATGCATGAATATCGCTGAAAAATCATCGATATTCATGCATTATTGTGACAATGCTCTTAGCCATGTTATCCACTTTACATTAGATAACATGGCTAAGAACTGCTCTGGGGGGGGGGGAGCTTCGCGCGCATCCGAGATGGCCGCGTGAGCACAGGGCTCCCGAGGACCCTCGCTGCCTCCCGCATTTATCCTGTACAATATCCTGATTTGATGGAAGATCATTGAAGACACAACCCGGCTGATGTACTAGCAGGTTTTTGGGTCGAAATCGGACGCAGGGTCCCCGAGCTTTGCCGTCTTGAACTTTGCGGCCTTCTCCATGGAGCAGCCTGGACCTTGAGTGGTGGCAGTGCCCGGGTCGTAATTTAACAACAACGGCTTGCGGGGATCGGACCACAGCCTCACTTCACTTTCGGTTTCGTTTCTCCGGCGCACTGCCTCATATATGCGGTGTGTCAGTTGATCGGACGAGCCCCGATGCCAGCTCATTGAGTTTCGAGCGGGCAACTGTTTGGCTGTGGTCTCCACTTGGCTCAACTTTGCCTCCTGTGTTCCCGTGTGTGAATTTAAAGGAGCCATTTGGACCAGATCCCAAGCCTCCCTTCGGGGCACCCGACTCGCCATGACGGGCAAGCCTGAGGGTGAGAAACGGAAGGTCAAGACCACCATCCGTGGAGGTTCTACCCAGACGAACGTCATGGATCGCTATACACTTTCTAAAGGATCCCCTGGTGGCGCACCTAAGACCCGGGAGGAGGTTGCCGACGATGCTGCTGTGTTGGCGGACTTAACACTACAAGACGTGATGGGCGCCATTGCTGGCATTCAGTCTTCTATTGGCCAACAGTATGAAGCCTTGGCCCTGAAGATGGACACGGTGGCTATCGATGTCAACCTTTATTCGCACTGACTTGGCCAAGACGAATGAGAAAGTGAAGTCATTAGACCTGAAGACATCCAGCCTTACCACGGACGTGTCCGACTTGCAAACAGAAGTGCGCAATCTTCGATCTGCTAATGACTTTTTTGCTCGTCGCTTGGAGGATTTTGAAGGCCGTGCACGGCGCAATAACGTGCGTATTATTGGGGTCCCGGAAGAATCTAGTCCACTCGCCACTGATCTTCGAGTGGAGGACCTCATTCTTAATCATCTGGCACTAAAGGGCCTGAGCAAATTCTTTGCCATCGAACGTGCGCACAGAGTGCCAGGGGGACAGGCGAAGCCCGGTTTTCCCCCCGTCCGATTATTGCACGGATCTTCAACTTTAGAGATCGCGACGCCATTTTGCAGGCGGCACGGACAAGCGGCCTTACGCAGTTCGAGAACGCCGCTGTGAATTTTTATCCAGATTTTTCTCAATCGGTCCAGAAACAACGTATGGGATTTCAAGGTGTGAAACGGCGACTAAGAGACATGGAACTAAAATATGCTATGTTATTCCTGGCCCGACTGCGTGTTGAATATGACAATCGAACATTTTTCTTTATCAGGCCTGAGGAAGTGAGTGATTGGTTGGAAACTTTGCCGACTCGCCGCGCTGGCCAGGAACATGCTGGTGGTGCGGAAGGGGGACTGATGGACCAAGAATGATTTCGGTGCCTGTGTCCGGAACAATTTTCAGCGTGATCAGCCGGAGTTCACTGACTTTTATTGATCATTCCGCTTGTATCCTCGGAGATAGCGGGGATGGCGGGACCCTTTCCTCCTCTGGGGTTTTCTTTGTGTAGATTAGTTCATGTTTGTAATTGCTAGGGCGACAGGCGCACTGCAAATTGGGGTGGCTTTTGAGTCGGTGCAGGGGTGCAGGGTGGGGGGGAGTTGTGTTGGGAACCTTGGGGGGAGGGGGAGACGAGTTCTGGGATTGTTTGTTTTTTCTTTTTCAAGGCAAGGTACTTTCATTATCTTTGACACTGGTGTGATGCTCGTTTTACGATGGGAGTTCATTTTGGACTTGGATGGGGGTAGAGGGTTGAAGGTATTATGCTGGAATGTGAATGGGTTGGGTGATCGCATAAAGAGAGGGGTGGTCATGCAGCTGTTGCGGCGCCTTTCGCCTGATGTCGTTCTGTTACAAGAGACACACTTGATAGGAAACACTTGTCACGCTCTTAATAGAAGGGGTTATCGTCTTGCTGCCCATTCTGGTTTTACATCTAGTCCTAGAGGAGTGGGTATTCTGCTTAGGGTTTCCCTCCCCCTCGAAGTTGATGATGTGATCCTCGATGCCAGGGGTCGATATGTTGCACTTGTCGGGCGGTGGGAGGGAAAGCCAATCTCGTTGGTGTCAGTTTTTGTCCCTCCGGGCTTGCAATCCACGACATTCATGGACCTGGGGCGGATGGTGCTGGGTCTCCCTGAGGGTGTTTTGATACTGGGTGGTGATTTTAACTCCGTCATTTCTGGCAGGAGAGACCGCTATCCCCCCCCGAGATCTTCCTGCTGCGCAGTCCTGGCTGGGCGACTTCCTGGAAACATTGGGCCTCATAGACTGCTGGAGACTAATGCACCCAGAGCAAACACAGTTTACTTTTCACTCGGGAGCTCATGGCAGTCTTTCTAGATTAGATTATATCCTGATACCGGCGGCACTGTCCCCCTCGATTGGAGAGATTAGACACCTGGCCCGGGGCATATCGGATCATTCCCCTATTTGGTTTCATGTTAATCTTAGCATCGGGGCCGAAGGCAGGGTGGCTACGATTAACCCATGGTATCTCCTCAACCCCAAGACACGCGCTGAATTGATTAAATCATTTGATCTGTACTTTACTGAAAATGTTGGTTCTGTATCCTCACCTGTCTCGTTGTGGGAAGCTTTTAAGGCTGTGATCAGGGGACAGGCATTGTCTTTGGTGGGGTGTGCCAAGAAATGTAAGAACGAGGCAATTGTTCAGCTCGAAACTGAAATCACAGACCTGGAGACTTCATTGGAGCGGGGGGTGTCTCGAGAAGCATTACATGTCCTCCACCTTAAACAATTAGAATATAAAACTTTGGTTACTGATGCAGCAAAGACGATGAGTAGGGAACAGCAGGGACGGCTCTATGATGTGGGTGATAAAGCGGGAAAATTGATTGCCTGGCTGGCTGGTGACTCGCTCTTCGCTTCCAAGCTGAGTGGTCGCTCCCCTGCTGCTGCGGTATCGTTGCAGAACGCATATTACATTATTTGGAGTGCCATTTAAAACTTTAGCCTGCTTTATGTGCTGACTGCCGCTGCGTGCTCTGTCTAACGCTTTTGCCCTATTGCATACTGAATTAGCTGATTTGCCTTCCGCATTGTGACACTGCCAGCGTGACTTGATTAGCAGATTTGGTGCTTATGTTTCGAAATCGCCGCTTTGCTTATTAGCATTCTGATTTTATAGCGCTTTTCAGCATTTGTGTGTTTTCCCCCTAGCGCTCTCTCCGTCCTGACCCCTCCGCCTCCATTTTGTTGATTGTTATTGACCTCCTCCTTAACCCGACCCGCCTCCCAGCTGAACCGCCCTCGCCCCTCCCCCTCCTCTGTCCATTTATGTCTGATGGTCCCACGCGCAGCGTCCACGCGCTACGTACACGCCGAAGGTGCGCCAAAGGTAAGCCCGTCTTCGCCCGTCCGCGCCTGGACCGCGCCCAGCGCCAGACCCCCTGCCCCTCGCTTTGCCCAGCCCTCCCGGATTACCTACGATGCCGCCACCCTCCTAGCCCTTAACCCCGGTCGCGCCCCCAACTGCGTCCAAGCCGCCCCTGGAAACACCCATGGACCTTTCTCCTGCTTCTCATGCAAATTCATCGGCACCGACAACATCTCCGCTACGACCACACCACAGATTCCCGACCCCAACCACCTACAATGCATCCTTCTCAACACCCGCTCGGTCCACAGACACGCCACTGACCTATGGAATCTACTAGACACCACTTCTCCGGACATCGCCTTCCTAACGGAAACATGGATGAATGCTTCCTCCGCACCAGACATCACCATTGCCATCCCTGAAGACTATAAGATCACTCGCAAAGACCGTACCAGCCACACAGGAGGAGGAATCGCTATCGTCCATAAGAAATCAATCCGCATCTCAACCAGTTCTGACGCCAACCTCGCTAACTCCGAACACCTTCACTTCCAGATCCACATCGACCCCAAAACCACTCTCAGAGGCACCCTCCTCTACAGACCACCAGGTCCCCGCGCAAAATTCAGTGAAGACATCACGGACTTCATCACCCCACACGCGCTCCCCTCCAAAGACTACATCCTTCTGGGAGACCTCAACTTTCACCTTGAAAAGATCAACGACCGCAACACCGCCACCCTCTTGGACAACCTCGCCAACCTCGGACTTAAACAACTAGTCACTTCCCCCACCCACATCGCAGGTCACACACTCGACCCCATCTTCACATCCAGCAATCATGTCTCCTTCAGCCACACTACGGACCTCCTTTGGACTGACCACAGCTGCGTTCACTTCACCTACAACAAACCAAAACCCAGCATCCACCTCCAACCCACCCTGCAAAGAAACTGGAACAAAATCACCACGGACCAAATCTCCGCATCGCTCCTTCAAAACACCCCAGCCCTCTCTTCTAACGCTAACGAAGCCGCCGCCAACCTCACCCTATGGTTATCCAACACCGCCGACACCTTAGCACCACTGAAAAAACGTCAAAGCAAACCTGGCAGCAAGAAGGCCTCATGGTTCAACGATGATCTCAAGAAGTCCAAGAAAGTCTGCCGCTCCCTTGAAAAGGCCTGGAAAAAAGACCCAACCACTAGCACCAAGGACACCTTCAAAAATGCCACCCGCACTCACCACCAACTAATCCGAAAAGCCAAGAAAACAGCATTCAAGGATCGACTTGACAACAACGCCCACAACAGCAAGGAACTTTTCAACATCGTCAAGGAATTCACCAATCCCTCGGCCAACTCCAACGACATCACCCCCTCTCAAACCCTCTGCGACTCCCTAGCCTCATTTTTCCACAACAAGATTGCAGACATCCACAACAGCTTTGACAACCAACCCAGAAACCAACCCACCCTACCATTTGCCGATCATCTTCCCCCCGTGAACACCCTCAACGACTGGAACCCAATCTCCACTGAGGACACCATCCGCCTGATGAACTCCATCCACTCAGGATCACCCACAGACCCATGTCCTCACCACATCTTCAACAAAGCAGACTCCGTCATAGCACCGCACCTCCGAGACGTCATCAACTGTTCCTTCAAATCCGCCACCTTCCCGGAAGACTGGAAACACGCTGAACTCACCGCCCTTCTGAAAAAACCCACAGCGGACCCCACCGAACTCAAAAATTACCGCCCCATCTCGCTTCTTCCATTCCCGGCCAAAGTCATCGAGAAAGCTGTCAACAACCAGCTCGCCGCCTTCCTCAAAGCCAACAAATCCCTCGACCCCTCACAATCTGGCTTCCGAGCAAAACACAGCACTGAGACCGCCCTCATCGCAGCAACAGACGACATTCGAACTTTACTGGACAATGGAGACACAGTCGCCCTCATCCTCCTTGACCTCTCTGCAGCATTCGACACAGTCTGCCACAGCACCCTTTTACAACGCCTCAATAACATCGGAATCCAAGGAAATGCACTCGAATGGATCACCTCGTTCCTCACCGGAAGAACCCAGAGAGTCCGCCTTCCACCATTCAAGTCCGAGGCCTCTGAAGTCATCTGCGGCGTACCACAAGGATCCTCACTCAGTCCCACCCTCTTCAACGTATACATGAGCCCCCTCGCAGCCATCGCACGCCAACACAACCTCAACATCATCTCTTACGCGGATGACACTCAACTGATCCTTTCTCTCACCAACGACCCCAGCACCGCCAAAACTAACCTACACGAAGGAATGAAAGAAGTTGCCGAATGGATGAAACAAAGCCGTCTGAAACTGAACTCAGACAAAACAGAAGTCCTCATCTTAGGTACATCCCCCTCTGCATGGGACGACTCCTGGTGGCCGGAAGCCCTCGGAAAAGCACCCATCCCGACAGACCACGCACGGAACCTAGGCGTCATCCTGGACTCTTCACTCTCAATGAACAGACAAGTCAGCGCCGTATCCTCTTCCTGCTTCAACATTCTTCGCATGCTCAGAAAAACATTTCACTGGATCCCCTCCGAAACAAGGAAAACAGTCACCCACGCTCTAGTCACGAGCCGACTGGACTACGGAAACACTCTCTACGCAGGTACTACCGCAAAACTCCAGAAGAAACTCCAACAAATCCAAAACGCCTCAGCCAGGCTCATATTAGACATCCCACGCAACGAACACATCTCTGGTCACCTTAAAGACCTCCACTGGCTACCCGTCAATAAGAGGATCACTTTCCGACTGCTTACCCACGCACACAAATCACTCTACGACATCGGACCAGAATGCCTCAACTCACGACTGTCCTTCTACACCCCCTCCCGCCAACTACGTTCTTCCAGCCAAGCCCTCGCCACCGTACCTCGCATCAACAAGACCACCATGGGGGGCAGATCCTTTTTATACCTGGCTGCTAAAACATGGAATTCTCTCCCCGCTTACCTTCGCCTTACCCAGAACCACCTAGCATTCAGAAAGCAACTTAAAACGTGGATATTTGACAAGTAATCCTCCTCCCCTTCCTAAGCGCCTTGAAACCCTCTGGGTATGTAGTGCGCTATATAAATTATATGACTTGACTTGACTTGACAGAAGAGAGAGAGCGAATCGAGTGGTTCCGGTGATTGTGACATGTGATGGTGTGGGTGTAACTGATCCTGTTGGCATTGTTGAATGCTTTGCTGATTATTTTCGAGAGGTCTATACCTCGGTGTACGACAGGCCTGAAGAGGATTCGCAATTGTTGCTTCGGGACATAGCGCTACCCTGTTTGTCGGAATCGGAGCGTGATTGCTTGGATGCCACGCCCTCGGTGGATGAGGTGGCTCTCGCACTGTGCTGCCTTCGCTCCGGCAAGGCTCTGGGTCCCAATGGCCTTCCTGTGGAACTGTATAAGTTACGCCCTGATACTTTGGCTCCCCATCTACGTGCTATGTTTCTGGCTGCGCAAGATAATGGTTCCCTCCCCAGAGATCAGCGTCTTGCAACCATTGTGGTGATCCATAAGGAGGGTAAACCACGTGATCGCTGCTCGTCTTATAGACCCATTTCGCTTTTAAATGCGGAACCCAAGATCCTCGCCAAATTGCTTGCTAATCGTCTGATTACGGTTATTGGCGACCTGATTCATCCGGATCAATCGGGGTTTATCCCGCACCGTAACACTGCATTAAATTTGCGACGTCTGCATGGTGTTCTCGCGAGGGCCCCGACGCTGCGTGAACCGGCTATCTTGGCGTCCTTGGACGCCACGATGGCCTTTGATACAATCGAGTGGTCTTATCTCTGGGCGGTACTCGCCAAGTTTGGATTCGGCGCGGGTTTTATCGGTTGGGTCAAACTCCTGTATGAAACACCGCTAGCCCAGGTGGTGGTTAATGGCCGCGTCTCTGTGCCTTTTACTCTCGGTAGGGGCACACGACAGGGTTGTCCATTGTCCCCACTCCTTTTTGCTTTGGCGTTGGAGCCTCTTGCCGCCTGGCTACGGTGGGAACCCTCGATGAAGGGTATACGCTGGACGCCGGAATTTGAGGATCACATTTCCTTATACGCGGATGATATTTTATTGTACCTTACCTCCCCCCAAAAATCGCTCAATGTGTTGTTTGACGTACTTACCTCCTTCGGGAAGAACTCGGGCCTCATCATTAATTGGTCGAAATCCTACATTTATGTACTGGCGGGTGATGTCCCTCGTTTGCCACGGGCTGTCCCATCCAGTTGTCGCAGTCTGGCTTTAAGTACCTGGGTGTGTTTATCTCCATGGAACCGGCGGTTCGCTACGAACGTAATTTGCTCCCCCCACTTCAACGGTTACGCTCCGACGTAGCGCGTTGGCGTAAATTACCGTTGTCTCCCCTAGGGCGTGCGGTCCTTTTTAAGATGATGTCCTTACCTCGGTTCCTATATGCCCTCCAGAATAGTTTTGATGTTATCCCGTCGACATATTTTCGGGAAGTAGAATCGTTGCAGAGGCAACTAATATGGGACGGACGTTCGCGCATAGCTCTTCCGAAATTGGCACTCCCCTGGTATGATGGCGGTATAGCGCTCCCGGATATTCGTAGGTATTACTGGGCTTCCCACCTTGCTGCTATCAACCACGGGATGTATGGCCCGGCGTTGAATCCAGCACTTGAAATGGACAAGTGGCTGCTCCCGGGTGGTGATTATTATAGGGCACTTTACTCGGGACCCTCCCGTTCACAACTCACGGGACCTACCGCTATAGCTGTGCGGGTATGGCATAGCGCGACGGCGGCTATGGGCTGGAGTGATAAATTAACGGGTGCGACACCGCTCTATGCCTCTGCGAAGTTGGGTGGCCTATGGAGGACGAAGTGGGACATGATCGGTATTGGTAAAGTGCGTGATCACTGGGTTAAAGGAAAGGTTAAGGCCTTCTCTGAACTGCAAATAGAGTATAAGCTGAGTGACAGGGAAAGATTTCGTTACATCCAGGTACGTCATGCTCTGAATTCTGTGTTGCCAGTGGGTAGTGCTGTTCCGGATTCCTCCCCCCTCGAAGATCGTATACTAGATGGCTATGTGCCGGATAGTACTATCTCACTGTTCTATAAGAAAATGATTAATGACCGATCGGGTCTGCTTGATCGCCTCCGTGAGGCCTGGATTGCTGATGGTATTGAACTGGATGATGAGGATTGGCAGTCCGCGATCTCCTCTCCCAAGGAGGTGGCGATTCCGGCCCACCTCCGTCAGGTCCAACTCAAGATCCTCCACAGAATCTATGTCACTGGTCCCCGTCTAATTCATATGGGCTTCTCTACAGATGGTATGTGTCGGCGTGGGTGTGGTCTCCTTGGCATCTATCTCCACATCATATGGGAATGCCCTGAGGTGGTGTGATTCTGGAAACGTATACATGAGATTATGGATGATGTCACGGGTGTTGTTATGATGCCGGAAGCCCGACAATGTTTATTGAATGTATGGGGTCCGAATGACTATGACGTGTCGCAGCTTCGGTGGGTGACTTTGGCCAATATGGTTGCGAAGAGAGATATTGCCCAGTTGTGGGGATCCCCAAGGCCGCCTACAGTGACTGCTTGGAAAGAGAGTCTGGACTGGTGCATGTTTCGAGAGAAAACAGTATATATTGCAAGAGGCAGGCCCAAAAAATGGGGGAAGATTTGGAATCCGTGGAACTCGTATCGTGGAGATATTTGTACACCCCCGCTCACCGCTATCCAGAGTCCTTCCCCGTCGCCCTGACCTATATCCCTTCTGGCCGTGGTATATCGTACTGCTCATATGCAATTCTGCCTCCGCCTCCCTCCCCTCATCTATATTCAAAGACTTTTTTCTCCTGCTATCATGTATCTCCCGTCCTCCTTGAGCACAGACCTAATGATTGTATTATTACTGTACTGCCTTGCTTGTTTGTTTGATGTATTGTTTTTTTGTGTTTCAAATAATAAAAAGTTACAACAAAAAAAAGAACTGCTCTGGGCAGGCGTTATCTTTTGGAGAGCACGAATATTTCCAAAAGTAAGGCTTTGTTGATAATTGGAGATAGCGACATTAGCGACTGTTTCCAGTCGCTAACATCTTGGCACGCCCACTTTGCATGTCATTAGCGATAAATATCGCTGACATGCAAAGTGGGCCCAAAGATGATCGCTATTTCCTACTAGCTGTCGCTAACTGGTGTTAGCGACAGCTAGGTAATAGGGTGATAAAATTATTGCCGCTTTAGCGGGAAAAAGTCCCGCTAAGGCGGCGAAAATGGCCCTTGGTAATATGCCCCTTAGATTTTTCTCAGTAGGTGGTGCTGGGCACCGACATACAGAGCATTACAATAGTCTAGCCTTAATATGACTAGTGCCATAATAACTGTTTGCCGGAGCTCTGTGGGGATAAAAGGGAAGAATTTTTTCAAGATTCTTAATACGAAAAAGCAGGAGGAAATAACCTGATTAATATGGTCAGCAAAGCACAGCTTTCTGCTGAAGAGGACACCTAAATGTTTGGCTTTTTGCACTGGTGGAGGATGAGCACCAAGATTGGGAGGCCACCAGGCAGTGTTCCAAAGGTGTCCCAACCCAATAGGAGTGCCTTCGTCTTCTTAGACTTTAGATTAAGACAATTGTTCTGCATCTAACTGACAATATTAATCATGCAGTTGGTAAACTGTTTGGCCACCTCATCTACATTAGATAAAACTGATACAACTATCTAAGTATCATCGGCATATGATATGTTTGAGAACCCACAAGTGTGGATCAAATTAACTAAAGGTGTGACATAAATATTAAAGAGAGTGGGACTTAATGAAGACCTTTGAGGGACACCACAAGGAAGAGGGAAAGGTTCTGAGGTAAAGTCTTGAAGTGCGACTACTTGTTCTCTATCTGACAGAAATGAGCCAAGCAGGGAGAGAGTAAAGCCCTTAATGCTGATGCTTTGGAGCTGGTTGATGAGTAATGAATAGTTAACTGCATCAAATGTGGATGAAAGGTCAAGTAAAATCAGAGCCACCCTCCCACTGTTGTCAACAATGGCTCTAATTTCCTCTGTGGCCACCACAAAGGCTGACTCGGTACAGTGATTAGTTCTGAACCCATGTTGAGAGGGATCTAAGAGAAGGCTTTCATTAAGTAAAGCTGTTATCTTGATTCATTGTCTTTCTAATATTTGTGCTGGCAGAGGATGATCAGAGTTGGGCCTGTAGTTCCTCATGTCAAGGGGACCTAGGGTGAGTTTTTTATCAGTTTTTATATCAGTGTGAGTATCAAGGCCTTTTTCCACCCTATTAGAAAATGTCTGGAAATCAGAAATGTGTTACAAAGTGCCATAAGATGGACAGATACCGTGTCTGAGACTCTGTGAAGAACGCAGTGAGAGGGGCCGGAGGGGGCACCGGATTTGGTGGATTCGATGAGCTTGGCAACCTTCTGAGTGAGGGTGTGAATGCTATGAGAGCGTTTGAAATGGCATCAGGCTTAGCATGACTGGCCTTTCCAAGCGTCTCCATATATATGGGGTCATCCAGAGGTATATTGTTTGTATTGGTGTTGACTAGGGATTTATAATATTTAATAAGTCATTTATGTTTATTCATTTCCTCTGGATAATAATCAATCCTCCATATTTGCTCCTGATGCCTGCAATTTTGCTTAGATTTCCTAAATTCAGGAGAATACTAAGGAGCGGAGGGTTTGGTCCTATGGTTTTTCCTTGTTTTACAGAGGCCACCTGGGTGACTGCGGTGTCGATCCAATTGAAGGAAGTAGATCCATTAGGGTTGGGGAAGTTGTTGGTCTAGCTTTAGAAATACCACTTTGTGATCAGTCCACATAAAAGGCAAGATCTTGTCCAGTTTGAAATCCGTGTTGCTAGTAAAGATGCCATAGAGAGTATGATTTGCCTGATGAGCAGATGCATTCACCAGCTGCGTGAGGTCAAAGCTATACAAGCCATCAACTAGGCGCTTCATCTCTCTGTCTTCAGGAAAAAACAAGTGAAAATTAAAATCACATAGGACAGTGAAATGAGGGGATTCTACACAGGATTCCATGAACTCAATTAGCGGTTGGATGAAGTTCTCTCTGGGCCCAGGTGGGCAACAAACTAAAAGGCCCTTCAAGGCATTAGCATTGTTCAATTGTAGGTTAAACATAATGCTTTGCAATCCAGGTGAGTTTTGAGCTTGAACGTGGCCCTTAGATGGTTGTGATAAATAACCACAATCCCTTCGCCGCGTTTATCTTCACGGTCTAATCTGAAAACATTGTACCTTCAGGGATAGCTATTCTAAAATCAGGGTCTGATGCATCATCAGCCCAGGTAATTTGATAGGAAAGATATTTCAGGGCCCTCAAGATTCATAAATTTAGCGAATTTATATTTGTTTTTTATTAATGAAATGGTATTAAGAAGTATGCAGGTCAGTGCATTACATGAGTCCATCGATTTAAAGGCGTGGAGAGAAGGAAGCTGAAAGGCATTGTTCTTTTATAAAGGTAGGGGGCTAAAACAGATCTAAAGACAAAGCTACAGTTTGAACAGGAAAATTGACCTCAGGAGTACTTGAAGTTGTGCAGCGTTTGGGTCTACCCGAGTTCCCATTTCTCATATGTTCTTCTCTTGAATAGGCTTGGATGGCGGGACGAACAGGGGTCAAGGCGCAGGGCGCAGTCAGGCCATAGATGGGTAGAGACAGGCTTTCTTTTGGCGCGCCGGATGTGCATGGACGCACTTCATAGTCCCTTTAGAGGTCTGCCATCAAGGGGCATGGCTGGAGGCATGGTGGCCAAGCTTCAGAAGAGCACTGAGATGCTTTAAATTTAAAGCTCATGTGCAAAGTAAAATCACTAAACTGGGGTCCAGCAAGACCTTCGTACTGCACAGGCTCCCCTATGCAGTAGGAAATAATGGTAGCTAATACCAAACTAAAATAAAGGTGAAAACAACAGAAACACATTAAATGACTATTATAGGCAAAACAGCCTTTCCAAGTCAGCAGGCTAAAATTAGGAGCCAGGCATCTCCAAAAATGGCTTTAAGAGCCTAAAAGGAAAACAAACTGCTTTCTGTGTTTGTGACTGCTAACTGGGGCACTGAGAACCCAATGTACCTGCTTCGTTCTTAAACCAGGATGTGAATGTTGCACACCTACAGGAATGGGCATTCAATTTGCAATTCAACCTGTTCAATAATAGATTGAATTGCAAATTGGAACAATCTGCCTCATAAGTAACCCTGGGCTAGAGTGGTAGCACTACACATACACTGTGCAATTATTTTGTAATTTTTTCACAGTGCAGATAAGTACAAACAGCTTCTTGTACAGTGTCAGTTATGATAAAATAAGTACCTCTATCTTAATATGCTACAGAGTTTATAGTACTTTCACAAAAGTGAAACAACAAAATTAGCAAGCAGTGAGAGAGGTGATGATTTTGGGATCCTCCCTAACCTAGGGGGAGTACCAAACAGATGCCTTGAAAACAAAAAAGCACATCTTATTGAACGATTTGGTGGTGATCCCATCCTCTGAGGACCACCCCAAGCACAGTTTTTGGCAAAAAAACATTCCCAACCAAAGGCCCTGCAAAGCATTATGGGATGAGATTAGCAGTGGGCAGTGAATATTATATAGTATCCAATATCAAAATAATTCTACAAAGAACTGCAGTTCAACTGGTGATTACTAAATGTCCCTCACAAGTCAAATGCTTGATGAAAGGGTTTAAATGGTTTTGCATTTGATTCGTGAGGGACATCTAGTAACGACGAGTGGAACTGCAGCTTGATGTGAGAATAATTTCAATGCTTTGCATTTGACTCGTGAGGGACATCTAGTAAGGACTAGGTGAACTGCAGCTCTTTGTAGAATTATTTTGGTATTGGATACTATAATATTTACTGCCCACTGCTAATCTCGTCTCATAATGCTTTTCAGGGCCTTTGGTTGGGATTGTTTTTTTGCAAATAACTGTGCTTTGGGTGGTCCTAAGAGGATGGGACCACAACTGAAGTTCAACAAAATGTGCTTTTTGTTTATGCTCTTTGGGGCAGATTTATGAGGCACTTGCGCCACGTTTACGCCGCTGTTGCGTCACGCAAAGCGGCGTAAACGTGGCGCATCCCTACGAACTATTTACAACGTGACGCATCTAGGCAGATGCGTCACGTTGTAAAGCCCTGCGCTGCTTGTGGGCGTTCCGGCGCAGGGTGGGCGTTCCGGGGTAGGTGCGCCTCGCAAAAGTGGCTGAGTGAAATCTATGAGATTTCACTCAGTCACTTTCTATGTCAATTCCTTACGCCTGCCTGAAGCAGGCGTAAGGGTGACGCAGCATGCATTGGATAGGTGGCTCCTGTGCATTGCAGGAGTCATGTCGCACTTGCGACATGACTCCTGCAATGCGCCGCCCGTGCGCCGAGAGATGCGTCACGCATCCTCAGTGCCTTGCACCATGGTGCGCCGCATCATAAATGCGGCGCACCATGGGTGGTGGAGCAGTGGCGCACTGTGGCGCATGTTAACTGGCGCATCCCTGGGGATGCGCCACTTAACATAAATCTGCCCCTATGTGTTCAAGGCATCTAGCCATGGCTGAAATGTCCACCTCTGGCCCGCAAGCTGGGCCTCTGGGCTGCAAGCTCTGCCCCCAAGCCGGAAGCTCCGCCTCCGGGCCGGAATTTCCGGCCCGAGTGTGGACGTAAAGTTAGTAGTCTTAAATCTATTCTGTGAATACCGAAAGTAGTAAATTCATTCTGTGGATCCCAAAAGTAGTAAGTTCACTCGGTGAATCCCGAAAGTAGTAAGTGCATTCTGTGAATACCAAATAGTAGTAAGTTTAGGATTTAGTCTTAAGTTCATTCTGTGAATCGGGCCCGAAGAGATTAGACTACCTCAACAAGTTTTTACTCATTAAGGTTCTTAATACAGTCCAGAGTGAGAAGGAATTCAGGTTCTTCACACACATACAAACACACACACACACAGTACAAATACATGTCTGAGTAAAAATATATATATGGAGCAATCAAAATGAAAATACATTTTTATATATATATATATTTTAGCAGCATTCTTCTCTGCTCCCCACACCAGCACCCTGTGTGCACATGGCAGGTGCATTCTGGGGGTTGGAGTCAGCTACATTGGGGGAGGACTCTAACAGGTGAATGGACTACTACCTGGGGGAGGAGTGCCAGTGACATCACCGCTACAAAGGTGGAGCACAGCAGCTGGTAATCATTTGGACGCTGGTGGGTGCAGGGCGCTGATGAAGGCGGAAGGAGCCGAAATACATTCGCCTCCACCTACCTGAATTGCTTTGCTTTGCAATAAAGTTTTCTTCAAAGGACCCCCCTCTGGCCTCCGCGCTTTCCTTTGTGGGTGAGGTGGTTTGGTGATTTTATCTGCGCGATGCCAGAAGCGCAGTACGGATGGCCCTGTGACATTTGAGACCCGGACAGAAGCTGGCAGCACACTGCTTGCGGTGTACGTTTTGCGCTTGAGGAATCAAGGAATCCGGTGTCCGCCGTGAGCAGAGTGGAACATATGCGGCAGGAGGTATTATACCTTCGTGAGGGTGCTGTGAGCCTCATGGCTACCCCCGCATAAATGCAACACGCTGCTTTTCGGTCGTCGCAGCCCGAGGGGACCCAAGGAGGAACTTTGGAGCTTAGCAGTGCAAACGAGGGTCCAACCGGCAGTGTTCAAAGTCTCTGGATTAAGCAGCATTCTTCTCTGCTCCCCACACCACCACCCTGTGTGCACATGGCAGGTGCATTCTGGGGGTTGGAGTCAGCTACAGACTACTACCTGGGGGAGGAGTGCCAGTGACATCACCGCTACAAAGGTGGAGCACCGCAGCTGGTAATCATTTGGATGCTGGTGGGTGCAGGGCGCTGATGAAGGCGGTAGGAGCCGAAATGCATTCGCCGCCACCTACCTGAATTGCTTTGCTTTGCAATAAAGTTTTCTTCAAAGGACCCCCCTCTGGCCTCCGCGCTTTCCTTTGTGGGTGAAGTGGTTTGGTGATATATATATATATATATATATATATATATATATATATATATATATATATATATATATATATATATATATATATATATATATTGTTTGAAAAATGAAAGTAAAATTACATATATTACACAGTTCTGGTTGCTAAAGTGTAGTTATAGTTCGGTCAGACTTTCTATAGGAAATTTTTTCTTTGTTTTGCTAATAATGTTTGTGCCGTTTCATGAATCTTCACGAAAGTTTCCCAAAAAAAGTTCATCCACCTGAGCTCTGTCATGGAAAGTGTTGGGGTGGACAGTCAGAGGCAGACCAAGAAAAAAAGGGGATGCCAAAACGCCTTTTCTCTATACAATTTCCGTAGGGAAAAATCAGACGACAATTCGGAAATTACACCAAATTTGGCAGAAACCTAAATCTTTGCCGGAAAGGGTGATTTTTTGATATTGTGTAATTCTGTCCAGCCGTTTTGGGGAAATTAAGGTTAAAAATACAGAGATATCTAGTGCCGCCAGACTTCCAAGAGAATCCAGAGGAAGTCTAGTGAGACAAAACCGCAAATGAAGCATGCTGACTGGTTTGACCTGCAGGACTGAGACTCGTCCTGCGGGACTGAGTGCTGTCATAGGCTGGCTGCAACATCAAGTGAAGTGTTGTGGCTGCCATTACGGGACTCAAGGACTCAGTCCCAGTGTCCTGAGTTTAAGGCAAAAGGAAGGTATAAGGAGACAAGGTAGAGATACCTTCATCGCTAGTCCTTGTGGGTTGGTCCTAGAGGGGCCCTCCCTGGGAACAATTTTTTACATTTTTGTGCCATCATGGCCTTGCCGGAGAGAGGAAGTAATGTGGAAGTCCTGCATGGCTGAAAAAAAAAATAGCATTGGGTAGTGTTGTCTGCCTAAGGGGCTAGGTCGCCGAAGGGGTAGGAGGCGGGGGTTGATTGCCCACAAAGGTTTGGGTGCAGGCCCTTCAGCCAACCCCACACTATGCACATCTTCCACCCTCACCATGCACTGCTGATGACCTCATATTTTACATCACTCATGACATGTTCTATGATATCATTGATAACATCACAGTTGACACCTGAAATTACATAACTATACATTGAGAGGGTGCATGTAATAGTTACTTCAGTAAACTATAAATGGTGAATTCCAATGTTTTTTGAGTGTTCTTCTAACTATAATGTCAAAAGACACTAATCATAAGGGTTGTAATATGTGTTACCACAATCAAAGTCATTCCAGGTTACGGATGCCAAACTCTCTGAGTTAACTGTGCCAAAACCCTTCATATTGGAAGCAATTTACACAAAGAAGAGAGAGGTAGACCATACAATTATTCCACATCTTAGATGGGCTTAGAACTCAAGAATCAAGAAAAGTTATTCCACATTTGTCGAGGAGTACATTACTGAGTCCAAATATACAAAGACAATTCAAAGAAGGGATGATAGTCGTTATTTCGTTCTAAGCATGTCCCTGATCATCTAGGGGCACACAACCAAGTTAGCATATGTCCCCAAACATGAAAAAAAGGCACGCCCATACACAAAATCACAAGCATTTAAATATTTATAATGTACATCACAACATGACCAAAGTCTCAATTTCTTCTACTAATACAATGTCAATATAAATGTTTATATTGTCATTATTATTTCACCAATTCTATTTTATATTTTGAAAGGCCTGTCTAGTATGACAGCCCATACCATTATAAACCAATATGACAAATATCAATTAGATTAAAATCCTGTATTATCAAGAGCACATACCCAAATTTCGAACCGGATCCTAAAATAACGGTAGTCACTCACCATTAAATACCATTCAGCTTATTTTTTTCTCTCCTAAATAGTATAGTATACATCCATTCACTGTTGCAAAAATGATTTATGTAAAACAACTATTCTTTTAATAATAATACAATATTTTAATACCCCGATCTATGTTAAAAGTTGTGGGCTCCTTCTATGCCGGGCTTACCTCCTCAGTATTTAAGGATGCATATAAGTATGCCCTATTTTCTGTCTGTCCAGGGAATATTTGTAGTCCCTCATCAGGCCAGTAGTCCCCTATAAATAAACAATGAGAACATAAAATAAATCTCCATCCACTTGGACCTATACATAACTCCAATATAACATGTATTTTCACTTTCATTAAACCCCACATGGAAAAATATGTAATCACATGAGCTCCAAAAAGGAGTTTCTCAAATTGATAAAGTGAAAACATCATAAATCTGATTTTGCCGAGTATAATGGTCATTTATCAGGTCTTTTTTAATGGTTGGCCAACAATTTCAATATCTTGATACATTATAGAGACAATGGGTATGACTTCAAGGATTATTTTTGCTTCAACTACTCAATCAATCAATCAATCAGTACATTTGTAGAGCACGCTACTCACCCATGAGGGTCTCAAGGCGCTGAGGGAGGGGGGGGCTATTGCTCGAATAGCCAGGTCTTGAGGTGTTTCCTGAAGGTCAGATGGTCCTGGGTCAGTCATAGGTGTGCGGGGAGGGAGTTCCATGTCTTGGCTGCCAGCTAGGAGAACAATCTTCCGCCGGTGGTGGTTCTGCGAATCCGTGGGACGGTGGCGAGGGCAGGGCTGGTGGAGCGGAGCTGGCGGGTGGGGGTGTAGAACGAGAGGCGGTTGTTGAGGTATTCGGCGCCCATGTTGTGGAGTGCTTTGTGTGCGTGGGTGAGCAGCCTGAACGTGATCCTCTTGTTGACGGGGAGCCAGTGCAGGTTTCGCAGGTGGGCGGATATGTGGCTGTGGCGCGGGATGTCGCGGATGAGTCGTGCGGAGGCGTTCTGTATGCGTTGAAGGCGTTTCTGGAGTTTGGCCATGGTTCCTGCATATAGGGCGTTCCCGTAGTCCAGTCAGCTGGTGACGATGGCCTGGGTGACCGTCTTTCTAGTTTCGGTGGGGATCCACCGGAAGATCTTTCGGAGCATGCGCAGGGTGTTGAAACATGAGGACGAGACTGCGTTGACTTGTTTGGTCATCGTGAGGGAGGAGTCCAGGATGAATCCCAGGTTGCGTGCGTGGTCCGTGGGTGTCGGTGCGGTGCCCAGCGTCGTGGGCCACCAGGAGTCGTCTCAGGCGGAAGGGGATTGTCCGAGGATGAGACCTCCGTCTTGTCCGAGTTGAGCTTCAGACGGCTGTGCTTCATCCATTCTGCGACATCTTTCATTCCGTCTTGGAAGTTGGCTTTGGCAGTGAGAGGGTCATTGGTGAGGGAGAGTATCAGTTGGGTGTCGTCGGCGTAGGAGATGATGTTGATGTGTTTGCGTGCGATGGTGGTGAGGGGGCTCAGGTAGATATTGAAGAGGGTTGGGCTGAGCGAGGAGCCCTGGGGTACGCTGCAGATGATATTGGTGGCTTCGGAGCGGAAGGGACTCTCTGGGTTCTGTCGGAGAGGAACGATGTGATCCAGTCCAGGGCCTTTCCTTGGATCCCAGTGTTGTAGAGGCGGGTTATTAGGGTACGGTGGCAGACGGTATCAAAGGCTGCCGAGAGGACCAGGAGGATGAGGGCGGCTGTCTCTCCGTTGTCCATCAGGGTCCTGATGTCATCGGTGGCTGCGATGAGGGCGGTCTCGGTGGTGTGGTTGGCTCGAAACCTGGACTGGGAAGGGTTGAGCGAGTTGTTTTCTTCGAGGAATGCAGTCAGCTGTTTATTGACGATCTTCTCGATGACTTTAGCCGGGAAGAGGAGAAGAGAGATGGGGCGGAAGTTCATGAGGTCTTTGGGGTCCGCTGTTGGTTTCTTCAGAAGGGCGTTGATTTCTGCGTGTTTCCAGCTTCCAGGGAAGGTGGCTGACGTGAAGGAGCTGTTGATGATGTTCCGGAGATGGGGTGCGATGATGGTGTCGGCTTTGTTGAAGATATGATGAGGGCATGGGTCGGATGGGGAGCCGGAGTGGATGGTGTTCATGACGCGGGTGGTGTCTTCAGTGCTGATGGGGGTCCATGTGCTGAGGCTGGTGGTGGGGGTCGTTGGTATGGTGGCTGGAGGCGGAGTCTGGGGTCCGAAGCTGTCGTGTATGTCTGCGATCTTGCGGTGGAAGAATGTGGCGAGGGAGTTGCAGAGGTCTTGCGACGGTGTGATGTGGTTGTTGCTGGCGCTGGGGTTGGAGAGCTCTTTGACCATGCTGAAGAGTTCCTTGCTGTTGTGGGCATTGTTGTCTAGTCGCTCTTTGAACAATGTCCTTTTGGTGGTGCGGATCATATGGTGGTATTCGCGGGTGTCACTCTTGAGGGCTGTCATGTTTTCTGTTGTCCGTTCGTGGCGCCATGCTTTCCCGAGGGTTCAGCATGATTTCTTTGCGACTCTGAGGGCGTCTGTGAACCATGCAGTTTTTCTGTAGCTCGTCTTGCCTCATACTTGTAAGTAATACTGTCATAAAAATGTCCCACCAGTTTTCGTAAATACTAGGGGGTCCATTAGGATGGCGGACGGATCGCCAACACCATGCAGGCGGTGGCGATCCGTCCACCATCCTTGCCCGTCCACCACCTTTCTTCTCCCCGCATACGGTTCCTGCTTTGGGGGCCCGTTGTGGGCCCCCAGGGTGAAGGGGGTGTGGGGGGTGCACATGGGGGGTACCTATGGTACCCCCCTGCGTTTCACAGCATGACATGGCAGGCACTGCGCGGTGCCTGTCATGTTGTGCTGTGAAATGCACAACAAGCATTTTTCACATTGTGGCGGGCGGTGCTTTTAGCACCGTCCGCCGTAATGTTAAAAATATGGGATGCACCCGCCACTGTGGCGGGTGCATCCTAATTGGGGGCACGGTTCCTCCGCCCTTGTGGCGGACGGTACCTGCCCCCGACAGGATGGCGGACAGACTTTGTCCGTCCGCCGTCCTAATGGATCCCTAGGTTCCAAAAACCAGACACAAAACGGCTCAACTTTGAGCATTTAGTCAAATACTTCAAAACGCCGATTATATTTAAATTTGCAAAGAGAACAAAACACTTGTTTCTAAAAATGTGTACGGTAACAATGTATTTATGACCATCTGGAAAAACAAAGGAGGTCCCCTTTCTATCCAATACGGGACAGGGGGAGAGTACAATAAAGCTACAATGTCCCTACAACAGAGTAAATCAATCAATCAATCAATCAATCATACCACTTGTATAGCGCGCTACTCACCCGGGAGGGTCTCAAGGCGCTTGGGGGAGGGGGTCCGCTACTGCTCAAACAGCCAGGTCTTGAGTTGTCTCCTGAAGGCGAGATGGTCCTGGGTCAGCCGAAGGTGGATGGGGAGGGAGTTCCATGTCTTGGCCGCCCGGTAGGAGAAGGATCTGCCTCCGGCGGTTGCTCTTCGGATGCGTGGTATGGCGGCGAGGGCGAGGCTAGTAGACCGTAGCTGGCGGGTGGGCGTGTAGAAGGTCAGGCAGTCGTTGAGGTACTTCGGGCCCAGGTCGTGGAGAGACTTGTGTGCGTGGGTGAGGAGCCTGAACGTGATCCTCTTGTTGACGGAGAGCCAGTGCAAGTCCTTCAGGTGGCCGGAGATGTGGCTGCGTCGGGGGATGTCCAGGATGAGTTGGGCGGAGGCGTTCTGGATGCGCTGGAGTCTTTTCTGTAGTTTGGCTGTGGTTCCGGCGTAGAGGGTGTTTCCGTAGTCCAATCGGCTGGTGACGAGGGCCTGGGTGACCGTCTTCCTGGTTTCGGTCGGGATCCATCGGAAGATCTTGCGAAGCATGTGTAGGGTGTGAAAGCATGATGAGGAGACGGCGTTGACTTGTCTGGTCATCGAGAGGGAGGAGTCCAGGATGAAGCCCAGGTTGCGTGCGTGGTCTGTTGGCTTGGGAGCGGTGCCCAGGGCTGGGGGCCACCAGGAGTCGTCCCAGGCAGAGGGTGATGGTCCCAGGATGAGGACTTCCGTCTTGTCTGAGTTCAGTTTCAGGCGGCTGTCTTCATCCAATCGGCGACGTCTTTCATCCCTTCGTGTAGGCTGGTTCTGGCGGTGTCGGGTCGCTAGTGAGAGAGAGGATCAGCTGGGTGTCATCGGCGTAGGAGATGATGTTGAGGTTGTGTTGGTGTGCGCTGGCGGCAAGAGGTCTCATGTAGACGTTGAAGAGGGTGGGGCTGAGTGATGATCCTTGCGGAACGCCGCAGATGACTTCGGTGGCCTCGGATCGAAACGGGGGGAGGCGGACTCTCTGTGTTTTTCCGGCGAGGAACGAGACGATCCACTCCAGTGCCTTCTCTTGGATGCCGATGTTGCTGAGGCGCTGTATTAGGGTGCGGTGGCAGACAGTGTTGAACGCTGCGGAGAGGTCCAGGAGGATGAGTGCCGCTGTTTCCCCGTTGTCGAGCAGGGATCGGATGTCGTCGGTTGCTGCGATGAGGGCGGTCTCGGTGCTGTGGTTGGCTCTGAAACCGGACTGCGAGGGGTCGAGGTATCTGTTCGTCTCGAGGAAGGCGGCAAGCTGTCTGTTGACGATCTTCTCGATGACTTTGGCAGGAAAAGGAAGGAGCGAGATGGGGCGGACGTTTTTGAGGTCGGTGGGGTCCGCTGTTGGTTTCTTCAGTAGGGCGCTGAGCTCGGCATGCTTCCAGCTCTCCGGGAAGGTGGCGGTGTTGAAGGAGGTGTTGATGACGTCTCGGAGTTGGGGTGCGATGGTGGAGTTGGCCTTGTTGAAGACGTGGTGGGGGCAGGGGTCAGTCGGAGATCCCGAGTGGATGGTGTTCATCGTGTGGGCTGTGTCTTCGGTGGTCACCGTGGTCCAGGTGCGGAGGGTGGCGGTGGGGGGCGTTGGTTTGGCGGTTGGGTACGATAAGGTAATGTTAAGGTTGTCAGAGCTCAAATATGAAGAAAAAAAACAACAATGCCAGAGTGTCAAAAGTATAATGAAATTTAAAAAACCAGAATCAGTTATACAAATATATCATTTATAACATACATTACACAATTCTCTGCACAAATCAATATCATAAAAACACATCCTTATTAAAATAAATTTCAGAAAAAAATAGTTCCAAGTGAACAGTTGTCTCAATATCATAAAAACACATCCATATTAAAATAATTTCCAGAGAAAAAATGATTCAAAGAGAACAGGATTATGGAATTAACTAGCTTCACATCAGGATAACCACCTTAAAATAGAAAGTGTCACCATCACTTCTCATAATCACCTTAAAGGTGCTTTTGTATTGTTAAGCTATATCTGCTTGATAATATATTATCTTTCGACAATATGGATCCCCACGAGGAATAATGTATACTGGAGCCACCACTATCTTCATGTTAAAAAACGGATTCTGAAAGAGAATATGATACATAATAAATAGAACTTGTTATCGTGGTACTTCCCTATTATCATTCGTGCTTATGCCCAAAATTTGCAGTGTATTTCTTACCGATTAAAAATAAAATTTGGATAGGTGGCAAAACGCGGTATATTGATCCAGTCTTTGCAGGCTTTTCAAAATGCGCTGTCTTCAGGGGATGTCCTCCTGAAGGGGTCTTTTATTATGACCATCTATACGTAATGTTGTAATATTAGGAATTAGTGTTTTCGCTACTTATATTAGAAGATACACATCCTTCACTATAAATATGTTATTCTCAGTTGTTTTTAAGTTGCACATGGCATCTCTTATTTGGTTATTATCGAGTTTCACTGGGGATTTTGATAAAAAGACCATAGTGCGGCTAGAACTCATCATTGTAATAACCTACAACCTGATAAAAGTCAAACTATTTAAAAAATACCCCCTCATATTTACGGTTATCCCAACGTCGGGCTGTTCAATATCTCTACCCAGGGCTGCATGTTGTTTACTCCTTACATTAGGCTAAAAGTTTTTATTTACGAGATAGTTTTGCTTGTACTGATCTACTCAATAGGGTGGTTTAATAGGGCATTTCAAAAATGGAATCATTCTTAAAAAAGGAGTCATTTATAGAAATAAATACAAAACAAAACAAAACGGAGACTCTGTTGGGAATATGCCCCATTAGGATCAATATCTACGATTTGAGTACACTTGTCAAATTTTTACTAGTGTGCTCTATTTAATGAAAGCGTTATACTTTGTATGCCTTTAGCATCTCCAATAGTCATTAAAAATCCTAAAAGAGATTTTGAAATAGAAACTATATTTAGATCTTAGAGGCTGCTTGAATCCTCATCATATGCTCTATTAGGTTTCTTGGTTATCGAGGGAAGCCACGTAATAGTTACATAGTTGCATGTGTTTGTCTATGGATGGAAAAGAAACATGTGTGCGAGATAGTGCGTCTAAAAGCAACTAGAAATGTTACAGTGTGACTCTAGCTTTCAGGTTAGTAAAGCCATGTCAGAAATTAAATCAGGTTCGCCATGGGATGTTTGTCCACACTATATTTTTTCCCAATTAACACCCATAATTTGTCCAGCAGTTACAAAAGTTCTGAATCTGTCCCTGGAGCAAGCTGTATTCCCAGAAGTTTGGAAAAATTCAGCTGTAATTCCATTACTGAAAAAAGCTGGCGCGGATATAAACGATCCAGCCAATTTCACAGCTTCCATACCTATCTAAGGTTTTAGAAAGATTGGTAACTAAACAGTTGTCAAGTTTTCTGGAAATCAATAACCTGCTGGACGTCTCCCAAACTGGCTTTAGATCAAATAACAGTACTGAGACAACGCTCTTGGCTGTGATGGACGATATTCGAATGCAGGTTGATAAAGGCAAAACGGTCGCCCTGATACTACTTGATTTATCAGCGGCGTTTGATACCGTTTCTCACAAACTGCTAATACATATGCTAGCTGCTAAAGGAATACAAGGTAAAGCCCTGAATTGGCTGGAGTCTTTTCTATCGAATAGATCCCAGTCCATTTGTTTAGGAAACTTTACCTCTACTCCTCGGAAGATCAAATATGGGGTGCCTCAAGGAGCAACATTGAGCCCAACATTGTTCAATGTCTATGTTTCCTCATTGGCGTCTATAGGAAAAAAATGGGGTATCAATATCTGCTCTTACGCTGACGATACTCAGCTGATGGTAACCCTAAACGGTGTAAAAGACGCCAAAAATAGACTGCATAACTGCTTGTCAGAGCTATCCAACTGGATGCATGGTCACTACTTGAAACTAAATGCTGAGAAGTCAGAAATCCTCCTTTTCGGCGGAGCTAAATAGCTTTGGGACAATTCTTGGTGGCCAAATACCTTAGGCACTCCACCAAATCCAACCTTTTCCGCTAGAAATTTGGGAATCCAGATGGACACTACTCTATCTATGAAACATCATGTTACTACAATATGTGGCAAAGGATTTGCCATATTAAAAATGTTGAAACGTGTCTTTCCCTGGATTCCACTGGAATGCAGACAGATCCTAGTCCAGTCTCTACTAGTTAGTAGGCTGGACTATGGTAATTCACTATTTGTTGGTATGGCGGACTACTTATTTTCAAAACTACAATTGGTCCAGAATGCGGCAGCTAAAGCTGTCTGCAATAAAAGAAAGTATGATTCGGCCACCAACTGCCTGAGAGCGTTACACTGGCTGCCTATGAGACAAAGAGCATCTTTCAAATTGTTATGCATTGCTCACAGAACTTTACATAATACTGGTCCTTGTATTCTGCGGAATAGAATTAAGCTCTATGCTCCAGCTCGGAACTTACGTTCACAAGCCTCAGCCAAAGCAGTCACCACACGAATCAAACTATCCAGGATGGGTGGACGCGCCTTTTCGCACATTGCTGCCAAATGTTGGAATGATCTGCCCATCGACCTCCGACTTATGGACTGTTACCCCACCTTTAAGAAAAAATTAAAAACTGCATTATTTCCTATATCAGAATAAACAGTGGTCTCTGGTAATTGCCCATGGTTTACTGCTCAATTTCAGTGCCGTGATATCCTGGTTGGTTGAATGTTGCGCTTTAGAAGTATATATAACAATAACAATAACAATATCCTAAGTGCGCGAAGCTATAAACAAACCAACACTATTCGTGCACACGACTTACCGGTAAAATTCAATGCGGCCTCCCTGCTCCGGCTATACTGGTTTCTGCTCCAAACCATGCGATCGCGGGAAAGGCATTTCCGTCGAGTTTAAATTTGTGCTCCTATCCTATCACTATCCGGTATGTTGGTCACGTGGTAGCAATACGTCACTCATATTTGTTTTTTTACTTCAGGCTTTATTTATATTGTGTGTATCTCGGGCGGTAACTTTATTAATACACTTTGGTTTTTTAACAATGCCCTAAATTGCGGCTAGAAAGTGGTCATAACCTCCTTCTGATATAAAATGAACGCTATGTTCATTATTTATGTATCAAATATACAAACCGATGGGTCGGTTCACCGAGCATTACTAAATTTGGATATACGGGCAGGAAAAAACTATTGTCTTAGGCGTATCAAATAGTTTATTATGTTTCTATTATAGGGGTGAACAATTATTACTGATTTTGACCAGACTTTTTAACTCGTAAGGTAACTATTGCGCACTAATGTAGCCCAAACGGACATCTTGTCTGGTGTCAATTTATTTGATAAAAATAGCTAAAAAAAGGAGCTCAGAAGCTACACTACGGGGCATCCGAATGTCTCTTCAGTAGCTGGTAGGTCGATTTTATATTCCCAATCTTCCTTGCTATTCAAACCATTTCTGACTGTGTTGAGGCGGGACATGTAGAATTGTTTGCGCTTTTTCCTTTTACTATTCATGTCACCTCCCCTCGCATTCAGGTGCAATAACTCAAGTCCACACCACTTCAGGTCATTAGTCGTGTGATGTGCTTTTGCCCAATGTTCCGTTAAAGGTGCACCATTTTTTCGAGTTCTGATTGCCGATCTGTGCTCATTTAATCTAACACGGGCTTCTCTTGATGTTTCCCCTATATATATTAAATTACAGGGGCATTTTATAAATAAATCAAATTTTTAGTACGACAGTTGATAAAGCTCCCAATTTTGACAGACACACTATTGTGCGTTATACATGCGCCTTTCAGAATAAAGTCACAGTTGGAGCATTCCTGACAGGGAAATGTTCCAGTGCGTAGGGGAGCATTGTTGATACATTGTTGTGTGGGCTCTGTGATATCTCGATATGTGTGGACCAAACTGTTTCTTATTGTCCGATTTCTTCTGAAAAAGAACATGGGTTTAGGGATCTTTTCTTTCTTACTATTAGTAATAAGGTGCCAGTTCCTATTAATTATATTTTTGATGTTGTTACTAGCTGTATTAAAATTAGTCACGAAAATCAATGGTTGGGGCTTATCGTGCTCTTTTTCTTTTTTAGTGAAGAGATTCTCTCTGTTGAAGAATTTGGCTCTTTTATAAGCATGCCGCACTATACTTTTGGGGTCGCCTCTGTCTAGAAATTTTTGTTTTAATATATTTGCGTGTTTGTCAAAATCACTAAGCGTAGTACAGTTTCTTTTTAGTCTTAAAAATTGACCAAAAGGAATGTTATCCTTCTGGCACGGCGGATGGTTACTTTTATAGTGTAGCATCGTGTTTCTGTCAGTCGGTTTTGTATAAAGTTCTACATTCAAGCTGCTATTGGTATGTTTGATAATGACATCAAGGAATTCACACATCCCTATCACTGTGAGATGTGAATTTCAAATTACTGTCTCCTAAATTAAGCCATTGGATAAATTCGGTAAGGGTCTCTGATGTACCTGTCCAGATGAAAAAGACATCGTCAATATATCTTGACCATTGTGATATATTTTCATAAAAAGGAGCCATGTCGTTAAGGGCTAGGGGCACAGGTGGCTGCCATGCTGGTCCCCTTTGTTTGTCTATAAAATTCATTATTAAAAAGGAATACATTGTTTTTTAATACAAATGTGGCACAGTCTACAATGAGCGTTTCGTGTTGGTTTAGCTCTGCCTCATCTGTCACAAAAAGGGATTCTATCATCTTAATGGTGTTATTTTGAGGGATATTTGTATACAAAGCCTCGATATCAAAGGTAACCAATAATTGGGTTTTGGGATTGAAATCGAGGCATTCTATTTTCTGGATGATGGCCGTAGTGTCCTTAATATATGCTCGTTGTTTAGTTACTATGTGTTGTAGAAATATATCGGCATATTTTCTTAAGGGTTCAGTCAGAGAGCCTATGCTGGACACGATGGGTCGCACTGGGGGATCTAACAAGTTTTTGTGTACCTATGGGAATCCATACAGCGCTGGCACAGTAGGAATAGTGTTGGATAAAAAATTAAACTCTTCCTCGCAAATAACTTCGTCATCTTTTGCCTGGTTTAAAAGTCTTTTGATGGACTCCATAAGTACAGTCCATTCTTTTTTTACTAGACTTCTGATAATGTTCTCTATTCTAAAGGAGAGAATACATTATTCTGTTGTAGTCATTGGTATTCATTATTACTATGCTTCCTCCTTTATCAGCAGGTTTTGATCGGTAAGAAATACACGGCAAATTTTGGGCATAAGCACGAATGACAATAGTGAAGTACCAATGATAACAGGTTCCATTTATTATGTATCATATACTCTTTCAGAATCCGTTTTTTAACTTGAAGATAGTGGTGGCTCCAGTATACATTATTGCTCGTGGGGATCCATATTGTCGAAAGGTAATATATTATCAAGCAGATATAGCTTAACTTAATACAAAAGCACCTTTAAGGTGATTATGAGAAGTGATGGTGACACTTTCTATTTTAAGGTGGTTATCCCGATGTGAAGCATGATAATCCCATACTCCTGTACTGATTGGATGAGCCTAGAAGTAATAATGAAAAACAAAATACTTCTGTTGCATACTCTAATTGTGATACTGAGGTATGTAAGTAGGTAGGAAATAGTAGAGATACTAGTCATATATACTTGAACTAAATATTTTGTGTGCGGGGGTAATAGTTGGGTTGTCATTTAAACTTTGTTGAGAGCTCAAAATGAAAAGAAAAAATGTTTTTGTCTAAAAAATGGATCACTGCTAGCATGCCACGTTAAATTGTATAGTGACACTGTCGAAGTGATTTTTTTTAAAAGAGATTGCATATGGAAATGTTTAAGAATATATCATCCAAAATGGTAAATTAACTGTATGTTCCTTGTCATCTAGAAAAACTGTCCTGATGAAGGTGTTTTAAAGCAAAAAAATGAAACGCTGAGTCGACAACTGTTCTCTTTGAATCATTGTTTCTGTGGAAATAATTTTAATATGGATGTGTTTTTATGATATTGAGACAACTGTTCTCTTGGAACTATTTTTTCTCTGGAATATATTTTAATAAGGATGTGTTTTTATGATATTGATTTGTGCAGAGAATTGTGTAATGTATGTTATAAATTATATATTTGTATAACTGATTCTGTTTTTTTAAATTTCATTATACTTTTGACACTGTGGCATTGTTGTTTTGTGTTTGTTTTTTCAGGTTTTCTTTTTTTAGGTTGTTTTTTTTTCATATTTGAGCTCTGACAACCTTAACATTACCTTATCGTAAGGTTCTGTGTGTTTACTCTGTTGTAGGGACATTGTGGTTTTATGACCTTCTGTCCAGGTTTTTTTGAACTTGTGAGCCAAATGCACCAAAGTGCATTAAAGTCATAACTTTTGTGCATAAAAGACCGAATGTACTCATTAAGAATACTGGATGACATAGCCATTTTAGAATAGTCAGCCAAACACTTCATAGCCTCGCCAATGATCGAGTCAGAGAGGTCAATAAGTATGTGTTGAAAGGGTTGTTTAACAGATATTTAATGATAAGCCTCTGTCCCAGCTTGTTAAAACTATTCAGACAAGTACATACATAGTATACCCCTAGGATTGTAAATGAAAAAAGAAATGTTATTATATCATTACCTGTGTGGAGTGCAATGAATGAGTGTCATGGCGTTATGATGGGGAAACAGCCTTTACAATGTGGCAATCACCACGCATATGCCTTTACCACACAAGATAAAGTATTTAAGGTAATTATAAATGTTGTGTGTGTGTGTGTCTATCTATATCTGTCTATCTATCTATCTCTCTCTCTATATATATATATATCTATATCTATCTAAAATCCACACGATCCCTCGTACGCTCGCAGCACAAATTGCCCACTGCTTCAGCGCTGAAAAGAACCACGAACCACTGGAACTAAAGGCAAATTCTAGTGTTTATTATTGCTTCCTAGTTACGCGTTTCGGACACCAACTTGCCCTTGGTCATACCTATATCTATCTATCTATCTATCTATCTATCTATCTATCTATCTATCTATCTATCTATCTATCTATCTATCTATCTATCTATCTATCTATCTATCTATCTATATATATATATATATATATATATATATATATATATATATATAGATAGAGCGATAGATAGATAGATAGACAGACAGATGCCAGACAGACAGACAGATAGACAGATAGATAGATAGATGGATGGATGGAATGATGGATGGATGGATGGATGGATGGATGGCTAACCTACTGGCGGTCACCTATAGGTATAATTAGGACCATGTTTCCATAGGAAAATCTTTTATTTACTTGTTTATATCTTTGGCGCTATTTGAAGGGTGCCAGTGATTCTAGTTGTGTAAGGAACATTTCAGGGTAATCTGTCAAGCTGGGGTCGAGAAAATGGGGGGGGGGTAAAAAAGGGCCTTTCCTCTGTTAATTCCCATAGGCATTTTGAACACAACAACAGTGAACCGGTGGATGGAATGACGGAATTACACCACATTTGACAGACAGCTAGCGCTTGGTCCAGAAAGAGTGCATTTTGTTATTTGGTGTAAATCCATCCAATAGTTTTAGATATATTTAAAGAAATCAAAATCTGTATATCTAGGGACATGAAGACTCAGCGAACCCGCCCAATCTTGTGCTGAGATCTGATTGTGTGGCAGCACAGGAAGTGTTGGTAGCCATCTTGGGAAAACAAATTTTTAAATAAGGTTAAGGGGGCAGGGTAGGAATACTGCTACCTAAAGTGGAGTGCAGCTTCCCCCCTAATGTTATTTAGTTCTACATTGTAAATTTTCTTCCAGGGCCGGAACTTGAAGGACGTGAGGCATGAGGGTTGAGGAAGTTGTTAGTCAGTACTTCCATAAAACATAAGTAAATAAGGCCAGAATAATCACTGTAAAGCAGCATGAGGGTGTTGGAGGTGTGGGGGGGGGGGCGCAGAGAAGACCAACATCAATATTGGTAAATGCACTTTTTGACCAAGTTTCTTTCCTGCTGTAAAAAGCATAATTTTGCATTATTTTTGCAAACTTTTATTAGGGGAACAATTTTCACAGACTTCAAAATGAAAGACCAGGATAGCTCTCTTTGTTTCTTTATTTAGTGCCATATAAAGTGTGGGTATTTTATTTTTCTGGCTACTCCCTTGCAATGGGCCCTTGTGTAGTTACAGTGCATGGCGTGCCGTCCGCTGCATAGGCCTCGGGCACTGCATGCTGCTTTTGTGGAAGAGCCGTGCTGGAGAACTAAGCTACATTTTGAAATATCCGACAGGATGAAAGGCAAAGACTTCTGAGTGCTTTGCACTACTGCAATTTTTGGGCCATAACAAAAATGTCTCTTTAACTCTGGTGATTAATGTATCTCTTTCGGAGATCTGAGGTTTCACTAATCCCGGTTTTGACTCATCATAAAGAAGCATAGAGGCATAATACGCCTCTTGTAAGACACAAAGTGTAACATGGAGAGTAAAGTATTTATTTGTATTATAATTGTAAAGACAACCCCCACCACTATGGGCCCGATTCACAGAATGAACTTAAGACTCAATCCTAAACTTACTACTATTTTGGTATTCACAGAATGCACTTACTACTTTTGGCATTCACAGAATGAATTTACTACTTTTGGTATTCACAGAAGTTAGGATTTTGTCTTAAGTCTGTCTTAAGTCTGTCTTAAGTCTGTCTTAAGTCTGTCTTAAGACAAACTTAAGACAAAATCCTAACTTCTGTGAATACCAAAAGTAGTAAGTTCATTCTGTGAATACCAAAAGTAGTAAGTGCATTCTGTGAATACCAAAATAGTAGTAAATTTAGGATTGAGTCTTAAGTTCATTCTGTGAATCAGGCCCGGTGTTATGTGTTATATCCTCAGTTTGTATTTCGGGGTCACTGGAATTGTGCAATTGTGCGGCTTCAACAGTTTTCGCATGATGGATGGATTTGTCACAGGTGCCACATAATTCTTAAGAGAGGTGTTTGACTGGATGACCAGGTCATCGCTCAAATTGAATGGCTCAAAAACTGAGCTGATGATCTTGGGCCACTCAAGCTTTGCCCTCTCGCCGAGCAGCTGGCCCAACTGTATGGGCACTCCGCCTGACCCAAAGAAGGAGATTAAGAGCCTGGGGGTCTGGCTGGAGCCTGATCTGTCCTTTAGGACACACGCCAAGAAGATCGCTGGCGTGTGTTATGGACTGCTCCGTTCGGCCCGTAAGGTTCTCCCCCTCTTACCTGAACTCTCCCGGAAGCTGTTAGTCCAAGGTCTAATCATCTCACGCCTGGACTACAGTAATGCACTCTTTCTCGGAGCACCGGAATCAACGTTCAAAATCCTGCAACAAGTGCAGAACGCGGCAGCCAGGCTGCTGCGGAACGTTCCGGCCAGGCAATCAGCCAGGCCCGCTCTAAAGGCACTCCATTGGCTCCCGGTCAAAGAGAGAGTGACCTTCAAAGCCCTCTGTATTGCTCACAAGAGCATGCAGGGGAAAGGACCTGCTATTCTGAAGGACATGATTCAGCCATATAAGCCCACCAGAGCCTTACGCTCCAATAATAAACACCTCCTTCAGATAAAGAGAATTAGGAGAGCACGTTCAGGTGGCAGGAGCTTCTCTATTCATACTGCACACGCCTGGAACTCCCTCCCACTCTCACTACGCTCTGAACCAAACCTGCTCAGGTTCAGGAAACATTTGAAAACTTATCTATTTCCAGAATAATTCTAAATCTGTTCTGTTTCACATAGGCAACTTGCTCTGATTCTCTATAAGCGCTGGGATGCCTCTGGGTAACCGTGCGCGGTACAAAATTCGTTAATAATAATAATAATAATAATAATAATAATAATAATCCATCATTAGCTGAATATATCTGAAGATTCTAATTTAAAAACAGTTGCTACCTCAAATGGTTAAAAAATGACGAAAAGAGCAGTGATGTACTGCAAAGGCCCTTTGTAAAGTTTTGACTGGTCACCTTCCTTTGTATATTACTATATTTGGGTGTTATACGGGTACTAATGAGGAGCAACCTATGACCAGAAAGTGTTAAAATGAGAACATAATATGGTAATACTATGACAAAATGTGCAGCATTACGCTGCATAAATTACCTTTTCTTGAAAAAATTATTTAATCAACCCTGCAGAATAATTCAGCCCTCCCTGTTGCATGATTCCAGTGGCCCTGCATATAGTACCTAACAGTATGGATGCCTGTGACTCCTACACCTTGTAGCCCTCCAAGCCTTAAGTAACATTTCCTATACATTGATTTACATACTTATATGAGTCATTGTCTCTGAACAATAAGTGTGAGCTGAAGCGCTCAACACCCTACATTGGGCGGAGCAGCACTGTAAAATAAATGACATACACATGAGCGAGGGTCTATATAGCGATGAGGGGCACCATAGGAGGTGGATAGTGAGGGAATCTGTGCAGAGGGAGGTCTTTGGTGAAGGGGCATAATGAAGGATGAAGGTCTCTGCATCCCCTGCAGTGCGGGTGGGACAACATTTCAAAGAAACCCCAAACTGTAAACAAAATATCATATGAAATACCAAAAAAAGCTGCACAGTTGCTTAAAGCTGTGCACATACCAAAACGGTGAGGTGCACGATTGTTTCAACCTAATATAAACTTATTTTGACATGTATGTTGGTTATCTATTTACTTACTTATACACTATTGTACGACCTTCTCTGATGTGTCTGAAAACGTACAATTTGTCCCAAATTTCTGACCTGCTGTCCTGAATTTTTGTCCTTTGTCCTAAATTTTTACACTCACTGTCCTGAATTTGCACCTATGCCAGTGGTCACCCTACTGTGCACTGACGTCAGTTCCCTTCTGTCTGTGCCACTAGACAGGGATTCATATCACTCTCTCATCTCTAAGAACCACTTACCTCAGAAAGTTTGTCTCAATTTAGCAATGTAAAGTATCTGTTTGCCACAATCAATGAGTACGTTGTAGCATCCTTCATGCTATATCAAGGATCCGTACCTTTATCGTCCTCTTTTCTCAATAGCTCAGAGCCAACATGTGTTTCATCTGGCACCAAAGCCACAACTTTCTCAGGGCTAGGAAACATACTTAACATACACACATTAAGTACAATCTCTCCAATAACAAAAATAGCCCATCACCCAATTTACAAAACATGGTTCACCATACAAATACCATGGTGACTCCAAAATTGTGAATTTTTTGTACCAAATAACTGTGAGCACCACATGTGAACTGCTGAAAAGCCATGCACAAGTGTATATATGAATAATCCCCTGGTTAAGTAGTAATTCAGCTATTCATTAAAAATCGTGGGCAGGCAGTATCGACTTACTTATTGACACTGTTAAAATTAAACTGCAGGATTCATAAAAAAACGATACCACGGCAAACTTAGTGATGAAATACCACCCACGTGCAGTCAAGAAAGTGAACCCCTACGTCCCAAAAGCGAAAGGCACAAAGGAGTATAATGAAAATTAACACATTCCCGCCTTCATAATCAAAGTTCTACTGATAGATTTCAAACACTAAACACAATCTTCATAACTGCTAAAGGGTTATCAAAAAGGAATTTTAGTCCAAGTTAACATTAGAAATTACATTAGTATCCAAAAAAGTGGTACTCTGCTTGTACCCGAGTCTTCTCAAACTATATTGAGTGACCCTAATATTTGCAGCTGCAACACCAGCAAACAAGTGCTTCATGGCCAAATTAACCCTTAAAAATCGCCATCTAATGTAGTTCTTATCTACCCCATTTACAAAACACTTCACACCACCGTGACCAAGAGGAGAAAAATAAATTAAATTACTATCAAGAGTAGCAGTGGGTGGTAAACTGCGCTCCGAGGGCAGAGTTCGGAGTTTTGAGACTGCGCGCTCCATTCGGAGCCTGGAGTTCATCAAAACTCAATCACCGCCATGGAGCGGAGTTTACCGCCCACCATTTATTAAATATAGAACAGCAATGGGTTTCCTACACCCAGCATGGCTTCCGCTGGGTTATGTTCTAGCCTTTGCAGCTGCCTGTGGTAGGCTAGCTACTAATGGCCATGTGAATCAGCACCATCCCACTATAGGCTGTTAGGGCCCGATTCACAGAATTTAGTGTTTGTCCGAGATGCTCTCACTAAATGGTGTGTCACTGCTTCCTCAACCAGGCAGGAAGGAACATGCTGAAGACTGTCAGCTGTTGCACATATGTTTAGGGCGGTCTGCATTGGAGGGGTCAGGCATGGCCCCGGGGGGAGAAGATCAAGACAACATAGACATTGTGCCGTCTCTAGTCCGCAAGGAATACAGCAGGTACATAGCACAGGCACTGGTGTGAATACAGAGCCAGGGACAACTTCATATGTGCTACAGAACTCAGCCTCTCTTCAGGTCCTGATGCCCTGCTTACACCCGTAGCCCAGTGACATTTGATTTTGATTTTTAGTTGGGGTTAGTGGCATAGATAAAAAACACACTTTGCAAATTAAAATATCATTCCCTGTAAGCAGCCAAAAATAATTATGCTTCTGTTGTTCTATTGATGTCACTGGAAACACAAATTAGAGCAGTGCACAGATGCTTTATTTTCATCTTATAAATTCGGGCACATTCACCAAGTTGCTGCTGTTGGTAGTGTGATCAGAGAGCTGGGCGATTTTGTAATTAGTTTGTACTAAATCATGGCTTGCACGCTCTTCCCCCTCCCAGTCCATGCACGGTGTGAGATATAATGTTTTTTTTCGGTTTGCCAAAATGTGTTGCCTTATTTTATAATTACCAGACAAGCTCTTGCTGCTGATTTGTCAAGTGCATTAATAACGTTGATGTTATTGCCGATTGGCCCATAAATCGCCTTCCGATACAGAAACTCATTAGGAGTCTCAAATATTGTCAAAGCCGAAAAAATATTCTCAATAAACTTGTCATTTTGCAATTGTACAGCATAACTTCGGTCTATACATTTAAATAAATATGGTAAATCATTCACGGATGCGAGCACTGCCTGGTACCGTAGTAAAAGCATGTATTTGTTTGCATTCTTGTACTTAAAGAAATGAAATGGAAAAAGTATGTCAGAGAGCACATGAACGCCTTTGACATGTGCACCAGCCACCGGAGAGCACTTTGAAGCCGCGTGAATACCAATTAGTAGTAGGCCAAACTCCGTGGAATCTCACAGAATTTTTATGCAACGCCACATAATTCCACAAGTTCTGCCCACCCCTATTCAAGAGTTAATTCACAATGAATCCCCCAAGTGTGGATCTCTTTATCTTTTGTGTTCCCAATAGTATGCTCAAGCCATAGTGCGGGCCATATTTTCAAGTGTCACTGGGAGAAAAGTACTAAACTAACAATCAATACACAGGCTGAGCTAAAAAAACACATCAGAAATCCTTCTCAATTGCTCTTACCGTATCCTTCACACTATCGATGCTGCTTCTCAGATAGACACTGGCATTTGCCTTGAGAACCATCTTTATCAAATCACAAGATAACAAATCACAACTCCCCCAGCGGTCGTATAGGAGCCATCTTTAAGTGAAGGCTGGATGGTGGGATTGGACCGGCAGGACTGATTTCTGGCTATCAGTCGTCTTCAGCCAGGAAAGCTTGACTCCAGTGGCTTACTGAGCACGGGACCCAGGTCTGGGCATACCCTTCCCACATAGGGTGAACAGCAAAACACACAAGATGATGGACGGAATGCTGCACCATGGCAAAACATTCACCCCCAGTCACATATCTGGGTTTAATCCATTAAGAATCTGAAACCGATCCCAGGATGCTTGTTTCCGGTCCAGGGAAGACATGGCTTGGCAGTTCGGGCTGGACTGTTCCCATGAGGCACAGGGTCAGACTGATTTGCATATGGCCATGTCTGAACTGGGGTGGCAGAGTGAGCTAAAGAATGGTAATGGATTAAACCCAGATCAGTTGAATGGGGGTGAGTGTTTGATTTGCTCAAACGCTCCGTCCATCATCCCCTTTTGTATCGCTTTGTTTGCCCTAATTTGTCAGGGTATGCTCAGACGTGAGTCCCTTGCTCACTTTGCCACAGGATTCATGATAGCCTGGTTAATGAGGATTATGAAGCAGAAACCGGTCCCTGGATGCTTGTTTCTGGTCCAGGGAAGACATGGCTTGGCAGTTTGGGCTGGACTGTTCCCATGAGGCACAGGGTCAGACTGATTTGCATATGGCCATGTCTGAACTGGGGTGGCAGAGTGAGCTAAAGAATGGTGATGGATTAAACCCAGATCAGTTGACTGGGGGTGAGTGTTTGATAGTTCAAATGCTCTATCCATCATCACCTTTTGTATTGCTTTGTTCGCCCTAAGTTGGCAGGGTATGCTCAGACGTGAGTCCCTTGCTCACTTTGCCACTGGAATTAAGATAGCCTGGCTGATGAGGATTATGAATCCAAAACCTGTCCCAGGATGCTTGTTTCCGGTCCAGGATAGACATGGCTTGGCAGTTCGGGCTGGACTGTGCCCATGAGGCACAGGGTCAGATTGATTTGCATATGGCCATGTCTGAACTGGTGTGGCAGAGTGAGCTAAAGAATTGTGATGGATTAAACCCAGATCAGTTGACTGGGGGTGAGTGTTTGATTTGCTCAAACGCTCCGTCCATCATCCCCTTTTGTATCGCTTTGTTCGCCTACAATACCCAGGGCCATTCCTGGGCACTGTAAGTGCAGTGATGCCATTAAGAGTATATGGTGCTGGGAGGTTGTCATTACGAACTCTACAGCACCATAATGGCTACACTGAAGACTGACAAGTTTGATATCAAACTTCTCAGCTCATTAAAGCCACACTGATGCCAGTGTGTGATTTAATGTAAAATGCACTACAGAAGGCATCTTAGACATGCCCCCTGAAACCTAACCCACAATCCACTTCCTGACTGTGTGGCTGCCGAGGCTGCCACCACCAGATATGTTTCTGGACCCCTAGGTTGAGAGCCTGCTGCCCTTGGGGGCCTGAAACAATGCACATCCTGGGACGAGTTGCCAGGCCTCCTCCCCCAGGAGGGGCAGGGGAAGCTTCAAAGGCATACCACTCTTAGGAGCTTCTCCATTGGTCCCTGCCCTTGCCCTACCTGTAACGCCCCTAAATTTAGTATTTAGGGGCACCCCAAACCTTCCTTCCTCAGATCCCGATTTGAAACAACCGCCGTGCAGCTTCTAAGAAAAGGACGACGCCCACTGACTTGGCCCCAGAACCCTACAGGCCCGTTGACCCTTGAACCTGCTCCTGCGAAACTCCGGTGTCTCCAGCGGACAGCAACCTCAACAACCCCGGAGGACCTGCCTGCTTTGAACCTTCCAAAAGACTGGGACTCCCATGAGCAGTGGTTCTGCTCCAACAGCAATACCCCAGGTGCCAGCCAGAAACCGCGAATCCAGCCCACTCTGCACCCGCCAAGCCTGGCCTGTGCCCGAGTGAACCAAGACCACGAGGACGTCCCCCCGGCAACTGGGACCCAAAGTCCAGTGCCCAAAGACCCTCTATGACCCAGACGACGCCTGCAGCCTCAGAACCAGGGACCCCTCCAACCGCGACCAGCCGAGGGCAAGAATTTCCGACACCAAAAGACATCCCTGCACCCGGCGCCCCACGGCCCCCTATGACCTCCTTTGGGGTACCTACCTCTTCTCCAAGATCCCAACTTGCCTCTGGAAGTGGTGGTCGCACCTGAAGTATCTCTGTCCCCGAGCCTGCAGCCTTTGTTCACTTTTTAACTTTCCAATTGGATAACATTGAGCGCCCGACTGCTCAAAAGCACCCTGGACCCAGCCGCCCGAGTGCCGCTGGAAGTGCAACTACTACCCTACTCTACTTCCCCACTTGCCTTGAGTAAGTGACCAGGAGCTCAGCTCCCACAGCCGCGTGGCCTGCCTGCTTGAAGCCACCAACCAAAGGTCCCCTACCCTCCATTGGATTGCATTGGGCCTACTCTCTCTGCACCCGGCTGCCCCGGTGCCGCTGAGGGTGTAACAACTGTACCTTTACGACCCTGGGAGACCCATGAGTCTATACCCAGAACCTTAGCTTCACCAGTCGAGTACTCACCTGAAAGTCGATAACTCACTTTCCTTCCATAGGCTAACATTGACTGGTTTTATCTGAAATTTCTTCTACGTGTGGAGTTTTGAAACTTTAAAATATTCATCTAAAATCAGCCGACTTATGAATTCTGAAATACTCACCTGTGATCAGGAGAGAAGCCAGTGCTGTACTTTCTAGCCCAATACTGAACCGCAAAAGAGATCCCAACTGTACTTACCAGTAACATGAATTTTCTTCCATAGGAAACCATTGACTGTTTTTCTCTGAAATTTCTTCTAAATGTCGTTTTTTGCAAACTAGAAATATTCCTTAAAAATCGTACTAAATACTAAAACATAGGGGCATATTACCAAGCTATAGCGATAATTATCGCTAAGCTTGGTTAGCGGGTATTAAAATATCGCCGCGCTCCGACGATTTTTACTGCTGAAATACCTTGATATTATCAAGGTTAATCTCAAAAGCGGTAAAAATCGTGGGAAATGCATGAATATCGCTGTAAAATCAGCGATATTCATGCATTAGCGTGACAATGCTCTTAGCCATGTTATCCACCTTCCATTGGATAACATGGCTAAGAACTGCTCTGGGCAGGCGTTAGCTTTTGGAGATAATCGCGCTTACCGCGATTATTTCCAAAAGTTGGTAATAGGTGTAGCGATGTTAGCGACTGTTTCCAGTCGCTAACATCTTGGCACGCCCACTTTGCATGTCATTAGCGATAATTATCGCTGACATGCATAGTGGGCCCCTAAATGCCCGCTATCGCCTATTAACTGTCGCTAACTGGTGTTAGCGACAGCTAGGTAATAGGGCGATAAAATTATCACCGCTTTAGCGGGAAAAATTCCCGCTAAAGCGGCGATAAGGCCCTTGGTAATATGCCCCATAATTACTTACCTCTTTTAGATAGAGGTCTCAGTGCAGAACGTAGGAGTCCAGTATTGGATTACAAAAGTAACGAGAACCTACTTTACCTGTGACTTGAATTTCCTTCCATAGGATAACATTGCTAGTTTTTCACTGAAAAGTTTCTGTCAACTTTGACAATATATTTATATTCTTTAAAAATCGCAACTGTAACCAAAACACTTTTACTTAACTGTGTACAGCTTAGGTCCCGGGACTGTGGTAAGAAAAGTAATCCTTAAAGTAATCAACTGCATTTATGTAGAAAAACCCATTGAGCTCAATGTTAAATTGTGTTTAGAATTGTGTTGCTTATTGCAACCACTGTAGCTATTGTACTTACAAAGTCTATTGCCTTTCTGCAAAGTAATTATCTAAAGTCACTCAGATTGAGAAAAGTATATTTTGATACCTGTTGGTTCTAAAATAAAACAACTATATCTTTTGATATTAAAACAATTGGCCTAGAGTTCAGTCCTTGAGTGTGTGGAACCTTTTGCTGACTGAGTGTGTGCAACAAATGCTTTCTACTGTCCTCTGATACTGCTTTACTGCTCGACCAAGCTACCACTTTAGAGAGTAAGGCCAGATCTGACTTTAACCTCTGTTATACCTCTGGAGATTGGGGACTCTATACACTCTGTACCTTACTTTGGTCCAGTATATATGACCTCTTTTTGACACCCGGGCATAGTGTGCCGCAGGGCAAGATTTTAGACAGCAGTTAAGTCTGCTAAGGGTACACAATTTAAACATTCGCTACATGTATACCCTTCTATTAACAGATTCATCACGCATTTTCTCTCACCTTCATAGGACCCCAACCCTTCACACCCGCATGAACCATCCGGCAGTCCAAGAAAAGATTTCCGATAAAGAGACCCTTCGGGGGACCTGTAGGGAATTGCAGCGCCGGCCCTATGAGGAGCAAACGCCCAATGATGAAGCATGACACTCCTCTGGGGTGTGTGAGGGCAACAAAGGACAAAATGTGTGTTTTCACTTCACTAGATGTCCTGCACATCTAACCTGGGCTTCTTATGGAATTCTATAACGCATAATAGCAATCCCATTACTGCCGTTTTAGCTGCACTTTCCTCCCGCTAAAACTGCGATAATTTTAATGAGGTTCTTGCTAATATGCCCCCCTGTTATATATTTCTCTATGGGGGCATACAACCTGCCCGATCCTCTCCGCTAAGTCCTTCAATTTGACACTGTGGGTGGCATGGTGGTATATTTTTATGCTTTTCCTATATACTTTTTTACTTTCTCATCATTCTGACACCTCCCTTTTCTTTTTGTCTTTTACATTCTTTCTTTAACTCTATTAGTTCAGACGAAACGCAGCCTATGTTAACTCTGTATCGTGAGAGGCAACTGGTCCTTATGGGTGCCATGCTTCCTTGTTCAGAGGCTAGATAGGAGGCACAAACATAACAGTCCAACCTAGGGATGGCTTTGCTCAGAGCTGCTTGCCATCCTGTAATGTTCAGTTTTGATCATTAGATAATCAAGGAGGTAGGGAGGAGGAATGAATGTCCATTTATTTCCCCAGGGTAAGTATGTAGGTTATCAGGTGCGGAAATGGACACTTGTTACAATTCTAAACCTTTGGATAGAAAAACTCTATAGCACCCTCAAAAACTCAATGTATCTCGGTATGCGGTATATGTCTTTCATCCGCCCCACATTGTAGTTGTGGCATTTATCATAGGGTGCTATAGTACGTGCTTGATGCCCGCCTCATCCAGAGGCTCCTCTGGTCTAGATTGCAGTGTCCAGAGATTTGTAGGGTGCCCCCACTAGGTAAGGGTGAGTGAAAGTATAAGTTAAAAAATAGAATAACACCTGAAAATATTTAATAAATGGTGTGAGTCTATTGAAGTAAAACATAAGCGGTACTTGTAATAGATCAAGTTACTAGATCTATAAGTGTATTGTTAAAGGTTTTGTCGACATGTTTCAGCCCCCCTTGGCTCGGCTGAGTCTATGGGGCTTTCGTCAGGACTAACAGACAAACAAACATCAAAGTGTGTCTTTACTTACACAACTTGTGTAGTATCTTTAGGTTGCCTATTTTTAGGCATTCACTGATCAATCGCACTCTTTTAGCCTGAAAAAAGAGGGAAAGACAAACAGACATAGAATACACATTTATAAAGTATTTTTAAGGTATTATGTACTGTTTTAAGTGGGAGGGGCGGCGAAAGATAGCTATTGTCTCATCTTTCTATTATCTATTCTAAGATTTTGCCCGGCATTGGGTGGAGGAAGGGCTACTTTAGGTAGAGGACTGAGAGAGGACAGGAAGCGACAGTTATCATGGTTAAACACTGGTTTTATGGTCCCCAACGTTGTTATAGGGGGTCTAGTCTTACAATATTCCATTGCGATAATGTTGTGGCATGGAAGTGGTCAAATGGAATCGTTATACTCAGAAGTAGAGCTTTAAAGACGCCTCTTATTAGCGTGCAGTGACAGGATATCATAAGTTATCATAAGCTATGGGAACTCATCGTAATAGGATATTCGTAAGACATAACGCTTATTATACGTGCATCTGATAAGGTAGTTATGTGCACGTGTGTTGCGCTTCATTCAAGTCACTAGAATTGGAAATGTGTCGGCTTTGTAATGGGAGTGGGCTGTTTGCCGGTGTTTTACTTTAAATGTCTCTAGTAATATTGTACGCACTACGGTGCCGGCATTGCTCTCATGGGGCTTATCACTTCGTATTAAGTGCAGCTACATGTGGGAATTTGACAATTTGCGCCACTCGCAAACAGTAGCGCGTTTAAAGCTACTTACTGTAAAAAGCCCTCTTACCTAATGGCAATTAGTTTTTGGCCTCATCAGGGGGTTCCCGCTTCATTGTAGCTCAGAGCTAGAGGAAAGCGGAACGCCGTTAGTAAGTGCACGCATTCAACCTTACCGTAGTTGGAAGAGAAGGAGAAGAACACCAAACGCCAAGCCGCCATTACCCGCATGGCCAAGGATTCCGCCGCTTGTGCTCACTCTGCCCCTGGTCGGGGAAAGGACGTCAGAAACGCGTATTTAAAGGGGTCATGTGTTGTTTTTTGGGAGTTGATTAACTTTATTGGTTCCGGTTTCAATGCACACTCTTGGGTGATATTCTCACTATGGCATAATGTTATTCATATGTAATCGCACTTCATTGTCTGTATCCAAGTACGTTCGTGTGGACTCCTGTACCATTATATAGCGTCTGATTAATTTTGATGGTTTCAAAGGTTGTGCACACTTGAATCTTTCAAATACCTCATATTTAGAGCACACTTTTCAGGAAATTCCACGACACCAGGATATGTTTATAAGGGAAAAGTACTATTTCTATTCTCCTTTTGGGTTCATACTGAACCGATGTGATTGTTGATCGGGTTTTCTTTCTCTTGTTGTGGCCACATGTGGATTTCTGAGTTTTTTTCTTTTCATTAGCGCACTCTATGGATAAATAGGGTTGTTATGTAGCAAATTGGTGCCAAGGGATATTATCGTTGAGTCCCCAGATATGGGTTTTAAGACGATTCACCCATCTTTGGGCCCGATTCACAGAATGAACTTAAGACTCAATCCTAAACTTACTACTATTTTGCTATTCACAGAATGCACTTACTACTTTTGGCATTCACAGAATGAATTTACTACTTTTGGTATTCACAGAAGTTAGGATTTTGTCTTAAGTCTGTCTTAAGTCTGTCTTAAGTCTGTCTTAAGTTTGTCTTAAGACAGACTTAAGACAAAATCCTAACTTCTGTGAATACCAAAAGTAGTAAATTCATTCAACCTTTGAAACCATCAAAATTAATCAGACGCTATATAATGGTACAGGAGTCCACACGAACGTACTTGGATACAGACAATGAAGTGCGATTACATATGAATAACATTATGCCATAGTGAGAATATCACCCAAGAGTGTGCATTGAAACCCGAACCAATAAAGTTAATCAACTCCCAAAAAACAACACATGACCTCTTTAAATACGCGCTTCTGACGTCCTTTCCCCAACCAGGGGCAGAGTCAGCACAAGCGGCGGAATCCTTGGCCATGCGGGTAATGGCGGCTTGGCGTTTGGTGTTCTTCTCCTTCTCTTTCAACTACGGTAAGGTTGAATGCGTGCACTTACTAACGGCGTTCCGCTTTCCTCTAGCTCTGAGCTACAAGGAAGCGGGAACCACCTGATGAGGCCAAAAACGAATTGCCATTAGGTAAGAGGGCTTTTTACAGTAAGTAGCTTTAAACGCGCTACTGTTTGCGAGCGGCGCAAATTGTCAAATTCCCACATGTAGCTGCACTTAATACGAAGCGATAAGCCCCATGAGAGCAATGCCGGCACCGTAGTGCGTACAATATTACTAGAGACATTTAAAGTAAAACACCGGCAAACAGCCCACTCCCATTACAAAGCCGACACATTTCCAATTCTAGTGACTTGAATGAAGCGCAACACACGTGCACATAACTACCTTATCAGATGCACGTATAATAAGCGTTATGTCTTACGAATATCCTATTACGATGAGTTCCCATAGCTTATGATAACTTATGATATCCTGTCACTGCACGCTAATAAGAGGCGTCTTTAAAGCTCTACTTCTGAGTATAACGATTCCATTTGACCACTTCCATGCCACAACATTATCGCAATGGAATATTGTAAGACTAGATCCCCTATAACAATATTGGGGACCATAAAACCAGTGTTTAACCATGATAACTGTCGCTTCCTGTCCTCTCTCAGTCCTCTACCTAAAGTAGCCCTTCCTCCACCCAATGCCGGGCAAAATCTTAGAATAGATAATAGAAAGATGAGACAATAGCTATCTTTGGCCCCCCCCCACTTAAAACAGTACATAATACCTTATAAATACTTTATAAATGTGTATTCTATGTCTGTTTGTCTTTCCCTCTTTTTTCAGGCTAAAAGAGTGCGATTGGTCAGTGAATGCCTAAAAATAGGCAACCTAAAGATACTACACAAGTTGTGTAAGTAAAGACACACTGATGTTTGTTTGTCTGTTAGTCCTGACGAAAGCCCCATAGACTCAGCCGAGCCAAGGGGGGCTGAAACATGTTGACAAAACCTTTAACAATACACTTATAGATCTAGTAACTCGATCTATTACAAGTACCGCTTATGTTTTACTTCAATAGACTCACACCATTTATTAAATATTTTCAGGTGTTATTCTATTTTTAACTTATACTTTCACTCACCCTTACCTAGTGGGGGCACCCTACAAATCTCTGGACACTGCAATCTAGACCAGAGGAGCCTCTGGATGAGGCGGGCATCAAGCACGTACTATAGCACTCTATGATAAATGCCACAACTACAATGTGGGGCGGATGAAAGACATATACCGCATACCGAGATACATTGAGTTTTTGAGGGTGCTATAGAGTTTTTCTATCCAAAGGTTTAGAATTGTAACAAGTGTCCATTTCCGCACCTGATAACCTACACAGTTTTGATCATTGCCTAGTTGAACTAGTGGGGATCCTGATAGATTTAGGCCTTTCGATTATAGGGATCGCAAAGTAATAGACGGTCAGACCCTTGAATTCGGCACAGTGCATATACTTTCATGGATGAAGCTTTGAGAAAATTGGGTCCAAAATATGGCCTTTTAAATTGATGAGAGGTTCTACTAGTTGTGTGAGCTGCATTGCTGCTAAATTCTGATTAAAATCAAGAGCCTGTGTACACAAGTTAGAATCAAAGTGGATATTTAAATCACCGATAACCGTAAAATTAGCCACTGATATACTGTGTCCGGCTATTATTTCTGGTAAGGTATGTACAAATGTTTGGCCGATCCATGTGGGCGATATAAAAGCAGACCTGAGAAGGTACAGATATGCATTAATTTGAGAGAGAATACTAGGTTTTCACATCCTTCGATGTTCAATATGTTTTATAAAGATTATGGCAACTCCACCCCTCTTCTTTATTAGTCGACCATTTCTTGCAGTAGCATAGTCGAAGAGGAAGAGCAATGGCATTATTTGGGCTACTATCCTCATACAAGCAAGTTTCGGTAAGAAATAAAATCTCTGGTCTTTGGTCTTCCAATAAAGTAAATATCTCCATTTCAGAATAATGGGCAAATTAAATAATTCCCAAGTCAGGACAAAATCAATAGAGAAATGGGCAGTCTTCCTAGTAGAATTGAGAAAAGCTCTGGCTCACTTCTGAATCAGGTGTTTATATATTGACTTAGCACCCAAACCCTATCCCACTACATGAATACAATGGTATTCATCCATGATTGGATGAATAATAATCATCTGAAGTTGAATTCAGACAAGACTGAAATTGTTATCTTTGGTAAGCAGCGAGGTCTGTGGAATTCTGCTTTTTTGCCCCTTCTATGGGCTCTCCTCCCCAGCCCAAGAAGTCAGTTAAAAGTCTTGGGGTCGTGATTGTTTCTAAGCTGTCAATGAAATCTCATGTGGAGGGACATTCTCAGCTTGCTGCTTTCAACTCCGCAAAATGAGAAAGATTAAGAGATTGCATTCCTTTGAGGCTATCAAACAAGCTGTCATTGCACTGGTTATTTCTAGAGTTGACAATGCTCTCTTTATCTGGGGCTTCCTAAGGGTCTAGCTAGTAGACTGCAATTGATATAGAATCAAGCTGCCTGGCTCTTGTATCAACTACCCCGAAAGTGTCATATCTCACCCGTGCTGCGGAAATTGCATTGGCTACCAGTTGAGAAACACTCAGTATTTTAGGTCTGTGGCATTGTTTTTAAATTCTTAGAGAATAGCAGCCTGCCTTTATCGTGCCCCTCATCCACAAATATACAGCTGTCCGTACGTTAAGATCTTCAAATGTTACCTTTTTTCCATCCTCTCCTTTAATAAAAAGATGTTAGGTGGTTCCAGTTTCTTTACACTGCCCCCTCGTGTCTGGAACACCCTACCATCTGATATTGCATTTGCCTCCTGGTACTTCAAGTTTCGGAAACTCTTGAAGACATGGTTGTTCAGGGTGGCTTATGATTAACCAGTATGATTAACTGTAGGTTTGTTTCTGTAGATTTAGTGCCATGAGACCTCTCAGTGAATGTGCACTTTATAAATCTAGATAACATAACATAACATGAATTCTGATTCAGTCCGCACTTTGCTAGTTACATGAACAACAACAAAATATTATGAATGAAAGGGGTAGAGTGAGCTAGCAGAAGGTCCTTGGGAAAAGAAAGATTATTGTGACCATGCTGGAAAGTTTTCATCAAGAACAGAAAGAACAACGTCAATTGAAATAAACAAACATGACTCTGCTTGACTGCGTTATGCAGAAATAACGAACGTTGTATATGCAGAAGGGGACATCCATTTAGAAGATGACATCTAGGCTAAATTGAGGCCTCGTTAAGAAATTGCAAAAAAAAACACTCACTTTGACAAGACATAGAAATTTATTTCAAGTGCAATAGCATAATGTCGGTGTGCACATATAAATTCAAAAGTAAATCCAGGGCCTCCACTTTGTTAATAATGCACAAAAATATAAAATGCACAAAACAACCTTGTTCTCTCTCTAGTCAGATTTCTGTACCTTGTAATGTAAAAGTGAACGGATTGCCTGATCTGGGTAAGGTAGACTAAGGTTGGCCATATCTTCAGTCACACTGTTATGAAGGGCACCACCAGACCTTATAACTTACAAGGTGCCACCATATCTCACATATCAGCTCAATTCACATTGTCACACCTGGTGGGGACCCAGTATAACACACGGTGTACACACAATTAACTGGAACCCCCTGCAAATATCAGGTGTTCAATTGTTCGGAGGCTTTGCACAGCCTTTCCAGAATGTGAAACTTCTCCAGGACTTCGGAGCCAATCGACAAAAAGTGCCCTAGACTGTACTAGGAACAAAGCCCCACCCCCACCTCGTGACATGGTGAAAAACTTTCAAAAGTAGGCAGGTTTGGGCACCACCTCTCTTACCTCAAAACTCTCGTATTTCCTAAGTTCATGCGTGAGTAACTCACCCAGTCCAAGTTTGTACATTGCATTCTGGGAGTTGAGACATATCCCACTGTAAAATAAGGACTGCGAATCCCAGAATGCAAAGCAAACAAACCTGTACTGGATAATATACTCATGCATGGCGCTGGGATCGTGATAGCCCTGCAAAGTTAATATTTGTAAAGGTTTATTTAAACATATCCTATTTGTTTTGTTAGATATTTTTCTCTTAATACATTGAAGTACCTAAAAGAGAATGTGCAGCTGTTAACGAAACTTCTAAATAAATAAATACCCTATAGATAATGGGGCAGATTTATGAGGCCCTTGCGCCACATTTACGCCGCTGTTGCGTCACGCAAGGTGGCGTAAACGTGGCAAATCCCTACGAACGATTTACAACGTGACGCATCTAGGCAGATGCGTCACGTTGTAAAGCCCTGCGCCGCTTGTGGGCGTTCCGGCACAGGATGGGCGTTCCGGGGCAGGTGCGCCTCGCAAAAGTGGCTGAGTGAAATCTATAAGATATATCCCACTGTAAAATAAGGACTGCGAATCCCAGAATGCAAAGCAAACAAACCTGTACTGGATAATATACTCATGCATGGCGCTGGGATCGTGATAGCCCTGCAAAGTTAATATTTGTAAAGGTTTATTTAAACATATCCTATTTGTTTTGTTAGATATTTTTCTCTTAATACATTGAAGTACCTAAAAGAGAATGTGCAGCTGTTAACAAAACTTCTAAATAAATAAATACCCTATAGATAATGGGGCAGATTTATGAGGCCCTTGCGCCACATTTACGCCGCTGTTGCGTCACGCAAGGTGGCGTAAACGTGGCAAATCTGAAATCTATAAGATTTCACTCAGTCACTTTCAGGCCAATGCTGCGTCAAAAGCCTGCGCCTCCTTGAAGCAGGCGTAGGTCTTGATGCAGCATTGGTCAGATAGGGCACCCCCCAAGCCTTGCTGGAGCTGCGTCGCGCTTGCGACGCAACTCCAGCAATGCGTCGCCTTTACGGCACAGATGCGTCACGCATCTGTGCCGTTTTTGCCCCATGGTGCGCCGCATTGTAAATGCGGCGCACCATGGGTGGCGGAGCTGTGGCGCACTGAGGCGCACATTAACTGGCGCATCCCTGGGGATGCGCCAGTTAACATAAATCTGCCCCACAGTATATATGTGTGAGGCATGTCAGTATTTATATTAAACTTTCTTTTTATCAGACAAAAATAGTTTTTATTTATGTATTGCTTCAAATAAACATTAAACTAGTGAAAATCCCCAAACACACCTTGAAGAAGCTAACGTTGTATATACTCGGGGCCTCATTTATGAGAAATGACGCATCGCTGCGTGAAAGCAGCGATGCGTCACTTCTCAGTGCTCACTCCTTGCGTCATGATTGATGCGTCATATTTATAATATGATGCATCATGGCGCAAGGAGTTACAGATACGTCAGTATTTCTGACGTATCAGTAGGCGCAAAAGTGACGCATCGCTGTAGTGTGTCACAAAAGTGACGCAACTCCAGCAATGTGTCCTTTTACATGGGCAAGTCCCAGGGGCCTCATTTATGAGGCCTTGCGTCAGTTTTGCGCTTCCGATGCGTCACTTTTTGTGACGCATCGGCGGCGTAAAACATGCCTCCTGTTGCGCACTATTTACAAAGTGACGCATCTAAGCAGATGCGTCACTTTGTAAACCCCTGCGCTACATTATACCTGCCACTTCCACTTCCCAACTGTTGGCTACTATGGAGGTGTCTTCATTGTACACACAGATACCTCAGCGATGGGCTGCCCTTTCGCGCCCGAAATGGCCATCCTCTACATGGGCCAATATGAAGAGAAATATGTGTTTAACAACAACCCATACAGAGACTATATTGAGCAATGGCTCAGATATATAGACGACGTGTGGTGTGTCTGGAATGGGCCACCACTCTTGCTAGAGGAATTCTATGTATGGCTCAATAACAGAAGCCCTGACATTAAATTCAGCTTGAGCTACGATTCGAAGTCCTTACCATTCTTGGATGTGGAGGTATCTGCAACAACTGATGGATTGTCCTGCTCCTTATATCAGAAGAAGACTGACAAAAATAATGCATTGCATTATAGGAGCTATCACCCCAGGAGTCTCAGGGACAACCTCCCCTACGGACAGTTCCTCCGTGTCAGGCAGAACTGCTCGTCAGTGCAGCAGTTTGACCTACATGGGCAGGCGTTGACTGCCAAATTACAGGAAAGAGGATATCCCCGAAAGCTGTTGAAGCACTCTTTGAAAAGAGCCAGATGGACTCCAAGGGAGCATCTTCTAGAAAAAAGATCAAGACCTGCGACCCAAAGGATTGTATGTGTATCAACTTTTGGTCCTCACACCAATCAGCTCCAAAAAACCATCAGGAAGTGTTGGCATTTGGTTGAGGAAATCCTACCAGATATGGGTGTACCTCTCTTTGCCCTGAAAAACGAAGTATTGGCCAGATGATAACATCTACACGGCTCTCTGCAAAAAGAGACACTCAAAGTACTATTTTCGGTGCCAGTCCTGTGAAGGGACACCGCAAGTGCGGGACCTGCACCGTTTGTGACCTTACAATGGAGGGTTCCCTCTTCACAGACGGTATTACATTTTGGCGTCATGATGAACACACAAACTGTAAAACGAAATATACTGTCTACGCCATTCAATGTCCCTGCAAGAAGGTGTACATCGGGAAGACCAAGCAGGAGGTCCAACAAAGAATCATCCAACACCGTTCAAGGATCAACAACAAGAACCTAACAGCACCGCTGGTGTCCCACTTCCTACAACACAAGCACTCTGCGAATGACATCAGATGGACTGTGCTTGGTGTTATCAGGGGCGGCAGTGGGGACCCAGATACACCCCTTTCACAGAAAGAGGCTTATCTCATCCTGAAGTTCGACACATCCAACTCTGGTCTGAATGAACTGTCTGAACTTGGGAATCTGTAATATATTCCCGGTCCTGTTTTCCACCCTTTCTATCTGCACCACATGCGCCCACTTCTCCGTTGAGCTGATTTGAGCCGTGCTGTTTAATTGCCTGTCAACCCTTTTGTCTAATTACAATTTCACACAAAAAACTCTTTTCAAAAGATCCACTTAATTTTTTGTAAATAATGGTGGCGTCAGGCGAGTTTTCAATAACAACCTCATTCTTCGTCTTCAGTGACAACCTCGTACCCTGGGCAATTTTTTGAAAAAATACACTCTTGACATAGCGGGTGAGTTCCAATCATTATTATTTTCAGCTTGGACACCCTTGGTAGTTTTCACACTATGGAACTACAAGTACCAGCAATTGCTGGGTCCGCTGTTTGTCCGCCCTTGATTTTCATGGCCTGAGCAGTTCTTAACACACCGCAGCCGGCCCGCGCAATCATACGCCAGAAGATGCTGGCAGCGGAGTGGATTCAATGCAGCTCCCGTTCGAGTAAGTGAAAAAGCCTTGACTTTGGCACACACCAGCTATGGGCCGTGTCTGTTTGTTGACACTCTCCGCTTTTTATCCAGCGGTCTAGCGTAGGAGAGTCTCGATCCCTGCGACCTCCGGACTTCTCCCCGGTCGTCTCCGTCTACCCGCAGTCACATTCAAGCGCAGGTAGGACATGACACTATTATTATTTTTTGTTCCAACTTCTGTCCATGATTGTGTGCAGCCGCTGGGGTATTGTGCACTCTAGCCCTGACCGCTCCTTTCTATTTAGTATTTTAGAAAAGGCGAGCAGCTCCACCCACCGACTCCGGACTAATTCCCGGGCGTCCTGACCTACGTGTCTTTTTCTCCCTGCTTCTACATCTAAATGCAAGTAGGACACGGGTTCGTTATGTTAACATCCGTGTTTGTGTACCCATGGGGACCTTTTGAATTGAGTAGTCCTGACCGCCACCAACCCTTGTCTTTCAGAAAATTCACATGATGTGAAGCCAATCTCCACCTTCGCAGCCCCTGCGCGCTCTTTGCAGGTAAATCGCAATAATTTTTCCTCTTACAGTCAGGGAGGGCATTTATGTATTGGCACCATTAGTTTGATACCACTCCTTAATTCTTTTACAGTGAAGAACTCACCCAGTCCCCGTCCTGAGGAGAACCATTTAATTATCTACAGTTCGAAACGCGTTGACCCCCAGCCTGTGACAAGAAAGAAGGGTGCAGCTAGGGAATAACTAATACCACTGTCGTGGGCCCCAGCTGTCAATCCTGTAAACACTTTATCACAGGTCTCGTGAGACAGGCAGGCAGTTTCATTGTATTCTTAGTTCCGCCTGTCCATTGGTAAATAAGTTCAAGGACTGGTTCTTTCTGTGTAACGCTTTTTTTGTTTACGGTTTCCTATATTTCAATTTGTTTTATATGTAACAACTATGTAATAAGTTGTATGTTGGTGTCGTGAATTTTGAGTATCCATTGTGAACATTTTTTACACATGTATATATTGCGCACATAATTGTCTGTTTTTGATTCGACTGTTTTGACAAAATGTTTCCTTTGAAGACATATGGATAAATCTATGAAACTTAATCAAAAATGAAAATAAATTTTTTGTAATACAAAACTTGTGGTTCACGCAGCACAAACTGGCTAAGTGTGTCCTAAATCATTACAAAACAAACCTGACTAGCCACTTTGCTCTGTTTTGACATTATACCTGCGTCAGGTATAATGTATGCAGAGGGGGCGTTCCCCCGCAAAAAGCCTCGTAATAGTGACGCAGTGAAATCTATGAGCTGTTGCGTCAAAATCTTGCGCCTGCCTCACAGCAGGCGTAAGACTGACACAAGCCCTTTCACATGGGGCTTTCCCCATGTGAAAGGACGCATTGCTGGAGTTGCGTCACTTTTGTGACACACCCCAGCAATGCGTGACTTTTGCGCTTACAGATACGTCAGAAATACTGACATATCTGTAACTCCTTGCGACATGATGCGTCATACTGTAAATATGACGCATCAATCATGTAGCAAGGAGTGCGCACTGAGAAGTGACGCATCCCTGCTTTCACGCAGCGATGCGTCATTTCTCATAAATGAGGCCCCAGGTTGTTAGTGCCTGCGTCAGTCTTACGCCTGCCATGAAGCAGGCGTAAGATTTTGACGCATTAGCGGGCAAGAAATGGCGCAGTGAAATCTCATAGATTTCACTGCGTCACTTGCATCACCCTTTCTTGCGTCAAAACGCCCCCCCCTGCATACATTATACCTGGCGCAGGTATAATGTAGCGCAGGGGTTTACAATGTGACGCATCTACCTAGATGCGTCACTTTGTAAATATGGTGCAACAAGGCACATTTTTTATGCTGCTGGTGCGTCACAAAAAGTGACGCACCGGCATCGTAAAAGTGACGCACAGCCTCATAAAAGTGACGCACGGCCTCATAAATGAGGCCCATTATACCTGGCGCAGGTATAATGTAGCGCAGGGGGTTACAAAGTGACGCATCTACCTAGATGGGTCACTTTGTAAATATGGTGCAACAAAGCACATTTTTTACGCTGCTGGTGCGTCACAAAAAGTGACGCACCGGCATCGTAAAAGTGACGCACGGCCTCATAAATGAGGCCCTCGGTGTGTGGCATGGCAAGCAAGAGAATCCTTAAATTGCCTGATTAAAGTACGGTAACCTTTACTTCTAAGAAAATACCTGCTGGGGCTTATTTACAAGTCCTCTGCTCCGCGGGTGCGTCACTTTTTATAGGGAAAAAAGTAACTCACCCGCGGCGCAAGAGGCTTGTAAATAAACCCTCATATGTTTTAGATGCTGTCTCTCCTGTACCCTTTGCATTTATACATTTCCTGTCAGTGTCTGTCTAACATGTGTCTGCTTTTTGTTTTCATGAATGTTGGTTAAGAAAGAAAGGTGGTGATATCGTGATGCTGCACTTTTTCACCACTACTATTGTATATTGGCAGTGGGCTGCAAAGACTTTTTTCTCTTTTAGGAAAAAGGTTTGGTGACAATGTAATGTTTGAATTTATAACAGTTTTAAAGTTGTGTAATTGGAATTGCTTGCGATCGGCGTAACATACTCATAGTTAAAGATGGCGCTGAAACAGTGTCAGTTTACATTAAACGTTCAAGTGTTCATTTATATTCACAATATATCCCATAAACGCAGCTTCATCCCCGGCAACCCACATTTTGTTATTCAAAAATGTTGCCATTTCATGATGTCTGCCGAGGATACAATGTAGTCCGTCCTTTATGTTGTAACTAAATAGAACCTTTGTGGGCGGTCATTTTAAGGGAGAAACTACAAAGCGGGAAACGGATTGGCTACACTGCTGCATACAAATTAGCATATTAAAACGTTCGTGTTAACATTATAACTTTTTCTGTAGTGGACTCTTTTTTCTTAAAGAACGTCGGAGATAACTCGTGATAAGCTATGACTGAGACCCCGGCAGATGTGTACAGACACCAGCGTCCCAACATCCTCACCCTCACATTCATGAGAGAATCGCATTCTCCGGTGTTTTTCCGTAGGCAGATATCTTCGATCCTTCTGGTTCTTGCAAGTGATGAGTGGGAGATCATGCTCTTGCGTGACGTGTGCCGTCCCTCTTTGTTACGACTGGGCACATTACCCTTCTGAGCTTGAACTGGAGGATCGTTGACATTCAGGAACATTGCTGGACCATCGCTTGCGCTCATAGAAACAAATAAATCTATTATAATGTGTGGCGTTAAATATAATCTAGATTAGTAGTGGTGTTACTCTTGTGACAGTGGTGCAGTATTTACATCCCCCAGATACACCACAGTTGACAGGAACGTCTCCCAAAAGTGGCTGGATTTCACTCAGTCGCCTGCGCCTGCTTGCAGCAGGCGTAAGGATTGACGCAGCATTTTGAAGATAGGGCCCCCCTCAGAGCATTGTTGGAGCTGCGTCGCACTTGCGACGCAACTCCAGCAATGCGCTGCCTTTACGGCACAGATGCGTCACGCATCTGTGCCGTTTTTGCCCCATGGTGCGCCGCATTAAATGCGGCGCACAATAACTGGCGCATCCTTGTTGATATGCAGGGATGCGCCAGTTATTGTAAATCTGCCCCTTACTCTCAGTTTAGGAGACTAGATTAGTAGTTTAGGTGGTTGTGAGAATACTGTTTGAGCAGCTGCGGTGGGTAACACACTTTTGCTCAGGTTAGAATACTGGTTTAGTAGCTAATGTGGTTAATAAGTCTATTGCGGTAGTGTAATGTCTTGAGAACTGATTGTAAAAATCCTGCTATTGATTAGGTTATTGCATGTTTTTTAGACACAAGCTCCAAACACAGTAAAATAGATAGGTTGGTTACGCACCTGCTGCAAACATCACCATTTCAATTGCAAGGGATATGCCTGGATCCTAGCAAGTTTTAACTCATTCTTTTGATCTTGTAGGTTAATTAACACCAATTATCGAGTCCCAAAAACCGTTTGGTGTGGACTGTGTTCAATAGAAAATAATCTTAATTCTGTGTTTATTTTGTATATATATATCTATCTAACTAAATGCAGCTCTTTAAATGTACATTTTATTTCAATTGCACATTTTTGGCAACTTTGTGCCGTTGTGTGAATGAGTGGGTGAGAGAAGAATTGGTAAAAGCTTGGATGGATGAGCGAGTGTGTGGAGGGTTAGAAAAGAATTACTGAACACATGGATGATTAATGGGTGACTGATTCATGTAAAATAGAGTATTTCTTATGTGGTGTGAACATTTCCTAAAAGAGCTGAAAAAATATTGCCCTCAGTTTTTTAAAATGTCTTAATTGCGAACGTTTGCGATTCGCAATTAGGAGATCGCAAACACCCATGTACGAATGTGTCTTACATACATTTTGTGATTCCCAGTCGGTCGCAAATAGACCTACCTCATTAATATTCATGAGGTAGGTCTCGCTTTGCAACCCATTGTGGATGGCTTGCACTCACAGGGATTGTGGCCTGCTGGGGTCAGCAGACCACCATGTCTGTAACTGCTTTTTAAATAAAGCTTTTTTTTTTGTAAAGCAGCCCATTTTGCTTAGAGGAAAACTGGATACTTTTCAAAAATAAAAATAAAAAGCTACCTTTTCATTTCTTAAGAGTAGGCAGTGGTCAGTGGAACCACTGCCTGTTCTTAAAAAATGTTGGCGCCCACATTCACAAAGGGGAAGGGGTCCCTAACGAACCCCTTCCCATTTGCGAATGGGTTACCCCCAACTTAAAATTGCTGGTAACTACAAATGTTTTGCGACTGCATTCCTAGTGTTACTCACTATTAGGAAGGAACACCCTGAACACGTCCCTTCCTAGTAGCAACTTGCAAACCCTATTTTGAGAGTCAGTATTAGTTTGCCTGTAGTGTAGTTCCTATATTCCCAATTGACTCTGCGCATTGGAATAATAAATCCTGTAGTTTAGACGTAGGACTGAGATCGAATAGGGCTCTACCGAATCTATTAGAATTAATTGTGAGTGCCAGCTAGCTCAGAGGTCACTAGAAACTTTCTCAAATTCACAAGAAGGGATTAGTTTCTGACAACCACATAAACATGACAACTTTGTTTCCCAAGAATAAGAAATCAATCTCTAGAGTCGGTGAAACAATAGATAACTATTTTACTCAGTCAATCGTGCATGCTTCGTTTCACCAGAGGTGCTGAGAAAATAGAGAGACGGGCGTTTTCAGTAAAAAGCATTTATTGAACAGTCTTCTTTCTCGAGCATAGGAAATGTACTTCTACAATCGTAATACTGGTTATAAAGTACAAGGCATATAATACGAAAAGTATTATGAAGTAGTACTGTAAAAGCATGATATGGTTCTAAGCCATATATTGGCTAAAACATATAAAATACATACAGTGATAAAATAATGACTAAAAGTACTCAACTGGTGCTTCTAAAATACGCCTACCCCGGTGTACCTAACCTAAGTCTAGTACAAGGGAAGAAGTAAGTAAGGAGTACTTTAAGTTTAGTATTTCTCTGCCTAGAATCTATCCAAGAATTCTCTAAGGGTCTAATCAGCTCCGTACCTCGGTTTAGAATGAAGGAGGTCCTGTATCTCAATCTCAGGACTCGATTTCCCAGCAACCCGCAAGGGTAGCCTGGAAACACTGGAGCTGGATTTCTCGGCAGGAGAAAAGACAGCGTCTCTCAGTGCGTCAGCTGGAGGGTCGGCTTCCGTCGGCACTTGCTGCTGCAGGGCGTCGGGCAAGTAGTAAGTCGATCTGCTCCTAACCACCGTGTGTTTGTCTGGGCAAATCTAGGCATATTTATACTTTGAAGGTGCCGAGTTTGACGTGTGATTGGACTTAATAACGTCATAAAAGACTCAGTTCTTCGAAAAGTCCATGATTTCCTAGATACATTAGTATTCAGGCAAGGGGAAGTCCCTAGGTGCTGAAGGCGGGTTTCTCCCAAAAAAATCGTTGTTGATTCTTGGAATTTAGTGGAAGTAGCCATGCCGTATTTGGGCTGCATAGGCTCAGTCTAAATATGGTAAGGATTTCTATGCCTATATAAGGATAGGACAATCTATACCTATATAAGGGCATGAATCGGGAAAAATGACACCAGAGTCCTACACTCATTTACAATACCCACTCCACGATTTTAAGTTCAATACAACTAAGCGTAGAAGCACTGACATATCTAAAGCTAGTGTTTACAATCCCACCCAAAATACAAAATACAATTTGCATTGGAAAAGGCTTGTTTACATGAAACCAGTATAATTTGTATGAAAAACAGTTCTCAACAGATATGAAGCATAGGAGGAGAGCATACATTCTAGCATGAATCATAAATTTACATTTATGAAATGTCTCAGGTTTTACAGAAAAGAAATCGAGACTATCCCATAGTTTTATTTTTAAACCGTTTAGTTATGATGATTTAGGCCACATATTGTCATTGGGAAGTTTGTTCAAAAGAAATCTTGCTCTCTAAGAATAGTTCTACTTTAAGCAGATTACTCTGTGCCAAAAGTTCTATTTTGGAAAAAGTTCAAATTGGTAGATGGTTTGTTTTGAAAAATGAAGGCCGAATTTCAGAGTTTAGGGAACGATGAGTGAATTAGTCGGAGCAGAAGGAATAAAAATAGAATTCCTGCTACGAGTCCCAAAATGAGAGGCAGGCCGCCGAACACAGAGTGCACGAAATTTGGGAAAATGCCGAGGACTGCTTCATATGGTGTTAACAGTCCTGAAAAAATCATCTTAAACACATGTGCGATGCCTCTGGTATCAGACATATTTAAGATTTGACTTAACATTTCTGCGAAATGTACTGGGCAGTTTGTTGATAATAATGCATGTATCTCTGCAGAGGTCCTTGCAACTTGCAGATCATACGTTTCTCTAGACGAGGTCAGTGGCACAGTTTTTTGTAAAAGAATGACTTTCATTCTGCTTAAAGTATCAATTTGTATAGAAGAGATATTCAGTGAAGGCCATATTGCCGTCCCCCTGTCTGTTTTGTGCGTTGGATACAATACTTGCGTACAACAAGTGACCATGGACGAGACACTGACTAGATACGCTTTTCCTGGCAACATGCCACAACAGCTGTGGTCGTTGAGCATCACGTAACTGCCATTAGATAGCTGCCTGAAAATTGGTTCTATCACTGCGGAGGGTGTACCGTGCAGGTGGCAAGAGAGGTTATTTGCAGTACCTTCGCAGGCTCCATGTAAATTAATACCTTTGCACAAAAGCGTACCAGTTAGTGAGTTCTTACAATTTTTACCACTAAGGAAGACCTCCTTTCCATTATTCCAACATTTGTGTGTGTATGGTAAAGTCCAGGTCGACTTATTGTATTCTTTACCCAACCTTTCATACAGGCCCGCTGGGATATGCTGTAGACAATACTGAAATTGGAAAATCGTCACTGGTATCGTGATGGTGCCATGTATTATCCATTCAATGACAGGTTTCTCAGAAACTGTCAATGGTAATCTTTCCAGTTTTTCAATGCTCAGCACCGTATAGTCTGCTCCTTTTTGTGCCAAATAGATTTGTTTATCTGTAAGGTTAAATACAGAAAACAATGACGTGGTGTTGATTAGACGCCAGGGCACGTAGCCTGAATGGAGATTTTGCAATGTCCAGCCTAGCAGCATTATAGAACGTAATTGAGACTGACCATGTTGTAACATTAGCAAGTCCTGCTCTATTGTGTCAATTGCAGATGATACGATGCTGTCCAAAGAATAAATTCTGGAGGACAGAGTCGTAAACCCATTGTCCACTACAGAGAGAGCTTTCTCCATATTAACACGCTCAATTTCTCGTATTCTTTCTGCAGTTTCCATTTGCGTTATTTCCCAAGCTTCGTTGTGCGCAGCGTATATACCGGCGTATATGAAACGTTTTTGACGTGGTTTGCGAGGCCCCATTAAGAAATCTTGCAAATCATTGCCTTCTTAAAGTAAAGATAAGTGTTGTTTGATTTCTGGAAGTATAGATTTCTGTAGCCACTCAAGGCATAGCTTTCCTACACTATAAGTAGTAACTATCCCTGGATGTTGTCTCTGGGAGTATCTTGGATCTGGCCTATTCACTGTGAACCCTTGTGTTTTGTTCAGGAATCTATCTTGACAGTTATTCGTGTCTGTGGGCCAGATTAACCATTTTTTCCAATCAGGATTAGTTCTGTTTTGTTTTAAAATATAGGGTACGTCTACCTCCTCTTCTGTAGTATCATCACTGTCGGATGTTGGCTTAGGTATAGACGGTTTGTTTAAATCTTTTATCTTAACCAGGCCAAGACGTTTGTTGAACAGTGTCATTTAAAAACATTATTTGTTCTGGTATAATGCAAGCTCTGAACAGGGCTTCTAAACCTTGCACCTGCCAATCTTTTGTGCCCCAGACAGTTTTTGTCTAAATGTTGTCTTTCCAAAAGTCAAAACCTAATGAGGACAGCTGAGCATAAAAGTTTGCACGTGTAGATTTATGGAGCGGTACGCGATATCCCTATCTGGCGTCCTATATGACGCCAGATAGGGATATCGCGTACCGTCGTACTACACACAGTACGAGAGGTGACGAACTCGGACACCTGGTATTTTGAGAGCAGGGCAGACTTCAGAAACTACGTGAAGTCTCCTGGATATTGGCACCGCATAGGATATATTAGGAACAGATACTCCATAAATCTACACGTGAAGAAATTAGCCCTGAGGAAGTCATTAGGTCATACATTGACCAGACGAAACACGTGTTGGCTGCAAGATTGCGTGGCTACATGTAGTATGAAGATTGTACTTTTCTGAAGGATGTAAAGGATGTATCCAATGAAGACAAAAATTGGAATGATTCGAGAATAAAACCTTCTGTCTTTGCAAGATAATATAAGACTGATTATTTGATTGGACATTGAGTGCTCGATAAACTCTTTTGGTTTTCTAAGTATTCATGTTCTGTAAATTTAGCTGACATTTCTAAGTCTGTCATCATGTTATTAACAGTTTCAAAGTCCCAATCATCAGAAAATGTGCTGGGTGAGACAAAGTCACTTAAAGAAACCTTGAACTGGTGTAGAATCTTTTGCAGCTCCACCGGGCCATTGATGTCATAATCAGTTCTGTCCCATGCTATACCACCAGGTATAGGAACGGCTGTGATGTTCACTGATGACAGGTCTCTTTTTTCACGATGAGATGATTTATGGGGTTTCAGGACCAAGTTGATTTTCTTACTTGCTGTGTCCTTTGTACTGAATTTTCCATCTATCATTTTTCCCAAGCTTAAAACTAGTATGAGCCAGAGCAGGAGGAACAGTACACTTAGCGCAATCCAAAATTCAATCCATGGTGAAACCAGATATGTTTTTTCAAGTTGATGAAAGAGTTCTGTTATTTTTTCTTTGAAAGTTTTATTTGCTGGCTTGTCTTCAGGTTCACTGGATCCTCAGAAAATGTTTCAAAGTTGATGAAATAGCCAGAGGCAGTTCTGTCAATTGTTGGAATTGCATCAGGATTGTTATTAATCTTTGGAGTTGCTTTTTCCTTTGTCATATTTGTATAGTCAGAGGCTACATCATTGTAGACAGGTGTTTCCTGACAAACTGTTATTTGGGCATCCAGAGGCACAAGTTCCATGGCTTTGTTGCATAGTCCTTCTTTTCTTACTGCAGGTTTATCAAAGGTGATAAGTCTTTCAGTTTGAACCTCTTGGATTGTAGCAAGATTTGGTCGTCTGCTACATCTTGGGAGTCCACTGGGCCTACTACTTATTATTGGCCACATGATTGTGGTTTGACCAGGTCGATGGACACAATTCTGTTCTTCCTTTTACCAGCAAGGGGCGGTAGTACTACTGATCTTGTTCCTTGGATTGCCAAGATAGGTACTGCTTTTCTGTACAAAGGCCCAAATTCCTTCTTTACCACGATCTTTTCCCTGACTAGATCCCCAATCTCTGGAATCCAGACAGGCCTTGCTGGGACAGGTGGTTTTTCTTCTGTGGCTGTTGGCTTCTGTATCGTGTTACTCAGACTTCTTCTTGTTTCATTTAAGTCCTGTAAGACAGCCAAAGACCTTTGACATCAAAGGCTTTTTGTTCCACCACTGAAGTTTAACAATCGATGTCTTCGATTAACATTCTAGTACAAAACAGTAATTCATACAGAGTGCTTCCACCCAGAGAATTTCTTGGCAGATTGTTAAGACTACGTTGGACACTTATTAGATGTTTGACCCACCCATCACCCGAACCTAATACCTTAGCTGTTATGGATTGCTTTATGTCACGGTTTTTTCTTTCCACTACCGCATTACCCTCAGGATGGAAGGGACTTGAATACTGCAATGCAACGCCCAAGCTAGCCATGGTATCCTTGTAAGCTCGACAGCTAAACGCAGGACCCTAGTCAGAATGTAGCGTGCCAATTGTGTATGTGCCGATAAAGGCTCTCAAATCCTTTATAACAGTTCTGCCGTCAGCCGAGCGCTGGGGCCACATCCAAATAAATCTTGTGCAGGAATCCACTGCCACCATGATATATTTATAGTTACCGTACCTTTGTAAGGGACCACAGTGGTCCAGTTAAACACATGCTAGTGATTTATCTGAAACCAGAAGGGGCGTCTGTGCAGGTCGCTTTACTGTAGAAACTTTAATTTTTTGGCAGATTTAACATTCCAGAACATAGTTTCAAATTTGTTTCCTCATGCGCGGCCACCAATATCTCTGTTTTAATAATGATACTGTGGCGGAAACTCTTGGGTGTGCAGAGGCCAGTCCTTCCTGTGCTGCTAAGATTAGTCCTAACCTATGTTCCATGTTTGGAATTGCCCTATCCCCCACTCCAGGGATTCGAGCAAAAGGAACATTATTTGCATCAGTTATATATGAGTACTTTATAGGAAAGCCTTTCGGGAGTGTCTTACCACTGTCTTTGACTGAAGCAGTGACAGCTTGCATTATTTCGCTGTCTATTTTTGTTTTTGACCGAGTGATCACAGCTACGGAAGCCGTTTTCACAGCTGCCTTCGCGGCTTCATCAGCCAATGAATTCCCTACAACGTGAATGCCATCACGCTGATGACTCAGTGTATGAACCACGTGAGTCTTTTGTAGTTCTTTTTGTAAAAGAACTACTTGTTCCCAAAGCGTTTTATGCTTAATTGTGCCACCTTTTGCATCTTTGAAACCGTTTTGAACCCAGTTCTGCAGATATTCATTGAAAGACTGGATGCAGTAATACGAATCGCACACTATTAGTGTGGGGAATTCGCGATCGGTATTTTCAAGCGCCATCTTGAAAGCCTGTAGTTCAGCTCGCTGAGCTGTACAGTCTCCGAGTGATTGAGTTTTAGTGACCATAGGTCTAAATTTACCTTCGCCAATACGAAAAGGGGCCCCCTGAAGTTAAAGATATGGGGCAGACAGGCAGGGAAAAATTCGGGTACTTCAAAAACACAAAAAAATGCCTGCCCCCTCTGTTTAATATGTATGCTCAATTAGAGTCCTGATTTTACAAAGTGCAAAAATGAGCTCACTGATACCAGAAACAAGACCACGTATTTAAAAAAAATATAAACATTCTTTTATTTCTTTTACATTCAATTTTTAGTATGCAATTTCATGTCAGACAGATCAAATCAAAAAGTAATTCAGTACAGAAAATAAATCAATATACACCCCAACACACATTACCAGCGAATTAGGAGATGTCCCGAGGAGTCCTTAAAACATCGTATTCTGACTCTGGTCAACTCGGCGGTGGAGGAAGGTTATATCTACACTAAAGAAGCAGAATACCTGACCTCCACATTCACCAGAATGCTGATTATTTATAGTCAAGTCAAGTCAGAGAATTTATATAGCGCACTACATACCCAGAGGGTCTCAAGGCGCTTAGGGGGGGGAGGAGGATTACTTGTCAAATATCCACGTTTTAAGTTGCTTTCTGAATGCTAGGTGGTTCTGGGTAAGGCGAAGGTAAGTGGGGAGTGAGTTCCATGTTTTAGCAGCCAGGTAAGAGAAGGATCTGCCTCCCATGGTGGTCTTGTTGATGCGAGGTACAGTGGCGAGGGCTTGGCTGGAAGAACGTAGTTGGCGGGGGGGGGTGTAGAAGGACAGTCGTGAGTTGAGGCATTCTGGTCCGATGTCGTAGAGTGATTTGTGTGCGTGGGTTAGCAGTCGGAAAGTGATCCTCTTATTGACGGGTAGCCAGTGGAGGTCTTTCAGGTGACCAGAGATGTGTTCGTTGCGCGGGATGTCTAATATGATCCTGGCTGAGGCGTTTTGGATTCGTTGGAGTTTCTTCTGGAGTTTAGCGGTAGTACCTGCGTAGAGGGTGTTTCCGTAGTCCAGTCGGCTCGTGACCAGAGCATGGGTGACTGTTTTTCTGGTTTCGGTGGGGATCCAGCGAAATGTTTTTTTGAGCATGCGAAGAATGTTGAAGCAGGATGAGGATACGGCGCTGACTTGTCTGTTCATTGAAAGTGAAGAATCCAGGATAACGCCTAGGTTCCGTGCGTGGTCTGTCGGGATGGGTGCTTTTCCAAGGGCTTCCGGCCACCAAGAGTCGTCCCATGCAGAGGGGGATGTACCTAAGATGAGGACTTCTGTTTTATCTGAGTTCAGTTTCAGACGGCTGTGTTTCATCCATTCGGCAACTTCTTTCATTCCTTCGTGTAGGTTAGTTTTGGCGGTGCTGGGGTCATTGGTGAGAGAAAGGATCAGTTGAGTGTCATCCGCGTAAGAGATGATGTTGAGGTTGTGTTGGCGGGCGATGGCCGCGAGGGGGCTCATGTATACGTTGAAGAGGGTGGGACTGAGTGAGGATCCTTGTGGTACGCCACAAATGACTTCAGTGGCCTCGGACTTGAATGGTGGAAGGCGGACTCTCTGGGTTCTTCCGGTGAGGAACGAGGTGATCCATTCAAGTGCTTTTCCTTGTATTCCGATGTTTCTGAGGCGTTGTAAAAGGGTGCTGTGGCAGACTGTGTCGAAGGCTGCAGAGAGGTCGAGGAGGATGAGGGCGACTGTGTCTCCATTGTCCAGTAGAGTTCGAATGTCGTCTGTTGCTGCGATGAGGGCGGTCTCAGTGCTGTGTTTTGCTCGGAAGCCAGATTGTGAGGAGTCGAGGGATTTGTTGGCTTCGAGGAAAGCGGCGAGCTGGTTGTTGACAGCTTTCTCGATTACTTTGGCCGGGAATGGAAGGAGCGAAATGGGGCGGTAATTTTTGAGTTCGGTGGGGTCCGCTGTGGGTTTTTTCAGAAGGGCGGTGAGTTCAGCGTGTTTCCAGCTTTCCGGGAAGGTGGCAGAGTTGAAGGAGCAGTTGATGACGTCTCGGAGGTGCGGTGCTATGACGGAGTCTGCTTTGTTGAAGATGTGGTGAGGACATGGGTCTGTGGGGGATCCTGAGTGGATGGAGTTCATCAGGCGGATGGTGTCCTCAGTGGAGATAGGGTTCCAGTCGTTAAGGGTGTTCAAGGGGGGAGAATGTTCAGCATATGGTTGGGTGGGTTGGTCTCCGGGTTGGTTGTCGAAGCTGTTGTGGATGTCTGCGATTTTGTTGTGGAAGAATGAGGCTAGGGAGTCGCAGAGGGCTTGAGAGGGGGTGATGTCGTTGGAGTTGGCCGAGGGATTGGTAAATTCCTTGACGATGTTGAAAAGTTCCTTGCTGTTGTGGGCGTTGTTGTCAAGTCGATCCTTGAATGCTGTTTTCTTGGCCTTTCGGATTAGTTGGTGGTGTGTGCGGGTGGCGTTTTTGAAGGCGTCCTTGGTGCTAGTGGTTGGGTCTTTTTTCCAGGCCTTTTCAAGGGAGCGGCAGAGTTTCTTGGACTTCTTAAGATAATCTTGCTGCCAGGTTTGCTTTGGCGTTTTTTCAGTGGTGCTAAGGTGATGGCGGTGTTGGATAACCATAGGGTGAAGTTGGCGGCGGCTTGGTCTGGGTTAGAAGAGTGGGCTGGGGTGTTTACAAGGAGCGATGAGGAGATCTGGTCGATGGTGATTTTGTTCCAGTTTCTTTGCAGAGTTGGATGGAGGTGGTTGATGGGTTTTGGCTTGTTGTAGGTGAAGTGAACGCAGCTGTGGTCAGTCCAGAGGAGATCCGTAGTGTGGCTGAAGGAGATATGATTGCTGGAGGTGAAGATGGGGTCGAGTGTATGGCCTGCGATGTGGGTGGGGGAAGTGACCAGTTGTTTAAGTCCGAGGTTGGCGAGGTTGTCCAAGAGGGTGGTGGTGTTGCGGTCGTTGGTCTTTTCAAGGTGAAAGTTGAGGTCTCCCAGAAGGATGTAGTCTTTGGAGGGGAGCGCGTGTGGAGTGATGAAGTCCGTGATGTCTTCACTGAATTTTGCGCGGGGTCCTGGTGGTCTGTAGAGGAGGGTGCCTCTGAGTGTGGTCTTGGGGTCGATGTGGATCTGGAAGTGAAGGTGTTCGGAGTTGGCGAGGTTGGCGTCGGAGCTGGTTGAGATGCGGATTGATTTTTTATGGACGATAGCGATTCCTCCTCCTGTGTGGCCGGTGCGGTCCTTGCGTGCGATCTTATAATCTTCAGGGATGGCAATGGTGATGTCTGGGGCGGAGGAGGCGTTCATCCATGTTTCTGTTAGGAAGGCGACGTCTGGAGAGATGGTGTCTAGTAGATTCCATAGGTCAATGGCGTGCCTGTGGACCGATCGGGTGTTGAGCAGGATGCATTGTAGGTGGTTGGGGTCGGGAATCAGAGGTGTGAGCGTAGCGGAGTTGGTGACGGTACCGATGAATTTGCAGGAAATGCAGGAGAAGGGTCCATGGGTGTGTCCAGGAGCGGCTTGGACGCAGTTGGGGGAGCGACCGGGGTTAAGGGCTAGGAGGGTGGCGGCATCGTAGGTAATGCGGGAGGGATGGGCAGCGCGAGGGGCAGGGGGTCTGGCGCTGGGCGCGGTACAGGCGCGGACGGGCGTAGACGGGCTTACCTTTGGCGCACCATCGGCGTGGCCGTAGCGCATGGACGCTGCGCGTTGGTACATCGGACATAAATGGAGAGTGGAGGGGGCGGAGCGTGGGAGGGGCAGCAGGGAGGCGGTAGTGTGGGTGAGGGGCGGGTCAGGGGATACCAATAACAAAATGGAGGGTCAAAGGGAAAGCCAGACAGGGACAACAAATGTAGAAATGCGTCGAGTGAGCAGTTCTCTGAAATTATTAAATAAGTACTGGATAAGCGAGCGCAGCAGCCTGAGCGAAGTCGCGCTAAAGAAATCAATCAAAGCAGCGGCGCTACGATGGAATGCTAAACAGCGCTACAATTCTGTGCACAACAGCGCTATAATTGAATGCACAACAGCGCTACAATCCTATGCACAACAGCGCTACAATTGAATGCACAACAGCGCTACAAGTCTATGCACAACAGCGCTATAATTCTATGCACAACAGCGCTATAATTGGATGCTTCACAGCGCTACAATTCTAAGCCTAACAGCGCTACAATTGAATGCTAGACAGAACACGAAATTGACGGTACCAGAAGCACGAGCGTGGAGTAATGCAGCTGTAAGTGAGGAGGAGCGAGGGTGAGCGACCGTTCTGGAGAGAGTCCAGGTGGTCACAGTTTGGCCGGGGCAATGGAAGGCTCGGTAAACGTGGGTGGGAGGGGCAGCAGGGAGGCGGTAGTGTGGGTGAGGGGCGGGTCAGGGGATACCAATAACAAAATGGAGGGTCAAAGGGAAAGCCAGACAGGGACAACAAATGTAGAAATGCGTCGAGTGAGCAGTTCTCTGAAATTATTAAATAAGTACTGGATAAGCGAGCGCAGCAGCCTGAGCGAAGTCGCGCTAAAGAAATCAATCAAAGCAGCGGCGCTACGATGGAATGCTAAACAGCGCTACAATTCTGTGCACAACAGCGCTATAATTGAATGCACAACAGCGCTACAATCCTATGCACAACAGCGCTACAATTGAATGCACAACAGCGCTACAAGTCTATGCACAACAGCGCTATAATTCTATGCACAACAGCGCTATAATTGGATGCTTCACAGCGCTACAATTCTAAGCCCAACAGCGCTACAATTGAATGCTAGACAGAACACGAAATTGACGGTACCAGAAGCACGAGCGTGGAGTAATGCAGCTGTAAGTGAGGAGGAGCGAGGGTGAGCGACCGTTCTGGAGAGAGTCCAGGTGGTCACAGTTTGGCCGGGGCAATGGAAGGCTCGGTAAACGTGGGTGGGAGGGGCAGCAGGGAGGCGGTAGTGTGGGTGAGGGGCGGGTCAGGGGATACCAATAACAAAATGGAGGGTCAAAGGGAAAGCCAGACAGGGACAACAAATGTAGAAATGCGTCGAGTGAGCAGTTCTCTGAAATTATTAAATAAGTACTGGATAAGCGAGCGCAGCAGCCTGAGCGAAGTCGCGCTAAAGAAATCAATCAAAGCAGCGGCGCTACGATGGAATGCTAAACAGCGCTACAATTCTGTGCACAACAGCGCTATAATTGAATGCACAACAGCGCTACAATCCTATGCACAACAGCGCTACAATTGAATGCACAACAGCGCTACAAGTCTATGCACAACAGCGCTATAATTCTATGCACAACAGCGCTATAATTGGATGCTTCACAGCGCTACAATTCTAAGCCCAACAGCGCTACAATTGAATGCTAGACAGAACACGAAATTGACGGTACCAGAAGCACGAGCGTGGAGTAATGCAGCTGTAAGTGAGGAGGAGCGAGGGTGAGCGACCGTTCTGGAGAGAGTCCAGGTGGTCACAGTTTGGCCGGGGCAATGGAAGGCTCGGTAAACGTGGGTGGGAGGGGCAGCAGGGAGGCGGTAGTGTGGGTGAGGGGCGGGTCAGGGGATACCAATAACAAAATGGAGGGTCAAAGGGAAAGCCAGACAGGGACAACAAATGTAGAAATGCGTCGAGTGAGCAGTTCTCTGAAATTATTAAATAAGTACTGGATAAGCGAGCGCAGCAGCCTGAGCGAAGTCGCGCTAAAGAAATCAATCAAAGCAGCGGCGCTACGATGGAATGCTAAACAGCGCTACAATTCTGTGCACAACAGCGCTATAATTGAATGCACAACAGCGCTACAATCCTATGCACAACAGCGCTACAATTGAATGCACAACAGCGCTACAAGTCTATGCACAACAGCGCTATAATTCTATGCACAACAGCGCTATAGTTGGATGCTTCACAGCGCTACAATTCTAAGCCCAACAGCGCTACAATTGAATGCTAGACAGAACACGAAATTGACGGTACCAGAAGCACGAGCGTGGAGTAATGCAGCTGTAAGTGAGGAGGAGCGAGGGTGAGCGACCGTTCTGGAGAGAGTCCAGGTGGTCACCTGGCCTACCGAAAGTCCATAGGGACATCATGGACCCTCCGATGCGACCTATTGTATCGACCATTGGAGCGTCCACCGAGCCATTTTCTAAATATGCCGACCGGTTTTTGAAGCCGCTGGTGAGTCAACTTAAATCATTTGTGAAGGACACAGGTCACTTTATTTCAAAAGTGGAGAAAATGCCCTTTGATTGTGAAACCGAGCTGCTGGTCACGATGGACCTGGAATCTTTTTATTCGAACATCCCCCAGGATGGGGCGATCCAGGTCCTTGAGGAGATCCTGATAAATCAGAACAACCTCCCCAATGCCCCATTTATTCTGAATTGTCTCAGGATAGTATTGGGGGAGAATTATTTTGAATTCAATAAGGAATACTACCACCAGGTACAAGGCGTAAGTATGGGGGCCTCTTGTGCCCCCAGTGTCGCCTGCCTGTACATGGGCAAGTTTGAGGACATAAATATTTACAACAAAATGGCCCCGTTATTTGAGAATGTGCGTGCCTGGGCTCGCTTCATCGATTCCATTTTTTTCGTATGGAGCGGCGACCAAGAGTCTCTGAACGAATTTGTCGCATGGGTTAACCTAGCCGACCCAAATCTGAATATCACAGACAACTCCAGTGATACAAAAATAGAATTCCTGGATGTGTGGGTCAAACATGAGGAGGGTGAACTCTTGGTATCCCTCTATACCAAACCTACGGCCAAAAACACCTTACTGGAATACGGGAGCTTTCACCCGCGATGCCAAAGGGACTCCTTTCCCTTTAGTCAGTTCCTCCGTCTCCGGAGGAACTGCTCAGAAACCCAAGAGTTTCTGCATCAATCCGATATTCTAAAAATTAAATTGGCCAAACCTGGATACCCCCACTCAATTGATTCAAGATTCCTTTAAACGGGCCAGGTATTTCAACAGGGAAACTATGTTCCAAGAGCGAAATACTGATGCCCAGGACTGTTTGGTCTGCATAACCAAACATTCTACCATTAATCACAAACTAAGACAAACGTGAACTCCCTCTGGTATCTTCTTAACTTTGGAGAACATGAACAGATGATACCCAAGCCCTTGTTTGCGTTTCACAGGAATAAAAACATACGCAATCATCTTGTATGGGGCGTCCTGCAGATACTTGGGAACGTGAGACAGACCGGAATTTCCCACCCCTGCGCCTTGAGACCCTCACGGGTATGTAGTGCGCTTAACAAATGAATGATTGATTGATTGATTGAAAGACGCAAGGAAGTTCACTACCAAAGAGACATCTGCTGTAGAGGGATCCACTTCCCGTTGAGAGCACCAATCACACCATCATTTTCATGCCGTAGCATAACGTTTGTGTGTGTTGGGCGACCAAGCTTTGTTGATAAATCTGGAAGCTTCTCGTGAAAGGCCTGGGACTTGCCAACGATCCCTGAAATTCGCCAGGCAACTAGCATGAGTTAACCCGATGTCATCGATGGATGCGGTGATTTGAGAGGGTCGAGCAACAGATTCCATCTCTAGGGAAGAAGGACTGGAATCGCACATAACATTTCCAGAAGGACCGGGAACCACGCTTGAGCCCTCCAAAGAGGAGTGATTAGAATCAATTCCGATTGATAACACCTGGCTCGGGCCAGGACTCTCGGAATCATCACAAAAGGAGGGAACGCATAACAAAGCGCTGGAGGCCACACCTGCAGAAAAGCATCCGTGGCTAGAGCTTCTGGATTCGGACGCCAGCTGAAGAACACTGGAATCCGTTTGTTGAGTCTGGAGGCAAACAGATCTATCTGACAAGGGCCCCACATCTTGTTCAACACACGGAACACTAGAGGGTGAAGCCTCCAATCGCTGAAGTCCCGTAGATGTCGGGAATTCCAATCAGCAACTTGGTTGCTGCACCCTGGAAGATATTGCGCCACTACAAACAGTTTGTTCTGCTGGCAAAAATGGCAAAAGTCATTGGCGATGTCCGCCAGGAGACGGGACTGGGTCCCACCCAACTTATTCACATAGCGAACCGCCGACACGATGTCCATGCGGAGAAGGATGCAACAATTCGTCTGAAGGGGCGACAGGCAACGAATCGCAAAGGAGCCCGCTAGAAGCTCCAGGCAGTTGATGTGGAGATCCAATTCCTCCGGAGACCAACGACTGCCTGTGGACAGTGGACCGCACCGGGCTCCCCAGCCCCACCGACTGGCATCGGACAGGGCTCTACCGTTCCACGACCCCATATGTTCCAGCCACCACAACATCTCTCACCTCGCCTCCTCCGAGAGAGGAATCTGGTCGGAATACTTGAGGCCTTTCTGGAGATGTCGTATTTTGAGCCGTTGGAGTGCCCGATAATGAAGGGACCCCAGGAAGATGGCTTGGATAGATGAAGCTAACAATCCGATGACCCGGGCTACAGACCTCAAGGACACAGTCTGCTTGTTCAAAATGAACCTCAGCTCTCTCCTGATCGATTTGATCTTCTGAGTGGGCAAGAGGAGTTGACAAGTGATGGAGTTGATTAGGAAACCCAGGAACTCGATAGGCTGAGAGGCAATCAGCATTGACTTCTGAAGATTGATCAAGAAACCCAGATTCTGCAACAGATCTACAGTCCAGGAAAGATGTTGCAATAGAAGACGAGGACACTGACCCATGATGAGGATTGGGTCCAGATAAATTATGAGGCTAGCGCCTCGGGCTCGAAGAAGTTTGACTACAGGCCTCAGAAGCTTTGTGAAGCACCAAGGTGCTGACTCGAGGCCAAAAGGGAGGACTCTGTACTCGTACCATATCCCCAGCCATTGGAATTGAAGAAAACGCTGATGTGGTCTGTAAATGGGCACTGACAGATAGGCATCTTTCAGATCTAATGGGACCATCCAGTTCCCTTCTTGAAGAAGATCGTGAATAAGATGGATCCCCTCCATCTTGAAGTGACGATATACAAACCATCCATTGAACCAAAACCGGCCCCAGCAAGGTGCTTGGCCGGCCCCTTGGGCGGAGGTCTGAGCTCTTTGTTGGGGCCGGTTTTCGGCTGATTTTGTTGCAGGGCCGATTTTGCAGCTATGCTGCATGAACAGCCCTGTCACAAAAATGGCCTACCAGGGGCCCAAAACCGACCCCACCCTTGCGGCGCACCGGGGGATTGCCCGGTGCCCGCAACGTCCAGTCCGGGCCTGGCAGAGATTCAATCTCGCTGGAAATGAACAGTTGATCTTGAAGGGAAAAAAGCATGGGACGAGGAGGACGAGTCTTAGAGGGGGAGTGGAGGAACTCTATCTTGTAACCCTGCATGTATCCAGGATCCATGCATCTTGCGAGATCCCTTGCCAACTGTGGAGAAAAAACTGGATGCGACCCCCCCAATTGAACTTCTGAAAATGGAATCAGGCTCACCTAAAGCTGTGGCATCACGCTGTCCACATTGGTTACCTCCATATCGACCTTTTTTGTTGTTGTTTCTAGATCCACGCGTGGGGTAGAAGGAGGCGGAGGAGTTGGATTCTTGCTATCTTCCACGCTGGGAATTATAGCCTCTTTGGGTGCCTTGTTGGTAACCGCGGCCGAACGACCGCCCCCTATGTCGTTCACACAGAAACAAAAGCGGAAAACAGACACTCCGTTTGCTGTCTATCCTCTGAGGGTTGTGACAAGCAAAGGACATATGGTAATGGCGCATCAACCCGTAAAGTCCATCACATGGGACTCGTAAATTTTAAGCACCTAGCTCGACGTTAGTCAGCTCCTGCAATCATGAATGAGGCGATCCCGCCTAACAGTCCTGACACGCACCAGAACCTAGGCCATGGGCAGGGCCGGACTGGGAACCAAAACCAGCTCTGGCAAAGTTCTCGGCTGCCCCCCCCCCACCCTCTCCCGGGGGAGAGGTTGGGGGTGCGACCGAGCTCTTTACCGTGGCCGGTTTTCGGACGATTTTGTTACAGGGCCGATTTTGCAGCTATGCTGCAAAAACAGCCCTGAAACAAAAACGGACCCCAGAGGCCCATAACGACCCCCAACCTTGCGGCGCACCAGGGGATTGCCCGGTGCCCACTACGGCCAGTCCGGCCCTGGCCATGGGTGCACAATCATAGTGTAACTCAACCATTCCATAACACTCGATCTGGCCGACTAATGAGATCACTTTGAAAACGTATTGAAGAAATATGATGTAACTGTTATTTGTACTTTTTATTTAACAAAGGGGGAGATGTAGTGTTGGGAAACTGTGCACTATGGCACTTGCAGTTTTGGGTGGACTCAACAGAGAAATTACGTAACTTGCTGGGAAGTGTTGTGGTGTGGTTATTAAAAATGGTGGCGTATTCAGTGTGCAGTGTGTGATCATATGCTGAGGAATAAAGATGTCTGTCACAGAGTTCTGTGTGTGGCGTATTCATTTGCATGCTCCTGCGCTGGGGAGGATGCTACAGTAGATAACATTTCTGAATATTGGTTTTGAATCCTGCTAAAAGTAGTAGCCCCTCTGGTGAATCATAATAATGATACATTGCAAGGTGTGCTAGACACAGAAAAGCTGCTCTGAGGGGCATCTTGCCTTTGTACGGGTTCATTTGGCACATTCCCATCTCTACTGGTATCTGAATTGGGCCCACTGGGTACACATGCAAAGCCTGTGATTTGTGCAGTTCTACTCTAAGACCATGTTATGTTATGTTATAGTTATTTTAGTTGGTTTTGTAAAGCGCAGCAGATACCCATGTACTGGCTTTCCATCACTGACAAGAAGTGGTAACAGACTATGTAGAATAAGCTGAAACATCTTAAAAGATGAGTTTTTAGACGTTTCCTGAAGCTTAGTAGATTGTTGTTGGACCTATGCTGGAGGTGGATTTGGTGTCTGGGTACATGAAGACAATGTTAGTGTTCTCAGCATAGGCTACCGTGGTGAAACCAGAGGCGCAGATGATTCTTGCAAGAGGCTTAACATAAATGTAAAACGCCATTGGGAATTAACGCAGAGCCCTGAGGCACCACACACTCCCACTTGCAGGCATCTGATAGAAAAGGATCTTCAGTGATTTGGAATCTTCTGTTGGATAGAAAGGTAGTTCACCATTTTAGTACCGTCCCTGTAACTCCTATTGCCTTCAGCCTGTCTCTCAGAATTGCATGGGAGTCTGTGTCAAATGCTGTGCTCAAGTCAGGAAGAATTAGCGCAGCCAATCATCCTTCGTCTAACATTATTCTAATATCTTAGGTAGCCAGCAAGGGTCCTGTGTCCGTGCTATAACCTGGTCTAAAATCGGTCAGCATTTGTTTTAGCAAATTGTTGGCATCTAGAAAGTTGGCGAGAAAGTCATGCAGTAAATTTTCAAGAATTTTGCTTCTCCCCGGCAGCAGTGAGATGGGCCTATAGGTCTCAAAGTCCAACAAAGGCTTTTTTTAACAGTGGCCTAATAATGCCAAGTTTCCATGCCTCTGGGATACATCCTTCCTCTAAAGAGGTGTTATACATGGTCATCAGAGCAGCTAATATAGTTTCCCCTCCATTCAATAGAATGTCCACCAGGGCTGGATCTAATGGTGATCCTCAGTTCATAGTACTTGGTGCTCCTACGATTTCCTTTAAACTCAATCTAGGAAAGGCTGAGAATTCCACCAAAGGTGGACTGTCAGTGATTCTGGCTTTTGAAGGCTGTGAAGGCTGGCAGCACTACCAGGGAGTCATACATTGAAAAGAATTTAGCAAACTGCTCTCATCTTGCTTTTGAAGAAGGGGGCTCTACTCCTACCACATCAGAGTTTAGGAAAGAGTGAACTATGTTATATATTTCTCTATAAGGGCATACAGCCTGCCCGATCTTCTCCGCTAAGTCCTTCAATTTGAAACTGTGGATGGCATGGCGGTATGGTTTTATGCGTTTCCTATATACTTTTTTTACTTTCTCACCATACTGACAACTCCATTTTCATTTTGTCTTTTACATTCTTTCTTTAACTCTATTAGTTCAGATGAAAACCAGCCTATGTTAACTCTATATCGTGAGAGGCAACTGGTTCTTATGGGTGCCATGCTTCCTTGTGCAGAGGCTAGATAGGAGGCAGAAACATAACAGCCCAACGTAGGGATGGCTTTGCTCAGAGCTGCTTGTCATCCTGTAATGTTCCGTTTTGACCATTGCCTAGTTGAATTAGTAAAGTAATACACGGTCAGACCCTTGAATTCGGCACGGAGCATAAACTTTCATGGATGAAGCTTTGAGAAAATGGGGTCCACAATATGACCTTTTAAATTGATGAGATGTTCTACTAGTTGTGTGAGCTTTGCTGCTAAATTTTGATTAAAATCAAGAGCCTGTGTACACAAGTTAGAATCAAAGTGGATATTTAAATCACCTATAACCGTAAAATTAGCCACTGATAAACTGTGTCCAGCTATTATTTCTGGTAAGGTATGTACAAATGTTTGGCCGATCCATGTGGGCGATATAAAAGCAGATCTGAGATGGTACAGATATGCATTCATTTGAGAGAGAATACTAGGTTTTCACATCCTTCGATGTTGTTGGTAAAGGTCTTAAAATCAATATGTTTTATAAAGGTTATGGCAACTCCACCCCTCTTCTTTACTAGTCGATCTTTTCTTGCAATTGCATAGTCGCGGAGGAAGAGCTATGGCATTATTTGGGCTACTATCCTCATGCAACCAAGTTTCGGTAAGAAATAAAATCTCTGATCTTTTGTCTTCCAATAAAGTAAATATTTCCATTTCAGAATAATGGGCAAAATAAATAATTCCCAAGTGAGGAACAAAATCAATAGAGAAACGGGCAGCCTTCCCAGTAGAATTGAGAAAAGCTCTGACTCATATTTGAATCAGGCGTTTATATAATGACTTAGCAGCCAGACCCTATCCCACTACATTAATACGATGGTATTCATCCATGATTGGATGAATAACAATCATCTGAAGTTGAATTCAGACAAGACTGAAATGGTTATCTTTGGTAAGGAGCGAGGTCTGTGGAATTCTGCTTTTTGGCCCCATTCTATGGGCTCACCTTCCCAGCCCAAGAAGTCAGTTAAAAGTCTTGGGGTCGTGATCGTTCCTAAGCTGTCAATGTAATCTCATGTGGAGGGACATTCTCAGCTTGCTGCTTTCAACTCCGCAAAATTAGAAAAATTAGGAGATTGCATTCCTTTGAGGCTATCAAACAAGCTGTCATTGCACTTGCACTATTTCTAGAGTTGACAATGCTCTCTTTATCTGTGGCTTCCTAAGGGTCTAGCTAGTAGACTGCAATTGATATAGAATCAAGCTGCCAGGCTCCTGTATCAACTACCCCGGAAATGTCATATCTCACCCGTGCTGCGGAAATTACATTGGCTACCAGTTGAGCAACACTCAGTATTTTAGGTCTGTGGCATTGTTTTTAAATCCTTAGAGAATAGCAGCCTGGCCTTTATCTTGCCCCTCATCCACACATCTACAGCTGACCATAAGTTGAGATCTTAAGATTTTAACTTTTTTGCCCATCCTCTCCTTTAATAAAAAGATGTTAGGTGGTTCCAGTTTCTTTACACTGACCCCCCCGTATCTGGAACTCCTTACCATCTGATATTGCATTTGCCTCCAGGTACTCCAAGTTGAGGAACCTCTTGAAGACCTGGTTGTTCTGGGTGGCTTATGATTAACCAGTATGATTAACTGTAGGTTTGTTTCTGTAGATTTAGTGCCATGAGACCTCTCAGTGAATGTGCACTTTATAAATCTAGATAACATAACATAACATGAATTTTGATTCTGCTGCACTTTGCTAGTTACATGAACAACAGCAAAATATTATGAATGAAAGGGGTAGAGTGAGCTAGCAGAAGGTACTTGGGAAAAGAAAGATTATTGTGACCATGCTGGAAAGTTTTCATCAAGAACAGAAAGAACAACGTCAATTGAAATAAACAAACATGACTCTACTTGACTGCGTTCTGCACAAATAAAGAACGTTGTATATGCAGAAGGAGACATCCATTTAGAAGAAGATGACATCTAGGCTAAATTGAGGCCTCGTTAACAATTGCAAACAAGCATTTGCATAGCCAATAGGTCTCGCCTTTGGGACCTTATAAGTGTTTAGTTATCAAGCACAATATCCTTGGTGCAACAACATCAAGTATTGCATGGCTAAACACTTATAAGGTTCGAAAGGGGAGACTTATTGGGTATGCCAATGCTTGTTTGACTTGGGGGTCGAAAATTCAGAAATGTCTGCATGCAACCATGTTGTATCACAGATGGGGTTTAACCTTCGACGTTTAAGTCATCCCTCTTCAGCTTAATTTCAAGATGTCCTTGTGGGCTGGGAGACACGTTTACCCAAGCAAACAGAGAAAGGTAATCTCTAGGGTCTAAAACCTGGTTCCCTGGACCACCTGGTTATTCCCCTCCCCTCTCCCCACTGGATCGCATAGTTAGACGATCTAAGAAACGTTGTTTATGCTGTTTTGCTTTGCAGAGGATATTGGGATGTGCATGACTTGTGGCTACACATGCTCGGAATCGTCCGGAAGTGCCCCCACATCAGTCCTGTATTTCAGAAGGCAGCACTTCAAACGGTTGAACGCGTAATGGGAAAAGTAAAGTTCACACATGCAAAATGTGGTTAAAAGTGCTTTGTCTGTGCGTGGGCAGATTTTAATATGCATCACGTTTGCAAAATAATGATAACTGCGTGGAAAGGTCTTTAAATAGAACGCCTCTCTCAGGAAGACACACTCAATGGCCAATAGGGTGGTTTCGAACGGAACGAATAATGTTTTCCACCCCTCTGCCCGACTCAGAATGCCTTGCACCCAGCGGTCTGTCCGGCTATAGGGGGCTGCATTCCTCTCTCGCTGGCCTCGGATACAGTTTAAAATTCAACTTTGGTTCAGTGGGCATCGAAGGGCAAAGCCTGGCGCATTACTGCAGCATAAGGTGACATGGCTGAAGCTAGTAGGGAGGCCCGCGTATGTAAATGCTGATTGTCGCTGGATCGCATGTATTTGTGGATTGAATAGAAATAACAGAGACTTACTGAACTATAATATTTTGCCTCCGACTCCTCGGTTCGTGGACCGGACTACAGATGTAACAGGAAGCATAAGTTAACAACTATCCTCCCAAAAATACCAGATTTTTAGACCTTGGAAATGCTACAGAACGTATGAAAAATTATTTTAATACAAAGCCTTTCTTCGTAAATTTAACATTAAAAAAGCTGCTCGCCCGTGAAAGGCACGTGGCAGCGAAAGTGAAAGTGATTGATATCAAGGGCTTAGCAACAGAGCGCGCTTGTGCGGCAAAAGTGAGAACACCCGAGGCAGCTGTGCACGTCACGTGCGTGCTTGTGCACATGATAGTGAGCTGATCACCAGGAAAGAAGCATTTCCCAGAGCACCTACTTAAGTCTCGGCCAGTCAGCACATGCGCTAGATCAGGCCGAGACCAAAAAACCACTCACTTTAACAAGACATAGAACATTTGTTTCAAGTGCAATAGCATAATGTCGGTGTGCACATATAAATTCAAAAGTAAATCTAGGGCCTCCACTTTGTTAATAACGCACAAAAATATAAAATGCACAAAACAACCTTGTTCTCTCTCTAATCAGATTTCTGTACCTTGTAATGTAAAAGTGAACGAATTGCCTGATCTGCGTACGGTAGACTAAGGCTGGCCATATCTTCAGTCACACTGTTATGAAGGGCACCGCCAGACCTTATAACTCACAAGGTGCCACCGTATGTCACATATCAGTCCCCTTCACATGGTCACCCCTAGTGAGGACCCAGAATAACACGGTGTACACACAATTAACTGGAACCGTTGCAAATATCAAGTTTTCAATTGTTTGGAGGTTCTGCACAGCCTTTTCAGAATGTGAAACGTCTCCAGGACTTCGGAGCCAATTCACAGAAAGTGCCCCAGACTGTACTCGGCACAAAGCCCCACCCCCACCTCGTGACATGGGAAAAACTTTCAAAAGTAGGCAGGTCTGGGCACCACCTCTCTTACCTCAAAGCTCTCGTATTTCCCAAGGACATGCGTGAGTAATTCATCCAGTTCAAGTTTTTGCATTGCATTCTGGGAGTTGAGACATATCCCACTGTAAAACAAGGACTGCGAATCCCAGAATGCAAAGCAAACAAACCTGTACTTGGTAAGATACTCATGCATGGCGCTGGGATCGTGATAGCCCTTGCAAAGTTAATATTTGTAAAGGTTTCTTTAAGCATATCCAATTTGTTTTGTTAGATATTTTTTTCTTAATACATTGAAGTACCTAAAAGAGAATGTGCAGCTGTTAATGAAACTTCTAAATAAATAAATACCCTATAGATAATGTATATATGTGTGAGGCATGTCAGTATTTATGTTAACCTTTCTTTTTATCTGACAAAAATAGTTTTTATTTTTGTATTGTTTCAAATAAACATTAAACTAGTGAAAAACTCCAAACACACCTTGAAGAAGCTATCGTTGTATATACTGGGGCCTCATTTATGAGAAATGACTCATCGCTGCGTGAAAGCAGCGATGCGTCACTTCTCAGTGCTCACTCCTTGCGTCTTGATTGATGCATCATATTTATAATATGATGCATCATGGCGCAAGGAGTTACAGATACGTCAGTATTTCTGACGTATATGTAGGCGCAAAAGTGACGCATCGCTGGAGTGTGTCACAAAAGTGACGCAACTCCAGCAATGTGTCCTTTCACATGGGCAAGTCCCATGTTGTTAGTGCCTGCGTCAGTCTTACGCCAGCCATGAAGCAGGCGTAAGATTTTGACGCATTAGCGGCCAAGAAATGGCGCAGTGAAATCTCATAGATTTCACTGCGTTACTTCCATGACCCTTTCTTGCGTCAAAACGCCCCCCCCCCCCTGCATACATTATACCTGGCGCAGGTATAATGTAGCGCAGGGGTTTACAAAGGGACACATCTACCTAGATGCGTCACTTTGTAAATATGGTGCAACAAGGCACATTTTTTACGCTGCTGGTGCGTCACAAAAAGTGACGCACCGGCATCGTAAAAGTGACGCACGGCCTCATAAATGAGGCCCTCGGTGTGTGGCATGGCAAGCAAGAGTATCCTTAAATTGCCTGATTAAAGTACGGTAACCTTTACTTCTAAGAAAATACCTGCTGGGCTTATTTACAAGTTCTCTGCTCCGCGGGTGCGTCACTTTTTATAGGGAAAAAAGTAACTCACCCGCGGAGCAAGAGGCTTGTAAATAAACCCCCATATGTTTTAGATGCTGTCCCTCCTGCACCCTTTGCATTTATACATTTCCTTCCTGTCAGTGTCTGTCTAACATGTGTCTGCTTTTTGTTTTCATGAATGTTGGTTAAGAAACAAAGGTGGTGATATCGTGATGCTGCACTTTTTCACCACATCTATTGTATATTGGCAGTGGGCTGCAAAGACTTTTTTCTCTTTTAGGAAAACGGTTTAGTGACAATGTAATGTTTGAATTTATAACAGTTTTAAAGTTGTGTAATTGGAATTGCTTGCGATCGGCGTAACATACCGTACTCATTGTTAAAGATGGCGCTGAAACAGTGTCAGTTTACATTAAACGTTCAAGTGTTCATTTATATTCACAATATATCCCATAAACGCAGCTTCAACCCCGGCAACCCACATTTTGGGGCATATTATCAAGGGGGGTTATCTCAGCTTTTTTGGCTTTAAAAGCCAAGAAAGCGGAGATAAAATTATCTCCCTATTACCAAGCTGTCGCTAACACCAGTTAGTGACAGCTAATAGGAGATAGCGACCATCTTGGGCCCCGCTTTGCATGTCAGTGATATTTATCACTAATGACATGCAAAGTGGGCGTGCCAAGATGTTAGCGACTGGAAACAGTCGCTAACATCGCTATCTCCTATTACCAACTTTTGGAGATATTCGCGCTAAGCGCGAATATCTCCAAAAGCTAACACCTGCCCTGAGCAGTTCTTAGCCATGTTATCCAATGGGAGGTGGATAACATGGCTAAGAGCATTTGCTCGATAATGCATGAATATCACTGACTTTTCAGCGATATTCATGCATTGCGGCCGTTTTTTATCGCATTTGCGATAAACCTTGCTAATAGCAAGGTTTATCTGCGATAAAAATCGCCGATTTGCGGCGATAATTTTTGTCTCTAAACAAGTTAGAGACAAAAATTATCTCTATTGGTTGGTAATATGCCCCTTTGTTATTCGAAAATGTTGCCATTTCATGATGTCTGCCGAGGATACAATGTAGTCCGTTCTTTATGTTGTAACTAAATAGAACCTATTGTGGGCGGTCATTAAGGGAGAAACTACAAAGCGGGAAACGGATTGGCTACACTGATGCATACAAATTAGCATATTAATACGGTCGTGTTAACATTATAACTTTTTCTGTAGTGGACTCTTTTTTTCTTAAAGAACGTCGCAGATAACTCGTGATAAGCTTTGACTGAGACCCCGGCAGATGTGTACATACACCATCGCCCCAACATCCTCACCCTCACATTCATGAGAGAATCGCATTCTCCGGTGTTTTTCGGTAGACTGAACTCAACGATCCTTCTGGTTCTTGCAAGTGATGAGTGGGTGTTCATGCTCGTGCGTGACGTGTGCCGTCCCATCCTTGTTACGACTGGGCACATTACCCTTCTGAGCTTGAACTGGAGGATCTTTGACATTTAGAAGCATTGTTGGAGCAGTGCTTGCCTCAAATAAACCTATTATAATGTGTAGCGTTAATAATAAAATAGATTAGCAGTGGTGTCTCTCTTGGAGTATTTACAGTGAGACCCATCTCCCAGATGCGTTCACTCAGTCGCTTTTGGGCCCATGCTGCTTCAAAACCCTGCGCCTGCTTGAAGCAGGCATAAGGATTGAAGCAGCATTTTGGAGATAGGGCCCCCCCCAGAGCATTGCTGGAGCTGCGTCGCGCTTGCGACGCAACTCCAGCAATGCGCCGCCTTTACAGCACAGATGCGTCACGCATCAGTGCCGTTTTGGCACCATGGTGCGCCGCATTAAATGCGGCGCATCCAGGGTGGCGGAGCTTCGGCGCACAACAACTGGCGCATCCCTGTTGATATGCAGGGATGCGCCAGTTATTGTAAATCTGCCCCTTACTCTCAGTTTAGGAGACTAGGGGGCATATTACCAACGTTAAGCGATATTTATCGCTAACGATGCTTAGCAACACATTTTTTAACGCTAAGCATCGTCAGAAATTATCGCAGATAAACCTTGCTATTATCAAGGTTTATCGCAAATGCGATAAAAAACGGCCGCAATGCATGAATATCGCTGAAAAGTCAGCAATATTCATGCATTACGGAGCTAATGCTCTTAGCCATGTTATCCACCTCCCATTGGATAACATGGCTAAGAACTGCTCAGGGCAGGTGTTAGTTTTTGGAGATATTCGCGCTTAGCGCGAATATCTCCAAAAGTTGGTAATAGGAGATAGCGATGTTAGCGACTGTTTCCAGTCGCTAACATCTTGGCACGCCCACTTTGCATGTCATTAGTGATAAATATCACTGACATGCAAAGTGGGGCCCAAGATGGTCGCTATCTCCTACTAGCTGTCGCTAACTGGTGTTATCGACAGCTAGGTAATAGGGAGATAATTTTATCTCCGCTTTCTTGGCTTTTAAAGCCAAAAAAGCAGAGATAAACCCCCTTGATAATATGCCCCTAGATTAGTAGTTTAGGTGGTTGTGAGAATACTGTTTGAGCAGCTGCGGTGGGCAATACACTTTTGCTCAGGTTAGAATACTGGTTTAGTAGCTGATGTGGTTAATAAGCCTATTGCGTTAGTGTAATGTTCTGAGAACTGATTGTAAAATCATGCTATTGATTGGGTTATTGCATGTTTTTTAGACAGAAGCTCCAACCACAGTAAAATAGATGAGATGGTTACGCACCTGCTGCAAACATCACCATATCAATTGCAAGGGATATGCCTGGATCCTAGCAAGTTTTTTTTTTCAGAACAAAGATCCTAGCAAGTTTTAACTCATTCTTTTGATCTTGTAGGTTAATTAACACCAATTATCGAGTCCCAACAACCGTTTGGTGTGGACTGTGTTCAATAAAAAATAATCATAATTCTGTGTTTATATTGTATATATATCAATCTAAGAAAATGCAGCTCTTTAAATGTACATTTTATTTAAATTGCACATTTTTGGCAACCTTGTGCGGTTGTGTGAATGAGTGGGTGAAGAGAAGAATGGGTAAAAGCTTGGATGGATGGGCGAGTGTGTGGAGGGATAGAAAAGAATTACTGAACACATGGATGATTAATGGGTGACTGATTCATGTAAAATAGATGGCCCTGAGTCATCAAAATGAGTATTTCTTATGTGGTGTGAACATTTCCTAAAAGAGCTCGAAAAATATTGCCCTCAGATTAAATCCAGCTCGAAAAAACATGCCATCTAGGTAAGTAAGTAAAGTAAAGTTTTTATTTGCACAATTAATTAAAATCATTGCAAAGTGCACTCACAGAAATGACCATTACATAGTAAAAAAGGGGAGGATCTACACAAAACAATTACAAACACAGAAGAATTAAATTAAAAGGACAGATGATAATGTCACTAGGGAAGAAACGGGCTCAGACTGGTTCAAAAGACAAAGTTAGGAGAATTAATTTCTGAGATAAACTTAACAAAACGCGCCGCCAGCTGCGGGGAATCACCCCTCATGCAAGCGTCTAATGCTTCTTGGCAAGTCCTGATGTTAAGAAGCAGCCACATTGGACGCAGCCAAAAGTTTCTTTGAGCTCGGAGTTTTTGACATATACACAGGATATGAATAAGGTTTTCGTCGTCCAGCTTGCAGAAGCGACATTGCGATGATACTTCTTTCTTGTATCCTTGGCCAAACCTGTAGGCGGAATTAGGACGAAACGAAGTCGCATTAGTTGGAGTTTAGTGTGGACTTTCGTAGAAGATGCGAGATAGGACGTAAGAGTTTTCGGGGCATATAATTTGGAGACCCAAGGACCATTAAAGAGCTGGGCGACACGTTGCTCATCGAGTTCACTTGATAGGATTTTTGCTTGTTTGGTTAGGAGTTTTGTTTTCATGTCATTGGGGAGGGAGGATGACCATATGTCCTTTGCGGGATTCAAGGCATGATGTCAGATGTTTACTCCAGGAAGTTTTGTGGTTACTAAAGACTAACCATAAACAGCTCTTTAGGGTGTAAGGGCTAGCATGCTTAGTTTTTAAACAATAACTGATGTAGCGTGCGCTCATTATCCATCTCTGGGAAGACAATGAAAATTCTTTCCGGATTTGGGCATGGGCGGTTGAGGTTGGCAGTCGAAAAACCCTGCGGTAGCACGACGATTGAGCTCTGTCCAACCAATTGTTCATTTTGTCCTTAAATATTATTGCACCGAAGGAGATTGTGGGGAGAAGTTTTGCTGAAATCAGTTTTATTAATGGTACTAGATCCTGGGAGTGCAGAGCGCTTTTCGTTCTTATAAAGGCCCCTTCCAGGGAGCGAGCAACAGTCTGCATTTCAGTTGTATGCACAGAGGTTCTCCCTTTGGTGTCGATCCACACCCCCACATACTTATAGGTAGTAACGGTTTCCAATCTCTTCCCTTCGACGAGCCACGTGATTTTTTTTGTTTTTCCGGAAGATATTGTCATTGCTTTGGTTTTCGACACATTTATCTCGAGCATGTTCGTGCTGCAATACTGAGCAAGGGAATCGAACAGTCTTTGAAGACCCACCTGGGTTTGGTCTAGCAGAATGGTGTCATCAGCATATTGGAGAGTTTGGATCTTTCTTGACTCTATTCCTGGAGGGAAAGCACGAATGTGTGACAACCATTCAGGGAGATCCGCGAGGTACAGATTGAAGAGCATTGGTGCAAGGGTACACCCCTGTTTTAAACCTCTGGTGGTGTAGATTTTATTAGAGGTCGACCAGCTTGATGTAACTCGCACTTTTACCCATGTGTCAGTGTGTAGGGCGATTAATGCTTTCAATAATGACTGTGAATGCCCCATCTTGCAAGTTTTTCCCATAATTTTGGCCGACTTACGCTGTCAAAAGCTTTACGAAAGTCGATAAACCCAAGGTGTAGAGCTTTACCTTTTGAGGCTAGGGTGGATTCCATCAGATGGGCAATACATATCAGGTTGTCCTCAATGTGGCACCCTCTTTGGAAACCGGTTTGGGTGAAGGGGACCAAGTTGTTATTTTCCGCCCATTCGGAGAGTGCAGTTAATAGGATGCTAGCATATGCCTTCCCGTCCACGTCTAGGAGGGCTATCATCCGATAATTATCGGGGTTGGAACGCGAGCCTTTTTTGTGGAAGGGAACGAGGAGCGATCCTTGCCAAAACTCTGGGATGGGGCCACCCAAAATTGCGGCCTCGTAAAGGGGTGTCAAAATCTGGGCCCATTTTCCGGCGGAGGCTTTGAAAACTTGGGTCGGGATTCCATTGGGACCGGGGGCGCCGCCCGAGCGCATTTTCTTTATTGTTCTAGTTATATCGTCCGTTAGTGTATTGATGAGGGCTGTTGTTCCGTCCTGATTAACTAGTTGATCAAAGAGGGCTGGGCTATTAGCACTCTGACCATCTGGTGTAGAATAGAGCGCTTTGACTGATTAACTCAGATACTCTGTCCATCACCACCCCCTTTTTGTAATTATTTTGGCCACCATGAGTGTGGAAGGGTATGCTCAGACATGAGTCCCTTGCTCATTGCACCATCAGGATTCAAGCAAGCCGGGCCGAAGACGGCTGTAATGCCAGAAACCGGTCCCCGGAAGCTTGTTTCCTATCCAGTGAAGAATTGGCTTGGTAGTTTGGTCTGCCCTGTTCCCATGATGCACTGGGCCAGGGACAGACTAATTTGCATATAGCCAGGTTCTGAACTGGGATGGTGCGGTGAGCTAAAAAACGGTGATGGATCAAGCCCTGATCTGTTGACTGGGTAGGAGTGTTCTGATTAACTCAGATACTCTGTCCATCACCACCCCCTTTTTGTAACTATTAGCACTCTGACCATCTGGTGTAGAATAGAGCGCTTTGACATAGGACTCCCACTCCGCGGGGGAGATGTTAGTTGCGGTAGGAGGTTTGGTTGTTTGACTAGCCTTGTTAACCCAATTCCAGAATTTCCTTCGATCTTTAGACTTTATAATCTCAAAGGCTATTGCGCAATGCTGTTCTTCTTCCAATTTCTTTTGAGTAAAGCAAGCCTTCCTGCAGGCTTTTCGTGCAGCGATAAGGTCCTCCTTCAGAAGTTTATGATCACTTTCATTGTAAACAATTATTCGTTGAAGATTATTTATTTTACTGGCAGTGATTGTGTGCTGTTGTTGCACAGACAGAGTTGTCGGGGTCGGGATATCCTTTAAGCAGATGTTTAATGGTTTTGAGGTGAAGTGGTCTCTAAAGTTGGTCAGTATAGTTTCCCAAGTGGGGGCCGTCACATGGCTAATGTCAGCCAGGATCCCTCTATTCATAAGCCTGTCCACCTCCGTTTCGATTGCGTCCTGGTTGCTTTCTGACCACTCTGTAGGCTAGAAGCCGCCCCTATCGGATTTGTGGTCGGGCGTTGAAGAGGGCCCATGTTCGAATGGCGTGCTCACTATCGGGAGAAGGCGTTACCAGGAATTGGCGTACCAGATGGAAGGCCGTTAACGATATCCATATATAGTCTAGGGTGGCCATTCGAAAAAAGGATGTATGTGAGTATGCCGCCGGTCGATCAGTAGCGATCCTACCATTGAGAATGTGCAGACCAAGATGGTTCAGTTGTGTTGCCAATTGTATTCCATTCACATCCTTTCGTTGGTACTGGGATTTTGTCTCCGGAATTGCCCACATTGCATTAAAAGATGTTATTTGGGAGGATCGGGCTGGGTCGGTTTCCATTAGGTTTGCATTAAAGTCGCCTGTTATCAGCCACAGGTCAGTAGGGTATATAATTTCAAGATTATGCATTATTGGGAGTATAGTACTCAGAGTGAGCTCTCGCCTTGCTTTTGTTGGATGTAAATAGACACATCCAAGGGTCATTTTTTGTTTTGATTTCCCCTTTGCATGGCTCTTAATCTCAATACTAATGAAGACGTGGTCGCCACCTCCCCTGTGGAGGGTTTCTATCTTCGTAGTCAGTGAGTTCTTCACGACAATCAGCACTCCCCCAGACGCGTGGCCGCCTACCTTGGACGGGGTGGCAATAGATTCTATTATCGTAAAGTCTTCCCAGACGGTATTTTCCAGGGCCCAGGTCTCTTGTAGGGCAAAGATTTCATGAGTTTCCAGCAGGCCTAAGGTTAATCGCTCCGCTTTTTCCTTTGTTAGGCCCCGAATGTTCCAAGAGCAGATGTTTAAATGATGGGCCGTCTCGTGGTTTGGTTTGTGACTATGCGCAGGTACCGGCGCATTACCCTAACACCTGGGAGAGCCAGGACCAGTCTTCGATTTATGCGGTTTTAGTATGCATTTACGTGGGCCGCCTGCTGTGGAAGCAAATACTTGCAGTGGGTGCTCGATCCATAAAGCTGTTTTTATTGGCTCTTGTTGGGATCCCCGAAGCATTGACGATGGCTTGGTTAAGGGTTTATCCTGTTTTTGATCTGGTCTGGTATTAGCAGTCATTGCTACAACAGAGGAGTTTTTGAGGAAAGTCGGGTAATTGATGGGAGTGTAAGTGCTAGCATGGATGCCCCATTCAGACAGTTGTTTTTTGCTCTTCATCAGCGTTTCCCCCCGTTCTGGATTTGAAAAGGTTACTAATGTGGGCTCATTTCTTTGTCCAGACGCGGGGTCTATGAAGGCCACCATCTCAATATCCTTTGAGTTCACACTTTCTAAGCCCGGCAGATTCTGGCATAGCCTTAAGATGTTACCTCTATTTAAAATGTCCCATTGACCCTGAGACTCGTACTCGGGGTAGAGCAGTATTTTTCTGTACTGTTGTTGTCCAGGGCAGGGGTCTTGATCCAATAGAGCCGGGTTGGTGCTAGGTCCAGCGAGGTCATTACCCAAGGACTCAGAGTTGGCGTGAGTACTTGGTTTAATCATTAGTGGGCAGACTGTTTTTGAGGGGTCGCCACGCGTTGGAATTTTTTGGTGGAAGGGCGCCTTACTGACAGTACTATCTGTGTTTGTGTTTGCTTTGGACTGTTTTTCTTCCTCTTCTATTCGTGTCGATTGAATACCTCCCTCCGCTATTCTTGCTTTTGGGCTCTGATCCTTGGAGATCGGTTTGTGTGTTTTGACAGCTGGAAACAAGGGGCTGTTATCAGAAGGATTAGCGAGATTGTAGTTTTGCTTTGGACAGTTACCGGAAATCTTGCGGTCCACTGATGGCTGCACGTAATTCGGTATAATTTCCAGGGATTCAGGGGCATATTATCAAGGGGGTTTATCTCCGCTTTTTTGGCTTTAAAAGCCAAGAAAGCGGAGATAAAATTATCTCCCTATTACCTAGCTGTCGCTAACACCAGTTAGCGACAGCTAGTAGAAGATAGCGACCATCTTGGGCCCCACTTTGCATGTCAGTGATATTTATCACTAATGACATGCAAAGTGGGCGTGCCAAGATGTTAGCGACTGGAAACAGTCGCTAACATCGCTATCTCCTATTACCAACTTATGGAGATATTCGCGCTAAGCGCAAATATCTCCAAAAGCTAACACCTGCCCTGAGCAGTTCTAAACCATGTTATCCAATGGGAGGTGGATAACATGGCTAAGAGCATTAGCTCGGTAATGCATGAATATCTCGGACTTTTCAGCGATATTCATGCATTGCGGCCGATTTTTATCGCATTTGCGATAAACCTTGGTAATACCAAGGTTTATTTGCGATACAAATCGCTGCAGCTCAGCGGTAAATTTTTGTCTCTAACCAAGCAATAGCGATAATTATCGCTATTGCTTGGTAATATGCCCCTCAGTGTTTTCTTTTTTGGAGGCTGCTAGTTTTTCGACCTTATTGGTCAGATCAGTGGGCTGCTTGCTTACATTTTTGCCCAGTTATTGTGTTAGTACATTCCCCTTTCTATTTGCTTTATTTAATTTCCTCAGCTTCTTCTTGTTCTTTCTGGACAGGTAGGTGCCTGCTTTTGAATCGTTATCGGTCTTAGTGGCAGGCATATAAGGGCTTAGTGAGGTAAGGGGAGACACTATGGTATTGGGTTGCATGGTTGCTTTTGGAGCATTCGGTGTTTGTAAAGAGGAGTTGCCGACTGAGTCCGGGGACTCGGGTAAAAGCTGTTCAGGAGAGATATTGGGTGTCGGTTTGAGCGAAGAGTGATCCAATTTTGAACTGGTGTGGGACGTGTTGAGACGTGATAAGCTATTAGATCGTGGTTCTAATGGTCTGTGAGTTTCCGAAGCTCGGAGGTGGATAGGCGGCATACCAGGGTTATTTATTCTGGCTTCGGCCTTCAGCCTCAGGTCTTCTATTAATGCTGACATTATATCAGGAAGTGCTTCAAGTTTGTTCAATAGAGGCTCACAAATACATCCACTTTGGGCATGGTTTAGGTACGCAGTTGCGTTTACAGTTGGTTCCAAATTTAGATTCGCCTCGGGGGCGAGATTTTGGGCCACATTATTTTGAACTCTTCGTATTAGCGAATTTAGTTGGTCAAGTTTTAAGTCAATTCCCATTATGGAGTCGGCAACCAGTTGTAGGATGGATATCTGGGTGTTGAGTTTATCGGCGTGCATGTGGGCAGCACAGGTCATAGAGCTCAGGGCTCTGTTAGTGACGGCCAAAAGAGCTTCAATTTTAAGCATTCCAGGGTCGGGGTGAGTGGCTCCTTGCTCGGGATCCTTTACGAGTGAGTTTTTTACAGTGGAATAATTATGAGCCAAAGATAAGTTGGTCGATGCATTGGTATGTTCTTTTGGGAAGTGATTGCTTGGGCTTAAGATAAGACTAAGATCTTTGGTGCCGGCATTGTGACTGCTGCTAGTTACTGACATCCCTTTTAGTGGGCTTGCTTTGAACCCCTCCTCGGGCGAACCATTGATTCTGGAGCAGATGGAGTCTGGTGCCCCTCTGAGAAAATTATTGGATGTTTGTGACGGAGGGTCGAGACTGTATATGTGGGGGGAACGTGGAGCGAGCCCCGTGATGAATTTATTGCCTCTTCGTGCACTAGGTCAGATTTCAGTGGTGAGGGTTTTAATGCTTTGAGTCGATGCGTCATCGAGACCCAGATTATAGAGTCATCATTGCCACCTGCCGTGTTTTTGACCTTATGTTTGCAATTTCCATTTTCCAACTCGAGAGTTAAGCGTTCTTTCTCTGATGGGAAGACAGAGATTTGGCTTTCAGAGGGTGGCAGGGTGAGCGGGGCTGGCAATACCAAGGAACATTGATTTTCAAGCTGTTTATTGGTGCTTAGCCGAGGTGATTGGTGCTCTGGAGGTAGCGGAGACATTTCCTAAAAGAGCTTGGAAAATATTGCCCTCAGATTAAATCCAGCTCGAATAAACATGCCATCTAATCGACATATGAAACGCTCAAGTTCCATTTACACATTTTGGGAGATGGGTTTCAAATAATCGATTGCCAAAACTATTAGCAAGTCCAAGGGCCAGATGTACAAAAAAGTCATTTTTTAAAATTTCTTAATTGTGAAAGTTTGCGATACGCAATTAGGAGATCGCAAACACCCATGTACGAATGTGTCACATACATTTTGTGAGTCCCAGTCGGTCGCAAATAGACCTACCTCATTAATATTCATGAGGTAGTTCTCGCTTTGTAACCCATTGGGGATGGCCAGCACTCACAGGGATTGTGGCCTGCTGGGGTCAACAGACCACCATGTCTGTAACTGCTTTTTAAGTAAAGCTTTTCTTTTTGTAAAGCAGCCCATTTTGCTTAGAGGAAAACGGGATACTTTTCAAAAATAAAAATAAAAAGCTACCTTTTAATTTTTTAAGAGTAGGCAGTGGTCAGTGGAACCACTGCCTGCTCTTGAAAAATGTTGGCGCCCACATTCACAAAGGGGAAGGGGTCCCTAAGGAACCCCTTCCCATTTGCGAATGGGTTACCCCCAACTTGAAATTGCTGGTAACTGAAAATGTTTTGCGACTGCATTCCTGGTTTTACTCACTATTAGGAAGGAACGCCCTGAACACGTCCCTTCCTAGTAGCAACTTGCAAACCCTATTTTGAGAGTCAGTATTAGTTTACCTGTAGTGTAGTTCCTATATTCCCAATAGGCTCTGCGCATTGGAATAATAAATCCTGTAGTTTAGACGTGGACTGAGGTCGACTAGGTCTCTACCGAATCAATTAGAGGTCACTAGAAACTTTCTCGAATTCACAAGAAGGGATTAGTTTCTGACAACCGCATAAACATGACAACTTTGTTTCCCAAGAATAAGAAATTAATCTCTAGAGTCGGTGAAACAATAGATAACTATTTTACTCAGTCAATCATGCATGCTTCGTTTCACCAGAGGTGCTGAGAAAATAGAGAGACGGGCGTTTTCAGTATAAAGTATTTATTGAACAGTCTTCTTTCTCGAGCATTAGAAATGTACTGCTACAATCGTAATACTGGTTATAAAGTACAAGGCATATAATACGAAAAGAATTATAAAGTAGTACTGTAAAAGCATGATATGGTTTTTAAGCCATATATTTCCTAAAACATGAAAAAAACATACAGTGATAAAATAATGACTAAAAGTACTCACCTGGTGCTTCTAAAATACGCCTACCCCGGTGTATCTAACCTAAGTCTAGTACAAGGGAAGAAGTAAGTAAGGAGTAATTTAAGTTTAGTATTTCTTTGCCAAGAATCTATCCAAGAACTCTCTAAGGGTCTAATCAGCTCCGTACCTTTGTTTAGAATGAAGGAGGACCTGTAACTCAATCTCAGGACTCGATTTCCCAGCAACCCGCAAGGGTAGCCTGGAAACACTGGAGCTGTATTTCTCGGCAGGAGAAAAGACAGCGTCTCTCAGTGCGTCAGCTGGAGGGTCGGCTTCTGTGGGCACTTGCTGCTGCAGGGCGTCGGGCAATTCGTAAGTCGATCTGCTCCTAACCACCGTGTGTTTGTCTGGGCAAATCTAGGCATATTTATACTTTGAAGGTGCCGAGTTTGACGTGTGATTGGACTTAATAACGTCATAAAAGACTCAGGGGCATATTATCAAGGACAGGCGATACATCATCGACGCTTTTATCGGCAGGAAACTGTCGATAAAGCGGCGATAATGGCCTTGATAATATGCTCTATGAATTCCAATCGAAGCCCATGTTAGATGTGAACACATCTAACATGGGCTTCGATTGGAATTCATAGACCATATTATCAAGGCCATTATCGCCGCTTTATCGGCAGTTTCCTGCCGATACAAGCGTCGATAATGTATCGCCTGTACTTGATAATATGCCCCTCAGTTCTTCGAAAAGTCCATGATATCCTAGATACATTAGTATTCAGGCAAGGGGGAAGTCCCTAGCTGCTGAAGGCGGGTTTCTCTAAGAAATCGTTGTTGATTCTTGGAATTTAGTGGAAGTAGCCTTGCCGTATTTGGGGTGCATAGGCTCAGTTTAAATATGGTAATGATTTCTATGCCTATATAAGGATAGGACAATCTATACCTATATAAGGGCATGAATCGGGAAAAATTACACTAGAGTCCTACATTCATTTACAATACCTACTCCACGATTTTAAGTTCAATACAACTAAGCTTAGAAGCACTGACATATCTAAAGCTAGTGTTTACAAACAGACCCAAAATACAAAATACAATTTGCATTGGAAAAGGCTTGTTCACATGAAACCAGTATAATTCTCAACAGATATGAAGCATGGTATGAGAGCATACATTCTAGCATGAAACATAAATTTACATTTATGAAATGTTTCTTAGGTTTTACAGAAAAGAAATCGAGACTATCCCAAGTTTTATTTTTAAACCGTTTTGTTATGATGATTTAGGCCAAATATTGTCATTGGGAAGTTTTTTCAAAAGAAATCTTGGGGCATATTACCAACGTTAAGCGATATTTATCGCTAACGATGCTTAGCAACGAATTTTTTAACGCTAAGCATCGTCAGAAATTATCGCAGATAAACCTTGCTATTATCAAGGTTTATCGCAAATGCGATAAAAAACGGCCGCAATGCATGAATATCGCTGAAAAGTCAGCGATATTCATGCATTACCGAGCTAATGCTCTTAGCCATGTTATCCACCTCCCATTGGATAACATGGCTAAGAACTGCTCAGGGCAGGTGTTACTTTTTGGAGATATTCGCGCTTAGCGCGAATATCTCCAAAAGTTGGTAATAGGAGATAGCGATGTTAGCGACTGTTTCCAGTCCCTACCATCTTGGCACGCCCACTTTGCATGTCATTAGTGATAAATATCACTGACATGCAAAGTGGGGCCCAAGATGGTCGCTATCTCCTACTAGCTGTCGCTAACTGCTGTTAGCGACAGCTAGGTAATAGGGAGATAATTTCATCTATGCTTTCTTGGCTTTTAAAGCCAAAAAAGCGGAGATAAACCCCCTTGATAATATGCCCCCTTGTTCTCTAGTTTTACTTTAAGCAGATTACTCTGTGCCAGAAGTTCTATTTTGGAAAAAGTTCAAATTGGTAGATGGTTTGTTTTGAAAAATGAAGGCCGAATTTCAGAGTTTAGGGAACGATGAGTGAATTAGTCGGAGCAGAAGGAATAAAAATAGAATTCCTGCTAAGAGTCCCAAAATGATAGGCAGGCCGCCGAAGACAGAGTGCACAAAATTTGGAAAAATCCCGAGGACTGCTTCATATGGTGTTAACAGTCCTGAAAAAGTCGTCTTAAATACATGTGCGATGCCACTGGTATCAGACATATTTAAGATTTGACTTAACATTTCTGCGAAATGTACTGAGCAGTTTGTTGATAATAATGCATGTATCTCTGCAGAAGTCCTTGCAACTTGCAGATCATACGTTTCTCTAGACGAGGTCAGCGGCACCGTTTTTTGTAAAAGAATGACTTTCATTCTGCTTAAAGTATCAATTTGTATAGAAGAGATATTCAGTGAAGGCCATATTGCCGTCCCCCTGTCTGTTTTGTGCGTTGCATACAATACTTGCGTACAACAAGTGACCATGGACGAGACACTCACTAGATACGCTTTTCCTGGCAACATGCCACAAGAGCTGTGGTCGTTGAGCATCACGTAACTGCCATTAGATAGCTGCCTGAAAAGTGGTTCTATCACAGTGGAGGGTGAACCGTGCAGGTGGCAAGAGAGGTTATTTGCAGACCCATTCGCAGGCTCTGTTTAAATGAATACCTTTGCACAAAAGTGTACCACTTAGTGAGTTCTTACAATTTTTACCACTAAGGAATACCTCCTTTCCATTATTCCAACATTTGTGTGTGTATGGTAAAGTCCAGGTCGACTTAATGTATTCTTTACCCAACCTTTCATACAAGCCCGCTGGTATATGCTATAGACAATACTGAAACTGGAAAATCGTCACTGGTATCGTGATGGTGCCATGCATTATCCATTCAATGACAGGTTTCTCAGAAACTGTCAATGGTAATCTTTCCAGTTTTTCAATGCTCAGCACAGTATAGTCTGCTCCTTTTTGTGCCAAAGAGATTTGTTTATCTGTCAGGTTAAATACAGAAAACAATGACGTGGTGTTGATTAGACGCCAGGGCACGTAGCCTGGACGGAGATTTTGCAACGTCCAGCCTAGCAGCATTATAGAACGTAATTGAGACTGGCCATGTTGTAACATTAGCAAGTCCTGCTCTATTGTGTCAATTGCAGATGATACGATGCTGTCCAAAGAATAAATTCTGGAGGACAGAGTCGTTAACCCATTGTCAACAACACAGAGAGAGCTTTCTCCAAATTAACACGATCAATTTCTCGTATTCTTTCTGCAGTTTCCATTTGCGTTATTTTCCAAACTTCGTTGTATGCAGCGTATATACCGGCGTATATGAAACGTTTTTGACATGGTTTGTGAGGCCCCATTAAGAAATCTCGCAAATCATTGCCTTCTTAAAGTAAAGATAAGTGTTGTTTGATTTCTGGAAGTGTAGATTTCTGTAGCCACTCAAGGCATAGCTTTCCTACACTATAAGTAGTAACTATCCCTGGATGTTGTCTCTGGGAGTATCTTGGATCTGGCCTATTCACTGTGAACCCTTGTGTTTTGTTCAGGAATCTATCTTGACAGTTATTCGTGTCTGTGGGCCAGATTAACCATTTTTTCGAATCAGGATTAGTTCTGTTTTGTTTTAAAATATAGGGTACGTCTACCTCCTCTTCTGTAGTATCATCACTGTCGGATGTTGGCTTAGGTATAGACGGTTTGTTTAAATCTTTTATCTTAGCCAGGCCAAGACAAGAAGTTTGTTGAACAGTGTCATTTAAAAACATTATTTTGTTCTGGTATAATGCAAGCTCTGAATAAGGGCTTCTAAACCTTGCACCTGCCAATCTTTTGTGCCCCAGACAGTTTTTGTCTCAATGTTGTATTTCCAAAAGTCAAAACCTAATGAGGACAGCTGAGCATAAAAGTTTTCAGAATAAATTTGTTTAGTATTGGTCAGCATTGTTTTCATTCCTGTCTTATTTAAATGTTTAAAATAAAATGTTTCTGGAAGTGTAACATTAAACCCTGAGAAGTACGAAAACTTTTCTTAAAATGTTTTTGAGCTGCCCTTTTGTGGCGTTGGACAATGTTCCCATTGATTGTAAGTAAAAACATTTCTCGGACTTGCAGATTTATGCAAATAATGGTGACCATAATGATTAAAAACAATACATTTGTTCATAATCCGATGAACCTTCTAAGTATTCATGTTCCGTAAATTTAGCTGACATTTCTAATTCTGTCCTCATGTTATTAACAGTTGCAAAGTCCCAATCATCAGAAAATGTGCTGGGTGAAACAAAGTCACTTAAAGAAACCTTGAACTGGTGTAGAATCTGTAGCAGCTCCACTGGGCCATAGATGTCATAATCAGTTCTGTCCCATGCTATACCACCAGGTATAGGAACGGCTGTGATGTTCACTGATGACAGGTCTCTTTCTTCACGATGAGATGATTTATGGGCTTTCAGGACCAAGTTGATTTTCTTACTTGCTGTGTCTTTTGTACTGAATTTTCCATCTATCATTTTTCCCAAGCTTAAAACTAGTATAAGCCAGAGCAGGAGGAACAGTACACCTAGCGCAATCCAAAATTCAATCCATGGTGAAACCAGATATGTTTTTTCAAGTTGATGAAAGAGTTCTGTTATTTTTTCTTTGAACGTTTTATTTGCTGGCTTGTCTTCAGGTTCACTGGATCCTCAGAAAATGTATCAAGTTGATGAAATAGCCAGAGGCAGTTCTGTCAATTTTTGGAATTGCATCAGGATTGTTATTAATCTTTGGAGTTGCTTTTTCCTTTGTCATATTTGTATACTCAGAGGCTTCATCATTGTAGACAGGTGTTTCTTGACGAACTGTTATTTGGGTATTCAGAGGCACAAGTTCCATGGCTTTGTTGCATAGTCCTTCTTTTCTTACTGCTGGTTTATCAAAGGTGATAAGTCTTTCAGTTTGAACCTCTTGGATTGTAGCAAGATTTGGTCGTCTGCTACATCTTGGGAGTCCACTGGGCCTACTACTTATTATCGGCCACATGATTGTGGTTTGACCAGGTCGATGGACAAAACTCTGTTCTCCCTTTTACCAGCAGGGGGCGGTAGTACCACTGATATTGTTCCTTGGATTGCCAAGATAGGTACTGCTTTTCTGTACAAAGGCCCAAATTCCTTCTTTACCGCGATCTTTTCCCTGACTAGATCCCCAATCTCTGGAATCCAGATAGGTCTTGCTGGGACAGGTGGTTTTTCTTCTGTGGCTGTTGGCTTCTGTATCGTGTTACTCAGACTTCTTCTTGTTTCATTTAAGTACTGTAAGACAGCCAAAGATCTTTGACATCAAAGGCTTTTTGTTCCACCACTGAAGTTTGACAATCAAGGTCTTCGATTAACATTCTAGTGCCAAACAGTAATTCATACAGAGTGCTTCCACAAAGGGAATTTCTTGGCAGATTGTTAAGACTACGTTGGACACTTATTAGATGTTTGACCCACCCATCACCCAAACCTTAGCTGTTATGGATTGCTTTAGGTCACGTTTTTTTCTTTCCACTACTGCATTACCCTCAGGATGGAAGGGACTAGAATACCGCAATGCAACGCCCAAGCTAGCCATGGCCTCCTTGTAAGCTCGAGAGCTAAACGCAGGACCCTGGTCAGAATATAGCGTGCCGATTGCGTATGTGCCGATAAAGACTCGCAAATCCTTATAACAGTTCTGCCGTCAGCCGAGCGCTGGGGCCACCTCCAAATAAATCTTGTGCAGGAATCCACTGCCACCATGATATATTTATAGTTACCGTCCCTTTGTAAGGGACCACAGTGGTCCAAGTAAACACATGCTAGTGGTTTATCTGAAATCAGAAGGGGCGTCTGTGCAGGTCGCTTTACTGTAGAAACTTTCATTTTTTGGCAGATTTCACATTCCAGAACATAGTTTCAAATTTGTTTCCTCATGCGCAGCCACCAATATCTCTGTTTTAATAATGATACTGTGGCGGAAACTCCTGCGTGTGCAGAGGCCAGTCCTTCATGTGCTGCTAAGATTAGTCCTAACCTATGTTCCATGTTTGGAATTGCCCTATCCCCCACTCCAGGGATTCGAGCAAAAGGAACATTATTTACATCAGTTATATATGAGTACTTTATAGGAAAGCCTTTCGGGAGTGTCTTACCACTGTCTTTGACTGAAGCAGTGACAGCTTGCATTATTTCGCTGTCTATTTTTGTTTTTGACCGAGTGATCGCAGCTACGGAAGCCGTTTGCACAGCTGCCTTCGCGGCTTCATCAGCCAATGAATTCCCTGCAACGTGAACGCCATCACGCTGATGACTCAGTGTATGAACCACATGAGTCTTTTGTAGTTCTTTTTTCAAAAGAACTACTTGTTCCCAACGCGTTTTATGCTTAATTGTGCCACCTTTTGCATCTTTGAAACCGGTTTGAACCCAGTTCTGCAAATATTAATTGAAAGACTGGATGCAGTAATACGAATCGCACACTATTACTGTGGGGAATTCGCGATCGGTATTTTCAAGCGCCATCTTCAAAGCCTGTAGTTCAGCTCGCTGACCTGTACAGTCTCCGAGTGATTGAGTTTTAGTGACCATAGGTCTAAATTTACCTTCGCCAATACGAAAAGGGGCCCCCTGAAGTTAAAGATATGGGGCAGACAGGCAGGGGAAAATTCGGGTACTTCAAAAACACAGAAAAATGCCTGCCCCCTCTGTTTAATGTGTTGGCTCAATTAGAATCCTGATTTTACAAAGTGCAAAGATGAGCTCACTGATACCAGAAACAAGACCACGTATTAAAAAAAATATAAACATTCTTTTATTTCTTTTACATTCAATTTATAGTATGCAATTTCATGTCAGACGGATCAAATCAAAAAGTAATTCAGTACAAAAAATAAATCAGTATACACCCCAACACACACCCACATGTCTTCAATCAAACAGTGCAACAAACACACTCATTTAGAAAACACCCATACTTTTCAAGCATACCTACACATCCTTCATTTGTTTCACATTCATCATCCTTCCAGAGTCAGATGTAGTGCTAGGTTGCTGTCCAAATCAGACTCTCTACATCACACGATGAGAGACCAGGTGACAAAGACAATGGCAGGACAGACTATATAACGCCAACGCGTGTTTCGGTGCCGGGCCAGTTCTACGGCCACACCTTCATCAGGGCAGTCAGAGTTGGGGAGGAGGGGAAAAGGGTGAAGAAACAGCATACAATCTGAAATAGGTAAAGAACAGTTTCAATTTTACACCCATAGTTATTAGTATAACCAAAAATAACAATTTATCGAAACGATAAGTATGAGTTGATTTACAATTTATACAACATATCTGGTAAGGGACAGTGAGCTCAAAACAATGCATTAGGAGGGGTTTCAACAAGTAACTTTATAAAAAAGAGAGCAAACAACTCTCATGGCTGGAATCCCATGGGACCACTACTCAACACAGTACATAGCCATTCATAACATATACTCACAAATATAGCCCTAGTAGGTGACAGTGGAGAAAAAGAGTCAATCGTGGCCACGAGACTCACGTCGTAGTTTCCCCCTGAGGGGTGCGTTTGCCCCCAAGATTTCAGGTTCTAGGATAGGGAAATTCTTTTCAAGTCACCCTGGGTATATCAACGATACCCACAGAACCCGTTAACAACCAAACTGCGGAGTTTTTCAATAAGTGATCAGCCCAACTCGCCCATACTTACAAGTAAGAACGGGTTGGTTCCTTAGATATCATAAACGAAATCGATTTTCAAAAGTTCCTTTTTCTTTCAAACAGTGGATGAGAAAGAACAGCAGCGAAGCCACTGTAAAGATTCTGCAAGCACAGAAACCCAATTAATTGGGGTTCAGCTTTTACTCTTTCAATAATTGCAAAAAATAAAACAAGAAACAAACTGGCAATTGAAATTAGCGGTTTCTAAATGGAGGCCCACTTACCAAGAAAACGTCTCAAGTGCCGCCGCCGGAGGATAGCGGATTCACAGGGGCATCTACAAGATCGGGCCCTTCTTTTTCAGCAACAGGAACAAGGTATCCAAGTGATACCGCGGATACATCCAGGGGCCCCAATCGAGAATCTAAAGGGTAAATGACAAAGGCATACAGTTGATGACCCATCCTGAAGTTGGGAGCCTAAACTCCCAGGTGACCGGAGCTACGGTGAATTCACTTGCTAGCTAAAGGACCTTCCGATATCAAAAAATCGGGGAACATCCTTTAGGACGCGGATGTTACCCCGCGCTACCGTTACAACGCGTCTCTTACAACGCAAGTCATAACCACGACTTGCGCTGGAGGGCGCTCAAGGACAAGGAATAGTTAATTTACTATTCTAACACCTTCCCTACTATCCACGGGGACTGGTGTTGGAATAGTAAATTAAACAATTCCTAAGTCCGCACCCTACAGCGCGAGTCATGGTAACGACTTGCGTTGTAAAACACGCGTTGTAACAGTACGCATGGTAATAGCCCGGTCGTACCGTCATACATCCCAAAAAATACCTACAGCAGACATTACTTAAAAACCGACATGGATTTACCTGTATGGATTCGTCGAGTCAATCTCAGTTTTATATGTGGTTCAGATTAGAAAGATTTGATCATTTGCTTCCGCTCCTGAAACGCATAAACGGAAAAACTGAAAAACTCAAAACGAGGGTGTAACGGGGTCGGGATTAATAGGCAAAACGTGAATTCTTGTCTTCTTAGGTTTTATTTTGCCAAACAAGAGATCTGAGCTTTTCTTTCCTCTAGTGACAGTTCCTCTTGGCGATCTACTTCTCGCGCTTCTCCTGATGCAGGCTTCCACTATTTCTGGTCGACGGCCTCTCTTGGGTGTCCGTCGGGGTGGTGTCTCGTCCGGCTCCGTCTTCGTCTCGCAGTCGGGACAAAAGGAGAAATACAAAGTGTGAGGAGAATGTCCACACGTCTTGCGATACTAAAGGGTAGGGAGTGAGGGGAATAACCAGTTGTGCTCCACGTCTAGTGCCGGCTGTGAAGGGTTTGTGCTCGGGGAGGGGGACACCAGACCAAAGGGGAGGAAAACACGGCAGTTATTCCAAAAACCCTCCCTTACGGCTGACCCAGCCCTTAATAGTATCGCGTACCTGGTTGAGCCATACACCTCCCGCGGGTGTATGGCTGGGCGATCCGCGGTGTCGGTGGCCTCCTGGCTTCTCTCTCTCTCCTTCCTCTTCTCCGCGCCGGGTCTCCGTCGTCTCGAACTCCGCTCTCTCGAACTCCGTCAACTTCCTCCTTTCTCCACGCTCTCTCTGCTCTCCGCTCCGCTCCCTCCGGGTGAACAAGCACACCTCTGATTCGTCGTTCCTGGTATAAGACGTCTCGTCGTCTTGTCGTGACTCCTCCCACTCTTGGCTCCAGTCTCCCTTAAAGGGCCAGTGATCTGTTTCTTCTTCTTGTATTTCAAAGTCCCTGTTGACGTTCTGTGGGGGGTATAATGAACGAGATGTGTCATTGTAACTTTGTTTCATTGCACTCTGTGTCCACCCCTTCTGTTGTTGTTGTCCCAGGTCGCTACAGAGGGACAGGCAGGTAACTGAATAACGCGCACCAAGTTTCACAACCCCACATTCCTGATTATCCTAGGTAGGGGGGAGGATAGATCGCTAGAAATAAAAAAGTAGCGCGCACAGACAGAAGGAAACATCATTTCACCCTAGGGGAAGAAACGTTTGGAATCCCAAGACACCACATTTACCTGTAGGGATTCAAGAGGTTGAACTTAGAGTTCAAATATGGCTTTGGATCACAGGAGAATGTAAGCTTGGGCTTCTACTTCTGAAAAGATACAAAAGAGAAGACTCCGCATGAGGACCCAAACAATAATTAAAAGCCCTCAACTAACTCAGCCTCGTCAAGGCACCACTCAAAGAGCCTAAAACTCAGAAATGGTACTACTGGCGGTAAAACGTACCTCTCCGGCTAAGTGGTGGGGCCTGTCGCCAGCATTATCAATCACACGCACAAACGGCCGAGACAGGATCCCGGAGTTGACCAGCACGATTTCCCACGGGGTTTAAATATCGGCTGATAATACTTCTCCTCCAATGGGAGTGCCAGAAGGGGGAGTGGCTCAAACTTAGACCAGGGACAGAATAAAAACCCGTAAACGGCGCCCCAGAACCGGCGCAGAAACTTTAGGTGGCTGAAAAACAACAAGGTACCTGTAAAAGGTGGCAAAGGCAACGACAATAGCGCCATCAAGAGAGACCACCGGGGCATAGAGAAATTAACAACCTTTCCTCTCAGAAAACGGGGCCCTGGAAGATTAAGCCTCAGAAAACGGGGCCCTGGAAGATTAAGCCACAAGAATAAATAGCTTAACAAAGCAAACAGTATAGAGGGAAAAACATTATAGGGCATCTCAGTAGAAAGATATAGGCCAAAACCCTGCCTCATTCACTTACCTGGCTTTCACAATTCCAGCCCAGACTAGAGGCACGTATCATTGCGGACCACCTAGTCCGCTTAAAGCTAGCAGTCAGCTGGATAATAGAAGTAAACACGCAGGACAAAAATGCAATTAGGGCCATGCCCGAATATCAGTGGTGTATATTTCATGTGATCGCATTTTCCCAGGGACAATGTTCATTTAACCCCTTATTCACAGAATTAAGAAGGAAGATCCAAAAGACCTCCCTTTTCTTCCTTAGGGCGGTGCTGTCCTTACCTGCTACAGACCGTACCTCCTCAAGAATGGACCATTTGAGGTCTAGTTCGGTATTTTTAGCATCAGTCCAATGTTGACCAAGTGGAGCCCCACTTTTCAAATTCCTGATTTTCGATTTATGTTTGCCAATCATGTGCCGGCATTCACGCCCTGTCTCACCCACATAGGGCAGTCCACATGGGCACAGGATGACATACACTACATTAGTAGAGCGGCAATTACTCATAGAACTCAATTTGATGCTGCGGTTGTCGATAGCCAGGGTACTCCCTACCAAGACATGAGGACATGCTTGGCATGTTCCGCAATGATGGTGACCCTCAACCGGCGGAAGACCTGAAATTCTGGTCTGTCTCATGTTCCCAAGTATCTGCAGGACGGCCCGTACAAGATGATTGCGTAAGTTTTTATTCCTGCGAACCGCAAACAAGGGCTTGGGTATCATCTGTTCATGCTCTCCAAAGTTAAGAAGATACCAGAGGGAGTTCACCGTTTGTCTTAGTTTGTGATTAATGGTAGAATGTTTGGTTATGCAGACCAAACGGTCCTACGCATCAGTATTTTGCTCTAGGAACATAGTTTCCTTGTTGAAATACCTGGCCCATTTAAAGGAATCTCGAATCAATCGAGGGGGGTATCCACGTTTGGCCAATTTAATTTTTAGAATATTGGATTGATGCAGAAACTCTTGGGTTTCTGTGAAGTTCCTCCGGAGACAGAGGAACTGACTAAAGGGAATGCAGTCCCTTTGGCATCGCGGGTAAAAGCTCCCGTATTCCAGAAAGGTGTTTTTGGCGTAGGTTTGGTATAGAGGGATACCAAGAGTTCACCCTCCGCATGTTTGACCCACACATCCAGGAATTTGATTTTTGAATCACTGGAGTTGGCTGTGATTTTCAGATTTGGGTCGGCTAGGTTAACCTATGCGACAAATTTGTTCAGAGACTTCTAGTCGCCGCTCCATACGAAAAAAATGTCATCGATTAAGCTAGCCCAGACGCGCACATTCTCAAAGAACGGGGCCATTTTGTTGTAAATATTTATGTCCTCAAACTTGCCCATGTACAGGCAGGCGACACTGGGGGCACAAGAGGCCCCCATACGTACGCCTTGTACCTGGTGGTAGTATTTCTTATTGATTTCAAAATAATTCTCCCCCAATTCTATCCTGAGACAATTCAGAATAAATAGGGCATTGGGGAGGTTGTTCTGATTCATCAGGATCTCCTCAAGGACCTGGATCGCCCCATCCTGGGGGATGTTCGAATAAAGAGATTCCAGGTCCATCGTGACCAGCAGCTCGGTTTCACAATCAAAGGGGATTTTCTCCACTTTTGAAATAAAGTGACCTGTGTCTTTCACAAATGATTTAAGTTGACTCACCAGCGGTTTCAAAAACCGGTCGGCATATTTAGACAATGGCTCGGTGGCCGCTCCAATGGTCGATACAATAGGTCGCATCGGAGGGTCCATGATGTCCTTATGGACTTTCGGTAGGCCATAAATAATCGGCATTCTGGTGAATGTGGGGGTCAGGTATTCTGCTTCTTTAGTGTAGATATAACCTTCCTCCACCGCCGAGTTGACCAGAGTCAGAATACGATGTTTTAAGGACTCCTCTGGACATCTCCTAATTCGCTGGTAATGTGTGTTGGGATGTATATTGATTTATTTTCTGTACTGAATTACTTTTTGATTTGATCTGTCTGACATGAAATTGCATACTTAAAATTGAATGTAAAAGAAATAAAAGAATGTTTATATATTTTTTTTAAATACGTGGTCTTGTTTCTGGTATCAGTGAGCTCATCTTTGCACTTTGTAAAATCAGGACTCTAATTGAGCCTACATATTAAACAGAGGGGGCAGGCATTTTTCTGTGTTTTTGACGTACCCTAAATTTACCTTCGCGCCAGCGACCTTTAACAATCGCGCACGCAGCACTATAGGCTTGTTTACCCCCAATTGTGGGCTATGCTGATCCGTCTGTATCTATACTACTATAATAAAGCAGAAACTTTCAGGCATTGAGGCGGGTAAACTCGGGAATTACTGCGCCAATCTACACACCCGATACACTGTTGAAATCGGCAGGGTGTGTAGATGGTTATAGGCTACTTAAATTAAAGAAAAAAAATTATTTAAAATTTTAGATTAAAAAAAAAAGTAGTCCCTCAAAAGTAGCGCCGGCCGCGACGTGCGTGGTCACATTAGGAGCACTGGGAGGAGCGGCGGACATGGCGCGGGGGAGGAGCGGTGACGTCAGGAGCAGAGGACCGGCGGCAGAGGAGGAGCGGCGGACATGGCGCAGGGGAGGAGCGGTGGTGCGAGCGGACAGGCGGGAGCAGCGCCGGTGAAGGTAAGGGCACTCATGTAGGGGCAGGCGGGGGTCGGGGCAGGCGGGGGACGGGACGGGCGGGCAGCGGTCGGGGAAGCCTGAGGACAAGAAAGAGGAGGCAAACGGTGCACTACAAATGTCAGACAAACGGTGCATTACAGAAGGAAAAGGAGGAAAAAGTGACATCTAGCCAGAGGGGTTTTAGATGCTGTAAACGTTTGAGCCACCTCGGCTTCCGTAGGATAATCCCATGCTCTTCTCAATGGGACTCTGTGCTCCGCCGTTAACAAAGTGCGCAACGAAGGCCTACACACGGTCAGGAGAAAAACGGTAGCCCCTCGAACGAGGCCACCTTCTGTCAAAAAGGGGAGAGTTTGCTCACATAACTGTCAGCGGTGAATATGTTATTGTTTAGATGCGTTTGCTTCACTATAGGAGATTATATTTATATAGGAATATTTCCTTCACGAATACCTGCATCCCTTGGGTGGAGTGGAGGGAATGGGGTGGATGACGTGTGCACGAGGAAAAAGTGACGTTTGCAGGTTACAAAAGTGGGGCGGGCGGGGGCCCTGAAGCAAAGTAAATTACAGGAGGAAAAAGTGACGTCTGCAGGTTACAAAAGCGGGGCGGGAGGGGGCCCTGAAGCCTAATTGCTTCCGGGCAACGTCGGGACAGGCTGCTAGTAGATTATACATCCGTAATGCTCTAGAGGCAGAATCTCGGTCGGCAGAGGACATTCATATTCGTATTGTAGGAATTCTTATGTCTTTAAGCAGGGGTCAAAAACGTATTCAACATCTGCTGCAGCAAGAGAATTAACCCATTGTATCCATCTCGGATGTAAAGCCTTAGCATTGGGAATGGTTGCTTTTGTCACTGCCTCTAAGGCAGGTACAGGTGTAGCGATCATTATGCGTTTACCCTGAGCGAGGGATATCTCTTTTGCTACTGCAGTTTGAGCCGCTGTCAGAATTTTTTCTGTAGAAGTGAATTTTATTTCAGCTTGTGTGTACAAGTGGGATTTGTATGCTATTAGTACCTTTTTACCTTCATTAAAGGTCAGGTATGTGAATCCGCATTTCCCTGGGATGATTCGCATCACAATATTGCACGTTTCTAATTGAGTTTTTGCTAACATGTCTGTTTGTACTGAACGCAAAATTTCTGTGTGTGTTTGAGTCCAATTTGTTGGTTTGAAATCAGGTTTGATTAGTTCGTAGAGAGGTTTAACCCTTTCTGCGTAATTTAGAACATAAGTTCTTCCAAAATTCAGGAAACCTAGAATTGACTGTAAGTTCTTCAGGGTCTTTGGAGGTTGGAGCAGCGCACATTTCTCTAGGAGGTTGGCTGCCAGGCTTTTGCCTTCACTTGATAACTCGTATCCTAAGAATAGGACGTTGAGGTGGGCAATTCGTGATTTCTTAAAATTGAATTTGTACCCTTCAGATGCGAACCCGAGTATTATGGTGTTCACTCTTTTCAAGTGCACGTCCAAATCATCATCTGTAAGATAGATGTCATCGACATAAGATAATGCCTCATCATCGAACATTTGTAGTAACTCTGTTAGTCTGGCTGAAAATAACCCTGGACTATTCTTGAATCCTTGGGGGAGATGGCAAAATTGTCGCTGTGTCCCAATTATTGAGAAAGCTGTCAAATGCCTGCTTTCAGGTGCAATATTTTGACAGAAAAACCCATTTAAAATATCTAATGTGGTTTTATATTTTTTGCGCACAATGTTATTCATTAGTGCTGCACTATGTGCATTTTGTACTGCAAATGTTTTGCAACAGGAGTTTAGGTGTCTGTAGTCCAAAACGATATGAATTGTCTGGCTTGTGGACAGGAAACAAAGGGTTGTTCATTGACGAGGTGCATGTTTCAATCACCCCTTGGTATTCAAGTTCATTTAAAATCTCTCTGACCTGTTTTTTAGCTTCTTGCTTAACTGGATACTGCCTCTGTGCAGTAGGTTGATTTTTTAACTGGATTTTATGGTGAGGAGAATCTTCATCCCATCCCACATGATTTTTATATAATGCTGGAGCCTGAGCTACAGCCCATTTTCTGGCATATGTGTATTTTTTATGAATAGGAATCTGATTTGAGAAGGCTGGCATAATTATCTCTTCGCCATGTGGGCACTCCCTGACAAATTCAGGTGGCCAGTCTCGTTCAGCTAGAAGAATGTCATAACCCTCGGAAAGCTTATCCCAGTAGAGAGCTTTTATTTTTCTAGGTATGTCACCCTCCATCCGGAGTGTTATTTCATATAACTTGTGGGGTACTCTAACCCTGGTGTCGGCATTTTCAACTTGAATGCATTCATTCAAGTCCACTGTCTACATATGATCCATCAGGATCTTGCGAGCTATGGTCACTTCTGCTGCGCTGTCTAGCATTGTTTGGGCCCACTCCCCGTTCTTGAGTTGTGTCCTCAAGACCCTCGGCATGTCTGATCTTTATGCTTGCTACCTTCTTCTTGGTGAATTGAGTTTTCTTATTTTTTGGAACGTGCTGTTCTTCTTTGGACTTCATGCGTTCCTCTTTTTGTTATGATCGTCCTCTCCTCTCGGATTTCTGCAAGGAAGTCTGAAAGGTACGAGAGGAACGTGTATCAGTATCTTGATATCTATCAGGTTTTCTTAAGTTATCCCTATTTCTAAGGTTATATCTTTTTTCACAGAGCTCCCGTTGGGGAGACCTACCTCCCCGTTGGGATATCTTCCTGTGGACTGCGAATGCTTCTCTTTAGGAAGTGTTTGCTTAGTGTTTTCCCACTTCTTCTTAGGAGTAGTGAGATTATTTTTAATAAAAGCTTTTTCAGGATTTTCAGTTAGCTGTGGTTTTAATGGTTTCCCACCCAAACTATCTCTACCTAGTTCTTCATATGATTTTTCAATAATTCTTGAAAGCTCACATGGTTTGTCTGTTATATCTGTTTCTTTTAATTTCTGGCGGATTGCCACGGATGCTGCTTCACCATTGATATTGGCTAATAGTATAGCCGAGACCTATTTGAAATCTTTCAGTAATTTCAGTGGTTCTGGACCGTATTCATTTTGAATTTGTCTCAGAACGTCTGGTATTACCACCATAGACGGGATACCATGTGTTTTTGTGTAGATTGAAGCAAAGACTGTACCCCAAGTGTCACAGTCCTCCACATGTGGTGCTATCCCCATTGGTAAACAGATTGTCAGAATTCTGTGTTTCTCATGAGGTGTACTATCAGGCAATACTGCCTCAATTTGTGTAATTTTTTGTGCTAACCAAAACGGAATGTGTTCCCTTTTAGCAGGCAGTTTACCAATGACTGATTGTATAGTCTGTGGTGTGATTTTATTTTTGTGTTCCCCTGGTGAGGGGTGTGCTGTGGAATCCTTGCAGTAGGTTGGACTGTTAATGTCCGCATGGCATATTGTACCAATTGTCTGTGTATTTTTATTAACTGTTTTATCTGTACTAACAGTTCTGGACCTGTCATTCTTTCAATGTCAGGATGTGGTGTATAGCTGGCTAATACCCGCCATGTCGCTCCTGGTCTACCTAGTGGACCGAGCCTGGTAATGTGATTTTGATGTTATAGGGCGCCTTTAAACCAGAGCTGATGCTCTTGGTAAGTTAATAGAATTTCAACGTCCTCGTAAGGAACGTATTCCGTTGGAGGTTCCTCTACTTTGTAGTAGTGAAACTAATGTGTGTCTCCATCTGCTGGAGGAAAGTGAATCCATGAATAAAATACCTCTGTCTGTCGATACTCATGTGCCTCTATAACAAAGATTACTTTACCACCTCTCAATGATACTCCATTATTTATCAGTTTGTAAGTTATAGTTGTCCTTACATTTACCGGGATGATTATAGCATCCGGGTCATTCTCTAGGAGATTTCTGTCATCTAAGGCTGCTTCTTCATCAGTAACCATTATTTTTATTGATTGAAGAGTTTGCAGAACAAGTTTCAAGGAAACAAAGATTAGGTGCACAAAAGTTTGGAACACTGTATCCTTCAACGTTGAACAAACCAAAAACTAATACATAGGGTTTTTCGTCCTACTCAGTTTTGGCGGATATTATCCTTTCACCCACTCCAGACATCTATTGGAGTATTTTACAGGAGAAAAGGGTTCTGTGTGAAAAGCACTACTGAGTTACTCTAGTATCTAGCGTTAAATTATCACCTTACCAAACGTTGGGCGCCATGTAGTGTAGTTCCCATGTTCCCAATAGGCTCTGCGCATTGGAATAATAAATCCTGTAATTTAGACGTAGGACTGAGGTCGACTAGGTCTCTACTGAATCTATTAGACTTAATTGTGAGTGCCAGCTAGCTCAGAGGTCACTAGAAACTTTCTCGAATTCACAAGAAGGGATTAGTTTTTGACAACTGCATAAACATGTCAACTTTGTTTCCCAAGAATAAGAAATCAATCTCTAGAGTCGCGGAAACAATAGATAACTATTTTATTCAGTCTATTGTGCATGCTTCGTTTCACCAGAGGTGCTGAGAAAATAGAGAGACGGGCGTTTTCAATAAAAAGTATTTATTGAACAGTCTTCTTTCTCGAGCATAAGAAATGTACTGCTACAATCGTAATACTGGTTATAAAGTACAAGGCATATAATACGAAAAGTATTATAAAGTAGTACTGTAAAAGCATGATATGGTTTCTAAGCCATAAATTGCCTAAAACATATAAAATACATACAGTGATAAAATAATGACTAAAAGTACTCAACTGGTGCTTCTAAAATACGCCTACCCCGGTGTACCTAACCTAAGTCTAGTACAAGGGAAGAAGTAAGTAAGGAGTAGTTTAAGTTTAGTATTTCTCTGCCAAGAATCTATCCAAGAACTCTCTAAGGGTCTAATCAGCTCCGTACCTTGGTTTAGAATGAAGGAGGTCTTGTATCTCAATCTCAGGACTGGTTTTCCCAGCAACCCGTAAGGGTAGCCTGGAAACACTGGAGCTGTATTTCTCGGCAGGAGAAAAGACAGCGTCTCTCAGTGAGTCAGCTGGAGGGTCGGCTTCCGTCGGCACTTGCTGCTGCAGGGTGTCGGGCAAGTGGTAAGTTGATCTGCTCCAAACCACCATGTGTTTGTCTGGGCAAATCTAGGCATATTTATACTTTGAAGGTGCCGAGGTTGTCGTGTGATTGGACTTAATAACGTCATAAAAGACTCAGTTCTTCGAAAAGTCCATGATTTCCTAGATAAATTAGTATTCAGGCAAGGGGAAGTCCCTAGCTGCTGAAGGCAGGTTTCTCTAAGAAATCGTTGTTGATTCTTGGAATTTAGTGGAAGTAGCCATGCCGTATTTGGGCTGCATAGGCTCAGTCTAAATATGGTAAAGATTTCTATGCCTATATAAGGATAGGATAATCTATACCTATATAAGGGCATGAATCGGGAAAAATTACACTAGAGTCCTAGATTCATTTACAACATACCGACTCGTAAAATGAGGTTGGTACATGCCAAAAAGCATTTTACTGCTTGCAGTCGGCCCAATGGGTTGTTTGCGAGCTGGAAAATGCTTCGTACATCTGGCCCCAAGCTCTTACAGCACTGTCTTGGTGAATACTCTCAGCCACAGAGTGTGCTGCGTCGTCCGCTGTATGGCGATGATTCACTAGGATGTATTAGAAGAAATATTCAGCCGTAGCACTTTGCTGGCGACATTTAACCGTGTATAAATGTGAAAACAAAGGCATTCTTTCATGATTCAGGCTCCTGACCTGTAGAGCAATCCCAGAGCTAAACAACAAATTCACAATCCATACCAGTAATCTGCATTTCTTTTGGTTTTAGATGAAGAGAGTGTCAAAATGAAAATCGGGTAAAACTAGACCTTAGTGCTCTGGATTGGTACACTGAAGGCCAGGTGCCGACATGCATATTCTTGGAAGATTTTATGTCAAGCCATGGTCCTAGCTTTATGCTTTGGTAAGTAGAAGGGGCCATCGCTCCATGTATGGATTAGGGGGCATATTTACAAGGAGCTTGCGGCGCCTCTGTGTCACTTATTTTGTCGCAATGACAGCACACTCCTTGCTCCATATTTACAAAATGAGGAATTGGGCCCTATAATCATTTTTCAGGGCCCTGCATCATTTTTTTTCCTGCACCACAACTGGCTGTGTCAGGTTACGTTAATTACATGCAAGGTGGGCATTTTCCCGTAAGATCAAGACAGATTTGACGCTTCCATATTTACAAGAATTTTGCAAAGTGACGCATCTTTGGCAAAAGCCCTGCAGAGTTAAAAATTCAACTAAATCCTTGAGCACCGGCAAATCAGGCGTAAAAATGATGCATTGGGTTTGGTACATAAACAGAACATACCCAGAGCACTCTGGGAAGCTTAATTATACCATGGAGCTACTATACTGCAGCTCGGAGCAGGAAGAAGATGACGACGACCCTCCCACCCCCTTCACCACCACCACCTCCACTATCACCACAGAGGTAACGCAGGAGAAAGGAGTGGCTATACTGGCAGGGGATTAACCTCAGGCGTTTTCCATCAGGGAGGATGAGGTCATCACCCATTACAGGCTTATGAGGGCGTCCATTGTTCTACTACTGCAGATTGCACCAAGGCTTCAGACAACATCCCAGAGGTGCACTAACATCCTTCTGCAGGCCAAGCCGATGGCAGTACTACAAATGATGGTGTCTGGATCATTCCTACCCACCACATCCAGATGGCTGGAATGTCACAGCCATACTTTTCAGCATTCCTACCCTCTGTCCAGGATGCCATCATAAACCTCACACCCCAGTACCTCATGTTCGCCAACACACAACAGAAACAACTGGAAAACAAACAAGGCTTCTATGCCATTGCTGGATTTCCACATGTGTTTGGGGGCAATGGACTGCACACATTTGCAACTTGCAGCTATATGAACGATGAAGATGGCCGCCGAGTAGGAGCTCTAGGCAAGAGCTCCGGGGTTAGGGATCACCAAATTGGTATGAATCCCGAGTTAAACCCCTATCTGCAACCCACCGGCAAAAGGAATGAGAGCATAGACAAAACTGAAAAGAAGAGAAGGTGAAGAAAAAGAGATGAAACATACCAAGTGCCTCGACTGCATCGACTGACCGGTCTGCAGAGTGGGAACGGCACTGGACATAAGGGTGGACAAGGAGGATCAATCGGCAGCGCCTGCAGGAGCGATCACAGAGGATCCAGAGGTAGTGAAGACACTACTTGCAGCTGGAAGACCCGGAGGATCCTTCGGCAACGCCCGCAGTGGAGGACGAGGTGGGTCCCTGGGCTGCGCCGTCAGAGGAGGACATGGAGACCCCCGTGTGCAGACCCCACAGAGGAGGAGAGAGGGTCCCTCAATAGCGCCCGCAATGCACTAAGGCCACTCGGAGCATTACGGGAGGCTCGCATCGGAAAAATCAGAAGCAGGGTCCGTAGCGGCGCAAGGACTGCAAGAGGGGACAGGACACTGCTGGCGTTTACAGGAGGAGGAAAGAGCCGAGTCTTAAGCGCGGAGATTTGGCGGGACGAGGTAATTTCATCCTCACTTTTCCATCGATACCCCCTCCCTCTCCCTCTCTCTGCCGGTAGGAAATAAGACGCAGAAAAGAAGTGGGACAACCCGGGAAGTGGCAAAAGAAAGTTCCGCCCCGCCTGACCCTAAAATGGCGGCCAGAGCGGACAAAAAGTAATAAGTGGCAGCAAGACTACTGACACTGTTTACCCATCAATGGCCTGGACGGAATATGTCAATTTCCCCCTACCATTGATAGACCTATACTGTAATGATTCAAAATATCAGAGGATCGTTTGGAAGCTATATAAAATAGCCAAAAACATGAACAGCCCTTCCTGATTCAAAATGGCGACCGATTCTAACATCGTAGCCAGAACCTAGCTGATAAACAGGCAAAACCAAGGAGAATAACAAGACCCTGGTCCGAGTGCCATAAAATGGCGGACTGAGTACAAAAACTACAAAAATGAGTAGGAGTAAGTTCGAAATTCGATTCTCTAGTAGAGAAACATAGGTGTAGGAAAGGAACTTAACAGAGTATCTTGATAACCTAGAAACAACTACTGAATGAGCTATCACAGCTGGAAGACACATCAATGCATAGCACATAACTTTATCTAGCAAAAAATGGCAGACAACAATATAGGAAGGGCAGGCATAAACGCGCATGCCATAAAATATCCACCAGGCCTATCCAAAGCAGCAGCCAAAAAGTTTAAGCATGATATATTGAGGAAAAAAACGGACATATTGATCTCTGACCCCTCGTTCAACCCTAACAAAGGCACGATCGTCAATGACCTGATATTCTTCACCAGAAGAACGGCTAAATGGCGGACGGTCATCACAGAAAAACTCAACATAAATAAGACTAACAATATTCCACATGGCATAAAACTTACGATCATACCATCAATAAGACTTAGAGCAGACCTCTGTATAACGTTATACAAAAACGGTATAGTGCTTATACAAGCAGCCAGTGAAGAATTAGAGAAATTTGACATGATTTTCTCCATCTTAAAACAATGGGTAGAGAGCCCAAGAGATCAACGACAGCCACGGACCACACAAGCAGATACCCAAGGCTCCATCCACCTTAACACCACAGGCAGCACACTGCCGTCACAACCTCAAGAATCACAGCCCCAACCGCTAAGAGAAGACACAGAAAATATGCTACCCAGAGAACCACAACAGCCTCAACACCCAACGCCACCAAGAAACACAACGGTGACAGGAGACAGCTTGGACGGAAAGGATACAGAGAACACAGAAACACAGACACTAGTGGCCAATAGCACGCGGGCACAAACACAGAACAAAGAAACTTCGATCTCACAACATGCAACAACACCAGGAGAATTGGAGAAGAGGGAAGAGAGACGGGATGAAGAGTATAGGAAGAAAAAAGATCTAACCAGAATACCGGGTAATATGGAGTTTCAGCATGAATATAGGGAAGACTCAATGGGACGGCTCACACAGAAGGTGACATCGCCTAGTAACAGCCCACTAAGCAGGAAGATAACCACAAGTGATATGGAAATTGACACCCTCACAGTGAACACTCCAGCCGCCCTCCCTGCGAACACCCCATATACAACACAAAGCCCAGCTGGGAACACACAAAAAGTCCGCCAACAAATAGGGAGAGAAAGATCACAAGAATCAATTAGGGAATCGCACCTCTTAGATAATAAAGATACGGATAATTGGAATAAGAGCACAAAGGATAGGGACACGAGAAAAGGAATGGAGCAGAATCATATCAACTCAAACCCTGAAAATCAAACTGAGAGGATGACCACTAATATTACACCACACGCAAGGGAGACGAGAAAAGGAACGGAGCTGAAAGACATCAACACAAACTCTGAAGACCAAACGGATAGGACGACTAATGATTGTACAACTCACCATACCCGGAGAGACATCCAAGGAATAAAAACACAAATTGACACTATGGCACAAGACATCCAAGGAGCATTGAAAACAATGGTAGAGATCCTAGAAATTGCGGCAAGCACACACTCCAAAGTGGAACACATCCAAGAAGTAATGCATAAGTCTCTAGGAAAAACAGAGGAGAGGGCCATGACAGTAACAGAAAGGCACAACAGGCCAAACAGAAACCTTAGGATCATAACAGAAGAAGAAACCCTTCCTCTACTCCAGACGTATGAATCCACAGAATACTTGAGGGGGGAGGAAATTAAGATAGTGCCGATCGACAATAATAGAACATCAAGACATAAGACCAGAAAACCAAATCTTAACAACCTACAGCAAGTCCAGCGATCCAACATCCAGCTAGAGCGGAACCCGAGCATTACAAGAAACCCTCTGAAAGGCCTACTGCTCAACTGTCGATCCGCTGTTAAACACTCCTCAGACATCGTGGCACTTATCAATAACGAAGAAATTGACATAGCAATCCTAACAGAAACATGGCTTTCGGATTCATCCTCTCCATGCATGGACTTGTTAGTGCCCCCACAATATAACATACTGAGATTGGATAGGCTGAAAAAGACAGGAGGCGGGATAGCATGCATCCACCGAACTGACATAGAAATTAAACAAATTCAATCAGATCCTGTGGAATCCTGTGAATACCTAGCTATTAATATAAAAACGACAGACAATCAAAGATGCACCCTACATGCCCTGTACCATCCCCCAGGAAATAATGCGGCTTTCATAGACCAGTTAATGGAGATTATCACGGATAACTCTAACAATCAAGCTAACGACATATTCCTGGGCGATTTCAACCTACACTGGGAAGACACGAAGGACAAACAGGTTAACACGATCAAAGACTTTATGACTGAGCTAAATCTCACTCAAGCCTGTACACAACCAACACACTCAAAAGGTGCAACACTAGACTGGATAATAGCAAGAAAAAAGAACATAGTGATCCACTCAATTGCGCAATGCGACTGGTCGGATCACCATGCAATAATCTTCCAAATTCCAAAATTGAAAAGGAACAATATCTCACAGCCCATCAAAAGCAAAAAGTGGACTCGCGACACAAAAGACTTGAACATCGAACGGTTAGTGGAAAATTGTGAGAAAGAGCTGAAGCCACCTAACAAATTGCGGAATGTGAATGAACTAACAGAGCATTACACGACGACAGTAACAAACATAGTTAACAACACCATGCCAGTGAAGCTGAAGAGAACCTCAGAAAAGGACAAAAACCCATGGTTTAATGGTACATTGAATGAGGAGAGAAGGAAATTAAGAATGGCCGAAAGAAAATGGAGAGAACATCCTGCAACACCAGAACTGAAATCACTCAGAAAAATCAGAAACGAATACAACAAAATGATCCTCAGATCCAAAAAAGAATATATTAGGTCAGAATTGGACAATGCAAAAAATAGACCTAGGAAACTATTCGAAATTTTAAAACAACAATCCAACAAATTAGCAAAATCGGACCAAGAAACAACTAAAACCCAGTTAAGTTGTGAGGAATTCTCTAATTTTTTCATCGAAAAGGCAAATAAGTTGGAAACAGAGCTCAAGACGACAGCGGACCAACTGAACAACCAACCGCTCCAACTGAACAACCAACCGCACACTCTGAACAAGACCACACTGTCAACCGACCAAGTGGAAGCAAAAAACAAAGCACATTGGGACTCCTTCAAGCTCTATGATCAGAATACCATCGCCAAGACACTAGAGGATATCAAACCAAACAACCACTATAATGATCCACTCCCCGCCAAATGTAGACAAAAAATAAACCACATCATCATCCCTATATGGACAAGAATAATAAACGCCTCCCTATCTCAAGGGATCTTGCCAGACTGTCTAAAAACAGGCCAAGTGGTCCCCATCATCAAGAAACCAACAGCGGATACGGCAGACCCCAATAATTTCCGCCCAGTCACTAATATTCCACTTCTGGCCAAACTAATCGAGAGATGCGTACAAAACCAACTGAGCCAACATATCGCTAATTTCATGCTATTGGACGACTGCCAATCTGGATTCAGAACAGGACACAGCACGGAAACAGCGATCCTACATATAGTCGATGACGCAGTACAGGCCCTGGACCGCAATAAGACATGTCTTCTAGTACTTCTTGACTTATCATCTGCATTTGACACTGTAAATCATGTAAAGCTACTAGACAGACTTCACAACAGGATGGGAATGTCGGGAACTGTGCTAAAATGGTTTGAATCCTTTCTTCAGAACAGAACACAAAAATTCTGGGTCAACCAGACACTATCCACATCAAGTCCAAACTCGATCGGAGTTCCTCAAGGCTCGACACTATCTCCATCACTCTTTAACCTTTATGTCGAACCTCTGACTGAAATACTACGAGACGCAAACATATCCTATCATATGTATGCGGACGACACACAAGTGTATATCAAGGTTGAATCCCTGGAGGACATCAAGCAACTAAATGAGGCTTTAAAAATGACACTAAGATGGCTAACAAGCAACCACCTGAAGCTCAATGCACAAAAAACGGAATTCCTCTTGATCTCTCCTCCGAAGAGCCACTCGGAGGTTGAAGAATGGACCAGACTGATCACAGCTTTAAACTGCACCCCTACGCTAGTGGAATCGGCGAAATCATTGGGAATCACATTAGATAAAAATCTAAACATGAAAGCACACATCAATGCAATGGCAAAAAATGCCCGCTTTCACCTGAATTACTTAAGGAAGATGAAACCCTTCATATCGCCAGCAGATCTCAAACTGGCAATTCAATCACTAGTTATCTCAAGAATCGAATACGGATGCACAACCTTAGCAGGTCTACCGAAAATTTCCACTGCACCTCTGAAAGCATGCCTCAATGCAGCAGCAAGGCTCATTACCGGATCGAGGAAATTCGACCACATCTCCCCACATCTAAAAGCGTTAAACTGGCTACCATACGAAGCCAGAATCCATTTCAAGATGGCATGTGTCACCCACAAAGCACTACATTACAAAACACCAAGATATCTGGCCCAGAAGATTGAACTGTCGGGAGGAGTCAGACCAACCAGGAGCGCCAATGCGCTGATACTGAAACCACCCATCTTCCGAAAAAAGAAAACATACGATAGAGCCTTCTCAGGGGCAGCACCCAGAATATGGAACTCACTCCCTCCAAATATCAGGAAAATGACTAACACGACAGCATTCAAAAAGGAAACTAAGATCTTCTTAATGAGTAAATTCCTTACATAGCCAGGAGATGACCTTCAACGACACTGCGTGCTAAACTTCTCCCTAGGGTCTTAGAAAAGAAGAAAGTGAGAGTCGCTAACTAGATGGGAACTAGCCTCAAGAGCCTTATGGACCCAAAACCGAGAAGAAGTATATACGAACAAAGAAAATGCCTGAACTATATCAAAAGGAATACAATGATCAAATATAATAGAAGAGCTGCAGACGCTAACTGAAAGTACTTATAATGTGTAAACTGATGTCAAATACTAGACTATACTATAATATGCTTCGATATGTACCTGATAGACCTATACAGATCCTACCTCACAGCAATGTAAAGGAGTACGTTATTGAACTTGGATTGAATTTTATCTGACCTTCATATATCTACCTCATAGCAGTGGGATATGATACCATATGGCTACATATTTACCTACCTCACTAGCTATATAACAATTTATATGTATCATTTGCTAATTATATACCTCATGTATATGTCAGTGTGAAGCGCTCTGATACTCAAGGGTCACGTTCGCGCTATGTAAAACTCTCTAAATAAAATAAATAAATAAAAATAAACCCTCCTGTATCAAAATAGGAAGCACACATATTCCATCAATGTGCAGCAAATTGTGGACCATCTGAGGATGTTCATCAATGTGCAGGCAAATTACCCTGGAAGTGATTATGATGCATACATCTTCACACATTCAATTTTAAACAAGAACTACCAGAATGGGACATATGGGAATTGCCTACTGGTTGGTAAGTACACCTCAAGCAATGACTAACCTCATTACAGTAAATTAAGTTGGACATAATAACCAAATATGTGTTGGGTGAAAAAGACAGTGCATACGTAGCAGGTGTGGGCCTCATACTTGCATCATACTACATGGCACATGTGCAATACAACCCTCCAAGTCACACATGTTAAGACCTGTAAAGCCACTGTAGGCCTCATGTAGAAGAGTCCTGTGTTGCTAGAGCTTAAATATGCATGATGTTCTGGTGGGACACTTCTTCAAATCATATCTATATGGCAACCCATAGTCATCCTGTATGCCCTTGCATGGCCTCATAGATATGGACTAAGGCAAGGCAGAGCAATATGCTGCATTGCCTTACTCTACGTCAAGGATGTGTTCCATGGGTCTTATGGTGGGTTTCCCCATGCAGCACCAATGTGAGCATATTGACAAAAAATTGACTAAGGGCAGTGCCGCAGGTTAATTTGCTGCACTGGCCTCCGCCAATTTAAAAGGACAGAAAAGTACCGTATTTGCAAGATCCTGTTCATTCCTATGCTGTCAGCCAGTGTGGTGCAAAAATTGCAGCTCTATGCCATTACAGGCACCCTTGAGCATAGACATCAATTTGTGCCCAAGCACAGTGTAAAAGGACATAAATGCACCGTATCTCATACATACAGCACATTCAGGCCCTTTTCATTTCACACAGAGCAGCACAGCAAATTGACATGCAGGTGCTGCCCTGCGTGAAATTCTAATATGTGAGCCATTCATTAGTGCAATCAATTAGATGTGCCACTATACAAAGGTGGAACAGGAGTGGTGCTGTTCTTCACACATGGAATAGAGAAACATGACGGAGATGGACAGAGCTGTGCAACATGTAAGTGGGCAGTCTGAGTGACATATCCGAAACTTTTAACAGAACATGATCCAGCCTCCTGCCCTCTGCACTGCACACAGCACAATGAAGTGTTGCGACATATCTGCCTTGTGCAGCACACATGGAAAAAGTAAAATGCCTTGGATTGTTCATGTACAGGAAGGTCCCCCTTTATTTAGAAAGGTAATCTTTGGATCCAAGTTATGGTTTGGAATTTTTTAGCTTAAAGGTCCACATGAGGAAGTCGGTGTCAAAGCTTCCTCAGAAGAGGTGCTGGAGAACACTGGATGTTTTGTGGCTGGCTTAGCAGCAGAAAGCCTATGAAGCACACCTGTAGTCCGCTGCTCTGCTTCTGCTTCTCTTAGTCACACTCAACCTGGGTACTCAGAAGGATGCTTTGGGTCTGTGCTAGGGCATCTTATATGAAGACATTCCAAACTGTAACAATGTTCAAGATAGAAACGTCTTAGCTCTCTGAGTCAATATACAACTCATACCACTGCACTGGTTTTACTGTAAAGTATCTGCAACATGCTTTATTCCAGAGAACACACAATTGATCCACGCCTTTGTAAGTGAGGCAAAAGAAATACTTGAGCATCTGTATCTTCTCTGTTCCCAACATTCAATTTGCAATAAAGCTGTAGAAATGGTAACACAAAAGAGTAGCCTTCAACTATATAATTGGAACTATCACGTCCGATCAAAACTGGATAGAACTGTTTTAGCCATGTAAAGGGTGACGCAATTTATAATCAACTCAAAATATCAACTTAATCATCCATTGAATAGTTGCACAATTGCCTCAGCATACACCCGAATACATAAGGGCAGGGTTGGGTTAGTGTGTCTTTGTCAGTTTACAGGAGCCCAGCTGTGGGCACTGGTGAATTGAACAGTGGCAGAAGAGAAGGGCAGCGGAAGGTCAGTGGGATGAGACGATTCAAGGCTGCCATTCACCCACCATACAATATTTATGAAAAAAGCAAACGTAGGTGGGAGGAAAGTATCTGCAGGTCCTGTAATGTCACGAGAGAACTTGACAACATCCTATTCTCACTGTTTTATAAGGGAGCTTTCACATTAGACAGAAGACGTCCCAGCAGCACTATCTGGTGAACTGCTGGGCCCTAATAAGTATAAAATTAAATTAAAAGGACACTGGCTTACAAGCCACTTGTACTGAAACGGACTACGGGCCCGATTCACAGAATGAACTTAAGACTCAATCCTAAACTTACTACTATTTTGGTATTCACAGAATGCACTTACTACTTTTGGCATTCACAGAATGAACTTACTACTTTTGGTATTCACAGAAGTTAGGATTCTGTCTTAAGTTTGTCTTAAGACAGACTTAAGACAGACTTAAGACAGACTTAAGACAGACTTAAGACAAAATCCTAACTTCTGTGAATACCAAAAGTAGTAAATTCATTCTGTGAATGCCCAAAGTAGTAAGTGCATTCTGTGAATACCAAAATAGTAGTAAGTTTAGGATTGAGTCTTAAGTTAATTCTGTGAATCGGGCCCTACATCTTAAGCATATGTGCACAGTGTGCATAGCAAATAGGCCTTCTCTCACAGTGAGTAGAGCCAGTAGCTGAAGTGTGCGGAACTATTGCCTGATGCTTTGTGCTGTGGCGGGAGTAGGAAAGTGTGAATGACAGTTAATAAGGTCAATTGATGAAGAATGATGAATTAAAGCTTCTATATGTATGCTTGTGCGTTTTTTATGAACATAGGGTCATATGCTCAATGAAGTGGCGGAGAGAGGCGTTAGCTTACTTGGCTTAACCCCTCTCAATGCCACTTTGGAGCCGGAAGGCTGCATCCAATTCCCAAGGATATAGTGCAGACTCACATCTCCCCACGCGATGGCGCTAAGTTTCACAACTTAGTGCCAGCACAGGCACCCTTGCAACAGAGTGCAAGGGTGTCTGCAAGCAGCGAGGTTTCTTTATGAACAGGAAGGTGTCCCTTCCTGCACATAAACAAACCTAAAATGCCAGTTCATAACATAAGTGTGTGCTGCTTCATGCAGCACACATGTGAGTTACAAAAAGGCATATTTAAAAAAGGGTTGTGTATGTATAGGAAGGGACACCTTCCTGTACATAAACAAACCATGGCATTTTGCTGCACAAGGCAGCACCCATGGAAAAAGCAAAAACGAGGAGAAATAAAGCACTTCTCCTCGTTTCGCCACCTTAAGACCAGATTTTTCCTGGTTGGCGCTACCTTCTATTTATGCTGCCCGTGTGAATACAAGGCAGCGTCAAGCTCAATGGGTGTTGCAGTGGAATGCCCACCACAACCCCCACTGCACGCCCCTTTCATGCTAAAAACAGTGTGAAGGGGGCCCTATTCACAAGGCAGCATTAAGCCACTTAACGTGGCTTAACGCCGCCTTGTGAATAGGCTAAGCCCCTATCACCACCACAACATCACTTGTGGTTGTGGCATTGTGGTGGCGAAAGGGGCTTGAGAATATGCCCGAAAAGGTCTTGTTTAATGTCAGACTTAATGAAGAAAGATTGAAAGAATCCTTATATGAGTCGCTTCTGATTGCATGTATTTGCACTGCATTTCATTTCTCAACCACTGGCGTACAAACTGCCCTGTTCCTTCACCCCTGACAGCTGATCAAAGAAGACGGCCATTACTTTTAAATGACCTCACAGGAGCCTGTAATTTGGAGCTGGGAAGGAAGTCCTCTCCAGTGGCCACTGGGGAGAATGCTATTGTAAACCTATGTGAAGCTGATCTCAAAGGTTGCCCTTAATATGATGAAAGGATGCTACAGTTTAGACCTGTTTTCCTATCAAGGTGCTGGAAATACCGAAGCCTCAGTAATTGTTCTCCAACAGTCTCTCCTCTTCAGGGATTAAGGGAACTGCTTTGTGTGTGGACATGCTCCTTGTGAAAGAGCCTAATGCTGTGTCTTACAGTGTAGTTAGCCAATGGCTGAAGGGGTCCTTTCCGAGGGGTCACTCCCAAACTTCTTTCCTTCACCCCTCCTGTTTTGGTTGGCTTTTAGGACTCTGCTAATTAGTGCAAAACTGCTTGTGCACTCTCCTTTAACCTCTTCTATGCTCATGACGGAATGGTTCTGTCATGAGCCACAAGGGGCTTGTGCTCATGACGGAACTGTTCCATCATGGCACCCAACCATGGGAGAAGTGCTGGGGCTCCCCCCATGGGCTGCCCATCTACACCCCCAAACAGGGATGGCTGCGGAAGAGTTTCAGCTGCCACCCTTGACCGCCCTCTCTGCAATCCTATGACGTTGGCGCACACAGCGTGACTGTTGATGTCATCAGGAGCAGCCGGTCGTGCTGTAAGCTATTTGCTTCCAGGTATCGGAATGAACAGGTAGGTGTTTCCTGCTCCTGGGTGGGATTCTCTCTGCATCCAAGCATTGGGAGAGAGGAAATATTTTTTCCTCACCCCTGATGTCTCTTTGCAGGGCATTTCTGCTGTATGATCACGCATGGAGTCACGGTCGTGCAGCAGGAATGCCTCCACTCGGCACCAGGGTTTTTGTTTGAATTGAAGCAACCTCTTGGGCAAGGTTCGCTTCCAAATGGAGTCATTTAATAGTATCTAATCTCTATCTCCCCTGGGAACAGATCAGCTCGTTTAGTTTTTCACCCTTCTCCCCCCGGGAAGGAGGGGTGGGGCAGAGGGCAGAAAACCCCACTAAGCACTAGCAGGAATTCTTTTTATTTATAGATGGAAGCGACTCCTTGCGCAAGGGTCACTTCCAAAGGGGGAACATTTCTGTCTGCTGTTTTCTGCCCCCCCATCCCGGGCACAGATCGGCATGTATTTTTGGCCTTTCTGCCCGGGGTGGGGGGGTTGGTTGGGGGAGGGCAGAAAACCCACCTGGACCAGGGATTTCTTTTTAAAGTGCATGGGGCAATCCCTTAGTCAAGGATCACCCCCTAATGTTTTATTTATACTTGTGTCTATTTTTGGCCCAACCCAGGGATGGATAAGCCCCTTTTGAAGGCCCATAGAAAACCCACTAGAACTAGAGATTTTTTTTTTTTTAAATGGAAGTGAAGCTTTGGGCAAGGGTCGCTTCCAAAGGGGGTGATTTTCTGTTGCCCATTTTCAGCCTCCCCTGGGATTAGATCGGCCCGTTATTTTGGCCTTTCTGCAAGGATCGCCTCCCAATTTTTTATTTAAATACTTGTGGGAATTTTCTGACCCCAGCCCTGGGGTGGATTAGCCCTTTTTAGGGCACATGGGCCTCCTGAGGGGGCAGGAGTGTGTTAAAAACCCACTAGAACCAGGGAAGTTTTGTAAATGAAAGCGACCCCCCCTTGGACGAGGGTCGTTTCAAAGTGGGGACATTTTGTATCAGCCGCTTTCTGTGTACCCCCCCTTTCCGGGGACAGGTTGGGCCGATTTTGATCCCCTGGGCAGGGATCGCCCCTCAATTTGTTTCAATACTTGTCAGCCCTAATTGAAGGCCCATCTGGCAGTTTGGCCGTTTGGGTAGTGACATATCATGCTATAATGACAATTGTTTTATTGCTTGTGAATTGCAATTGTAATGTTTTATTTCTCCTTTCTATTCTAGTTCTTTTGCTCTTTTGACTGATGTTCCACGTTGCGGTTTCGTCGCTGGTGATTCTGCAGTGTGCTCGACGTGTATTTTGTTGTCTTGTGAGTTTTTTTTTTTTTTTCTTTCTAGTGGGATATTGTTGGTTTTTGCTGTGTCTCTGCAGAGTAGGTGGTGGTGAGTGTAGCTGTCTCTGGCAAGTGAGTAGTTAAGTTTTGGAGTATATAGATCTTTGTGATAAATCCTATAAACCTTTTTCAGTTCTTTATGGAGGATGTTTTTTTGGCAGAGATTGTTGAGTGGACTAATGTTTATGGCAAACAGTATTTGGGGGACTACAGAGACAGACTTAGGCCCCACTCTAGAGCTACCTAGTGGACTCTCACAAAACTGGAAGAATTGAAGAAGTTCTTGGGTTTAAGTTTTTTGATGGGCTTGATAAGGAAGCCAGCGATGTCTTTATATTGGTCTACTAGTCCCTTGATGGCAATGGCTATATTTCCAGAAATCGTTGTGATCGGTATTTGCTTCTGCTTCGGATGCTGCATTTTGTCGCAAATGATTTAGCATTGCCATGAGACCACCCTGATTGTGACTGTCATTTTAAGATTTGACCAGCCATTGATCACTTTTTAGATCGATTTTCTGCGATCTATGCTCCAGGGAAATAAATAGCTGTGGATGAGTCTTTGGGCTTGTTCAAGGGCAGTTTGGTTTTTAGATAGTACATTCCTAGCAAGAGGGCACGCTATGGTATTAAGATGTAAATGCAGTGTGAAAGTAGGACTGGATATGTCTCTAATTTCAGGGTGTACACTGGTAGGGATTCCAGGATAGACCCCCCTGGTTGTCCGTCCACTTTTGGAGTGAGTGAGGAAATTGTGTGGGAACTTGGTAGGACTTTTTAACATAGGTCACCATTTAGATGTAGACAACTTCTACCCTGGTGTGCAGTTATTCAGGGAATTGGCCAAAGTGGACACTGTTGCTTTCTGGGCAATCCGCTCTATTCAGAAAGGTCTCCCAAAATAACTTGTTTGTCAAAAGCTTGAGCGGGTACAGTGCAGGGCCTTGTGTAGTGGGGAACATCTAGCTGTGAAGTTTTGAGACAGGAGTGATGTCTACGTGCTGACTACCATCTATGATAAAAACACTTCACCTGTGACTGTTTGGGGTCAGGTTGGTTTCCTTAGATGGCCGCTGAGCCTGGGACCAAAAACGCAGGTGACCCCCTTGCAAAACCAGGTCGTTTTGTGATGGGTAATTTTGATGTCTCCACAATACGTTTTGTGTCCTTTCCTACCGTAGGTACTTAGCCCACCCACACAAGTGACTACCATTTTTATTGGGAGACCTAGGGGAACACTGGGTGGTAGGAAATTTGTATCAGCCCGGTGATCTCACAACTTTTCCACACAGAAATGTGAGAAAAATGAGATTTGTTCAGCTAAATTTGAAGTTTGCATGGGATTCTGGGTAGGAAAACGTTGGGGGATCCATGCAAGCCATACCCCCCTGGATTCACCTGACTGTCTAGTTTTCAGAAATGTCTGGGTTAGGTAGGTTTCCCTACATGGCCACGAGCCCGGTACCAAAAACGCAGATGACCCCCTTGCAATACCTGGCCATTTTGTGGTCAGTAATTTTGATGTCTCCCTAATACGTTTGGGCCTTTCCCTGCCAGGGGTACTTGGCTTACCAGTGTGGTACCAATTTTATCGAGAGAATTTGGGGATTGCTGGGTGGGTGGAAGTTTGTGGCTCCCCACAGATACTTGAACTTTCAATCACAGAAATGTGAGGAAAATGTTTTTGTTTTACAAAGTTTGAGGTATGCAAGGGATTCTGGGTAACATAACCTGGTCAGAGCCACATAAGTCACCCCAGCCAGGATTCCCCAAGGTATCTTGTTTTCAAAAATGTATAGGTGTGCTAGATTTCCCTAGGTTCCAGTTCAAAGTCCACAGAGAGGCACATTGTAAAAAAAGGGTCAGTTTTCACTGGAAAAAGGAGATGCGTCCACGTATTGTTTTGTGCCGTTTCCTACTGCGGGCACTAGGCCTTCCCGCACTAGTGAGGTACCATTTTTATCAGGAGACTTTAAACAATGTTGAGTGGGTGGAAGTTTGTGGATCCACGCAGATTTGCGAACTTTCCATCACCAAAACTTGAGGAAAAAGTGTTGTTTCTTTACAAAGTTTGAGGTTGCAGGGGATTCTGGGTAACAGTTTGCTAGGTTTCCCTAGGTTCCAGCTGAGCTAGGGTTCAAAATCCACAGCTAGGCACATTGCGGAAAAAGGGTCGGTTTTCACTGGAAAAATATGATGTGTCCACGTCGCGTTTTGGGACGTTTCCTATCGTAATCACCCCATCCTGGATTACCCTGGGTGTCTACTTTTCAAAAATGCACAAGTTTACTAGCTTTCCCTAGGTGCCGACTGAGCTAGAGTCCCAAATCCACAGCTAGGAACATTACAAAAAAAGGGTCAGTTTTCACTGGAAAAACGTGGTGTTACCACGTTGCTTTTTGGGCTGTTTCCTATTGTGGTTACTAGGCCTACCCACACAAGTGAGGTACCATTTTTATTGGGAAACTTTGGAAAATGCTTGGTGGGTGGAAGTTTATGGCTCCCTGCAGATTCCAGAATTTTCCATTACATAAATCATAAATGTGAGGAAAATGTTTTTTTTTTTACACAGTTTGAGGTTTATAAGGGATTCTGGGTAACAGAACCTGGTGTGAGCCACACAAGTCACCCTATCCTGGATTCACCTGGATGTCTAGTTTAAAAAAATGTATAGATTTGCTAGGTTTGCTAGACAATTTGTAAAAAAGAAGTGATTTTGAAAAATGACCTCTAATTCACATGCTTGTATGGTAACTCACAAGTTTGGAGATGTGCCAATAACCACTGCTTTTAAACTTTATATTTTGTTCACATTTCGGAAATATATAGATTTCCTTGGTTCATATTTTTCCCTCTTTATATTTTACCAAATGAATTGCCATATACCCTGTACAGAATGAAAGACCATTGCAAGATGCAGCTCAGTTATTGGCTTTGGTATCCTTGGTTCTTGGTGAACCTACAATTCCTATATATCCCCAAAACGAAAAGGGTCCAGCAGACGTAACAGTATATTGCTTTAAAAAATCTGCCATACTTAGAAGTTACATGTGAAAATCTTCGCAAAAATGGCAGCTTTTTAAACTCAATTTCAATAATCTTTATTTTCAACTGTGAGTTTCTATAAAAAAAAATGTAAAGGATCTAACAACTGACCCCTTGCTAAATTCAGAATATTGTCTACCTTTTATAAATGTATACCTTTTTGGGATCCATTATTGCTTTTATATCCATTTCCACCACTAACAGCACAAAATTAGCAAAAATAGGCTATGTTCCAGTAAAATGCCAAAACTGTGTAGAAAATTTAGGTTTTCCGACAAACGTCTGCCTGTCCCTGAAAGCTGAGAAGATGGTGATTTGAGCACAACAAATCCTTTTTTGATATCATTTGGTGGGAAAATAACAGACGCTTTCTTCTGCAGCACTTTTTCCCATTATTTCAAAACAAACCAAAATGCCGCTGTATTTTGGCTAATTCCTGTGTCCCCTCTAGTGGAATCCACAAACCCTGGGTACCTTTAGAATCCTCAGGGTGTTGTAAAAAAACGCACATTTTATGTGGGTTTCTACCCCAAATAGCCAAAAAAGTGCTTAGCAAATGGGGTGTGGGGGAGGGAATAGCAGCAAAGGGGTTAAAGATGGTAAAATTGGCTTACACCCAGTTGGCACATTTAATTTACTTATAAATCCCTAGTAAAGTGGGACTACAGGCACCCAGGGCTGGTAAATTAAATGATACTAGTGGGCCTGCTTCAAGTGATCAAATTATTCAATTGTATGTAAAAAAACACATCACGATCTAGAGTGTGTATCATGTAAGAATCACACAGCCCATTTTAATCATATGTACAATCAAATTTGCTCCGTAGAACTAGCCAACAATGACTAGGCTTGAACTATTTAGACTGCAGGCCATTATATGAGACTTACAGAAATTGATTTCAAGATCTAAGTCAGTCACAAGATGGGTAAAACAGGTTATCAAACTAACCAAGGCCTTTGGAGTGTGGGCCAGTAGAACTGCATAGTCAGCATATAAACTTGTTAGCTGTTCATATGTCAAAACAGCCATTGATCAGGTGACAATTGGGTCTTTTATATAAAAAATAAATAAAAAGGCGGTGTTAGAAGGTGGTTCTGACACTAAGGGCTGCCCACATTTTTCACTTTTTGAGCACCTTATTGTTGAGCTTTTACTGTGGGGGATATTCATAATCTGTGACTCGCCCACAGTGAACTCATAATGAAGGAGACTGCAGGGAGATTTTACTGGTGTCCCCCTGGCTTGACTAGGCCGCTGCGCAGCAGCTGAGGTATGGGGCACCGCGCTGGTTACATGCAGACACATGTGTACATGTGTGTGCACACGTGTAGGGTCTGCGCAGGGGAGATTCCTAGCGTGCGCAGTCCCGGAGCAGCTACAGAGTGAATGCTGTGGCAGGACTTATGCAGAATTGGGTGGTGACATGGAATAGGCTTTATACCCTGGGAAGGAACATGCCAGGGAAAGTCAGTGTGTTTTACTGTGTTTTTCGCTTCATTATTCACTTATGGGGAGGTGGGACCCATGGGTAGAATGACTTCCACAAGGGCTACAGATTCCAGACACTCACTAAAGTCCATTTTAGCGGATGTAATAAGAAGTATTCTGCGGAGTCCAAAGTCATATTTGTACTGCTTTTGGGTCATCCCGAAATGTCATATTTCTCTGAGACGCTGGCTGAGTCGGGAGATTAATGACCTTTCTTCCCAGAGCGAAGATCTTCCCTCCAAGGAGAAAAAATAGGTGGAGCTATAAGCCAATCCATCAACTGCGGTGGCTGGGTGCCAGGCACCAAGCTGAACCAATGTGAAGGCAGCACTGGGGAAAGGGGGGCCATGAGGCCAGAGATACTGGACGACTCCATTTTGAACAACCCAGAGGCTGGACAAGAAGGAGGGAGCAGGGGCAGAGAAGTGATGTGTCGCTGTTTGATATGACACACAGAGACTTCCTGCCAGCACCCTACTCAACTTTAAAAAAGTACTTGCACATGAAGAGAAGCTCTCCCTGGGGTGTGGTCTGCAGAGGCAGAAGGTGCGGGAGCCTGGCACAATGGGCAGTTGGAAGGAGCACCCCCCTGACTGTCCCAGGAATCTGAACAGCGCCAGGAGAAGAGTCCAGGACCAGTGAGCAGCTGCCTGGTGCCCTGCGCAAGCAGAAGAGTGGCGCAGGAGAGGGGATAGGCAAAAGGTTGGCGCAGGGATCCAGTGAAGACAGCTCCCTGCAGAATGGGACCCTCTTGGAGACCCAGAGGGCGAATGAGAGTGCTCCCAGTGTCTGGGCGGCACCACCAGGAGCAAGAAGACGCAAAAATGGGGCAGATCAGGCTCCCGGAAGGTAGACGACCTTTGACCCCTAAGAAGACCGACGACGAAGTGCGTGGGGCTCCAACGCCAGTCTCGAGATGCCCCCGGGGTGGGTCAGGTCCCGGGGGCTGTCCCCCAAAGAGAAGTCAAGCCGGGGGCGCCGTCGCGCTCTATCCCCCAAGAAGGTGACCAAAGGGGGCCCAGGACCCCATCTCCGGGCCTCGTGGTGCTGGCTGGCGTGTGAGTGGGGAGAGCTGTCACACTCCCCCAAAGCCCAGTGAAGACGGGCCCATCTGCCCGTGAGGCAGACCAGAACGGATTGCCTGCACGCGCGGCAGCACGCATGGGTGCTGGACGGGCGGGGACCCGCGGGGGCAGCCGGTGATGGGCTCCCCGGGCTGCCCTCCAACAAATGGCCATGCGGGGTCTCAGGTGGGACCGGGGCCCCCGAGGAAGACCACCAGCGGTGCGAGGGGCCCGAATGGGACCGGTCCCCAGAAAAGACGAGAAGCAGCTGGGGGTGGGCTCCCTGAGCCGTCTGACTTACCTGGGGGTCCGGGAGGGACCTGGCCCCTACCGAGGCCCCAGAAAGCGGTGAAGCGTCAGCGCGGCTCTCCCTGGCACAGCTGGGGAGACGCTCATCTATTATTCAGCAGCAGGAGCTTGAAGCGCCCCATAATGCATTGCAAGGCATAGGGAATGGATCGCTTTGGGCGTTTTGGTGTCCCACAGAGGAGAGGGGTCACCCTTAAGTGTGAAAAGGTGCCGGTGGGAGCTTTTGGAGAAGCGCAGTCTCCCCCAGCACAAAGATAAGTCCCACCCTAAGTTTCTTGAGGATCTAAATAGAATAACCTCTCAACGGCTCAGCGAAGACTGCATCACCTTCTAGGCTGAAACTTTTGTTCAACAGCTGGGGTGCATCAAGAAATACATCCAAGAGTAAAGGGCTGAGTTGGAGATGTCTTGAGAAGGGCATCCCCTCGAGGTAAAATGATGCAATTGCATTAATGGTTATATTTTTAAGAGGGACTAAATTTCCTGTTTATAAAGTGATGTCATAAGCAAAGTGGGGTTATTTTGTCAGACAGGGTGTCTTGCTGTATATGCATAATCCTGTGATCATCTGTGATGACTTTAGGGGCTGTAATTGCAATGCATTTTTAATGATATCCAAATGTTATGAGTACTATCATTCTACAGTGGTGCTTAAACATGTATTCTTGCTGCTGCTGATGTTAGGTGAGAAACAATCCAGACTGTTAGCCCTTAAGATGTAGAGGTGCATACTGTATGGTCAGTAGGAGATGCTCAGTCAGGGTTATGTGTCACCAAGACAAGTGTACCCATTTTTAATGCTGGTTGACGTAATGGGGTGGGTCACCACTGGGATGGTGCCAGTGTGCAGGGCCCATGCCCCAGGTTATGATAATGACTAATTGCATTGGGGACAAGATGATGTGCGTACATGGGAGTGGTGGTACTAGACCCCACTCCCCTGAGGGAGAGGTGGAGATGTCATGCAATGTCACAAAGTAATTCAAACAGCTTATGTATATTTATAAATTGGTGCATAGTTTTGAGTAGTGTGCATGTTTAATAAATGTACTCTTACTTTTATAAAGCAAAGTTCAGACTGGACAATCAATTATTGAGTGTTATTTCTGCGCACCTGCAAATGTAGATTACTAGCCTACACCACATCCCTTGAGTAAGCCTCAGACTGCTCTGCAACGCTACCCTCTGAGAGTCAGGTGCTACAATTGGGTGTTTGGTTTCCAGTGAAGGACAAATGTAGTCATGTTATTTGTGCAGACCTCACAGATGCTGCCTCGTTTTCCAACAGGCGGCTAATACACAATCTTGTTGTAGTTCATTTAGTAAATTAAACATTTTTGATCGCTCCCCATTTGGTCAGAATCTTACCTTCGCTGAAAGGTTACAGTGGGGATCAAAGAGGAAATCCATTTGAGCTGTATTCAATGTTTATTTACAGCACCAAGAAACAGCAGACGTGCTGTATGAAGCTCTATCTTTTATTTATTTATTTTTGTACACAATTTTATTAGCATTTTCCAAAAATCAGAAGGAGTCTGGACTCATCCATCTGATGTCTATTCCCCGTTTGGCTAGCACCAGCCCCAGCTGGAGGAATTTCCTTGTAAGTTTCTTGGCTTTGAGCTTAGGGAGAAGCTCCAGTATCACCTCCTTGACTGTGCATGGTACCGTCCAGCCTGTGTCAGTCTGTAGGCATTGTATCGCCTGCCCCCAGTAAGGTGTCAATGCTAGGCCATACCAAATCATATACAGAAAGTGAGGGTCTACATGTCTGTATTTCGGGCAATGAGAGGTTTGGTCCCGGTATATTTTATGGAGCACTCACGGGGTCAGGTAGTTTTGGTGAACTATGTTATATTGTGTAAGTTTGAACCTAGCATTAGAGCTAATCTGTTTGACCCCCTCATTCACTTTTTTTCCACTCTGCCTCCATTAGGGGTTCCTCTAATATGGTGTCCAATTTAGCATGGATTGGGAGGGGACCGGAGGGGAGATCCTCTGTGAGCAATTTATAAATATGTGAGACCAGTCTGCGTTCTCCCGCTACAGTGGTTATTGCCTGTAAGGTTGCTGTGATGTGCGGGTCCTGCGGAAATGTCAGCCACAGCAGAAATGTTTGCGTACTGCAGCTACTGCCCCCTACTGAGCTCAAACATATATTCTGCTTCTTCACTAGTCAAGAATTGTTGGGCCGCATATAGGTCTTCCATCATATGGCAAACTCCCTCTGTCCATTTAGCGATCATCATATTTTGTACTATCTTTTTGAAGGGCTGCACGGCCGATAGTGGGGCTTCAGGGGCATAAGGCGCCTTTTTCACTTCTTTTTTTATTGCAGCTTCCCAGGTTGCTGCTACATGTCAAATGATGTATAGGATTCGCTCAGTTACCCTAGCCACCAGCATGAGGAGTTCGGGGATTGGACCCCATGGTGTGTGCAATCTAGTAACTGTTTCTCCCAATTATCTTGATCGTCCAGCCAATGCACTGCGTGCTGGAGCTGCATCGCATGTAGTATAGCTTCAGCCAGGGGAACCTCAAGCCCTCCCTGCTCCCATTACCTCTGCAAGGTGTCCAATTTCACTTGTTTCCTTTTCAATCCCCACATTAGCTCCACCAATAGACGCTCCAACTGTTGGAAGTACATGTGTGGGAATCGGTTAAGTGAGTTTTGTATGACGTACAGACAGCGTGGTAAGATCACCATTTTCGACAATGCTACTTTACCCATCAGTGATAGTGGGAGTTCTTTCCAAAAAGGTATCGATCTCTGGATGCCTTCCACACATCTCCCCATGTTCCTCTCGAAAAAAGCTGTCTGCGTGTGTACTAGCTTAATCCCCAGATATCGCACCTCGCCGCTGACCCAGCGCATCTCTACTTGTGGTAACTCAACCTCTTCCTTTCCAGCTAAGTTGCCCATGGGGAAAGGTTTAGATATCCCTGGGTAAAGACGCAGTCCCGACACTTCCCCAAATGTCGTTAGTGCTGTAGTAAGCACAGGTACAGCTTCTTCAAGATGTTGGAGGTATATGAGTGTGTCATCAACGTACATAGACACCACGTGGTTAGCGCCACCCAGCTGGATACCCCATCGCTCCATATTTTTCATAAGGTTGATCGCCAAGGGCTCCATCGCAATGGCAAAAAAGAGCGGGGATAAGGGACATCCTTGTACCCCTTTGTAATATAAAGCTATCCGACACCTGATCTCCGAGTCGCACTCTAGCCGTGGGTCTGGTGTACAGAATTTTCATTCATGCAATATACTTTTCGCCCAATCCCATCTTTTTGAGCACCACCCATATAAAACTCCATTCTACATAGTCAAAAGCCTGCTGTATGTCCTGTAGACTCAATGGCGGGTATTCGGCTTCAAGATGTGGTGCATGCCAAATATGTGCAAGCCTGTGTAGATTGTGTGTGGTGTTCCATCCAGGAATAAACCCGGCTTGGTCTGGACTGATTAGCCGGGACATGTACAGTAGGAGACGAGCTGCTAGTGTGCCACTTACAACTTTTTCGTCAATGTTCAAGAGATAGATGTGCCTATAGCAGCTTAGGGAAAGAGGGTCTCTGTCCCACTTAGGGATCATAGACACTATTGATTCGAGCATAGTTTTGGGAAGCTCTCTGAGTTCAGAGATTCATTGTACACATCAAGGAGGCCGGTAGCCAATTGTGGGGCAAATTGTTGGTGAAAGTCCGCAGGGAGCCTGTCGCTCCTGGGACACTTCTCTGGTTTTAGCTTTTTGATTTATGTAAGCACTTCCTCCCTCAAAGTTGGTGCCACCAGAACTTCTGCATCCTCCTCTCCTAGAGTGGGGAGTGTTATGCCCTCAAGAAATTCCTGTAGTGAGTGCATTTGAATACAGGTGTCAGTGGGTCGCAAATTTCTCCAGAATCTCGCCTTTTGTATGTACTATGTTCCCTTCACCATTTCTTAGTTGTAGGATAGGTGTGTGGTCTGTTTCTGTCTTAAGTAGTCACACAAGGAGTGCCCCCGACATGTCCCCCTCCATGTGCAGTCTTTGTCTGTACCTGGTGTACATACATTTTTCCAGTCTATTCCAGGCTTCGAGTAACTCTCCGCGGACCCACGTCCAATTAGCCATCTGAGCAGGTATCTTGTGCATAGTACTGTCTAGATTCTTAAGCTGTTTGTCCAATGTTGTGATGTCGTCACTCAGATAGTGCTTTACCCCATCACTTGGTCCTCATGCACCCCCGCCCCCTTAAGACCTCCTTCATGGCCTCCCACTCCACGGATCTATGAGTTGTGGACCCCCAATTCTTTTCAAAGTAGTGTTGCAAGGCCTCATCTACTGTACGTGCATAAGGTGGGTCAGTTAGTGCTTCGACTCTGAGTCACCAAAGCGGACTGACCAGTCTGAGAGGTAGCGAGGCAGATATGATATTTCCTCTGTGGTGGCGGACAGGCCAGCTGTGAGGCAGCAGTGGTCTATTCAGCTGTAGGTGTTAGCAGCTGGGGTGTAAAAAGAAAACTCCTGTTTACTGGGATTTCGGGCCCTCCATTCGCCCCTGAGTTGCATGCTCTGCATTATAGTGTTGTGTGACCTTGACTTGCAAGGCTTAATGTTGTCTCTGGGGGGATTCTCTGTCTAATTCTGCATCGAAGATGCAGTTGAAGTCTCCGAAAAGGATAAGTTCTGCCCCCGTGTATGTTGTCACCGTTTTTAGACGTGCTGGGAAACAGGCGGGACAGTCTGTATTAGGGGCATAGACATTAATAATGCAAATCTCCTTGCTCTCCCACCTCCTGTGCAAAATAACAAACCTCCCATCTGCAGGATATGGTGTAGAAGTTGAAAGAGGACCCCAGGCACCACCACACCAGGGCACCCCGTGTGAAGCCCGAGTATGAGGTGGCATATAACTGGCCCCTTCACCTTTTCCGCATGCTTGAGATAGTGTTCCCCCATACATGTGTTTTCTGAAGCCCAGCAATCACAATTGTATACCACTTCGGAAATGTGTGCACTCTACAGCGTTTTTCTAGGCCCGCCATCCCACGAATGTTCCAATTAAGTATCTTCAGTGTTTGTACTGACATGGTTGTGTTCTCGTATGTGAGTCATTCCTGGCTCCTTTCCCCGTATAGGTCTAATTTGTCAGCCCCAATATCCTATGTAACATGTGCAATTTCCCACAACCCTGAGATTCCCTCAACAACTAGAAGAACATTTGAATCTGAACAATACCCCCCCACCCCATGGGCAGATGCGTGAAGTCTGATGTGTGAATTGTGACCCATACAAAGAGCAGCACATACCGCCCCACTCCAACCCCCACTACCCGTAAAAAACATTAGAGTTCCCAAAACAAGGGTCCAGAGGCAAGGAACTAGTCAGGCCTTGTCTAATAAAAGGGTAGTTGTATCTTATCGGGTGCTGTGGTAGGGAACTGGCTTCATCAGGGTGCGAGATTGCTCTCTAGCGTCCCAGGAGGGCCTGAACTCTGGTGGGGGGCGGTGCTGACCCCATGGTTGCCCTAGCCCCTACTTTGATTAGTGCTTAACCTGTTAATTAATATTTACAAACAAAGTGGGTGGACTTTTATTCAACTGGAGCTCGCCGCCCTCCCTATTTGCAGCTGTCGTGTTGGTTGTCTACAGCTCTGTAGTGTCATCTTCACTGCTAGCGATCCTGTGGAGGCCGTGGAGGGCACCAGACATATCCCTCCCGGACCACTGGCATCCAGCCAGTCGCTCGCCTCACCTGCCGAGAAGAAGAACAATGTGTGTACTACATTTTCTACCCGAAGCTTAGGAGGGAACATAAGACTGTATTTCAAATTCAGGTCCCGCAGTCTCCGCTTGACCACAATGAAGGTCTTCTTCTGCGCCTGCACTCTTTGAGTGTAGTCTGGGTACACTGTGATGGAATGTCCCTCAAAAAAGAAATGCCTTCCTCTGCGGGACAGCGGAAGGAGGCGATCTCTGTCTAGGAAATTAAAGAGCTTCGCAATATTAGCTTGGGGAGATGCTCCGGGTCTGGATGGTGCCACTAGCGCCCTATGCGCTCTCTCAGTAATGAAAAAGGTGAATAGTCCTTTCGGAGCACTTTTTCTGTCTTATCCACTGTTCGAGAAACAGTTCAGTGGAGGGCCCTCTGCTTTTTCAGGGAATCTAACAAATCTGAGGTTCCCTCTCCTCGACCGTCCTTCAGTATCCTCTGCCCTGTCATCTAGTCTTATTACCTGCTGCTTAAGTTCCACTACTGTGGTGCTGAGATTTGCAACCTCTGTCTTTAGAGTGTCCACATCTTTCCCATTGACTGATACTCTGTTTGAGTCCTTTTGCAAGTCGCATCTTACATCAATGGCTACTGCATCTATTTTTTGGACCATATCATCGCTGGTCGACTGGATAGCTTGAATTACGTCTGCTAATGTGGGAGAGTCCTCAGCCAACCGCTCAGCAGCCCCCTTCCCTACTGCAAGCTCCTCATTCCTAGCATTGGAGCCGTAGGTTATGGGCTGAGCATAATTCAAGATTGTATTTGCCTGAGATTTGGGTGCTTTTTATCCCTCACCATGGTTGCTGGTGGAGCGAGCTGCCTTCCGGTGCGCAATGTGCCCCCAAGTAGATTCCAGCCCTTAAACCAGCAGTGTCTGAGGAAGTAGTAATCATCTTTGTCTTGTAGGCCTCTTGTAGGCCTATGCAATTCTGTCTGTTGTGCGGAGTAAGCGATGCCTCTACTTTATTTTAAAAACAGCACATCATCTTCCTTCTGCCATCCCACTCACTCCTGGGTATGTCCTCCTTCATTTGTCCCTCGTCCCTCTTTCTCTGGTGGTTTTTCCGCAATGCACACCCTGATCCCTCTCTTTTCAGTCGTGCCCCAGTCCGGGCACCCCCAACACAGGGCCCCACGATTATAGTATCTTCCTAGTACTCACGGGCGCGGGGTGCAGGATGCAGTGCCGGGTCCCAACAAGAACCTCGAACCAACCAGTGCACCACGTCGAGCCTTGTATTCTCCAGCTGCCTCAGGCCAGATGATGACACCTATCCAAGGAGAAGCATCGTCGCCCCCAGGATACGTCCACATGGGCAGGCGGTATAGGCCCCAGATCCAGGCCTCTCGTCTTTTCCAGATGTCAGCAGGTAGGCGCCCTCCAGCCATCAAGGGGGGCCCCTAATCAACAGCTTTTCATTGTATCCATCCCCCAGAGCTCAAGGTCTGTCCCCGTTTCATCCGGGTCCACAGAAAGTCCACTCGGGGCCCAGGTCACTAGATCGTCAAGTTTGGGGCCGGACCGGACACCGCGTCGCGTCATTCTGCAGCGGCCTTGCTGCAATCTTCACTGCTCCCTCCCCTCCAGGATTTCAGCATGTTCTCACCTTCCCCATGGGTCCAGGGGGCACAATTATCGCTCCTCTTCGGCGCGCCTCCCTGGTGTTGGAGGATGTGTTCTGCTCTCGTGGCAGGGGGGACTGCTCCTCCCACGGTGTGTCAACATGGACCAGTGCTTCCGGCCTAGTCTCAGTCGGTGCACAGACATAATATCGAGTTGTTTTTTTCAAAGTACCATAATATCGAATTTTAAATATCGAGGTGCAAGAATATCAACTGCAAGAATATAGTGGCACAGAATATCGACAGTAAGGTAAAATACACTTTTCCTACTGTTGCACTCTCTGGAGTGGGAATAGTAATTTTTATCCCTATGCTATCCAACACTTTCCCTACTGTTGCACTCTCTGGAGTGGGAATAGTAATTTTTAACCCTACGCTATCCAACACTTTCCCTACTGTTGCACTCTCTGGAGTGGGAATTGTAATTTTTACACCGTTGCTATCCAATACTTTCCCTACTGGGTTACTCACTGGAGTGGAAAAATAGTAAATTATTCCCCTCCGCTATCCATCACTTTCCCTACTCTTGCACTCTCTTGAGTAGGAATAGTAATTTTTACCCCTTCGCTATCCAACACTTTCCCTATTGTTGCACTAGTTGGAGTGGGAATAGTAATTTTATTCCCTCCACTATCCAACAGTTTCCATACTGTTGCACTCTCTGGAGTGGGAATAGTAATTTTATCCCCTCCGCTATCAAATATTTTCTCTACTGTTTCAGTTAATGTTGTGTAAAATGTATTACATTTAAAAAAATATATTTTAATTTAATATATACATATTTTATTTTTATTTTTATGTTATTAGTGTATGTGTATATATAGGTATTTATAATTTTTAATATGTTTCTAACAATGTATAATTTATCAAAATAAATATTTATCAATATTATTAAGTACTTATATATATTATATTTTATATATATGTATGTTTAATTTATTTTTACATCATATGTATTACTGATAATTTTAAACATTTTCAAATAATTCTAACTATGTTTTTTTAAATTATATCTATTATTTACTTTATTTTACATTATTTAATAAACATTTAAAAAAAAAGAAATTTTTAACAACTATGAGGGTCATTATCACGGCTGGCGGACTTTGTCCTACTGCCATACCACCGGGAAATGGGACCGCTCGCAATGCATGCGGCGGTCCCGCAACCACAATTAGGATGCACCCGCCACACTGGCGGGCGCATCCCGCATTTTTGGCATTGCGGCGGGCGGTGCTTTAAGAACCGCCTGCCGCAATGCCAAAAATGCAAGTTGTGCATTTCAATGCACAACGTGACATGCACCGCACGGTGCCTGCCACGTTGTACATTGAAATGCAGGCGGGCACCATGGGTACCCCCCCATGTGCACCCCCGACTGCCCAGTATACCTGGGGGCCCGCTACGGGCAACCAATGTTGTTGTCCGCAAGCCTTTCTGTGGCAAAACCCTGCATGCATCTTAATATGGACAGCGGTGTCTACCAGACACTGCCACCACATTAACAGCTTTTCCGCCCGGTCGACTCATCGACTGGGCGGAAAACCAGCGGACGGTCTTTCTGAATGCAGGCAGCAGGAAATGTCGGGCGGATGGCCACCGTCATGCGGGCGGTGGCGATCCGCCCAACATACTAATGGGCCCCTATATTTTTTCTATATATATTTTTGTACTTACCATTATGTACATAGGATTTCGATATTCGGGACAACGATATTTTTGCTTCGATATTTTTGTACCTCGATATTTTCAATGTCGATATTCTGTCAATGATTCGTCTCGGTCCTAGGCCCCTGCTCAGTCCCTCCACACCTGCAGGCCAGCAAGCAGGCGATCGCCTCATGTAGGTGAAGGATGGGGCCCGCGATCACCCACCTTTCCGCCCGCCAGGGCCCGCGGTACTCCACAAGGTTCGCCGGCCTCCAGGTAAAGCCCTCTTCTCCAGGGCCTCTGCTCGGGGCCCAGGTCCCAGTTGGATGTATGACGTTATAACGCATACTTTTACTCCGCAGACCATTACAACGCGACTTTTACTCCGCATACCGTTACAACGCATAGCGCCTTGGGGCGCTGGATAGTGGTAAGTATAATTTACTATTCTAACTCCAGTCCCCGTGGACCCTAGGGAAGGTGTTGGATAGTAAATTATACTTATCCCCTATCCTAGAGCGCCCCCCAGCGCAATGCGTTGTAATGGTATGCGGAGTAATGGTCGCGTTGTAATGGGTCTGCGGAGTAAAAGATCCGTTGTAACGGGTGTATACCGTCCCAGTTTCCCCGTGCCTCAGTCCAGCGCTGTTCTCTCCATCGCGCACCATGCGGCAGTCAAGACTCAGCCCTCGATCGCCATCTCCCGGAGGGGGGTGCTGATTTCACAAGGTTCTTCATATAGAAATAAGGAGGCTGCTGTTTCTGTTTTTAGTACGGAGTCTGGTGCGTCTACCATGTCTCCTTCCACTGGGTCAGGAGAAAAGGACTGGAAGATACCGTCACTATCGAGCAACAAGTGAAAAGACACAGAATCACACATAGTGTTGACTGTGGCTCTAGAATACAAACAACACATACACCAAGTGCTAGCCATGTTGGATTCAGGAGCTACAGGGAACTTCATTGACAGTGGGTTGGTGAAGCAACTGGCAGTCGGTAGTGTACTCCGTAATACCACTGAGGAGGTTTTGGCGGTGGATGGGAAGCCTTTAAAATCAGGTCTATTTACCGGCCAAACTGAATCCCTCAAACTTTCGATAGAAGATGGGAAGCGAAAGCATCTGGGAGAAATAACGTTAAACATCATAGAAGCTCCTCAATCCGAGGTGATACTGGGAATGCCATGGTTCTGGCACCATAACCCTACCTTAGACTGGAAAGACAAGACAGTCAGATTTCTGTCAAAGGTTTGTGAGGAACACCGTATGCAGGAGCATAGGTCTCAAGCTGCAGCTCTGACTTATCCTTTTTGCGCGGCTACTACAGTAGAGAAGGAGGTCGCATTGCCAGAAGATTATTCCCAGTTTTCGCATGTTTTCAGCAAGACACAGGCAGAACAGCTTCCTCCCCATAGGATATACGACTGTCAGATTGACCTGATAGAGGGGGCAAACATACCAGCTTGTAGAGTATATGCTTTGTCAGATCCTGAAACCCGTCACCTCAGAGAATACCTTGATCATTTCTTGGAAATCAGTTTCATTATACCCTCTCGTTCTCCCGCAGCCTCTCCTCTTTTCTTTGTAGCGTAAGCTAGTGGTGAATTGAGAGCATGTTGTGACTATAGAATGTTGAATAAAAACACTGTTCGACATAGATACCCATTGCCATTGATCTCTATTTTGCTGGATCAGGTGCGGGAAGCCACCATCTACACTAGATTAGACCTGAGAGGGGCATACCATTTAGTGCACAGAGAGGGGGATGAGTGGAAGACTGCCTTCTAAACACGATATGGGTTGTTTGAGTACACCGTGATGCCGTTCGGGCTGTGTAACGCCCCGGCTGCTTTTCAGTATTTTCTGAATTATGTTTTGAAGGAGTATGTGGACCAATTTGTGGTTGTGTATATTGACGATATACTCATGCACTCTGTTTCAGCTGAGGTACATACCTACCATGTTGTGTTGGTGTTGGAGAGGCTAAGAGAATTCCATCTGTTTTGCAAGTTGAGCAAATGCGAATTTGGGGTGCGTGAAGTAGAATTCCTAGGGGTGATTTTGTGTCCGGAAGGGTTGAGCATGGCAGAACGCAAGGTACAGGCTGTGCAGGAATGGCCCATCCCAAAGTGAACGCAGGATGTTCAATGCTTCCTGGGTTTTGCGAATTATTATCGCAGATTCATCCTGAATTTCTCCCAGGTGGCAGTCCCTATCACACAGCTGCTTTGTAAGGGAGTTCCGTTCATCTGGACTCACGAGGCATCCACAGCTTTTGCCTACTTGAAAAAGGCTTTTACCACCACTCCTGTACTTAAACATCCTCAAATGGGGGTCTCCTTTTATAGTTGAAGCAGATGCTTCTGCTGAGGTTATTGGAGCCATTCTGTCTCAGAGATACAAAGACACTGGACAGTTACACCCAGGGGCATATCTCTCCAAGAAACTTAACGCGGCCGAAAAGAACTATACCATAGCCGAGAAGGAACTGTTGGCCATTAAGAAAGCTTTCCAGGACTGGGGGCACTATCTATGGGGGGCACGCTATCCAGTCACAGTCTACTCAGACCATCGTAATTTGCAATACATGAAGACGGCGCGTCATCTCACAGAGAGGCAGATGAGATGGACGCTTTTCTTTGCTGAGTTTGACTTTGTAATAACCTACAGGCCAGGAACAGATAATCGCAAGGCTGATTCCTTATCCCGACAGGAGTCTATATTGGACCCTCACGCCAAAACAACCGAGGAGATCATTGATCTGTCAAAAGTTGTCGGTGCTCTGAGAGTCGATCAGTTTCTCACGAGGGTGACCAAGAACAAGTCAATAGACTGGTGGGAGAAATGGGCAAAGGAGGATGACACTCGCAGTATCAAACAAGGATTGCCTTTTCAGAACAATAAGTTGTATCTCCCTACTAGGATCCCACAGAAAAAGACATATGAATGGTGTCATGTGTCCCCTTTGGCGGGACATCCAGGTGTTCATAAAACAATAGATCTAGTACAATGGCATTTCTGGTGGAAATCGTTGGCGAAAGATGTTCGCACTTGGGTAGCGCAATGTGAAGACTATGTGAGAGGAAAAAGGAAAACACCGTAAAGAAAGGGAAACTCATGCCTTTGCCCACACCTCAACAGCCATGGCAAAATATCAGTCTCGACTTCATCACCGGTCTACCTATGGATCAGGGATGTTCTGCCATTTTGGTAGCGGTGGACAGTCTTACCAAGATGGGCCATTTCATTCCATGCAAGAACATGCCAATAGCGGGTCAGACAGTCCAACTACTGCTGGTCAGAGTAATCAGACTCCACGGTCTGCCCAAAGTAATCGTGTCCGATAGGGAACCCCAGTTCATAGTGAGTTTCTGGAGATCTTGGTGTAAGGCCCTACAGATCCAATCGACGGTTTCGACAAGCTTTCGCCCACAGAGAAGACAGCCAGACCGAAAGGCTTAACCAGACATTGAAGACGTATCTGCGCTGTTTTGCCATGGAGGCACAAGACTCATGGATATCTCTGCTGTGGATGGCGGAGTTGGCATACAACAATGCTTTGCACTGTTCTGTCGGGGTGTCTCCGTTCAAGGCGAACTTCGGATATTGAGCAAGAACCTTGCCCATCGATTTGCCTGATGACCTGGCCAATCAACCTTCTGTGCTGACCCACATCAAAACTTTGCAGTCTGTCCATTAGAAAGCAAAAAGGCACTTGTTGGTAGCTAAACAGGTTTACAAGAAATGGGAGGACAGACACAGAACTGACGGTCCCCTGTATAGAGTTGGTGACCGTGTTTAGTTGTCCACAAAAAACATAAAATTCAAGCTACGCAGCGTGTTCCACCCCAGGTATATAGGACCCTATACTTTGGTGAGATAGATTAATCCAGTAGCCTTCAAGTTGAACTTGCCTGGCAGTCTCCGCATGGATCGAGTATTCCATTGCAGTCTACTGAAACCGGCTCATGGAGCAAGGCGGCAGGCACTCCCTCCGGTGTCCTGCGAGGGTGGCCTGGAATATGAGGTGAAGAAGATTCTGGATTCGCAGTATCATCGGGCAAGATGTGGTACCTTATTTCCTGAAAAAGGTACACCTCGGAGGACGTTTCATGGGAGGCCACCATCAACGTGCATGCCCCTGCTGCAGTAAACGCCTTTTTTCGTAGGAATCCCGACAAGCCTGGTTCTAGGAGGCGCTGGGCGGGAGGGCCTACTGTCTGGAACCGCACAGCATAGCGCCTGCCTAGACGTCTGAACTACAACTCCCAGAATGCCAAGAGAGAGGAGCACGCGTCTACAAGAAGACATGTAGCGCACACGTCAAGCATGCGTAATTCTGTTGCTTTTCTGAAGGTTCGAGGAAGCGGCTGGGAGCGAGCCGCTGAGTTCTCTTTGGTGCTCTGGCTGAGCGCATTTGAAGTATCCTGGACGGTGAGTGAACCGCAAGGCACAATCCCGGGCAGCGGTGAAGGAACCGCGGAAGCCCTAAGCTGGGTACTTTTGTTTAATTTCACGGTGCAGTTGGAGATGTGGTCAGACACCGCGAACGCCTTTTGACTTTGCCTTATTTTTGGCTAGTTTCTCTGTGCTTAATTCCAGGGGACGATGAAGGAACCACAGAAGCCTTAACTTGGTACTGTTGTTTTTGTTTCTTGGCGCATTTGGAGATGTGATCAGTAACCGCGGATTTCTACATCTTGTATTGAACTTCTGGGGAAAAGTATTTTGAGTTTCTGATCAGCGGTGAAGCAACCGCCCAAAAAACAATGTAGGGACAGGAACAGCTGGGGTACATAATTTATTTTTCTTGCTATTTTCGAGACTTTGATCTTTTTATACCTGAGTGGTGGCCAAAGAGAACCGGTGAGCAAAGCGAGTTATATGACCAGGGGGTGTATTGCACTAGGCTCATTAGGAGGTGGGAGGTGAGACATGGAGATCCCATGAGTGATTTTCTTTAACTTATGCTTTTAGTTTTGATAGGATTTGTCCAGAGGAACGTCCTGTTATGTCTGAATATCTTACAAGATTGAGCTGGTCCGTTGATTGATAAAGGTATACAGGTTCTTTTAGTGAGATCATATGAGAGCAGTTTATGTAAACCTGTATTATTGATCTATTTTGTTTTCTTTTCTAGGTTCTCCTCCCAGCTGTTCCCACCCTTTCCTATCCCTCACTTAATCGCCCTGATACTCGAACTCTTTAGTTGGAGTTTGGGGATATCAAGGGGTGGACCCCTTATTGCATCATCCGGACCCTGAGGAGTACCAAATCTGACAGCAACACTCCCTCTGCGGTCCCGGAGGTGTTTGCAGGATTACAAATGCTATACGTGGTTGTGTGGGGTCTCACAGCACTTCAGAGAACTTTTAGGTCTTACAGTAGGGGCAGGATGTTGCAGTATTTAGCCATAATTAGGACCGCTGCGTGGAGCTTCACTAGAACGCTTCTACTCGGCTATGATGGCAAGCCAAGCCCCCATAAAGCTCTATCTTAAATTATGTGTACAGTATTTCTAAAGCTTGGACCCAGACAAAAAGCTGCGGAGCACTGTACAAAAACAAAGGAATTCCATCAGGGCAGGGGTGATGTGGTTATATTTGTTTTGCCCTGGATGAGACGATCTGTGGCATGAAGAATGCCATTAAGGATGTGATAGTGTGGAGTTTGAAAGGTCCTGGAGAAAATGTGTTGCCACCGTTCAAACACAATAGCAAGAGGGCCTGAAGAGCAGTTCTGAAGTTGCTTTCTGGAAGAAAATGTTTTCTTTCTTTAGAAGAGAGAGAACTGTTTTTTAAAAGTTTTTTCAGGGGCCCAGGGTGAATCCAAGTGACTTGCCATTCAGTGAAGGATGGGGTTCTAACCTGTCACGATTCATGTGATTGAACCAGATTTGTACTGTTTCTTGTCAGTTGTTCTTGGCACAGAACAGGAATTGTCTCTTGGTTAGGTTGAGCTTCAAGTAGACGCTATATGCCCAGCTCTGGTGATGTACAGGTAGTGTGGGATGCATTGGATGTCTGAAACTGGAGAGACTTTCATGTAGAGCTGCGTATCATCTCATATTGGTTAATCTTGAAGTTGTTATCTGTGAATAGAGAGAACCAAGTGGCTCCATGTCAAGACTGAATATGATAGCTTAAGGGATACGCCCATCCCATGATGTTGGATATGTGTGTATATTTCTTTTTAAACTCCTCATAGCAATTGATGTTTTAACATTTTTAAAGTTGTATTTTACTGTGTTTCTTTTATGACAGTCATATGTCGAAATAAAGATTTAAAAAAAAAAAAAAAGAATATGACATGAGGCCTTATGGAACACTGGGAGACTCCACGTTATAGGGATCTTTTGTGACCTCATGGTTCCCATGTGAAGAAACCGGTGTAGGTTGGAAAGGTAGGAGAAGAATCAGTGCAGAAAATTGCTGGTGAATCCCATTTGAGACTCCGGGGTGTGTATAAGGGTGGGTCGACTGACTGAGTAGAGGGCAGCTGAGAAGTCCAGCATCATCAGGAGGCAGGGTAATCTTCATCTGTGGTCACAAGGGTATCACCTACATTGTGTAAGGTAGCAGTTTCTGTACTGCAGCATCATAAGAAGCCAGACTGATAGTCGTGCAGAAGATGGTTAACAGTGATATGATCTTGGAGTTGAACATAGACTGCTTCTTCAATGATCTTGCCAACGAAGTATAGCAATGTGGTGGGCCAGCAGTTGGCAGGTCAACAGGGTAGCTAGGTTTCTTTAGAAGTTGGAGAATATGGCATTTTGTGATTGCTTCTGTGAAGATGCATTAAGTGAGAGAGGCCTTGACAATGGTAAATAGAGGTGAGAGAGCATCCCTAGAGGGACCTTGGATGAAGAATGATGGTAAGACATCATCTTCATAAGAAGTGGATTTTATGGAGTCGAGTCTGTCACGGTCATCTGTTAGAGCTAAGGATTTTAAAGATGACCACTTGGGGTTCTACTGCATTAGAGATGAAGCAAGCTTGGTGTTGTTGGTGGGCTCTTCTTTATGTTTTCACTAAAGAATAGGTTGCTGCATTACACTTTTCTGTGGAGTGAGGAACACATGGGTCCAGCACAGGTTTGATGCAGGGTCTGATTGTCTTGAAAAGTGTTCTGCTTCTGTTGGAGGCTTCACTGATGGTGTTAGTCCAGTATTTTGCTTTGGATGAAGTAATGAGCTGTTCTGTTTAATTCCATGTTCTTTCCTGTCGAAGGATTGATTTTTTTATTTTAAGCAAGGGGTTTGAGTACCAGAGTACCAAAAGCTTTGTCTTGCACTTGCATATTTTAATTGGGGCATGGATGTACACTCATTTTCCCAAAAAGTGTTGAAGTTGTTTTGAAGAGTGTTGGAATTATCATACATGGAATTTAAAGGGTGCTAGATGAGTTCAAATATAGGGTTGTCTACATTTCAGTCTTCACAGGATCTGAAGGTTTGGCCTACTCTTTTGTCTTTTGTTACTAGGGAACTGAGCAGGTAGCAAGAGATGACAAACAGGTTGGTCCAGTACAGGGTTATGGTGGGTTTAATTGGATTGGGGGTGATGTTAATGAAGACAAGGTAGAGGATGTGGCCTTTGGAGTGAGTTGGGTGAGTGGCACTATGTACTGCGTTGAGTGTGTCAAGGTTGAAGGGGGTTGTCTCTTGTCTTTTTTGAACCTGTGTTGTCTGGGAGGTTGCAGTCACTCAAGAGGGTCATGTGGGCATGTCGAATGGATGCTGTTGTGAGGAGATCTGAGAAGTCCTCAATTAAGTCTTTGTTCTCCCAGGCAGACCTGTAGATGAGATGGAAGGTGGTGGTCTGAGCTGTAGAGAATGGGAAATGGCATGTCAGTAGCTTCCTGTTTAATTGAGTGTTTCTTGCTTGACTGGTTTGCAGGATCAGGAGGACATATGGATGACAGCAAGGCCACATCCCTTCTTATGTGCATGGTCCACACTGTGAATGCTGAAGCCTGTGGGATGTCTAGCATATGCGAGGATGTGGGGGTGAACCATGTTTCTGTGATGTAAGGAAGTAAAGCTTGTGAAAGGGGATGCGGTGTGCCATGTCTGGTTCATGCTTCTCTGCAGACGGAGCATTAATGAGCGTGAGTTGGAGTGTGTTTAGGTCTGGGTGTGATCAGGGGATTGACAGTATGGGATGCTGGGTGAGGCACATGCTTATAAGTTACCTTTTAAAATGGTTTTGACAAGTTAGAAAGTATTGTGTAGGATCACTGTGTCATACTGCATATGGGTTCCAAACCTCTACCACCTCTTTTATTAGGCATTGATTGATTGGCCTTTCCAACCTTGGAGTCATTGCCAGCCATTTGCAGGGCACGAGTACCTAATGCACTTGACAGTACTGTTAAATGGTAATACTCCATAGAGATATTACTCCGTACTCATTAGCTGCCCCAGAACCACTTAATATAGACAAACACTGGCATTGTTCTGTTAAATGTTTAGCAGACTAGCAGTGAAGTGCCATTAATATACGAAAACATGCTTTTGGAAGGTGGCATTGTACTATTGAAAGGACAAAAGCTCTGTTGAGTTGTGCCACTACTATGTAAATAAATAATAAATACCATGATTAGAGGCTGTCATTGTCCCACTTACGCCGTAGCTGGCATGAAAATCTGAGACTTCTCAGTGCTATCCTAATAATGGTTCAGTCTTGCTGATGAGAAGGATGCATCATCCCATTAAAGGTTTAGCAGAGCAGCAGTTAGACAAATAAAACATACATATGTACTGTGGAGCAACTGTTGTTTCAGTGTTCGAAATAAAGCTAACGTTGCCACTGGATTCGGGCTAGCCTGGCTGATGAGGGGTGTTACCCTGAAACCGGTCCCAGGAAGATTGTTTCCGGTCCAGGGAAGACCTGACTTGGCAGTTCGGGCTGGACTGTTCCCATGAGTAACAGGGGCATAACTGATTTGCATATGGCTGGGTCTGAAGTGGGTGGCGAAGTGAGCTAAAGAATGATGATAGATTCAACCCAGATCTGTGACTGGGGGTGAGTGTCTGAAAAGATTCAGAGCTCCTCCCATCATCTCCTTGTGTTTGCTGTGTTCACCCTAAGTTGGAAGGGTATGCCCAAACGTTGGTCCCTTGCTCACTTTACCACTTGATTCAAATTAGCCTGGCTGAGAGGTGTTACTTTGGAACTGGTCCCAGGATGCTTGTTTTTAGTCCAGGGAAGACCTGACTTGGCAGTTTGGGCTAGACTGTTCCGACGAGGAACAGGTTCAAGACTGATTTGCATATGGCTGGGTCTGAAATGGGGTGGTCTAGTGAGCTAAAGAATGATGATGGATTCAACCCAGATCAGTGACTGGGGTGAGTTTGCTTCAAAATAAACCAACCAGGTTGGAAAGTGCTGGTATTCAGGGTTTACAGGGACTAGAAACCGCCTTAGATAATCTAGCGATGTCAAATTACTGAAACAACAGACCAGAAAAAAAGTGTGTTTAAGATGAAAATGATGTCATCATTTTGCACTTAGTGTTCCTGCAAAAGATAGCAGTCAGACTGAGAAATATATGAAGAGTGTTCTGCAGAATGTCAAGGTTTTACTATCTATTTCCAAAATATCGTGGTCAAAATATCAACACCAGAATATTGTTAAGATAAGTGTAGATTTACTACTCTTAACTCCACATATATGTACTTGAATGGTATATCTAATCAATGCACTACAATGTGGACTTAAGAATAGTAGTCAATATTCTCGCCTCAATATTTTGGTAAGTGGACATGCAGGGACAGATTTATTATGGATTTGCGATGTCCTGCATCATGCAAGGTCACGCAATGTTGCGCAGTTCCTTAAGTCAGATTTGCAAAGCCACCTAAGGAGCGATTTGCGCTGCCTTGCATGGCTTTATAAAGAAAGGTAATGCAACACAGCTGCTTGCACTGCGCTACATTACATTTCGAAATAGGAGGCTTTCCATTGGTGGAGCACAGGTGCACAAAAACAATCCCCCCTGTACCAGAGGCACCCTTGCACTCTGGTGTAACTGTACCTGCGTTAGGGCTTGGCCGCATAAATGGGCAGCTTTGCAAGCCCCTTGACCTCCTTGCACCACAATGGCGTCACTTTTTTTTACGCAACGGCGGCTCGAACAATTCAACCTACTTACAACGTGACGCATCTAGGGAGATGCGTTATGTTGTAAAGCCCTGCGTCACATTATACCTATGTCAAGTATAATGTATGCTGAGTGGGCATTCCCACAAATGAAGGCCTTGTAAAAGTGACGCAGTGAAATCTACAAGATTTCACTACACCACTTTTTAGGACGACACTGCATCAGAACCTTACGCCTACTTGAAGCAGGCGTAAGGAGTGAAGCAGTACAGTAAGTATAGGCCTCAAAATACAATGCTGGAGTTGCATCGTGCTTGCGACACAGCTCCAGCAATGCGTGACTTTTGGGCCAACAGATGTGTCCGAATTTCGGATGCATCTGTCAATCCGTGCACCTTGGTGCGCCGTATTTTAAATGCATAGGGCCAGATCTACAAGCCCCTTGCACTTCCTTGCACCGCCATTGCGTCACTTTTTTTGATGCAACGGTGGCACAAACAATGCAGCCTACTTACAACGTGACGCATCTAGGGAGATGTGTCACGTTATAAAGCCCTGCGTCACATTATACCTTTACCAGGTATAATGTATGCTGGGTGGGTGTTCCCACGCAGGAAGGGCTCATAAAAGTGACTCTGTGAAATCTAAAAGATTTCACTCTGCCACTTTTAGGACGACACTGCGTCAAAACCTTACGCCTGCTTGAAGCAGGCGTAAGGAGTGACGCTGTACAGTAAGTATAGGCTTCAAAATACATTGCTGGAGTTGCATTATGCTTGTGATACAACTCCAGCAATACGTCACTTTGCGGCCAACAGATGTGTCAGAATTTCTGATGCATCTGTCGATCCTTGCACCATGGTGCACCGTATGGTAAATAAAGGGTACCAATGGTGGCGCAAGGACATTTGACGCTGGTACAAGGAAACTGACGCATCTATGTTGTTGCGTCAGTTCCTTGTAAATCTGCCCCACAGTACGCCAGAGCAAGGAGAGAGCAGAAATGCTCTATGGGGCTTATTTACAAGCCTCTTGTGCCACTTTTGCGTCATTTTTAACATGGGAAAAGTGACGTACGGGTGGCGCAAGGGGCTTGTAAATCTGCCCCCCCTGCCCCTATATCTTTTTAAATTCAGAGCATTCCTGAGGTAATCCTGAATATATAGCCAGTTTAGAAGTAAGCGGGGAATAACATGCCGAAATTGCGTTTCATCTTTTTCTCCCAGCAGTTTACAGTTATGAAACTAGCAGCAGATTTTGGTGGTGCGAATGGAGCCGGATTACCAACCTGTGCAGGAAATTGGTACTTCAGCATTTCTTGAGGCGGTATTACCACATCTCTTTAAATGGAAAAACCGTGTTAAGGGCTTAGAAAAACACCTTCAGTGCTATTTTTTCATCTCCTCCTCAGAAACGAAGGACTGCGTGTTATGTGTCAGGCAAGGACGTGCGGTGTTTACATGGTCATGAACATTTGTTTCAGACATTTGTAACAACCCGTGATCGACTGAAGGGGTCACACAAGCACTTGTGACGCTGATCACTTACAAGTCAACTCTTGTTTCAGGAAAAGATGCGAGCCCTGCCCTGAAAACGATTTGGCGCCGTCGCTATGCCTGCTTCCCTCTCGCCGCTGCGTTATGGAAAAAAATCCATTATCCATGCAAAAAGGTCACAGCAATGACGTAAATACCGAGCATCCTTTATTGTGAGGCCAATCAATCTTTTTTTCGTAAAACTGTTAGATGCGAGACACATTGAAAACGGTCTCGTGTGTGGCGGGTGCCGTTGCAGGATCCAGAGACGGTACTGAATTGTTGCAGGGAGGGGCCAGTCACATATTTTAAACAGCGTCTGTGGTGTAGAAAAAACATTGACTAAACCAAAGACATCTTTTGACGTGAGGATTTGCTCACCTTTAGCCAACCAGACAAAAGCACACAATGAAACTGCGGTGGAGCCAGGGAGGCGAAAGGATTTGTGTAAAGAGACATTTTGTGGACACCTGTACTGCAAGAAGGGCCTAGGGCACTCCCACTGGGGGCAATAGGAATCCCTATATACACTGCACAATAGCCGGTTGCCTATGGCTGCTGCCCCAGAACTGGCCAACGATGGATTGTAGCCTAATTGGCAGATTCACAAGCACCTGGCACCACTTCCGAATCATTTTTAACATGGGAAAAGTGACGCAAAAGTGGCGCAAGGGACTTGTAAATAAGCCATCAAGTGTTCAGGAAAAATGCCTTTAACAGATACGTCTCAATGGCTGAAACAAGCCTTCCAGAGCCCAGAAAACAGTTCCCTTCTACCACCCATGCACCTTAAAAAGTGCTACCAATAGGCCTTTTAGATTGTTGCTTGGTTTCACGATGTCAGCTTGGGTTTTGAGATTTATTGTGACACCGTTCACTGGATGGCCTCTTACAGTTCAGGGCATCTGGTGACACCTTTCAATGGATGGCCCCTTACAGTACAGGGCATCTGGTGACACCTTTCAGTGGATGACCTTTACAGTACAGGGCATCTTGTGACACCTTTCAATGGATGTTCCTGTTGCAGCCCTTTGCACCTTAAACATTTCTGGTGTAAACTCATGGACAGGTTGCACTCATTCGCATGGGCCTTTAGGTCCAGACTGGAGCTTGAAACAACAAATCAATATGTTTAAGTAACGTGAATCAAATCTGGCAGCACAAAAATGGAGAGTGTTAGATCTACAAACCATGAAGGTTTATTAATAAATTATCAAAGTTATACACCCAAATCAAAACTTGAGGAGCCCTGTTAAAGGGTGGTAGTCAGGGAATCTGTGGTGGAGGTGGTCATTGAGGGGGCGTCAACAAACACTGTTGTTGCACCGGGCGCCACCAGCGCTAAAGCCGGCTCTGCATGAAGGGAACCAATCAGGATTGAGCAGTTCTTTTGCATGTTTAACATAAAACAAAGGCTCTGCGACATTCAGCTCCATGATTATAGCAAGATTATACAAATTTTGCCAGGATGTTCTCATTCACAGGTGTGAAGGAGCCGGGTTCCACGTTCTAGACTTACTCTGGAACCTCTGGCTGATGATCTTATTGCCTGCTTTGCACGTGTGGAGGGGAGGAAAATCATTTGCCAATTACTTTACCATTTCCCAAGATCCCAAAGGACCACAGACTCCTAATCAAAATTTTTATATATTTATTATAAAGCCAGAAATAGTTGGACATATAAACACCTCAACATGAAAGTGTAAAGATACACGGACACTAAAACAAAACCAAATCTATGAATGAAATTTAAGTGGTGCAACATGCATATAAAAGCCAATTACAAAATTGAGAAGCAAATGATCATAGAAACCACATTCAGGGTCTTCTTCATTAATGAATAGTAGACATGACACTATCTGTCCCTACACTACCTCTATCGTGGCATCCCTACTTAACATTTCCCAGCCAAGCCCCAGAAAGGTGTTAGCACGTGAAGACTTCCTAAGAAGCACATTCACGTTAAAGGGGTCATGAAGTGTAAAGCTTCAGAGAGATCGTTCTAAGATGCTCTTCCCTCTTCCAGTCAGGGTGAAGTCCCCCGAGCACTGTCCGTAGCCTTAATACAAAAGACGAAAATCACACCCACAAATACATCAAATGACTATTTTATCCAGTTAAACACCTTCTGGTAGGTGATTTTCCATGAAGTAATAGTACGTCCAGGCTCTTGCTCGATGACCTTGGTTCCCAGGGCTTCCAGAAATGGAAGACATCCTCTTTCATTATCAGCTCCACTTGTTCCAAGGCATCCTCTCTTCCCATGTCTGACTAACTCCTAAAACAAAGACGTTATTCTAACTAACGAGGAATAATTCTTGCACCTGCAACAGAGACATGAAAAGAAAAATATTCCAGAAACATATAAACTCTAATTAACATTTCCACTTAGAGCAAACAGGTAAAAAATAAAGGTATGCCTATGCAGCTCAGCTATCAATAGAACCGTGCCCACATTTAAAGAACAAACATATATGATTCCTTAATATGCACACATTATATGAGCGTTTATAAGAAAAATTTATTAGTTATGAATACTCTTCACATGTATAGGATTCATCCAAACACGTACATTTGATACGTTAATTCTTAGATTACATGAAGAAAAAAATATTCAGCACTTCACTTGCTTGTTATTTCAATTCACATTCTAATGCCTTAATGCTATTACAACAATAGATCATATGTCGATGCGGACTAACCGTGGTTATAATGCACCCCTACTAAATAAAGTGCAATGTTGTGCTCTATCAGCCGTGTGCTTTATATTTCACTCTCAGAGGAACTATAGGAAGCTGGTTCTGAATATGGTATGCCACTAGGTGGTTATACTGTGCAAAGAGTTCAGGAGTCGCCAAAAGTGTAAAGGGCTCAATGTAAAACCCAAACTGATCTATTAGTGGTAGTGTGTGCGAGCAGCCATAGGCCTAACACACAGATGAGTGTAAGACATTTATTGCACAATATTGACCAATAATGGACACATTACTCAAAAGGGAGATCCACCCCAATTTTGGAAAAATAAGCTTTGCTTGTTCCTTTTTTTCAGACAAAGATCTTCCCAATAAGGTAAGTACGTTTCTAAATATAAGTACATTTACTTGCAAAAGTCACCCCTTAAAACAATTTCTGAGCAGTTCAATGTATCACTCTCACAATTCTGGTCTTTGTGACCGAAGGTCAGCAAGGGCAAGGGTAAGGTGAGTACCAAAACTTCACCACCAGCACCACAGGAGCGTCCGGGTGCTGAGGTCAAAATCAGAGTTCCGCCCACCGCGTTTCAATGAAGACTGGGCGTGCTTGAAGACACACTGCTTGCAGGTAAGTGAATCGGTTGCAGGGGCAAACTTTGGGGACTAGATCAAGCATGGGGGTGCACAACACAGCACCAAACATACACCACCAGCGGCACAGGGGCGGCCGCGTACAGGGTGCAAATTCAGCATCGGGGACCCAATGCTTCTCAAAGAGGATTCTGTTTTTGAGAAAGACCAATGACAGCAGAAATGAGTAGAGATGTAGGGGGAGATTGAGGCACCATTGATTCAGCACACCGAGATGCGGGGGCTTCGGGTGCAGGGGTGCCTTTCGACGTTGGAGTCTTCTTACCGGAGCCGGATGCGGTCAGGGGGAGTCTCTGGATTCAGGCTACAGGCATCATCAAGGGGACCAGGAGGGGCCAGCTAACACTGGACTTGAGATCAGGATCGCTGGGTAAACTTCACTGGACAAGTGACCCACTCAGACATGGTCTGTGGGCTTTGGCTGCCGAGTGGGCAGGAGTCGCCGTTCTAGCTGGATCCGTAGTACTTGTAGTTGGATTCTTTTAGATTGGGACGCTGTCCTCTGGAGATCTGGTCTTTGTTGAAGAGCAGGCAGTCTTCCTTGGGGTTCTGGAAGTCACTGCCACAGGACAGGCATAGTCTTCTTTGCAGAGCCTTTAAAGCTGGAGACCGGCCTGTAGGGCTGGGGCCAAGTCAGTAGTTATCTTCAGGCTTCGCTGCATAGGGTCTTCTTCATCCTTCATATTTGTAGGTTGGAGGAATCTAGCTTCTAGGTCCGGTGAGCCACTAATGCCCAGATGCATCAACGTTCTAATTTGCGATTCCTTATTTGCGAAAAATAAGGAATCGCAAATGGCTATGCATCATTTTTTTCGCAAATGTATTGCGAATCGGTAAAAATCGCAATTTTTACCGATTCGCATTAAATGTGCGATACTTTAATTGCGAAATCGCAATTTGCGATATCGCAAATTGCGATTTTACACACATGATGCATCTCATTGACTCAACTGCCAGAAAGCCAGTTCAGCAATCAGGCGCAGCTGCTCCCTAATTTGAAGGTGTGGTCTGGCAGTTTGCTGTGTGAGCCTTGCCTGAAGGTTGCTGCTGCAGTCTGTGCCTTTCTTCAGTCTTTGAAAATGGAAAATGAGAATGCAGTTGAAGAGGGGCCCTGTAGAAAAAGAAAAATTCAGTTTTCAGATAAAGAATTGGAAATACTCATTGAGGAGGTGACTGCAAGACAGGAGCAGCTTTTTGGTAAGCTGTCTCTTAAGGTCCCTGAGGCTGTGAAAAGGAACCTATGGATTGCCATACAATCAAAAGTCAATGCAGTAGGAGTTGCACATCGCGATATTAATAATCTCCAGAAAAGGTGGTATGACCTGCGCAGCCGTGCAAAAGAGAAGCTTGCAAAGAGAATGAAATCTGCTAAGCTAACTGGAGGTGGAACAGCCAGGGATACACCCAGCACTCCCCTGGAAGAAATGGTGGAAAGCACACTTTTGTCTGAGGCTGTAGTTGGAGTTACAAACATTGATACATCTGAGATTCCAACTCCTACTGAAGGTAAGTGAATTGTATGTGAGTCAAAAAGTGTGAATGGAGACCATTAATTCGAAAGTGCTTATGTGTGTTCCAAATTCTTTTGAATAACTTTGATAAGAAATGATGTGACAGAGTCACATTCATCCTCCTAGTACTGTTAATGAACTCAAAGCAGTGCATTGTGGTAGTTGTAGTTCTTTAGACATAGTACACAAAGGATAACATTTGCATTATACGAAAACAAATTGTTTCATGTAAATTGAAAAAATGAGACTATCATTCCAAGTGAAATCATTTTTAAACTTTAATACATATTGCAAGGGTAGTGCAAACCAAAAGTAACAATATTTTTAATTTTTCTTTAATCATAGAGCAACTCCAAGATTTAATTGAGCAGGACTTAAGGGATTTGCACACCCAAGATTTATCTCAAAATGAAATGGAAAATGTTCCAAGTACTTCTACTGCCAATTCACAGCCATGTGAAAGACAGAGGGTGCGACAACTGCTCCAGACAGATTCAGAAACAGAGCAGAATGTCAATGTAACTCCAAGCCAGCCTCAAAGCACTCCTACAGTCACTAATTCAACGATGAGTAGGCGAAGGAGACTGCAGCAGTTTATGCGTAGAACTACTGTGCGTGAAAGTGGTCAGGATGGAGAGGGTACCTTCACTGGCAATCAAGTAGAGGACAAAATTTTGAAGGTGCAGCGTCTGCAAGGGAAAGACATGAGGATTATAAAAGGCAAAATGGGGCACATCAGCAAACAAATGGGTACTTTGGCAAGCAGTATGAATACAATGATCAATGTGATGAAAACTGGCCATGAATCAAATGCAATGAAGCTTGACCATATTGCAAACTCGTTGGAGACAATGTGCACATTGATGCAGAAACATCAAAAGATCAGTGCTAAAAGGCAGGTTAAAGTCCAGAACAACATGCAGGCCCATAACAGGGAGATGACTTCCCTAACAAATTGTACCTGTGCCCTCTGCAAGCAAACCCTGTCAACACAGGTACTCCTGATGAAAACTTTTAAACACATTCAAAAAGGTGTGGGGTCTACCTTAGACCCGTCTGATAAATCACAGTCCATGGCATCCCCTGAAAAGCTAAAGCCAATAGAGGAGCAGTTCCACAACAGTGCTGAAAGTGGCACATCTGAGCATTGCTTGAGTGGCACACGGAGAAGTATTAGGAAGCAGAATGATGCCACAAATGCCAACATGCACACTGGAAAAAGTCCTGGGAAGGCATTAGGAGTGCGTGGCCACAAAAATGACATTTCAATGCATCTTGCAGGGTATTCATGTTTATAATTTGTTTGTAATTCACTGCTTTTCATTTGCACATGCCTGATTGGAAAGGCCTCAATTGCGTCTTTCATACTGTGTAATTTCCAAAAAAATAGATATTTCTTTTCATATTCAATTAAATTTCACATTGCTTGCAAACAAATTACTTTTTCAGAGTTTAACTTACCTCATTTAGAAGTAATGCTGTGTGATGTCTGCCCTTCTCCTTCTGCCCTCTGCTGCCTCTGGTCCTTGTGCTCTTGGTTGTGGTTGTGGAGGCTGAATTATATTTGGAGGTAACACATCGTCCTCATCAAGTTCTATTCCTCTTTCAGTTGCTAGATTATGTAGCATTGCACATGCTGCTACAATTTTACAACAAATGTCTGGTTGGTACTGCAATGCTCCTCCAGTTTTATGAAGAATCCTGAAGCGTGATTTCATCACTCCAAAGGTCCGCTCTATGACATTCCTTGTTGATATGTGTGCCTGGTTGTAGTGCTGCTCTTTCCTTGTACTTGGATTTAGGTATGGAGTTAAGATGTAAGACCTCACTGCATAGGCACTATCTCCTGCAATTGAAAGCAATGTAAATGTAATGTAAGCATACATGTGTGCAGATCAATTATAAGTTTGTTGAGTGGAATGAAACATTTACCTAGTAGGTATCCATCTCCAAATTCACCAGCTAGCAGTCTAGCATGAATGCCACTATGTCTAAATATGTAGGAGTCATGGGCACTTCCAGGGTAACTTGCAACTAGGTCTGTAATTATGGTTTTAGCATTACAACCAGCTTGAATATTAAGAGAATGGAAGCATTTTCTATTGCGATAAATATATTCATTTTCTGAAGGAGGACAGATGGGTACATGGGTACCATCTACACAGCCAATAACATGAGGAAATTGTGCCATGTTGTAGAAATCCTGTTTGGTCTTCATTAAATCCTGTTGTGTGCTTGGAAATTGGATATGAAACCTTATTCTATGTAACATGGCATTTAAAAATGCATTAAAAAATCTGGAAAGGGAACTCTGGGACACACCACCAGCAATGGCCACTACCCCCTGAAATGACCCAGATGCAAGGAGGTGCAATGAACACAATACCTGCACATGGGTAGGTGTGGCTTGTGTCCTGCGTGTTTGCCTCTGCAGGATTGGGTCCAATTCCTGGATTAAATCTAATATTAAATTGGCATCCAGCCTATATTTCTTATAAATCTCAGCCTCAGTCTGCCCCAATAAGGTTATGCGCACTCTGAAGATTCTATCCTCTATGAGCCTTCTCCTCCAACCTGCAGCTACTCTCAGCCTCTGCCTGCGTGCCAAAAAGTAAAGTGCAGCCATCTTGAAAGACTGGGTCAAGGTCTGAGAGGTCCTTATATGCTGTACAGGTGATTGACAGATCCAGTTATACCACTTACTGAAATTAGCACCAGGTTCAAGTTCTTCTTATTTTAGGAATTCCAAATTGCGAATTTTAACCAATTCGCTATTTGCTAATTTTGATGCATTGCATTTTTTCGCAATTTTTTAAAGGAATCGCAATTTTTGCAACTTTTTTTAGAGAATCGCACAATAAATAGCGATTCCAAAATATGCGAATACACATGCATTGCATTCGCAAACGGCCGATTTTAACGATTCGCACCGTTTGCGAATGCAATTTTCTTTGATGCATCTGGGCATTAAGCTCTACATTTAGGGGGAATTTTAGGGTAGTAGTAGATAGGGCCAATCGTCTCCTTACTTGGCATGACCACACCCACTATTATGCCACCCTCCTGTGGGAGGAGGAAGAGATCTAGCCTTGATTGGATTAGTCCCCTCATCTTCAAGATGGAGGGGACCGAAAAGTGTGCTTCACTTCGCCTTATCCACCTGAGGGGTGGAGTTAGCAAAGGTGGGCACACCACCCAGCCTTTCTAAGTTTTCACACAGGTATTTACCAACCAAAGTGAGGGTGCAAGCTGGGGGCTGTCATCTGCTGTAAGCAGCAGAGGCTGGGGGTCGCGTTACAAAGGCGACAGGCCTTGGAAGCTTCCCCCTCGAGCACTGGCCCATCCTGGGGGGAGGAGGTGTGACACCTCTGCCCAGGATGTGCATTGTTTCTGGTTCCAGAGAGCAGAGGCTCTCCACCTAGGGGTCCAGAAACCTCTTTGTGTGTGGCAGGCTGCTTAAAGCCAGTCAGTGCCCACACCAGGGCCGGTAGGTTTTTAGGAGGCACCTCTGATGTGCTATCAAAGTACATGGTTTAATAAATCTAACACTGGCATAAGTATGGATTTATTATAAGGAGCTGTTTGCTACCTGGTTTCAGTGAAGTCATCATGGTGCTGGGGAACTCGAGCTTTAGAATTTCCAGCCTATGTACTTCTTACTGCTTCCCTGGCACTGACAATATTTAGGAATTGGCTTAAATATTGTGGGGGAATATCTACTCATGCAGATATGCCCCCACCTGTGGTATAGCGCACCCTGCCTTGGGGCTGTAAGGCCTGCTAGAGGGTTGACTTATCTATATATAGAAGCAGTGCTAACTGGCGTGGCACCCAGGCAGGGTGCAATGTCGACTTTGTCGTTTTTCATCTCACAAAGGCATGCTGCAAGGGTAGTGGCATGGTCCTAGTGAGGAGGTTCCCAGGGGACCCTTTTCAGCTTCCAGGCTCTAAGTACCCAGGGTACCTTTTACTAAGAACTTACAGGGGCAGAAGTACTAATTATGGATATGTTTTAGGTAAGTAGCACTGGCACAGAGGATCTGGATGGCAGGGACTCTGTGCACTACAATTTAAACTACATTAAATTCGGGCTAACCATGACAGAAGAGGCACTTTCTCACAAGAACGTACAAAGGAAAACATTCACATAAAAAAACAAGCAATACGTTCAATTAATGCCGGCTGGTACAGCTTGGCTTCTGTAACAAGAAGGGAAAGATACACGACAGGCAGAAAACATGGCAACTAAACATAAGTCATTTTAAATTGAGGCATACGTTAACTATGGTCAACTTGAACATACATATCACATAGTTCATATATTTGTGTGTTTCAGATTAATGTAAATGTACTAGCAAAGCATTTAGTAAAAAAGAAAAGATTCCCATCAGCCCCTGCACAGGGCGATTATATTACTGCTGATGTATTTGATTGGAGCACATTTTCCCATGGACTACATGCGTATTTGGAATTTCACTGAAGTACAATTCTGTCACTGATACCAAGATATTAATAACCTCTTAGGAAGTTCAGAAAAATCCTTTTTTCTGAACAAAACGCATTGGCTGGACGTTTTTCATGTGTAAATATATGTTTCAAGGGAGAAAATAAAGGATTAAACTGTTTTTTACAAAGATACATCGTCTTGAACCTTATTGGAAAGAAATATATAAATACCCTCCTTGTCCTTGTGCACCATTCCATCGAAAGTATCTGCTGGGTGGAATTACAATGAATTTGGCAGAAAGGTAAATTTGGTTACACAGATCACACTTTCAGTTATTTCGTGTAAATCTGTTCAGTAGTTCGTGAAAAATTAAAGAAAATCCAACTTTAGATATCTGTTGCTGTGACAACTTTGCAAATAATAACCAGCTTGTACGGAGATCTGTAGAGCTCTGATTGGCTGCGTACACTTCAACGAGGAAGTGTTGGCAGTCATTTTGGAACTTGGCGGCAGCCGAGTAGCAAAAACAAATGCAGAAAAAAAGAAACTAAGGCAGAGTAAGAATACCCCGAACGAGGGGGAGGAGCCAAGCTCGCGAGCGTAATGGTCGCCTTGTAGCTCGGCTCCGTCAGCCCTCTGGCCTGACTCGTATATCCTGCTGCATATCCTGCCCAGAGACGACATAATTCCGGAGAAATAGGAACGCTACGTTTCGCTCTTACTCACCGTTTGGCCTGGAGGCTCCGGCGTGCTGCGGTTCCGAAGTTGTGCCCCCCGAAGGGACCTGGGCCTTCGTGGTGCTGAGACCGGGGCCTCGCCCATTGGATCCGGCCTGGCGTTGTGGTGACCGTCGGCCCCGGCCGAGAGACTGCGCCACTGGTGAGAACCGCTGAGTGAATATCCCGGTGACCCTGATCCGGGCCCGCCTTGACGGCCGTGAGGCTAGCGCGGGGCGCGGTGCTCCGTGGACTGATCGTGTGAAGGGGTCCCCCCGCCGATGCTCCGTCCATCGACCCTGGACCCTCGTCCTCGGACTCTGTTTGTGAGGAGCGCCAGCGATACTGCAGACGGCCCCCCGCCTTGGGCGAATCTCCTTTCTTCACCGAGGCTGCCATTGCTGGGACCCCCCGGATATCTGTAAAGGCCCGCAACTGTTCCGAGAATCGCGGAGGGTGGTGAGGAGGCTGAATTCACAAAATGGCTGCCGACGACCTGAGCTGTGGGTCTCCTCGTTATGACGGACTTGGGTTGCTGGACTGCTCGGGGGCCTGGACATGTATGCGTGAGCCTACGATTGGAGACGTTCTTGATGCCTTGCGATCCTTACACGCGGCCCTGGCCCCCGGTGCTCCTGGAGACTCGATTCGATCCGCCGCCATCTTGGGTGAACACTCCTTCATGGTCCCCTCTTGTCTCAGTGATGCCACTGCCTCGCCTCCCTCGGTCGCTACGAGGGTTACTGCCGCTGTCCATCGACGGGTCTGCTGGCCGGTGGATTTGGAACCTCCTGCTCTTCGATGTTTGGAGTTTGGGGACCTGGATATCGTGCGGGGACCCGATCCTCCCCGGGTGCCTGAGAACAATGGTGGACTGCTGCCTGTTTTTGCCTTGATGAGGTTGTGTCTCTATTTTGCAGGGAAACCCCCGCTTTTCCGAACGGCGAGACTGAACTCCTGTCTTTTATTGCCCTTGTTGCTATTGCTGAGACATTTGCACTGCCTATTTGAACTTTTGCCCACTGGCTTATTGATTGCCCTCCCTGGCCTACGTCTTTCTCGTACTTTCTTCCATTTGTGTGTTTGCCTCGCATCGTGTTGCTTACTTCACACTGTCATGTGGTGGGTGGTAATTGTGGTTAGGAAGGGACTGGGGTGAGATGCACGGCTCCCGGTGGTTTATTGATATACGGATCCGTGGCGAAGTTGCTCATATTTCTAGTGCTGTGGGTGACCCCCCTGTACGTTTTTTTTGGCGCTCGAAATTGTGTTGTTCTGGTTCGCATGTAATGTGATCGTATAGTTGGGTGGAGGGCTGTAGCCGACCGTATTGGTTCCTGCTCTCCTGCTCCTCCCTCCCATTTATTTCTTTTGTTTTCATGTCCTTCTTTTTGTCTCTTTCTTCCTCTTCTCTCTTGTCTCTACTACATTTCGGGTTCTGGTTTAGGGCGACAGGCGCGCTGTTTGGAGGGTAGGCCGTAGCCTTCTGCAGGGGTGCTGGGTGGGATGGGTGGGTTGGGTCTTATTTGATGTTTTATTTTCCTCAGTTCTATGGCCCTTTTGTATCTCTTTATTGGAGTGCCGCGTCTGCCCTTGCCTTCCGTGGTATGATTGGGGTGGGGTCTGTACTGTCGCTGTTCTTCTTCTTGTAGTTCTGCTGCTTTCCATTGCGACTCCCATGCCCTCCTCGTTGCTGATATTCCTGCTCTTTTATGTGCTCCTCGCTACGGGGCGCTTGTTTAGGTGCGGCATTCTTCTCTTTCAGTCTGTGTTTTCCTTTCCCTCTCTTCTTTCCTCTCCCCTCCCCCCCCCTTTTTTTCCTTTTCTCCCAAGGTTAGTATGACGGGTTAGTCTTGGTGCTGTCGCTCTTCCGGCCCCTTTGTTCTGTTTCCGATGTGCTACTGGGTGGTGGGGATGCAAAGTTGTTACTAATTATATATTGACTTGGGTTCACTGCCTCTGTTTTTATACCGATATATACAGTGCTGACACTCCTGCATTGCTGCCCTTTAGCCTTTCTGTTGCCAATGGTTTGATTTGGGAATCCGGATTCCTCTATATTGTTGCCGAGCCTGTCATGCTCCTTATCACTATATTATAGAAAATAACCTTCTTTGCTCCTGTTTGATGGCCGTTTAGATCCTCTTTCCTCCCCCCTTTTTAAGATTGTATTGATTACGTTCCTCTATGATTAATTCTGTAACCTCATTCTGGACTTCTTGACTGCTTTCAAGTATCATGGCCGGCCAGTTTGGTTGTAGGCCCAGATTTGTATATCCTGTCTATACAAATAAAGGTTTAAAAAAAAAAAATAAGAATACCCCGAACCTCTAGCTCTGGTGCTGGGACCCCGTTGGGACACAAAAACATTTTTTTAAAACAACATTTGCTGCAGAATTCACGGCAAAAATGTAAACAAAAACAAGCTTGGGCTCTTGTGCTTGTTTTGAAAAGGGTCACCTGCCCAAGCCTTTATTTGATTAATGGAGGGGGGGGGCATGGACCCACCGCACGGGCTGCTTCAAGCCACAGGGACCACCAACTTCCCTGGATCTAATTCAACAATTGTGCGGGGGGCTGCATGGACCCAAAATAACATTTTAAAGCGGGAGGGGCCACGTGGCCCACACTCCAAGGCCTTTCACAACCATGGGTATCAGCAACTCTCGGGGACCAGCCAATCAAAACAGAAGCAGGGGGACCGTCACCCCCAGGGCCCACTCCTGCTATGTCCCATAGTGCCACCCCTGGAATATAACTGTTTGCTTTTGCTTGGGGGAAGCTAACAGCCTCTGTCAAGCAAAAGCAAGCTCTCTGCTTTACTGCTTCACCGACACACTCACTCACTCACCAGTACAGTCACTCACTCAGCCACTCACTCATCCACACAGCTACTCACACACCCACTTATACTTCCATACAGCCACTCACACACCCATACAGATACTCAGACAACCACTCACACATGGATACACAAAATCACACAGCCACTCACAAAATATGTGTTAGAAGTACTATTACTCATTAGTAATACATCTAGTATACTAATTTAGCTTTTGTAGTACCTTAGTTAGTATATATGTTTAATAATCATAAACACTTGAACACACTTACACTCACTGGATGATGTAATCCGTGACATCATCAGTGATGTCATTTTTTATATCATCAGTGATGTCACTGACCATGTCATGAGTAATGTAATTTGTGAGGTTAAAAGGAGTATGTGGTGTGAGTTATAGTTAGTTCAGGTAACAATAACTGCTGAATTTCACTGGCTTTGTACAAGTAAAATCTGAACCTAACTATAACATCCACGTAACCTTCGTTTTGTTCACTGAACACAAATAATATAAACAGGGGCGTAACAAAGGCCCCCCGCAGCTCTCACGGTGCGGGTGGGCCTCGAGCTCCAGGGCCCTCCTAAGCGCACTCACTGTACACTTATACTCACAGACACGGGCCACAGCGCCGCCCATGGCTTGAGCGTGCTGCTCCAGCAAGCTTGGGGCTTGCAGCATTCTGCTGGCAGCTCACCCAACTGCTTGCTACAATGTCTAATTATTGCGCTTTTCAATCCCCGCGGCACAGCCTCTGACTATCAGCCTGACGTCATTGCTGGGGACGTCATATCCTGCTGTTAGAGCGCAGCCCGCGTGGGGAGTTTGTTTTGCGAGCCTTAGGGGAGCTGGCTGCCTGGCTAGTTTGAGGCAGTGTTGCGGAGAAGTGCTGCAAATAATCATGACTCAGGCCACGGCGCTCTCAGCGCTGCCTGCTGCAGCTCACACCGGCCCGGGCCCCTGAGATGCTCCGTCTTGTGCTGATACCGTGGTCCTGCTGCGGTGTTGAAGGTAAGATCCTGCCATACTGGGCAGAGTATGGGCGGGAGTACTGCACACATGTCCGGGGATCTTCAAACATAAACTGAGGCACATCTGTAAGATGGTATGTGCAGACAGTGCCAGAGAGTGGGCAGAGTCTACATAACTGTAGAAGACAGGAACATGGGAGAAGATAAACCCAGTGCGAGTCTCGTGTCTTGTGGTTTTCGTTCTTTAGCTTTAAAAAAAGCTGACTTCACGCTGTCCAAACAGGGAGGGCTCTTCTGATCCTCGCCAGCCCTGTCAGAATTGAATCAAAGGTTCCAGGGCCTAAATTATGAAGCAGCTTTCATTCATCGGTGAAAACATGTTGATAAGAAACGTCGGTGGTCGGTGGAGATGTAAGCTTTTTTTTGTGAGCAGATTTATATAGCGTGAACTCGAAGCTGTTGGAGTGCTTTACATGAGCACCAGTTACGTTACACAAGGACACATTCATCTTTTTTTGGTAGGCACAGGAAGATTTTCAGCCTGATTCATCAAGCTAAATTGCACTTGCAAAGGGCCAGATTCTGAGAATCTGGCCCTTTGCGAGTGCAATTTTTGCATTTGGGATTCATCATCCCAAATGCAAAAATCGCTAATAAAGAATTCGCAAATATGCGAGGATTAGCATTTAAGGAATCTCTATTAGAGATTCCTTAAATTCTATTCATGAAACATTTAAAAATAGCGAATTCCCAATTTAGGACCGCTATTTACCACGAAGTCAAACCTCGTGGTAAATAGCAAAAACTTAGAAAAATGCATTTTAATACATTTTTCTAAGTTGCATGTTACACACACACATGTCCTTTGGACATGTGTGTGCACAACATCAGTGTAAATTCACATTTCAGGGGTGCTACAGGGTGTCCTTTGGACACCCCTGCACCCTTGAAATCGCATCCTTATTTGCGATTAGCAATTTGCTAATCGCAAATAAGGAATGTGTAGGAATCGCAATTTATTTAGCAATTCCTACATGAATCCCGTTTTGCAAGTCCTTAATAGCGATTCCTTATGAATCGCTATTAAAGACTCGCAAAACGGCCCTTTTATGAATCTGGCCGTAAGTGATTTGCCCAGAATCCCAGGATGTGGAGTCGACCCGAGGATCAAATCTTGGTTTCCCAGGTCCCAAGTCGGCAGTCTAGCCGTGAGACTATGGCCCACATGCATCAAGCATTTTTGTAGTCGCAAACGGTGCGATTCCTTAAAATCGGCCGTTTGCGAATGCAAAAGTGCTTTTTGGGATGCATGAAGCAATTTTAGAATTCGTAACATTGTTGCGAGTTCTAAAATTGCGGGTGCTTTTAAGAAGTCGCATATGTACGATTTCTTAAAAGCAATGCATCATTACTTTTACAAGTGGAAATTCGCAATTAGGGTGCCAAATTTACAGAGTGGTTGAACCACTCGGTAAATTTGGAAAAAGTGTTTAAAATGGTGAAAATGTTTTTTTTTCAACATTCATGTTTCACACACACATGTCCTTAGGACATGTGTGTGTGAAACATGATGCAAAAAATACATTTCAGGGGTGCATGGGGGGGTCCTTTTGACCCCCCCTGCACCCATGAAATTTTCTAAGTGCCACTCGCAATTTGCTGATGCCTTCCCATTGACTCCTATGGGCCTTTTGGCCCATAGGAATCAATGGGAATTGGGAAAATTTACTTAAGAATTCGGTATTCATTTGGGATTCGGTAAAAATTGCGATTTTTACCGAATCCCAAATGAATACCGAAAATAATGATGCATAGCATTTTGCACTTCTTAATTTGCGATTCCTTATTTTTCGCAAATTAGGAAGTGCAAAATGTTACAATGATGCATGTGGGCCTATATCCTCTCCCCTAGCTTCAAATAAAAGAAGTGATTTTGCTATGGGTGCCAAAAAAGTCATGTTTGCTTATTGCGAATGTTAGCGTTGGCCTGAATGTGCTGAATTCCATCACATGTTAGGTTTTCAACAAGAAATGGGCACACAGTGATCAGAATTGCCTCGTGACGATTTGGGATAGATGCTCCTGACTGTGGTAAACTGAGGAAATCCGGTGTACAACTCTCAACGGGTCTTAGTTTGCTATAAATAAAAAAATATTAAGAGCTGGGGCCCAACGTATTTCCGAGGAGTCCACCACAAGCGCTGCTGAGTACCAAGGCTGCGAAGTCTTGCCTCTACCTCATGGGTCTGACGCCCTATGCATGTTTCGTTTCATGCAAGCTTCTCTGCATGTCACTGTTTGTTTATCTTACACGTCCTGGGTTTCTCCCTTTTCTACCTTTCTCTCTTTTTCCTGCTTTGGATTAAAGTCTGATATTTAAAAAAAAACTGGCTCCCAAAACAAGTGATGGTGCCACGCCTGTACCTGCTTGTTCACATTAAGGACCAGTTATCAGGAAATGCACAATCTCTTTCCGATAAATCACTGGTGTGAAGGGCCGCCATTGTTTTTTATTCTCTTGACGTCACACCGCTAGACTCCAACATAATGAACTCCTCCTGTGCTTTGCTGGCTTTTCTTGGGTCTGGCCGGGTCGAGGAAAAGGAGGCATAGTGAATTAAGGTAATTCCCTTGGGTTACACCATTTGGTCAAGCAGGAGATCCGGAAGTGATCCCAGGTTTTCTGGTTGTGCAATGGAGTGACTAGATGGGCATTTTTTTCTCCCTCTTTACATCACATGTTAGCTTTGTCTCTACATTTTTGAGGAGCTAAATCAAAACATTATGTTACGTAAAACACATATTCCATAATAAATCAAATAGAAACAAGATTTTCAAGAAGATGGTAACTAAGATTGATTAAGGCAAGTAGCGGAGGAACAGAAACCACATAAAGATTTTGGATTGAGATTCAAAGAGGCCCTCGTGCTGACCCAAAGCCAGTTCTCTGTCTCGAGGCTTGAGAGGCACGTTTCCTTTCACAGTTGTCTTTAAAGTGCACTGCACATTGCTGCTACTTCTGAGTGCTTCATACAAGGTGGTGCGGAAGATGGGACCCAGGGGAGGACGGAGTATGATAGAGTTTGGATGGGAAGGGAGCGACCCAAAGATCAAGGCAAATAGGAAACACTAACAATGGAGAGGCTGGTACCATGGCAAGTAAGATAATACACATATTGGAAAAGCAGATGACATAGAGATATTTGTAACAAACTGCTGTGATGCTTTGCCGACACCACGTTCGCAATGGCACTTACTGCAGTAGGCACTTTGTTGAAACACAGTGATGGCAATTATGGTGTCTGGGCGGTTTGGTGCCACCGAAGGGTGGAGAGGGTAAAGTAGGTGCCTTCACGGGGTGCAGATGCAGCAATTAAGGCAAACTACACTGCAAGGACCAGCGGGGCTTACAGTTACACAATTTAGCACAAAAGCAACCTGCATTATCGGCGATTTTGCAGCAACAGTCTCCTGACTCAGTCACTTTCAGCAGTTGCGCTTCCTGTATGTCTTGCACAGTGAGGGGTGTGGTCCTGCAATTACCAAGGAGCGTTGCCAAAACCCCAGAGAATGCCTGCCTCGAGCACTCACAGCAACCTCCCCTGTTTCGTTAAGTGTCAGGGTTCTTGCAGGGGGAGTGCTCACACCAACCTGCAGCATGAGTACTTGACTGTGCTTGCAAGAGTGGGCATAAGGGCGCTGCTCCAGGCACTTACACAACTTGTAGCACAAGATGCGCTACCAGTCAGTACTTCACAGCACACTTCATCGGGAAGTTTGGGGCAACCTGTACTTGCATCGGTGGCACTTAGAGCAGTTTTCACAGCTGCATTTACAGTACTTGTGTCAGCCGAGCACCTGTTGCATCAGGTGCCTCCTATGGCGCCTGGGCACCTGCAGCCACCCTCTTACACTGTGTAGAGCCCCCACACTCCACCCAACCCAACCCTTCAGGGGTCCTACATATGCACCATAGGAACGTGCAAGCTGGATGACCTTGTAAAACAATAAGTGTGGTGTGCGCTGAGTGAAACAATCCCAAAATAACGTTCGCACTGGGATTAAGAGTGCAGATAGAGCGGTTTAAACATGAGAAGGGCTGATTAGCGTCCGAATTAGCTGATGAGGATCCTGTATGTTCGCTATATAACCTGCATGGTCAGACATGGTCAGACACACGTAATCACTAATTATGATCACGCCTGCCGAGGATCACGTAAACAAACCTCTGTGCACTTATTTTGATGTGCACTCACACACAAGACACTCTTTGTGTTTAAGGAGCAAGATTTATTTTTATTTTTTTAACATCTCTGTTTGTAAGAGGGTGACATTTCACATGCAATGCACATTCTGTCGGGTGGACGGTGCAGCCCATTTGTACGGCCATAAAGACCCCGTAACAAAGCCCTGCGCACCCTTCTCGTGGCCCTCCGTGACTCCCATGTGAGATGCATATTAGTGATAACTAATTAGTGGACTGTGGACGGTGGTATGTGGTGGGCAGGGCCACTGGGAGGGCTTCATTGTGCTTTGAAGGGGGCCCCCTCAAGTTTCGTTATACCACTGAAAATAAATATATGTATATGCATGTGTATTTGTGTGTGCGTATGGCAGCTGAACAGACCGAAAGCCTCTTCTCTATCTATCTCTCTCCCAGATTACCTACTGGCGGTCGCCAGTAGGTATATATAGTTAGGATTTTTTCTCTATGGGTTTTTTGAAAATTCTATGTCTAATAACTTTGGCGTTTGTGGACGGAATTGGCTGAAATTTTCAGGAAAATGGCACATTTTGTTTCTGAGCAGCCCCTGAAAATTGGGGGGGGGGTTCGTCAGGGGGGGTCGAGAAAAAAGGGGGGTCCCAAAACGTGTTTTTAACATTGAGTTTTCCATAGGGCGGTTGGCCTCACTTTTAGCCCGAACGGCTGAATGGATTTGCACGAAACTTGGCAAAATTGTAGGGACTGGTAGCCCGATGTGCCTTTTGTAGGTCTCAATATATGTGCTCCAGTGGATTTTAAGAAATTAACGTTTAAAAAAAGATATATATCTGTAACAGCGGACCGGGCAGCGCTCCAGTTCGCGTACTTTTCGCGCAACGGAGCTTTGTGAAGCGAAGCTGATTGGTTCTCCGGCGTCTGTCAACATTCCAAACAGTCCGTAGCGGCCGCCATCTTGTCTCTCGGTAGGATCGAGAGACAAGAGGAGGCGAAAGGGAAGGGGCAAATGACGATAAGGGGGCATAGTAGATCCTCCCTGACCTCTTAGGTTTGATGTACCATTTTGCCAAGTTTGGTGTAATTCCGTTCAGCCATTCAGGCTGTAGACGTATCTAAATGTCAATAATCGAACGGCTGAATGGATTTGCACGAAACTTGGCAAAATATTAGGGACTGGTAGCCCGATGTGCCTTTGCTAGGTCTCAATATATGTGCTCCAGTGGATTTTGAGAAATTAACGTTCAAAAAAAGATATATATCTGTAACAGCGCTCCGCTTCGCGTAGTTTTCGCGTTACGGAGCTTTGCGAAGCTGATTGGTTCTCCGGCGTCTGTCAACATTCCAAACAGTCCGTAGCGGCCGCCATCTTGTCTCTCGGTAGGATCGAGAGACAAGAGGAGGCCAAAGCGAAGGGGGAAATGACCATAAGGGGGCATAGTAGATCCTTCCTGACCTCTTAGGTTTGATGTACCATTTTGCCAAGTTTGGTGTAATTCCGTTCAGCCATTCAGGCTGTAGACGTATGTAAATGTCCTATGGAAAATTGCATGGGGAAAACACATTTGAAAGTGTTGAAATTTAGAACCAATTAAAATGTTACTTTGGTTTTGTATTTGTGTGTGATGAAAGTTAATTGGTTATGTATATATGTCAAATGAGAGGAAACCACAGCCATTTTGTGATACTACTGTCTGAGGTACATATGTGAGGAATTTTTGGTGGTGAATTTCTGGTGTTTGATTTACACAGTACTAACACTTCTCCTACTTTTAAAAAGGTGAGTTGTTAATTTGTAAGGGGAACTATGTTGTACACTTGAAGATAATTTGAAAAATGTTTTCTGTTATTTATTTGCAGTCCTTCTGTTATACTAAATACTTGATAAAGTTAGTTTTATATTATGTATTACTAAAAACGATAAATGAAAGTGATTATTTTTTTCTGCAATTTACAGCAAGCAATTTCAAAATAAAATGGCTCACAATGAAGAGACCGTGGCAATTTCTTTTGAATTGTCCACTACATTGATTGAAATTGAGAGCACCAATAATGAAATATTGTCACAAGGAGGAGATGACTTGTATGATTCCATTAGATTGATTGAAATGGACAGCACCAATAATGAAATATTGTCACAAGGAGGAGATGACTTGAATGATTCCACTACATTGATTGAAATTGAGAGCACCAATAATGAAATATTGTCACAAGGAGGAGATGACTTGTATGATTCCATTAGATTGATTGAAATGGACAGCACCAATAATGAAATATTGTCACAAGGAGGAGATGACTTGAATGATTCCACTACATTGATTGAAATTGAGAGCACCAATAATGAAATATTGTCACGAGGAGATGACTTGAATGATTCCACTACATTGATTGAAATTGACAGCACCAATAATGAAATATTGTCACAAGGAGGAGATGACTTGAATGATTCCACTACATTGATTGAAATTGACAGCACCAATAATGAAATATTGTCACAAGGAGGAGATGACTTGAATGATTTTTTTGATCAATCTGTTGATGGCGAATTTATCGAATGTTTGGAGACCATAGAGTTACAAGAATCATCATTGCAGACTTTTCATGAGGAAATTGCTGATGAGGACATGTTACTAGTTCTTTCAAATTTAGAAAATTCTGAAGAATAAATTTATATTTAGAAATCAAAAATTGTTTGAGACATTATTCATTTTTATTTTTAATTTATGAGGTTGTAGCGAAGTGATTGTAGTATAAAATGAGACTTATAGTATAGAGTGCAACATTTTTATGTTACATGGTAAGTTTACTCATATTTACTTCCCTTCTGCCACTATATTATCTCCAATGTGTATTTGACATCTCTTCTTCATCTCTGCCTCCTTTCTCTCACTGTGTGTCTCCGATGCATCTTATCGCTGCTATTTTGTGTAATTACAGAAGAGAGTAAAATAAAATAGTTCGGAACGTGAAAAGGGGGCAAAGTAGAGTACCCCTCACCCCCTAGGCCTTTTCAGGCGGTCCCAAAAGGACCAGTTTCTGCTTTCCTGAGAGATTATGGTATGAGTTCCATATACCACAATAATTTGCATTACAACATGCAAGATATCTATCTCCTATTACCAACTTTTGGAGATATTCGCGCTAAGCGCGAATATCTCCAAAAAGTAACACCTGCCCTCAGCAGTTCTTAGCCATGTTATCCAATGGGAGGTGTATAACATGGCTAAGAGCATTAGCTCGGTAATGCATGAATATCGCTGACTTTTTAGCGATATTCATGCATTGCGGCCGTTTATTATCGCATTTGCGATAAACCTTGATAATAGCAAGGTTTATCTTCGATAATTTCTGACGATGCTTAGCGGTAAAAAATTTGTTGGTAAGCATCGTTAGCGATAAATATCGCTTAACTTTGGTAATATGCACCAACGTCTGTTAACGTTCGATTCGAAGGAAATGAGGAAGTGTTGAAAAACATTGTTTGCGCCATCTTGCCTTTTTTGAAATGCCACACTTTTGTCGTGCACGGCAGCCATTTTAGATGCCTTGACCAGACCCACTCTCTGCACGCTGTCGATTCGTAGCATGGCTCCCCACCCTCGCAAGCATCTTCCCCAGGCACTGGTCACCCCCGCTCTCTGTCTTATGCATGGGCAATAAACCTCCCCCATCTGCGCTGCTCTTCCCTGAGAATCACACTCTGTGCCCGCCCGACACCTCCCTTTCGCCCTATTCACTACCGCACCCTCTGACACTCCTCTTCCTCTGTGTCCGATTGTCCAGGCTATCAGCTAGCCCTGCAGATGTAGTTTATGGCTCCAGCTGTAAAGAATCACCCCTCTTCAAAGGAGTTATAGTAGATCAAGGCCCACACCCGATGAGATCCGTCACACCACACGTGTTCCTACTATCTGAAAACCATCCTGTATTGTGATTTGGGAGGGGACCGAGCCTGAAGCGGAAGATTCCAGGAATGACTCTTTGTACATCAAAGTTTTTACAATTATGTGTCACATTAAAAATATATAGCACTCCAACAAAGTAGTAGGAATATAAAACTTTAATAACATATAAATATATACAACAAAACAAAAACAGTAAAAACATTTAAACAACGAAGAGACCGTGGCAATTTCTTTTGAATTCCTGATGAGGACATGTTACTAGTTCTTTCAAATTATGAAAATTCAGAAGATGTTGCCTGGGGGTGGGTCGTCAGTAGCAGTCTGTTGTGCGAATAGTTCCAAGGCAGCAGAACGCGCTGAAATCTAGATGGCACGAAAGTGATGTCTAGTAAGTTGCCGCCCAGCAAATAACGGCGTGGGGCGCCGCGCGGGTGAGTGAGTCCAGTAGGCACCACAGCTATTCTTACCGGCATTGCAGAATTACTGCTGGGGACAATGCCTGTGCTGTAGCAGGGTCACAGCAGAAACAAAAAGGATTCTGTTGAAGATGTTGTTGGTTTTCAATTTGAAAACAGTTCTGGTGTCAACTGCTATGCTAATGTAGTGGTTAATGTTTTGTTTTCTCTAGAAAATGTAAAAGAGGGGGAGGCAGTCCAAAGTTCCGTTAAAAGGGCAAAGGAAAGGATCGGTGGTTTGAACTATCAGTCAAAAAGGGGAGGGGGTGCAACAATTTTTCCTACCGGGTCACACTGTGCTTTCACCGGAACTGAGGTCTGCAGGATTCTAGTAATTCAAAGTGAGGCTGGCGCCAGCATGGGAGCGCCGACGTCCTGCGGATACAGTTTCGTCACTCCACGGGCGATCATGGCAGTCATTCCCCATCGGGGGTCGGAGACTCCCGCGGCTCCTCTAGAATCTTCAAGGTCGTGGAGGACTACGGTGGTGGAGTCAACCAGTGACCGGGCCATTTCTTTATGCTGGGCCCGCTCTTGCCAGGTCGACCGCCATTTTGAGAGTTCGGTAGCTACTGGCGATCGCGGGGTCAAATGAGCGGACGGGCTCCACCCTGCCGGGCGGGACGTTGCAGCATGGCCACAGTGGAAGAACCCTTTTCCGGGCGCCTGGAGCGCTGAGGGTGCAGCTGGGAAGCCTCCACCTGGGGAGGCGGGAGAGGCCTGTTCGCACCGTCTCTCCCTCCCAGTGCACCCCACGGCGTCTCGCTTGAGATTTGTTATGGCCGGACCAGGCGATGAGGACGAGGGGGGGTCGGAGGCATGTGCAAGACATCCCCCCCCAGTGTTGTCGCAGCCATTATTCAAGAAAGAAGAAGTGTCCCGTCCGTCTTCGGGCCGGGCTTCCGGTGGATGTCGGCCGGACGCCCCTGGCTCTGGCCCCATGAACGGGTTCCTTGGTTTATCGGCTGCAGCCGGATCCCGTCGGCCTCGGCCCCCCGACCGTTGGTGGCCGGACCGGAAGAGCATGTGGCGGGACTACCTGAAACTGTCAAGGGCCACCGCGGCCGGACTGGGAGAGAGAGGGGAGGGTCGAGGAGATATTCCCCCCCCTGCAACTCTTCAGCGTTGTAAAGGCAATCCCCTGGCCGGGTCCCGCTGGCCTCGGCCTCTCCTCCGGCTACACCCTACGTTAGGATCTCCTGGCCGAGGCGTGGCAGCAGGACCCGCCTTATATGGGCTGCTCCCGGCTGGGCGTAGCCGCAACCCTGCCCCACCTTGGAAGTTTCCAGAGTGGGGGCGGATGTTCTACTGACTTGCATTTTCCCTAGTCTATCGATTTTTTTGGCGTGGCAGGCGGTGGGACAGCGAGGGGTGATTTGGTTTCTCTTACTGTTTTTCTGGTCTCTCACCACTGGCATATTTTAACGTTTTCTTGTTTCTAGGACATTAATAGGTTTTATCATTACGTTATGTTATCGTTTCTTTGTTCGTTGTTTAATAAAAGTTCATGTTCATCAGTGGCCTACTGATTTTCGTTTTCCTATTCGTTTCTTTCCAGGTTGTTTCATGCTAAAGTTTCTGTTAACAGGATACAGTGATCACTTCGTTATTATTGCATATGTCCTTTTCACTAGGGGTGCTCTCTGGTCGGGCCAGATGACGTATCTCTAGTAAATGGTCCGGGTGAAACAGGTGCATCAATCAGTGGGGAGTAGATAGGCATGACAGATTACAACGGGGGAGAAAGGTCCGCATTACGTACCCTTTCACTATTTGCAAAGATTTTCCTACGTATATTTGCAAACAGGGAATACCTCCAAAAAGAACCAATTCCCAAACAGTCAATGTTTGGGGAAACAATCAATCAATGAGGAACGAAATAGGCACGACGTGTTAAAGGTTTGCGTTACCTACCCTTCACTATCTGCAAAGGGAGAGAGAATATTCCTATTCTTCCTCGTTTGCAGGCAGAGAAGATTCTTAAGAGAACCAACTTCGAACAATTCAATGCTCGATTCAAACAATCAACAAGGGGTACTGTGAACACAAATGAACGCCGCTTATGTACATACACATTGCTATTTTCAACAGGTTGTTCCTAATGTTTCTATTTTAGCGAGGTCAAAAAGAGATCCCATTAGTGGCCTACTGATTTTGCTCGATTCCTTTTGTTTTTTTACACGATTTTTCGCTATCTGCAAAGACTAAACAGAGTATTGCGACTCTGTGCTTGTTTGTAAATAGAGAATGAACCAAAGAGAACAATCAATCAAATGGAGAGAGAAGCAGGCACGACGGATTACAACGGGGGCAAAGGCCTGCGTTAACTACCCTTCACTATCTGCAAAGAGAGAGTACTCCTAATAGAAATGAGGGGTGGGGGGCAGCATTCAAAGCAGATCAGTGTGCATAAACACGAAAATGTTTTTACTTACCACGTACTTGACATTCGACAGCTTATGATATTTGCTATTAAAAAACCATTGAAATTCACTGAAAAAACCATAGGTTATAGACCATATATAGTTAGGAATTAGCATTTAAAAAACCTTATTTTACTCACACAAAACCATTGAAATTCCATATATAGTTAGTTGCACTAACTATATATCGCGCACCCGCAATCCACTGCTGATCATGTCACATATTACATCATTCATGACATGGTCAGTGACATCACTGATGACATCACTGATGACATCTCAAATGACATCACTGATGACATCACTGATGACAACATCCAGTGACTGTATGTTTCTGTAAAGTTAAAATATGTCTTACATATTGAAGAATGAGTGGATGTATAAGTGTCTGGATGAAGGATTTAGTAGGTGCGTGACTGACTGTATGAGTGAGTGATTAAATGTGTCTCACTGAATGCATGGGTTAGTGACTAAACTGTCTTAATTTGTGCATCATTATGTCTATTGTGATGTAAACTGCTGCATGTGTTGATCATTAGCTATACGAGAGGCTATATGTGTTATTAATTGGTTGCCCAAGTATTTCTATGGGAGATTGAGTTTGTGTGGGGGTGGCTGGAAGGTGTGTGACTCTATGCATAGATGTGTGAGCAGTTTATTCACTAGGTGTATGAGTTCAAGAGTGCATGTGGAAACAGCTACATGGGCAGTTGACTGTGTGCCTGAGTGTATTGATGAGTGAATGGATATCTCAATGCTACATGTCATAGTAAGTACATATGTAAAACACAGTACATGTGAGAGTTGGCATATATAAATAACTGTGCATGAGAGCCACTGAATGAGTGAGTGGTTGTATCGATCATTGTGAACTTGTATCAGGGATTGTATAAGAGAGTAAATATGTGTTAGTATATGTTTCAATAAGTAAGGTGTGTTTAACTGTATAGTTGAAGAAATGGAGGTGAGATTGTTTCTTTGCATGACTGACTGGGTGTGTAAGTAACTCCATGGATGAGTGGCAGTGTGTGAGTGTCTGTATACACTGAGTGTATCTAAGGTTATATTAGAGTCTGAAGAGGTTTATCGTATTAGCACAATAATGATGTCAAATGAGATGTCATCAGTGATGTCATCAGTGATGTCATTTGAGATGTCATCAGTGATGTCATCAGTGATGTCACTGACCATGTCATGAATGATGTAATATGTGACATGATCAGCAGTGGATTGCGGGTGCGCGATATATAGTTAGTGCAACTAACTATATATGGAATTTCAATGGTTTTGTGTGAGTAAAATAAGGTTTTTTAAATGCTAATTCCTAACTATATATGGTCTATAACCTATGGTTTTTTCAGTGAATATATATATATATATACTCACACTGCTCGCTTTCCTTTTCGGATGTCGACTTCCACCAACAACACAAGAGCGGACCCTTCAGTAAGTGCAATTAATCTTTATTTACCGCATCAACAGTTTCAGCCATAACGCGTTTCGGAAGTCGCCTGCCTTGATCACATGACAGCGTCAGGGGTTCACTTTGCTAAAGTTAAAGTGCTAGTGCATTAACATTTCATCATGGACATAGTAAAAATGCTTCACTCAATTGTGCTTACATAATATTCTTACAATCATGTTGTAATTGTTTGCTTAAATGCATATTGACTACTTTTTTGAAAAGCCCTTTTATGAAACCTTGCATTACGGCATATGTTTCAATTGGCGACAATATTTTATTGGTTTTAGCCAAACATAGCTTAAATGCATATTTAACCAATTGTTCAAGTTTTCCTATTAAGTACATGTTTTTACTTGCATGTCCTTATACCTGAAGTGGTTACTCAATAATTGTGTAAATATAGAAGGCCCTAAATTCTTTTCTATATGTAAAGTGCGGTGAACAACCTTTACAACGAAACTTTTACAACGCACTACCATTACAACGCGGTCATTACAACGCAAACTATTACAACGCATTCAAGTTCTGACATTTATAAAGCGCACTACTCACCCAGAGGGTCTCAAGGCGCTAGGGGAAGGGGTTCATTATTTGTCGAAAAGCCAGGTTTTAAGTTCTTTTCTGAAGGAGATGTGGTTCTGAGTAAGGCGGAGGTGAGTGGGGAGTGAGTTCCATGTCTTGGCAGCCAGGTAGGAGAAGGATCTGCCACCCATGGTGGATTTCCGGATGCGCGGGACTGTGGCGAGGGCATGATTGGACGATCTGAGTTGACGGGTGGGTTTGTAGAAGGACAGTCGAGTGTTGAGGCATTCGGGACCTAGATTGTAGAGGGCTTTGTGTGCGTGGGTGAGAAGGCGGAAGGTAATTCTTTTGTTAACGGGAAGCCAGTGGAGGTCTTTTAGATGTCTGGTGATGTGATCTTGACGCGGGATGTCTAAAATGAGTCTCGCTGAAGCGTTTTGGATGCGCTGGAGTTTTTTCTGTAATTTTGCTGTGATTCCGGCGTAGAGTGTGTTACCGTAATCCAGTCGACTCGTGACCAGTGCGTGGGTGACAGTTTTTCTTGTCTCGAGGGGGTCCAGCGGAAGATCTTTTTGAGAATGCAAAGTACGTTGAAGCAGGAGGACGAGACGGCGTTGACTTGTCTGGACATCGAGAGAGAGGAGTCTAGGATGAAGCCAAGGTTACGTGCATGGTCTGTGGGTGTGGGTGCTGCGCCCAGTGCGGAAGGCCACCAAGAGTCGTCCCAAGCTGAGGGGGAAGAACCTAGGATGAGTACTTCCGTTTTGTCTGAGTTGAGTTTTAGGCGGCTATGTTTCATCAATTCGGCTACTTCTTTCATGCCTTCGTGAAGGTTGGTTTTGGCGGTGTTGGGGTCTTTGGTGAGGGAGAGGATTAACTGGGTGTCGTCGGCGTAAGAGATGATGTTGAGGTTGTGTTGACGCGCGATGGAGGCGAGAGGACTCATGTATACGTTGAAGAGGGTGGGACTGAGTGAGGATCCTTGAGGAATGCCGCAGATGACTTCGGTGGCCTCTGAATAGAATGGGGGAAGTCGGACTCTTTGAGTTCTCCCAGTGAGGAAAGAGATGATCCAGTCCAAGGCTTTTCCTTGTATGCCGATGTTGCTGAGTCGATGTATAAGGGTGCTATGGCAGACTGTGTCGAAAGCGGCGGAAAGGACAAGTAGGATGAGGGCCACTGTTTCTCCGTTGTCCAGGAGTGCTCGGATGTCGTCGGTCGCTGCAATGAGGGCGGTCTCGGTGCTGTGTTTGGCTCGAAATCCAGATTGAGATGGATCAAGGGAGTTGTTGGATTCAAGGAAGGTGGCGAGCTGGCTGTTGACGGCTTTCTCGATGACTTTGGCCGGGAATGGGAGGAGGGATATGGGTCGGTAGTTTTTAAGTTCAGAGGGATCTGCTGTGGGTTTCTTCAAAAGGGCGCTGAGTTCGGCGTGTTTCCAGCTTTCTGGGAAGGTGGCAGAGTTGAACGAGCCGTTGATGACATCATGGAGATGGGGGGCGATGATGGAGTCAGCTTTGTTGAAGATGTGGTGGGGGCAAGGGTCAGTGGGCGAGCCAGAGTGGATTGAGATCATGAGGCGAATGGTGTCTTCAGTGGTAATTGGGTTCCAGGCGCTGAGGATGTTAGTTGGCGGAGTAGGATCAGAGGGGGGTGGGGAGGGTTGATTGCTTGGAGAGTTCTCAAAGCTGTTGTGGATGTCGGCAATTTTGTTGTAGAAGAAGGAGGATAACGCATTGCAGAGGTCTTGGGAGGGAGTGATGTCGTTAGATGCTGCGGTGGGGTTGGTGAATTCTTTGACTATGTTGAAGAGTTCCTTGCTGTTATGAGTGTTGTTGTCGAGACGATCCTTGAATGCTGATTTCTTAGCGGATCGAATCAGATGGTGGTGTTTGCGGGTGGCAGACTTGAGGGAGGCCATGTTGTCTGAGGATGGGTTTATTCTCCATATCTTCTCCAGAGAGCGGCATAGTTTCTTGGATTTTTTAAGGTCATCATTGAACCAAGGAGCCTTTTTGCTGGATGGATTGATCTGGTGTTTTTTCAGGGGTGCTAATTCGTCAGCGCTGTGGGTGATCCATTGCTTGAGGTTGATGGCCGCTTGGTTTGGGTCCAATGGGAGGGTGGGAGGGTTTTGGTTGAGTGATGTGAGGAGTTGGATGGAGTTGATTTTGTTCCAGTTTCTCCGAGGGATAGGATGAGGGCGATTGTGGGTAAGGGAGGTTTTGTAGCTGAAGTGAACGCAGCTGTGGTCCGTCCAGTGGAGAACTGTGGTGCGATCGAAGGAGATGTGCTTGCTGGATGTGAAGATAGGGTCGAGCGTGTGTCCGGCTACATGGGTGGGTGTGTCCACAAGTTGTTTGAGTCCGAGATTGGCCAGGTTGTCCAGAAGGGTGGTGGTGTTGCTGTCAAGTTTGTTGTCAAGGTGGTAGTTGAGGTCTCCCAGAAGAATGTAGTTCTCAGAGGCGAGGGCGTGTGGGCTGATGAAGTCCGTGATGTCATCGCTGAATTGGGTGCGGGTGCCTGGAGGCCGGTAGATGAGGGTGCCTCTCAGTGTGGTCCTGGGGTCGGTGTGGATCTGAAAGTGGAGATGTTCGGCTGTTGCAAGATTGTCGTCGGAGCTGGTTGTGATTTTGATGGTGTTCCTGTGGATGATGGCGATGCCTCCTCCTGTTTGATTGGTGCGGTCTTTGCGGATAATCTTGTAAGTGTCCGGGATGGCTAAGGCAATGTCTGGAGCTGATGATGTGTTCATCCATGTTTCAGTAAGGAAGGCGATGTCAGGTGACGCAGAGTCGATTAGGTCCCAGAGTTCTGTTGCGTGTCTGTGGACCGAGCGGGTGTTGAGCAGGATGCACTTTAGGTGGTTAGAATCGGAGTTGTGTTTGGAGGAGGTGGAATTGGTGAGGGTCCTGAAGCAGTTGAACTTGCAGGTGAGGCAGGCGAATGGGCCGTGGGTACGTCCTGGGGTGGCATCGCAGCATTGTGGTGTGCGTCCGGGGTTGAGGGCGAGGAGAGTTGCGGCATTATATGTGAATCTGTTGGGCTGGGAACGGCGGGGACCAGGGGGACATGCGCTGGGAGCGGTCCAGGCGCGGAAGGGCGTAGACGGGCTTACCTTTGGCGCACCTTCGGCGCGGCCGCAGCGCGTGGACGCTGCGCGTTGGGACATCTGTCTTAAATGGATAGTGAAGGGGGGAGGGGCGAGGGAGGGACAGCTGGGAGGCCGAGGGCGGGGTGTAAGTCCGAGCAAGGAGGCACCACAAAAAACGTGAGAATGAAAATGGCTGCTAGCAAAATAACCAAGTTGTATTGGGCAGTACTACGCTATGCAAGCATGCATTCATAAACATATATATTAATAAATTAAATCAAGGCACAATGCGGACTCACTGACTGCGCGCTTCCCCTATGTCAATTTCTAGAATCCGGCAGCAACAGACAGCAACAAGCGTGTTTGAGTGAAATAACTTCAATCAACTCGATTCTGCAGCGCGGCTAATTAATGGCAGCCTACTTTAAAGTGCGAGCGATGTGAGGAGGAAGCAAGCGATAAATGCAGCACACTTTTAAATTATGAGCAATGCGAGGCAGAATCACTGTGAAAGCCAGGCGCTACGATATTGGAGCAAGAAATGCAGCACACTTTTAAAATTATGAGCAATGCGAGGCAGAATCCCTGTGAACGTCAGGCGCTACGATATTGGAGCAAGAAATGCAGCCCACTTTTAAATTATGAGCGATGCGAGGCAGAATCACTGTGAAAGCTAGGCGCTATGATACCACTGCAGATGGGTGGGGAGCTGCGTGGGGGAGCGGCCGTCTCTGGAAGAATCCGGACGGTCCCTAGGATTGGGAATAAGTTTAATTTTCTATCCAACACCTTCCCTAGTGTCCACGGGGACTGTAGTTGGAATAGAAAATTAAACTTTTTACTATCCAGCACCTCTAAGCGCTATGGGTTGTAAAGGTTTGCAATGTAAAAACCGCGTTGTAAAGTCAGGCGTTGTAATAGCCTGCGTTGTAACATCATACATCCGTAAAGTGCAAGTGACAAATAAATATGACATAAAGTTTCCAGCATGCATACCCATATTTTGCATTTATCTCGACATAATGTCTCTAACTAGAACTGCAAATATCTTCATACGGGTATGGCTGTTGCGTGCAAATATTGACGTGTGCAGATAAGCAATTGTGTATGGAGAGATTGATAGATTCATTCTACAAACATAGACAACATCATGTAATTTAAATAATCACTTAATTATATAAATATATATAAAAATATATATATGTTATCATAAAATGCAACTCAATCATAAAACTCATCAATCAATAAAATTCCATCATAAAATTGCTTTATAAATATTCTATGTACATTCTCAATAAAATGTCCATGTCTTCATTGTTCTATGAGACTTTTCCAGTATTTCCCCTCATATTTACTCCTAATTTATAGAGGGTTTTAATCATATTAGATTCATTCTCTGCTGATTGTAAAGATTCTAATTTCTTTGATATTGTTACAAAGACAAGATTAGGTTTTTCCTTAGCATTGGGTGCGGGTTATCATTCTTTGCTTAAGAGGACCATGTGCACCTACCGAACAAATACCATCAGGGAGACATTCCCATATATATATATATATATATATATATATATATATATATATATATATATATATATATATATATATATATATATATATATATATATATATATACTGAAAAAACCATAGGTTTCACACCAGTTATAGTTAGGAATTAGCATTAAAAAAACCTATTAAATTCACTGAAAAAACCATAGGTTTTACACCAGTTATAGTTAGCTGGAAGTTTTACTCGCATAAAACCATTGAAATTCCCACGTTATAGTTAGTTGGACTCACTATAACTTGCGCGTGCAATGCACTGCTGATGACGTCACATATTACATCACTCATGACATGGTCAGTGACATCACTCATGACATCACTGAGGACACCATCCAGTGAATGTGTGTCTTTCTGAAAAATAAATATTAGTGAGTAATGTTTAAATATTTAAATATATGTATTATTGTTTCACTTTCTGTATAAGTGACTGCATGGGTTGGTGAGTAGGTACACGTGTATGTATATCGGTTATTAGATGTTTTTCTTAGTATCAGTATGAGTGTTTGTATGGTTTGGTGGGGGTATTACTTAGCTCATAGATGCATGAATGACTGACTCTCTCTTTGTATGTGTTTTGAAGACAGCATATGTGCAGGACTGTATGGGTGGATGAGTGTGTATATGTGTGTGTTGGTGAGTGAATGACTATCTCACTAGTGTCTTTATCAGTAACTACATATGTTTTAATCTAGTATATGTGAATATTGATGTATATAAGTGAGTATATGTGAGAGTGAGGGATTTTAAGAGTTCCTGTTTAAATAAGTATGTGTTTCTATAAGTGATTGTTTAAGAGAGTAAGTATGTATAAGGTTCCTTAGAAGTAAGGTGGTAGTGTGTGTATAGCTATATATGCAAATAAATGGATGTTCAATAGTTTATTTGCATGTGTGAGTACGTGTGAGAGTATCTTTTGGATGACTGTCGGTGTGTAACAGGATGTATAGGTGTATCACTACATATGATGAGTGAGTATACGTATGAGTGATTATATAGAACTGTTGGTGAATGAGTGGATGTGTATATAGATAGTGGAATTATTGAATTGGTTGTTGTAACTGGTATGGGTATCTCCATTTTTTTGAAAATTTTAGTTTTATTTTTGAATATGTGTTTTAAGGGTTACATTACGTGAAAGGAGGTGTGTCACTGTATCACAAGGATGGTGTCATCAGTGATGTCATGAGTGATGTCACTGACCATGTCATGAGTGATGTAATATGTGACGTCATCAGCAGTGCATTGCACGCGCAAGTTATAGTGAGTCCAACTAACTATAACGTGGGAATTTCAATGGTTTTATGCGAGTAAAACTTCCAGCTAACTATAACTGGTGTAAAACCTATGGTTTTTTCAGTGAATTTAATAGGTTTTTTTAATGCTAATTCCTAACTATAACTGGTGTGAAACCTATGGTTTTTTCAGTGAATTTCAATGGTTTTTTAATAGCAAATCTTTATAGGTATAAAAAATTATAATTTTTTATTTTTTTTATTTTTAACCCTGGGGCGCTCCCGGGGCGCATACCGGTGAACGCATGGGTAAGCGCAAAGTTACGGCGCGCCCCGGGGCGCGTACTGGGGAGCGTCCCGTGAGCGCTATTCTCGCGAACGAAAACAACATCGTGACGTTTCGCGTAACCACGTGATGCGTCATATGACGCACTGCGTAAGCACACCCGGAAGCACGCGAGCGCATACGATCGCGCAACGTCCTGACGCGCTTACGCTACGCACCCCCGGGCGCGCCCCGGCGCGTGACTACGTGCGCGCCCCGGAGCGCGACTACGGGCGCGCCCCGGGGCGTGTAGCGTAAGCGCGTCGGGTCATGTGACCTGAAAATAACACTTTTGATTGGTTCAGAACACTTTTGGTTTCTAAATGTTGAAAGACCCCACCTTTTTCCTCATTTTCACTTTTGAGTGAAGAATACCTGCATTCATTCTTTGAGAAATGGCTTCACTAGTAGCAGCTGCAGGTGCATCTGCACCACCACCACCTCCAACACCACCACAAGGACCACCACAAGACCACATTGGTGGTCAACAAGAAGAGGAGGACGAAGAGGAGGAGGTGGAGAGGGACTTTCTGCCTGAGGACAATCCCCCATACAGACCCAAGGAACATTTCATTTGGAACTTTTACAAGATGCCAAGGGTTTCAAAAAAGGTGAATGCAGCTAAGTTGACTTGCCTCATCTGTGGCCAAGAACTGTCAAGAGGGAACCCAAAGAAGAAGTGTTCTTTTGGGAACCACACGATGATAAGACATATGCAGAGGAAGCACCCGAACAATTATTCGGCAGCAGAGGTCAGGGAACTGACCAAGAACCCTTCCCATCCTTCTTCTTCAAGCGCCTCCAATCGACCCACTCTATTGGATGCAGAGGCTAGGGAGATGGTCCCTAATGTCCAAACTAAATTTGGAGATTTTAAATTTGTTTTCAAATATTGCAACAAAACAATTTCATATGGTGAGCAAAGCATCACTTTACTCAATCGAGCTGCAGACAACCATCACTGCAGCAAGCGACCTTAATTTTTTTCTATTTTTTTTTTGCTCCAGTTGAGCTGTTTGCAATTCCCTGTGTTTTGTTTCACCCCCAGAAAAACTACAAAAAAATATAAAATTGTTAAGAAAAGCCAAAAAAAGTAAAAAATTCAAAAAACAATAAAAAAATATAAAACAACAAAAACAATAAAAAAACAGTTCTTTTCAGAACTACCTCCAATTTATATAAAAATGCTACATTTTTGAAAGAAACGGTCATTCTTTATTTCCCATGGTACGCTCCCCGGTACGCTCCCCGGTGCGCGTACCGGGCGCTCCCCCCGCGAAAATCGGAAAAAAAATAATTTCTTTTTTTTACCCGAGGGACCCTTTTATTGCCCCCACATCAAACCTAGGGGGCCAGGGGGGGTCTACCTTGCCCCCTTTTGGTTATTTCCCCCTTTGTTTTTACCACCTCTTGTGTCTCGATCCTACCGAGACACAAGATGGCGGCCGCTCCGGACTGTTTCGAATGTTTACAGACACCCGAGAACCAATCAGATTTTCCGTGCGCAAGTCGCGTGGTGCGCCCGGAGCGCTCCCCGGTGCGCGTACCGGGGCGGGCTATAGATATATACATTTTTTTGAACATAAATTACTCAAAATCCTCTGGAGCACATATCTTGACACATTGCAAAGGCACATCGGGCTACTAGTCCCTATAATTTTGCCAAGTTTGGTGGAAATCCATTCAGCCGTTCGAGCTAAAAGTGAGACCGACCGCCCTATGGAAATTAACATGGGGAAAACACGTTTTGGGACCCCCCTTTTATCTCGGCCCCCGCTTGACGAATGCCCCCCAAACTTTCAGGGAAGGACCGGAGCGCCGCGAGGCAAAGTTGAGGAAAATTTCAGGCAGATTCCTCAACCGGCGCCAAAGTTATTCCCAATAGAATGTTGCGATTTCCCTATGGAAACCAATCCTAACTATAACTACCAAATGGCGACCGCCAGTAGGTAATATATATATATATATATATATATATTCACTGAAAAAACCATAGGTTATAGACCATATATAGTTAGGAATTAGCATTTAGAAAACCTTATTTTACTCACACAAAACCATTGAAATTCCATATATAGTTAGTTGCACTAACTATATATCGCGCACCCGCAATCCACTGCTGATGATGTCACATATTACATCATTCATGACATGGTCAGTGACATCACTGATGACATCACTGATGACATCATCTAGTGTCTGTGTGTTTTTGTAAAGTTTAAATACGTTTTACATATTGAAGAATGACTGGATGGATGGAAGACTGAGTGTGTGTGTGGCTGGCTGGGAGGTGTGTGACGCTGTGCATATCAATGTGTACTTGTATCAGTGATTGTATAAGAGAGTAAGTATGTGTTAGTATATGTGTGAAAAGTATGGTGTTCTGTGTTTAACTATAGATGAGGAAATCGAAGTGTGATTGATTCTTCACAGGACTGACTAGGTGTATGAGTGCATATGATAGTGTTCTAATAATAACTGACTGTATGTATGAGTAATTGTATGGGTGAATGAGTGAATGTGTGTGTAGACGTACGAATCAGTGAGTGCGTATGTAGTAACTGGTATTGGTGTGTCATGATGTCATCAGTGATGTCATTTGAGATGTCATCAGTGATGTCATTTCAGATGTCATTAGTGATGTCATCAGTGATGTCACTGAAGTATGGTGTTCTGTGTTTAACTGTATAGATGAAGAAATGGAAGTGTGATTGATTCTTTACAGGACTGACTTGGTGTGTGAGTAACTCCATGGATGAGTGGCAGTGTGTGACTGTCTGCATAGGTGTATGAGTGCATATGATAGTGTTGTAATAATGAGTGACTGTATGTATGAGTGATTGTATGGGTGAATGAGTGAATGTGTGTGTAGACGTAGGAATCAGTGAGTGCGTATGTAGTAACTGGTATTGGTGTGTCATGATGTCATCAGTGATGTCATTTGAGATGTCATCAGTGATGTCATCAGTTATGTCATTTGAGATGTCATCAGTGATGTCATCAGTGATGTCACTGACCATGTCATGAATGATGTAATATGTGACATCATCAGCAGTGGATTGCGGGTGCGCGATATATAGTTAGTGCAACTAACTATATATGGAATTTCAATGGTTTTGTGTGAGTAAAATAAGGTTTTCTAAATGCTAATTCCTAACTATATATGGTCTATAACCTATGGTTTTTTCAGTGAATTTTCAAGGTTTTGTAAATGCTAATTCCTAACTATATATGGTCTATAACCTATGGTTTTTTCAGTGAATTTCATTGGTTTTTTAACAGCTAATATCTGTAGCTGTAAAATGTATTCTTCTTTAAATCCAAAAATATATTTTATATGTTTATTAATAATTTTTTTTTAAAATATTTTTTTTTCTTCGTTCCCGCTTCGCGAATCGGGAAGCTTCCCGTTAGCTGACCTTGATGCCGCGAAATAGACCGCGAGCCGGTAAACGTTTCTTTACCGCAACTGCCGCGTTAGAAAACAACATCGTGACGCCTCCCGTCCGCATGATGTTTCGCGTTGTCGCGTGATACGTCATATGACGTGCTACGTTAGCGAACTGGTACGCTTACCGAGTCGCAAAGCACAGGTTTCTGGAAGCAAACCGGGAGGCCCTGCAAAGCGCTTAACGTAAACACAGCAGGTCATGTGACTTGGTAATAACACTTTTCATTGGTTCATTTCACTTTTGGTTTCCTAATGATGTAAGACTAGGTCATATAATCTAAAATGAACACTTTTCATTGGTTGAGAACTATTGTTTTTCCCAAATGATGAAAATCCCTCCCTCTTTCCTCACTCTGACTTTCATCATTGTGAGAGAAAGACCCTTTGTTACCAGTGAGCAATGGCTTCTTTAGTAGCTTCAGCTGGTGCTTCCCCACCACCTCCACCACATCCAAGGAAGAGTGGACCACCTGCTCAAGTTATAATTCAGCAAGAAGAGGAAGAAGAGGAACAGGACGACGAGCACGAAGAGAGGCACTTTTTGCCTGAGGAGCCCAGGACGTCTCACCGGAAAGAAAACTTCATTTGGCAATTTTTTTAAATTCCCAAAGGTCAGAAAAAAGTAAATGCAAGATACGTAACTTGCCTTATATGTCAAGATAGACTGTCCAGAGGGACCGACAAAAAATACAGTTTCGGAAACTACACAATGCATCGCCATATGACTAGGTGGCATCCTAACAACTACAGTGCTGCACAGTTTCGTAACAACCTAGATAATCTCCCTATTATGGCCAGAAGATCTGTTGTACCGGAAGTAACGGGACCAGAGGGCAGGGAGATGGTGCCAAATATTCAAACGAGATTTCATGAAGTAAAACACGTCTGCGTATATTGCAATGGATTCATTTGCTACGGAGAAAGAAGCATCACTCTGATCAACAGAGCTATTGACTATCATATGCAAGTTTGTACGAAACGCCCCAAATAATAAATACTTTTTTTTTGTTTTGTTGCTCCTGTTGAGCCCTTTACAATGAATCGTTTTCATTGCCCCCTGCAAGAAAAACCCAAAAAAATATAAAACTGTTCAGAAAAATTCAAAAAAAGTAAAAAAATGTTCAGAAAAATAATAAAAAAAATATAAAACAACAAAAACAATAAAAAAAAAGTTCTTTTCAGAACTACCTCCCCGTTATTAAAAAATTGGTACAATATTTGGAACTGTGCCAACCTCTATTTCTCGTAGTTCGCTTCCCAGTTCGCTCGCCGGTACGTGAACCGGAAGTGAACCAAAATTTTTTTTTTAAAAAAAGAACAGTAAGTATAAGGGAAGGAAACAGACACTTATGTTAAAAGAAAGACAGCTATAGGGGAGTAAACTAGAGATACTATTACCCGTAATCCACTGCTGATGATGTCACATATTACATCATTCATGACATGCTCAGTGACATCATCAGCAGAGGATTGCGGGTTTTTTGGCAACGTGCCTTATCCACGGTTTAATAACGCTGCCTTTTGCTTTATATAAGTTTTCAAATTGTATGAAATATATACCAATAGGTCGTTATGAACCTTTAGGTAGTGTTTTTCTTCATGAGGTCTGGTCGCTTCCATACACATACAGAAGTTTCAAAGATGATCAAGAAGTTTATCTGAATGGAGAGGAATGCACTGAGACGCCAGATCATTCACTAATGTGTACGCACATACAGTTACACGGTTCATGCAACAAACACCGACCAAATATGGCTTGCGTGTTGCAAGGCACGCCAGTTCCTGCTATCATCCCCACGTTCAAGTTGTTGGAAAATGGTAGTTATTTGATGCTCAATAATGAAGATTGTTCTGGGTTAATTAAAAGTATTCCTTTTATCGTAACAGTAAGTGAACGGGTTATTTGCTGCAGAAATGTTCTATTTCCTCCCACACATGAACATAGGGAGTTTTCAATCTGGCCACAAATACCAACTTTGGGAGCAGATTTCAACGGCATGGCAAGAATAAGAGCTCTTTTGTCTCAGAGAGAGGTGGCCTTGAGTTCGGCCCGTGAAACTTTTGTGCTTCACATAGCGAACACCCGTACAGAGGTGCAGACCCTTTTCAATACAGATTCGCCTTTCCATTTCAGCAAGATGGTTCGGACTATCTTTAACGCGTCCTCCACAAAGGGCCTGGCGCACTTTTTTAAAGTTGTTACCAGTGGTCTCGTGACTTCATTTGAGAAAATCTTTGGAGTCATCCCTGCTTTCTTTCATTCTATTTTTTTCCACTGTGCTTCGTGGATTCCCATTTTTACTTGCATTACCAGCGGACGCTCTTGTGCTTTTTTACATTTTTAAATATGGATGTCCCTCCTGTGCAAGCTCCCGCCCTGCAGCTGCTGACACTGTTCCGCAATCGCATGCTAGAATATTATGGCACAATGCCGTTGGCGATATTAAGCACGGCATATGGATTATCTTTTCGATTCTCCTACTTCACCTGTGTCCAGCCTGTATTTCACTGCCTGACCTGTGATTTCGATTGGGCCATTGATTTGTGTCTCTGCGGACCGGTTTCTCCTGACGTCGACTTTAATCAGCTGATGACTCCTATCATTACTCACGAGTTGGTTTGTCCTGGCGAAAGGATTATGGCTGTGGCATTGATGCATGGACTAATTGGTCCCTGGAATTTACTGGCGGCAACACAGTCTTTCTTGGAACAGAGCTTTCTTGAAAACCCACCGAGCTGTCCTCTGATGGTGATAGAGGATCCGGTGCTGGGAGAGCACGTATGTTCTTTTCCGCTTTTAAATTGGATGGCTGAACTCTTTTCGGATGAAGACGGTGACTTCCTATTGGAGGCTGTTGCAGCTTATTTTGCATACACAGTTATGTCATAGACCTTTTTCATGTTTGATATGCTGAGTACTAGCATTTCATTGACAATTCATTGACTTATTTGTCAAGTTTTTATTATTTAGCTTGCCTATTGGCTTAAGACTCGATAAAGTACTTGGCTGTTTTATTTTTCTTTAGCATTAAATTTTCCTAGTTTTTAATGTTTTACCTTGCGGACCGTCCACATATAAAGTTGCAATCTGCTCTCATGAGATGGCACTTCTATTATCTTATTCAGTTCGTTTCCGGATCATGGGGAGGTGTCATTTAGGTCCTGGATATCTTTACACCGTGTTAAGTTAGCATGGGCTCATTACCGGTTTAAACGCCATTTTTCCTTTTTTGCAACTTCTGCACACGACACTTAGTTGTTGCTTTAGCTTTCAACCTAGTAGTTCATCGTGGTTTACATGAGAATAATATGTTATTGCTCTACTATCTGCTTTGCTTGTTAAACTATATCTGTAGAGCGAGTGCTGAAGTTTCAAGAACAACACGATACAGAATTGTTATGAGGTCTGATCTCCACGACTTCATACTCATAACATAAGTGCAGCTTCTGCCAATTCTGGGCATGAGGCGGGTTTTATATTGCTTTGCCGAACACACATACACAACAGTTGATGCGGTTCACATGAAGAGAGAGCTGGTGTATGCTGATGTGATTCCTTCAAATCTAAGACACTAAAGTATGGGCACGCCCTAAACCAACACAAACAGACCTTCTTAGCAAATAATATAATATGTGTATTAGGGAGGGTGAGATATAAGCAGCCGCGGGCCGTGGAGGGAGTTACGGTGGGGTAGGGAGGCGGGGAGAGGGAGGGGCAGGGTGGAGCCCTCTCCACCCTGCCCCTCCCCCTCCCCGCCTCCCTGCCCCACCGTAACTCCCTCCACGGCCCGTGGCTGCTTATAAGTGTTGGTAACTCTTATTCATTTACAGCATGTTAACATACTGTCACCATTCGCTTTTTATGTACTAGTAACTATGCTGGTAATTTTGCTACTGATAATATGTGTACTTGTATTATCTAAGATACTACGCCTGAGAAGACGGCATTAGTAAATAAACATTTCAAATACACATGTGTTCTTCTTAACTCCATGTTCTGGTTTCTAAGAAATATATAACGACCGACTGTTCATGAGTTCCACGTATCCTGAGGTACTATAAGTTCATATTCTGGATTGTCTAAACATTGAGAGTTTGTTATATCCAATGTGACACTGTACCTAGCTTGCTAAGGGGTTTTTGATTACTAAGGTGAGTTTTGGGGCACCCTAATTCGCCGAGGTTCCAATCCTCTGTCCACAGTTCTGTGTGAGAACAGAAACCCTGCGACAGGGGCACCCCCGACCCTTGCTGGAGCTTCATCACACTTGCGATACAACTCCAGCAATGCGCCACCTTTACGGCACAGATACATCACGCATCTGTGCTGTTTTTGCCCCATGATGCGCCGCATTGTAAATGCAGCACACCATAGGTGACGGAACAGCGGCACAGAATGACTAACACATCCCTGGTGATGCGCCAGTCATCATAAATCTATCCCTATGCTTCTTATCTTGTTAGAGATGAACCGCCATATGTATCATCAACGTTTTTTGCATTTCCTAAATAGCGAACTTTAAGGAATAAATAGCGATTCTTTACCATTCCTAGTTTGCGATGAGCTATTTGCTAATTACAAATTACCCATTCATTTCCTTCATTTCCATAGGGCGGTTGGACTCACTTTTAGCTCGAACGGCTGAATGGATTTCCACGAAACTTGGCAAAATTGTAGGGACTGGTAGCCCGATGTGCCTTTGCTATGTCTCAAGATATATGCTCCAGTGGTTTTTACGAAAATTAACTTTGAAAAATATATATTGGGCTACATTGGCCTATATATATGTTGGAGCCCAAATGTAGCCCAATGTAGCCCAATGAAGCCCAATGAAGCCCAATGTAGCCCAATGTAGCCCAAAGATGGCCGCCAGAGACAAAAAAAAACAAATGTAGCCCAAATATCAGCCAGATGTAGCCCAACTATAGCCCAGTGACAGAATGACCAATCAGCTTCGCAAACCTCCGTTACGCGAAGCGGAGCGCTGTTACAGATATATATCTTTTTTTGAACGTTAATTTCTCAAAATCCACTGGAGCACATATATTGAGACCTAACAAAGGCACATCGGGCTACCAGTCCCTAATATTTTACCAAGTTTCGTGCAAATCCATTCAGCCGTTCGATTATTATTATTATTTATTTTTTTTGCCCCGCGGGGCCCTTTTAAAACCTCCACATCAAACCTAGGGGGTCAGCGAGGATCTACTATGCCCCCTTATGGTCATTTGCCCCTTCGCTTTGGCCTCCTCTTGTCTCTCGATCCTACCGAGAGACAAGATGGCGGCCGCTACGGACTGTTTGGAATGTTTACAGACGCCGGAGAACCAATCAGCTTCGCTTCACAAAGCTCCGTTGCGCGAAAAGTACGCGTACTGGAGCGCTGCCCGGTCCGCTGTTACAGATATATATCTTTTTTTAAACGTTAATTTCTCAAAATCCACTGTAGCACATATATTGAGACCTACAAAAGGCACATCGGGCTACCAGTCCCTACAATTTTGCCAAGTTTCGTGCAAATCCATTCAGCCGTTCGGGCTAAAAGTGAGGCCAACCGCCCTATGGAAAACTCAATGTTAAAAACACGTTTTGGGACCCCCCTTTTTTCTCGACCCCCCCTGGACGAACCCCCCCCCCCAATTTTCAGGGGCTGCTCAGAAACAAAATGTGCCATTTTCCTGAAAATTTCAGCCAATTCCGTCCACAAACGCCAAAGTTATTTGACATAGAATTTTCAAAAATCCCATAGAGAAAAAATCCTAACTATATATACCTACTGGCGACCGCCAGTAGGTAATATATATATATATATATATATATATATATATATATATATATTACCTACTGGCGACCGCCAGTAGGTAGTTATAGTTAGGACCTAGTTACCATAGGAAAGTCACAACATTCTATTCCCAATAACTTTGGCGCCGATTGACAGATCTTCGTGAAATGTTCAAAACTTATGGCCCGCTTCTGTCAGCTCCTATCTTGAAAGTTTTGGGGTGATTGGGCAAGCGGGGGGCGAGAAAAAAGGGGGGTCCTAAAACGTGTTTTCTCCATGCAATTTTCCATAGGAAACGTTAGACACGGCTACAGCCCGAACTGCTGAACAGAATTACACCAGATTTGGCAAAACGGTAGCCCTTGGTACAGAAAAAGCCCTTTTTGTTAAATGGTGTAAATCCATTCAGTAGTTTTTTAAATATTAAAGGAAAAATAAATATATATATATATATGGGTGGAGCTTAACCACACATCTCATGGTGAGATCTGATTGGCTGTCAGCACTTCATCCAAGAATTGTTAGCAGCCATCTTGGGACCAATATATATGATAGCACCTCATTAAAAAGGATTGCAGTTAATAGAAGGTTTTAAGACTTTAGTTACATTATAAATCATTTGTTTATGGTACCATACTCATTTTAGGAATTGTGGTGTGTTCTAAGATGAATTTACCATGTGAAAAAGCCTTCTGCTGGGATATCATGAATAGGGCTCCCGGTTTTCAGTTTTTATGAATTTTTACATATAAATACAGACGGAAATCTGTATTTCCTTTGTCTGTATTTATATGTAGAAATGGAAAAATACTAGAAAATGTTGCCAAACTGCCCTGCTCGAATCCAGCTAAGCCCCCTTCCTGCTTCTGGAAATTCCTTCCCGGGCGCGCACACAGCCGCACCCGAGTACTTCACAGGTCTTTTGAAAGACCATTTACTTGTTAACGAGGCTTTATTGTTTCACCCCATGGCGTAGCCTCCCCCAATGCCCCTGACCCCTCCTGTCCCAGGACATGAATACATGAAGGGGTGTTTTCATCTCAAAAGTACACTGCATCTTCACACATTACAGTCTTTACCTCAGAGTTGCATTGTATTCAGAAAGCAGTGTGTTTTTGTTTTATCGCTGCAGCAGACACTTTTCAAATTTGGTGAGGACTCCTAATGCAGATGAGACCTTTTGATTTACCAGTGTTTGTTCTGTGTACAACCCCCACTCTCGTGCTGCATCTGCTATGTTGTTGAAAGCAGAGATGATATCTGTGATTTTACTTTATCACTGGTGGCTGCTGCCGTCTGCGATCGCAAACAAACTAATGGGTTTCAAGGACTTGAAGGGTTCTGCTAATCGAGCCCTCTATTGACCCTGCCCAGACAATGTAGAAGGAAGGATGAAGGTCAGTTGCATTTCCACTAATCCTCATGGTGAAGTTCTAGCCTTGTGTGCACTGAGTGAGAAATAGAAGTATGGCTGGGGTTAGTGTGCGCAGGGTAAAAATGGAGCACATGTCAGCTGAGCCTGATTGTAGGATTCAGATCATGGTTTTAGATCTGATTTATTTTTTATTTCTTTATATTTTTTAGGTATTTCAAGCTTTTGTCATCTGTTATACACAATAGAAAGATTTAGTAAGTGGGATACTTGATATGCCCATATTTGTTCGGAGAAGGCTCGTGGTAGGGTGTGTTGGCTCAATCTGAGTCACTCAGAAAAGCAATCATCTCACTCTTTCACATAGGCTGCAGTAGTGTACCATTGTTTATATAGTGGGAGGAACAGTAAGATGTGCCACACAAGCCGCTGTATTAATGAGTCGTTTGTTAGCTAGCCTGCAATATTAAGTATGCATTGCTAAAAAAGGGTGGTTTTGTGTACTCCGTTGTGATCAGGTGTTTTAGAATTATGCAGCAGTTGAGCACCAAATTATACAGCAAGGTTGACTGAATTACACCAAAAGAAGATGTGAACGATGCCACAAAGTAAAATGTTCTGGCAATATTATTTTGCTGTTTGTTCATTTTAACACGAAACAAGCAAGAAGTGGTGGGAAGAATGCTTGGAATTTGTGTACCCAGTAGCATTCGCTCCGGGTAGCATCCCAACCCATCATTCTTTTGTTCAGCGTACCAACTCAGTTTAGACCTAGCCATATCCATCTTGCCCATACGTGGGTTCCGTGCTCACCATGCCACCAATCTCAAGCTATCCTGGCTGCTGAGAGTTCATACCCCGAAACCAGTCACCGGATGTTTGTTTCCGGTTCGGGGAAGACCTGACCTGGCAGTTCGGGCTGGACTGCTCCCATGGGGAGCAGAGTCTAGACATGTTTGCATATAGCTTGGTCCAATCTGGAATGGAATGGGAATAGTGAGCAATAAAACAATGGATTTAGGCCCATGTCGCTGTATTGGGGGTGAGTGGTTCACATTGTGAGCGCATGTGTGCATTGTCAATTTAAATATATGTGGAAAAATACTAGCTGTAGCGTCGTCTTTTATTTGTGGCAAAAATAAATGTGGATAAATACAGAAAAAATACCCAAAAAATAAATAGGGTTATAAATACAGACGGAAATGGCAAAAAAATAAATACCATAAAACCGGGAGCCCTAATCATGAATCATGTTTGAGAGAAAACTATTTTCTCATGTTCTTCCCACAGACGTTTGGAAGGTGATCTATAAGCTAAACTGAGAGCATATTTTCTGTAAATTCACATTATCTTTCTCAGTCATGTGAGAATGAAGTCTGACATACTCAGTAAAACATGTACATCCAATAAGTACAGAGACTGTCAGTTGATTCCTTTGTGTTCTACTACAGCTTCCCAGAGTGTTCTAAAGAACAACTAGAGCGCTAAAAGTCTTACTTATGACAAAAGTATGGCACACCTGAAGCCATCTTGATTGGAATAAAGTGGTAACACTTAAAACATTCGTGGGCATATTAGCAAGGGCACTATTGCCGCTTTAGCTGGACTTTTTCCCGCTAAAGCGGGGAGAATTTTATCGCCCTATTAGCAAGCTGTCTCTAACAGCAGTTAGCGACAGCTTTTAGGCGATAGTGACCGGTTTGGGGCCCACTTTGCATGTCAGCGATATTTATCGCTAATGACATGCAAAGTGGGCGTACCCAACCTGTTAGCTACTTAAAGCAGTCGCTAACACAGCTATCGCCAATTAGCAAGGCAGGCTGTGCGATTACAAAAGTTGCGCTAAGCGCAATTATTGCCAGAACCTGCTCAGACCATGACTTAACCTGTATATACAATGGGAGGTGGATATTCAGGTTAAGTCCCCATTAGCGTTAATGCCTAAACATCGCTGGATTTCCAGCAATATTCACGCATTGAGCTGCGATCGCTGGATATTTTATCGCATTAGAGATAAACGTTGCTAATAGTATGTTATCTCTGTGATAATATCCGGTGATAGACAGCGATAAAAAAAATGCGCTAAGCGCATTTAGCAATAAATATCGCTATTTGTTGCTAATATGCCCCGCAATTTGCAAAGAAACAAAATGAGGGGGTTCATTTTGCCATAGAAATTATGATTAATGCTGCAGAAAGAAAAAATAGAGCACATTTTGACTTCTCAAATCCTCTTCTGTTTCATTAAAAAATTCTGACATGCATACAGAAACATGCACTTTGAATACCAGCAGCAGACTTCCCTTGTGAGCAGTAACTTTACTACAGTGATCTAATGAGCAACTAGAGTGCTAACATTCAGAATTCATGGCAAATGTGTGACACATCTGAATGCCTTCTTGATGGAACCAAAGTAAAAAACTGAAAGCATTTCCTACTGAGGAGACCGCAGTAAATGAGGAAATTAGGAAACTTCATAACAAATAAGTCTCCCAAGATGGCCACCAGAGACAAAAGAGCCCAAATGTAGCACAAATATCATCCAGATGTAGCCCACGTATAGCTCAATGACTGAATGTCCCAGAGTGTTCTTAAGAACAACTAGAGCACCTACTGTCTTAATTATGACAAAGTATGGCACACCTGAAGCCATCTTCATTGGAATAAACTGATAACACTTAAAACATTTAATTTAAAAAGGAACACAATGAGGGGGTTCATTTTGCCATAGAAATTATGATTAGTGCAGAAGAAAGAAAAATTAGGGAACATATTGAGTGACTTCTCAAATCCTCTTCTATTTCATTAAAAAATTCTGACATGCAGACTGAAACATGCACTTTTAATACCAGCAGCAGACTTCCGTGGTGAGCAGCAGCTTTACTACAGTGATCTAATGAGCAACTAAAGTGCTAACATTCAGAATTCATGGCAAATGTGACATATCTGAATACATTCTTGATGGAATCATAGTAAGAAACTGAAAGCTTTTCCTACTGAGGAGACTGCAGTAAACGAGGAAATTAGGAAACTTCATAACTAATAAATCTCCCAACATGGCCACCAGAGACAAAAGAACCCAAATGTAGCACAAATATCACCCAGATGTAGCCCACATGTAGCCTAATGACAGAAGTGTGCAAAACACTTTTACATTTTTTTGTTTTTGCAGTTTTATATAGTGCAGACTTGTCAGGTATTGGAGTGCTTTACATGAGGCACAGGGTCAGAGTGATTTGCATATGGTCATGTCTGAACTGGGGTGGCAGAGTGTGCTAAAGAACGGTGATGGATTAAACCCAGATCTTTTGACTGGGTGTGAGTGTTTGATTGGTTCAGATGCTCCGTCCATCACCACCCCCTTTTGTACCGCTTTGTTTGCCATAAGTTGGCAGGGTATGCTCAGACGTGAGTCCCTTGCTCACTTTGCCACTGGATTCAAGCAAGCCTGGCTGAAGACGGCTGAAATGCCAGAAACCGGTCCTAGGAAGCTTGTTTCCGGTCCAGGGAAGGCATGGCTTGGCAGTTCGGGCTGGACTGTTCCCATGAGGCACAGGGTCAGACTGATTTGCATATGGCCATGTCTAAACTGGGGTGGCAGAGTGGGCTAAAGAACGGTGATGGATTAAACCCAGATCTTTTGACTGGGTGTGAGTGTTTGATTGGTTCAGATGCTCCGTCCATCACCATCCCCTTTTGTACCGCTTTGTTCGCCATAAGTTGACAGGGTGTGCTCAGACGTGAGTTCCTTGCTCACTTTGCCACTGGATTCAAGCAAGCCTGGCTGAAGACGGCTGAAATGCCAGAAACCGATCCTAGGAAGCTTGTTTCCGGTCCAGGGAAGGCATGGCTTGGCAGTTTGGGCTGGACTGTTCCCATGAGGCACATGGTCAGACTGATTTGCATATGTCCATGTCTGAACTGGGGTGGCAGAGTGGGCTAAAGAACGGTGATGGATTAAACCTAGATCTTTTGACTGGGTGTGAGTGTTTGATTGGTTCAGATGCTCCGTCCATCACCACCCCCTTTTGTACCGCTTTGTTCACCATAAGTTGGCAGGGTATGCTCAGACGTGAGTCCCTTGCTCACTTTGCCACTGGGTTCAAGCAAGCCTGGCTGAAGATGGCTGAAATGCCAGAAACCGGTCCTAGGAAGATTGTTTCCGGTCCAGGGAAGGCATGGCTTGGCAGTTCGGGCTGGACTGTTCCCATGAGGCACAGGGTCAGACTGATTTGCATATGGCCATGTCTGAACTGGGGTGGCAGAGTGGGATAAAGAACGGTGATGTATTAAACCCAGATCTTTTGACTGGGTGTGAGTGTTTGATTGGTTCAGATGCTCCGTCCATCACCACCCACTTTTGTACCGCTTTGTTCGCCATAAACTGGCAGGGTATGCTCAGACATGAGTCCCTTGCTCACTTTGCCACTGGATTCAAGCAAGCCTGGCTGAAGACGGCTGAAATGCCAGAAATCGGTCCTAGGAAGCTTGTTTCCGGTCCAGGGAAGGCATGGCTTGGCAGTTCGGGCTGGACTGTTCCCATGAGGCACAGGGTCAGACTGATTTGCATATGGCCATGTCTGAACTGGGGTGGCAGAATGGGCTAAAGAACAGTGATGGATTAAACCCAGATCTTTTGACTGGGTGTGAGTGTTTGATTGGTTCAGATGCTCCGTCCATCACCACCCCCTTTTGTACCGCTTTGTTCATCATAAGTTGGCAGGGTATGCTCAGACGCGAGTCCCTTGCTCACTTTGCCACTGGATTCAAGCAAGCCTGGCTGAAGACGGCTGAAATGCCAGAAACCGGTCCTAGGAAGCTTGTTTCCGGTCCAGGGAAGGCATGGCTTGGCAGTTCGGGCTGGTCTGTTCCCATGAGGCACAGAGTCAGACTGATTTGCATATGGCCATGTCTGAACTGGGGTGGCAGAGTGGGCTATAGAACGGTGATGGATTAAACCCAGATCTGTTGACTGGGTGTGAGTATTTGATTGGTTCAGATGCTCCGTCCATCACCACCCCCTTTTGTACCGCTTTGTTCGCCATAAGTTAGTAGGGTATGCTCAGACGTGAGTCCCTGGCTCACTTTGCCAGTGGATTCAAGCAAGCCTGGCTGAAGACGGCTGTAATGCCAGAAACCGGTCCTAGGAAGCTTGTTTCTGGTCCACGAAAGCCATGGCTTGGCAGTTCGAGCTGGACTGTTCCCATGAGGCACAGGGTCAGATTTGCATATGGCCATGTCTGAACTGGGGTGGCAGAGTGGGCTAAAGAACGGTGATGGATTAAACCCAGATCTTTTGACTGGGTGTGAGTGTTTGATTGGTTCAGATGCTCCGTCCATCGCCACCCCCTTTTGTACCACTTACATGAGCATTGGTTACATCACACAAGAACAAATTAATTTTGGTTTTAGACATGGGGAGATTAAGTGATTTGACCAAAATCACAGAATGTCGAGCTGAAGCAGAAACTCCAACCTGGTTCCCCAGTTGCAAAGTCTGCAGCTCTGGAAGTAACACCACATCCTCTCCCCTAAGTGCAACATTTAATCAAGTGGTCAACTGGATAAAAAAAATAAAGATAACAAATAATTTAAAAGTGCTTTGTCACTATTTGAAAACTCAGAAAATATGTCCTCATTTTATTTCTTTAGAGCACTAACCATAATTTTGATGCAAAAAAGACCCTCTCATATGTGTCATTTCTAAAGGAAATGCTGTATGTATTACAGTTTTGATTACATCAAGATGACGTCAGGTGTTCCACACTTTTGTAATAAATATAGAATGTTGGCAATCTAGTTGTTTATTAGGATACTTTTGAGAGGCAGAGGTCATGGGCACAGACTCTGAAAATTGAAGGCGGGTAGGAGGGTGCGCAGAGGCAAGAATTTGACCACACTCGGCCGGCAGGAAGGGCAGTGGCAGCACAACAGACTATGGAGGGAAGTGGAAAGGGGGGCATGGGCAACACACTAACAATACAGGACTTGCAAGAGAGGCTTTGGCAATATATTAGACCATTGTGAGCAGAAGGAAGAGGCAGTGGTAGTACAACCATACATGCCAACAGACCCGATTCAGCCGGGAAACTTCCAATGTATTTAAGCCCAAATGGGCTTTATTCGATCTGTCTCCTGTCTACAATCTCCTCTTTTTCAATGTAAGTCAAAGGGGAAAATCAATACCCGAATTTTTTTCAAAATCTCCCTCTTACCAAGTTCAAAATGTAAGCTAGTATGGTACATTGGATCATGGAAGGCAGGAGTAATTGGGACATGGAATCCGATAACAGAGGAAGGAGGGACATGGAGAGGTGCACCAAACTGACCCTACAGGGCAGGCATCAGGGTTTGCAGCAGCACAATAAACCACACAGGGCGGGAGTACAGCACAACAATCCAGAGAAAGAAATAGGTAGGGTACAGGACCATGCACATGGACAACAGAGAACAGAGGGGAAAGAGGTAATGGTAGCTATCTGACCATAGTGGACAGACAGGAGAGAAATCTGCAGCATAACGGACCATAAAGGGCAGGAGTGACGGATCAGGGGCATTACAATGGAACAGACAAGCCAGGCAGGAGGGAATAGGGGTCTGCAGATGGAAACAGAGGGCTGGGGGTAAGGGGGCAGGGCAGGAGCAGCAAGATGGCCATAGAGGTCAGGCAGGATGGGCACTAGAAGCAAGACACACCATGGAGAGCAACAGTGAGACTGTAATGACATACACACATACCATGGAGGGAAGGTGGGAGGGGGTCAAGGGCAGCTAGTTGACCACACAATGAAGGTGGGAGGGGCCGTGGCAGCACAGAACACCATGTATGGCAAGTGGGAGGGTTAGTGGCAGCACAATGGCTATGATGGGCAAGAAGGAGGGTGCAGGGACCTGCACAAAGGACCATGGAGGATAGAAGGGAGGGTCAGGACCTGGGCACAGACAAGAGAGTTCAAGGGAAGGGGCCTCACAACAGACAACGTGGGGCAGGCAGGAGGAGCAGTTGCAGCACAACAGACCAGGGAGGGCAGAAGGGTGTGGCAGTAAAATGGACCATGGAGGACAGGAGGAAGGGGATAGGGGCATGGAATGTGAACAGGCAGGGTAGAGGTGGCAGAGACAGGTTACAGTCATCTGACAATCCTAGGCAGGTGGGAGGGGAGTGGCCGCTCAACAGAACACTCAGAGTGAATAGAAGTAGCCGGTCCATGGAACATGGTGGGCAAAAAGTATGGAGCAGGGGCATGCACACAGACATCGGAGGACAGGGGGAAGGAGAATAGGGGCAGCAAGCTAAGCACAGAGGCTAAGCGGGAGGTCACTAATGGGGCATAGAATTGGGCAATGGAGTACAGGAGGAGTGGACTGCTACATCATGCTAAATGGAGGGCAGTGGCAGCACATCAGACCATGCATGGCAGGAGGGAGGAGGCTAGTCCCTGGTTTCAGAAAATAGAGGATAGGGAGGAGGTGGATGGGGTCGCAAGCTAACTGTTCAGAGAAGGCAGGAAGGCCAGTGGCAGAACAACGGCCACACAGGGCTCTAATAAGGGAGCAGGGACATGGACTTGGACAATGTATGGCTATGAGGAGGCAAGGCAGGAGCAGCAAGCTTGGGTGGGGGCAGCACAATACCAGGCCCTGCTTCCAACCCCCCACCATCCATTGTGATATGCATCTTATTTAACGTTAAAAAAAACTAGACATTTCTGAAAAAAACAAAGATTACAGGGACGGTATAGTTAGACTCAGATTTCACTCATACACAACCAGTGACATTCAGCAGTTATAGTTACCTGAGCTACCTATAACTTACGCCCCCGCAATGTACTGCTAATGACCTCAAACATTACATCATTCATGACATGGTCAGTTACATCATTCATGACATCACTCATGACATCTCAAATGAGCTGTGAATGGAATGGAACTATAATCGCTAGAACTTTATTTAGGGATAGTGTGTGTGTATATTAACTCCCCTTTTTTTCTTTTCTTTCATGTAAGAACCATTATAATATGCAATGTGCCCAGATTAATATAGCCTTTCACTTTAAAGTAATGTGTAGTCCATTGTTTATGTTGATGTTTGCAATCCTATCATGAATAAGTCACGTTGACGAACATACAGGTATGGCGGTCACGGTGCAACATATCCTGAAATGACATTGTGTGCATATTAACACTAGTTTTCTTCTTTTTTATTGTATCAATTCCTGAATTTTCACATTGTGACCAGGCCAATATGGCTCCCAGCTTTTTGGATTAAAGTAATATGTAGTTGTCAGGTATATCAAGCACTCTTACCTGTGTATTCACGAACCCTTACTTGTAAGGTGCTTGATTGGTTTTGCAGGAACGCTATGAGCCAAACTCCCAGAAACCCTACCTTACAACCAGTGATTTTTTTTAAGTAACACTAGGGTGATGGATAGCAGTCAGGGAGGGAGGCCGGAGTCTGACGCTATTAATATTCTTGTAGTCGACCTGCGAAGCAACAAGAAACTCCTTAGAAAATTATCCTTTATTATTTGTTTATTTTACAGGACTTTTAACTTTATCCGAATGGTAATTCTTTTAAGCTCCTACCTGCGATCTACTAAGCTAGGCTTCGCGTCCTGGAAGTCGTTGTTTGAAGTCTGGTTGAGGAGACGTTGTTCTTTAGAGACTGAAGGTAGTTGAGTTTTCCGCCCCCAGATCTTTACGTCAAAAAATTATATGGATATTCTGTGTGAAACAACAACAAAATCATTTGAACTATTTCATATTTTTCCTTAAAACCTTATCAAAACTACCTTGAATTCTACTCACTTAGTAATCTCCAATTTGTTGCTCAACATGACTTCTCACTTTAAAATTAGGAATTAACAAACACTCTAAAACATCAGTTTCTCTATAGTGCAATAACAAAACACCTTGAATATGTCCCAAAGTTATTTAGGCATTTTAGTGTCCAAGTTCCTCATTCATTAAGAAGAGTGTCCAAAAATGATTGTTCTTTCATTGAAAAAGGTAAGTCTTTAGCTAGCGGTGGGCGCCTCTCCCCAAAAGAAGTTTTACTTAGCTTCTTCTTTCCTTTGCAGAAGCGGAAACATCATGGATTTCTGAAGACTCTGGCAAAGGTGTTGCTCCTAGGATCTCCGGTAAGTATTCAGCCAGGCGCAATGCTCCCCTGAAGAATCCGGAAGGCTAAGCATCTTTTGGAAGCCCGGGTGTGGCTTTTATAGCCCTGCCACACCCCAGGACGTCCGGTCTGCCGCACGCGACAACTTTGCCCTCACGCTGTGTTTCGAACTGCACACAGCGCGAGAGCATTTGTTGACACGAACGTGTGCAACTTAAAAGCGTCTCAAGGTTTCTTTATTCCTGTTCTTCCACACGCTGTGTTCTAAACTCCACACAGGTTCGAGGGCATCATTATCATACTACTGTTCCTTTCTACGTGATAAAGCGCTATCATAAACAAGCATTGATGTAATCAAAACAGCAAGCATTGGCAATCATAAACAAGCATTGATGTAATCAAAACAGCAAGCATTGGCAAGTACTTATCAAAACATAGTTAACAGAATGCACCTATCACATTTACACTAACATACCTTGAGTGCTGGATGCACGGGATAGGGGCGGGTTTCGTGAAGGGAAGATCTCTTTTTGAATTAGTGCTTTTTGGGGGGATTCATATAGGATTTGGTTTTATAGAAAGAGCTGCGACTGCTGAATCATGACAGTAGTCCTTTGTTAATGTTGGCAACTTTAGGCATTTGCACATTTAAATGAGGATGCTACAATTTGTATCGTTATCAAGGGAAACGAACCAATACACGTGGATCACGTCCTTTGCAGATTATATACTTTTAAACTACAACCTGAGTGCTGATTCCTTCCTTGTAAGAGTGAGAGGAGATTAAACACATATATATAAAATTCACTGAAAAAAACACAAGTTTCAGGGACATTATAGTTAGAAATTAGCATTTAAAAAACCTCAGAAATTCACTGAAAAAAACCACAGGTTTCATGGACGTCATAGTTAGTTGGACATTTCACGCGTACAAAACAAAAGAAATTCGGCTGTTATAGTTAGTTGTGCTAACTATAACTAGCGCCCCCGCAATGCACTGCTGATGACGTCACATATTACTTCACTCATGACATGGTCAGTGACATCACTGATGACATCACTGATGACATCTCAAATGACATCTCTGATGACATCATCCACATGATCATCTGATGCACCTCCTCACACCCTACAGACTACCATTTTCGAAACCACAGACACACCCATCCAGCACTATCTACGTATCCTATCACTCCACCAATACCTAAGCACTTATAAATTCAGTACGCACTTTCTTTGAAACACTGAAATTACTCCAGTTATTAGTCATATAATTAAGGAAAGGCATAGTCACTAACACAAGTGCAGGTACAATATTTTGTACACTATGCATGCACCCCTCTTACCAGCTACAAACTATAGAAATGCTCTTCTAAGTACCCAGTTAGTACAGATGCAGTGTAGGAATCCTCCTGTCTGTCCCATGCATTTCTCCAATCACCCATCCAGCACTATCTACTTATCCTATTACTCCACTAATACCTAAGAACTTATAAATTCACTATACACTCTGTTTGTAATACTGTAATTATTCTAATTACTAGTCATGAACTTATGGGATGGCCTAGCTACTAACACCAGTACAGCTATAATATTTTGTGCACTATCCAAGCAGACCTCTAACTAGCTACATACTATTGATACACTCTTCTAAATACCCAGTTAGTACTCATGCAGTGTAGGAATCGTTCAGTCTGTCCCATGCACTTCTTTAATCACTTATCTACCACTATCTACTTATCCTATCACTCCACCAATACGTAAGCACTTATAAATTAAGTGTTCACTCTGTTTGCAGCACTGTCATCATTCCAGTTACTTGTGGTATTCTTATAAAATGACATATTATGTGCTTAATCCCTACAAATCTCTAAGCAGATACATACTATTGGTTCACTCAATTAAATACTGAAGTAGTACCCATGCAGCGTAGGATACCTCCTGTCAGTCTCATGCAATTCTTCAATCACCCATCCAGCGCTATGTTCTTATTGTAGCAGTCTGCCAATACCTAAGCACTAATGGGGCAGATTTACAAGCACCCTGCGCCACCAGTATGTCACTTTTTGTAACGTAGTGATGGCGCCAGGCACTCCTTCATATTTACAAGGAGAGGAAAAGCCACCCTGCATGGTTTTTCCTCTCCTTGCAAATACGACCCCTTCATACACAGAACTTTGCGTTGAAGGGGCGTTCCATAGGTGCTGCTGTGGGTGTTCCCACGCAACACCACTAGAACAAGACACATCTCCAGATTTATGGGAAATCATAAATCTGGAGATGTGTGTGAATGCTGCGCCATCCTAGAGGTGGTGTAGCAAGGCGCTACAAGGAGAATTGTTTTCATTTCTCCTCATTTTTTCCTCTTTCATTACATGCTGCATTCCACAGCATACATTGAAAGAGGAAAATGCCTTACTGATTGTTTTTGTGCAGGAAGGTGTCCCCTCCTGCACAAAAACAATCTTCGCACAACACTGACATCCTTGTACCATGGTGCAAGGGTGCCTGTGTCACCGCATGGCTGCAGTTTGTGCAGCAGTGCAGAGGGAAGCACAGAGTTGCAACATATTCATGTACATATGCCACATCCCTGTGCTTCGGAAGTGCCACAGTGCAGTGCAGCTAAAGAGCTTGCAGTGTCACGCTGCAGTACTTCCTCATAAATCTTCACCTATAAATTCACCATACACTACTAATGCATTCTTTCAGTCAATCATGCTGTATACATATATTTAACCAAACTTTCACACATTACCTTGTAATTATAGTTCTTTCTTTAACCAGATAAGGTAGTTCTGATAAGAATTTTTCTATCTTCTTTTTTCTTTTGTATTTTTTTAATAAAAATTTTGAGCAAGTTTGTATTTTTTGGGTGTTTTTTCAAAAAAGGAACAAAAAAAACAACTAATAAAACAGGAAACTTTTGGAATTACTTATCATTCCAAAAACAACAACAACAAAAAATGAACAACAATGGTTGCATTGCGCAGCACAAACTGCATCCACCGGTTGCTCACCGAAGCATATAAGTTTCTTACACTTCACACAGTGTTGTTCGAGAAAGGCGAATTCTGGCCTAATGTCCATTGCAGGTGTTCCTGAGGACGCTCCAGATGTACTTGCCACAGCAGGTGAGGGATTCAAAGCAGCTCGCCTCAGTTCCTCCCGAGCAAGATTGAGAGGATGTGTGGTCCGGGGATGCTTGTACATAGAAGCAGTGCCACAAGAGTATTTTTTTTCACTGCCTCTTGACAGGACTTGGTCACAAATTTTGCACGTCACCTTTGTCCCATTTACTTTCTTCTCTCCAGGTGGAAAAGTGAAGGATTTCCACATGGCAGATTCCAGCCTTTGTGGACGTGGTGCCTCCTGCAAGAATTCTTCTTCAGAAGATACTTCCTCCTGCTGCTGCTGTCCAGATGCCATTTTGTTTGATATGTTTTGAAAAAAAACAAAAAAAACAAGCAAAAAGGGTTCTTGTAGGAAAAGAGATGTCTCTCTAAAGATTCTCCAACAAGAATGATTAAAATGGGTGGGGTCCTTCAATAGTTACAGTGGGAAGTGTTATGACCCAATGAAATCTTTTTTTTATGTCACATGGGATCCGCGCACTCTACGCTCATGAAGCACGCACCCGCTGCGACTTTGCGAAAATATATTTAAAAATAATATACGTTTATTATAAGTACAAATATATTATGTTTATGAATATCTTAGATAATCTCTTGCCCTAATATGTATATTAAAGACACATACATCTCATTTTAGAACATAAATTAATTTTGCGGCAGTCACGCACCCAGCGGGTCCCAGCACGTATATAACATTATGCGGAACCCACCACCGTGCCTTAATGCGCATGTGTCGCGAATGCGCGGGAGCAGGAGTCGCTGACTGGTCGCATACCAATTGCGCACATCACGTAATATTAAATGTATATGATGTAACTGAAAAACTAGCAGCTGTCGCACACCGTACGCGGATCCTTCACGACTTTTCTAAAATGGCGGCTAGAATCCCTGCACCCACTGTGATGTGTACGCTTTGGGTGTGCGACTCCAAAAAAATTTGGGAAAAAAAGAAAATAATATAAATATATTTAAATAAAAAAATTAAACAATATTTCAGTTTGAATTTCTTTTTTTATTTTGCAATTTTCAGAAAAATATATAATGTTATTTAATTAATAAAATATTTATAAATAAACAATTAAAAAAACTGTAGAAATCAGTACAAAAAAAATAGGTATAACTTCTATTACACATAAAAATTTGCATTTAAAAACGTTATAGTTAGAAATTTGCATTTACAAAAGCTTTGAAATTCACAGAAAAAACCATAGGTTTCAGGGGTGTTATAGTTAGCTGGACATTTTTCTCGTACAAAACCATAGAAATTCCTCCGTTATAGTTAGTTCTGCTAACTATAACTCGCGCACCTTCAATGCACTGCTGATGATGTCACATATTACATCATTTATGACATGGTCAGCGACATCACTGATGACATCTCAAATGACATCACTGATGACATCATCCATGTGACAATCTGATACACCTCATCATAATCTAGTATAACCTTTCATCACTCACTGTAAAATACAGAGTACCATATTTGAAACCAGTGAAGCACCAATACCAGTTACTACATACCCACTCACCGATTCCTAAGTCTACACACACAACTACCCATTCAACAACAGAATCACTTATACATGCAGTCACTAATTAATAGAACACTATCAAATGCACTTATACACATATGCAGACATTGACACATCAGCAGTCATCTTAGTCGGTTCTGCAGTCATCCTACTCACTCATGAAAAAAATTAATCACACATACATTTACTCACTTACACAATTATACACGCAACACCTCATTTATTCAAACACATAGTAACTCAAAGTTAATATGTTAAAAAATCACCATTACAATTATACACTCATTCATATAGTTACTCGCACAATCACTGACTCTTACATATACTTATTTCTATACACCAACTATCACATACAATGCCTTTTATTTTTTTACTTTGTTGAAGATGTACAACTAAAACATATATTCGCTCACAAACACACAAATAAATACACTCAGTCACCCAAACAACTGTTTACACATGCACTCTTAAACCTATACACCTAGTCAATCAACCATTCACACATCTATGCATAGAGTTACACACACCCCATCCAAGCACACAAAAACTCAGTTTCCCATACAAATACTCACCCAACTAATCACTAACTAATATACACACTGATGTAGTTAGTGACCAACTGATGCAGCATGTTATACAACAACAGAGACAGTGATGCACACATTCACATAGTTTAGTTACTAATCCATGTATTAAGTGAGACACTTTTAATTACTCACTTAAACAGACAGTCAGACAGCTACTAAATCCTCCATCCAAACAGTTATATATCCACTCAATCTTCAAAACAGATTGGTATATATATATAATACATATTTAAATTTCAAACTAAACCACATTCACTGGATGATGTCATCAGTGATGTCATTTGACATGTCATCAGTGATGTCACTGACCATGTCATGAATGATATAATATGTGACATCAACAGCAGTGCATTGTGGGTGCGCGAGTTATAGTTAGCAGAACTAACTATAACGGAGGAATTTCAATGGTTTTGTACAAGTGAAATGTCCAGCTAACTATAACACCCCTGAAACCTATGTTTTTTTCTGATGAGGAAAATAAATTTCCGAAACGCGTCGGGCCTATTTCAAACACGCAACTGCCCATACCAATTAACGCTTTGGGGAAGGCGCACGCAGGCTCGGGTGCTACCCGCTACTTGGACAACCCCATGGAGCGTAATACATTAGCGGCGGTCCTGCCGCTGGGTTGCACCACCCCGAAGAAACGGGGGCCACGAGACTCGCTATCCAAGGAGTCTCGTAAGTGGAGCTGCGTGATGGATGAGGACAGGAGTGATGTTTGGGGCTCATGGTAGAGCCTTTGGAACGAGCAGTAATTTGAAAGTGCATCCATCCAGGATATATGGACTACATCACCCACAAGCACAATATGTGTTTTCATACAGAGAGATGGTAGACGTCGTGCACTTTACTGCTGGCCCCTGATGAGGAAAAAAAAATTCCGAAACGCGTCGGGCCTATTTCAAACACGCAACTGCCCATACCAATTAACGCTTTGGGGAAGGCGCACGCAGGCTCGGGTGCTACCCGCTACTTGGACAACCCCATGGAGCGTAATATGTATATATATATATATATATATATATATATATATATATATATATATATATATATATATATATATATATATATATACTGTGGTAGATGTAGGGTGGGCAGGAGTCTGAGGGTGCCCCAGAGTGGATGATCTTCATAGTTTTCAAGGTGTCTTCGGTCATGAGTGGAGTCCAAGTGAGTAGGGTCTGTTGGGTGGCATTACTGGGGGTGGGAGCTGGGGTGGTGTAGAGGTCTTGGCTGTTAAAGGTGCCGTAGATCGTCTTGATCTTGATGTGAAAAAAGGTGCTGAGTCTGTTGCAGAGATCTTGGGAGGGTGGGACGTCTGTTGTTTCGCTGCCGGGTTTGGCGAATTCCTTAATGATGGAGAAAATGAAAATGAGAAATTATTTTTTAAGTTTTTTATTGTTTAGTTAATTAAAACCAAAACAACGTTCCAAAACAGCAGATACATTGTAACAATAAAAAGCACGAGGACATATAGACATGTTAAAACTTATAGTTACATCCGTTTTTATGGACATTCGATTCAGAAGTATGAAATTGGTATGAACAGGTGACACACCACCTTTTTTATACAACTCATTCAAATTAATTGATATTTCTTTTTACAGTACAATTGATATTAAAAAGACAGACAATGACCACTAAGCGACTCTGTGACCAATTCCATTGTGTCATGACCTTCTTGTTAAGTGGCAAATAAGTTGCGGGTCATTCGAGTCAAGGCATTTTAATATGGCATTTCTGCAGGAGCGGATGCTCCTTTCGTTAAACTGTTGCTTCAACAGTTGATGGAATTGTGGACCTGAGATTGGGCAAATGCATATTAGATGTATGAAGTCCTGTTTGAATGAACCACAAGGAGTGCATGCTTTTAAGCCCTGGTACTTCCAGGGGGGCAGGTTTGCATTATAGGGCAACTTCCCCATACGTAACTCTCAAAACTTGTTTTTTCAGTAGGGTTGGCTCTGATTTTGTGTAAGAATGCAATACCATCCATGAGTGGGCTCGCCTACTAAACGTTGCTTTATCTTCTACTAGCGAGTGCTTTTTTACCGCCAACTTACTGAAAAGCTAAAACGAGGCCAGAGGTAAATTCCGCTGCCAGAGATCAGCCATCCAAGTGATTTGTAGCAAAGCCCGTAAATACTTTGCGCAGGCGGACTGATGGTCACCTTGTAGGGCATCCCAAAGCACGTTGTTGATCTCAAATCCACGATTAAGCCATATTTTATACCAAGTTTTAATCGCCTCGTACCTTCTGTATAATTGTTATTGTTGCAGCCCAAACTCTAATCGAACCTGGGTGAGGAGTCACGTGAAAGGAAACTACCCGTTTGTACACTCATGTCTGAAGGCTGTCCAGAAGTTCCATGCTGAGCAACACTTCCATGCACAATAGTTGGTAGACGTTTGGCTGTGATGACTGCTAGTAATGGGGTGAATAGTGGGCCTTTTAGGGTTTTTGATAAACTACAGAACGCAAATATTAGGGTGTTTTCCTTTTTTTGTATGGCCTTTAGAAATGAGAGCCTTTGATCCAAATATATCCCAAAATATGTATAACTGCTCACCACTTCCAACCTAGCGTTATTGATAGCGTACATCGTTTGTTTATGGAGACAGTGAGTTATAATCATGACTTTTGTGTTTGAAGTATTTATTTGCATCTAATTTGTTTTGGCGAAGTTACCTAGCTCAATAATTGCTCTTTGTAAGCCAATTCTCGTGTAGCTTAGGAGCAGGATGTCAGTCGTATATGACACATTTGTTAATGGCAGTGTACCCAGACGCGGGTTAACATCATCTAGCCTTGGTGTCAGGTCGGCAATAAATAGGTTAAACAAGTATGGGGCCAAGACACAGCCTTGCTTTAGTCCATCACTGGTATAGATCTTCCTAGTGAGCTACTTGCTGTCGGCGATTTTTACCTGCATCCAGGTGTCTATGTATAGATCTAATATTGGTTTCAGTATTGATTCTGGTAGACCCTGTTGCTTCTGTTTGCCCCATAAAATGCATCTACTAACTCGGTCAAAAGCCACCTTAAAATCCGCAAAGCATAGATGTATTCTCTGTCGCTGCCGCAGGCTTTTATCTGCAATTAGCCCTAATGCTAGAGCATTTGTGGTTGTACCTGTGCCCCAGCAGAAGCCCTACTAGTTGATGGGGAGTATTTTATTCGCTATCGGACCAGCTTATCAAGTCGGCATAATATTTAGCCTCAGCATCTATTAACGCAATCAGACCATATTTGGCAGGGTCTGTGCGCTCTCCTCCTTTATATAAAGGATTAAATATAGAGCCTCTCCAGCTTTCCGTAAGGCAGCTTGTTGTGCCTACCAGACAAAACAGACAGTACATCTTTGTTGCCCAAAAAATGGGATCTTGCCTGTAAATTGCTTGAGGCACTCCATTCGGGCCCGGGGCCCCATCAAGCCCACTTTTTGCTATAATATTGGAGATTACTGCTTTGAAATAGGGTAGGTATGGCTTGTGTGTTACCCCATCACATGTTGTGCTCTTTCCTGTTGTTTTGATGGGTTTGGAGAACATGTACACCCTGTTATTGTGCTTATTCCGGATCATCAAAGCTGCTTGATTTACCTTAGAAATGTTTTGGTGCAAAATCATATTTTGGTCTTCCACTACCGAGGGGGATGAGAGTTCAAGGTGGGTTGTACCACTCTTGTCTAATATTGAGAACACGGTGATTAGGTGTTGCACCCAAGCAGATTTTCGATGTTCTGGACAGAGAATTCACTTGGTCACAGAAAGCTCTGGCGTTTGATTGTTTTTCATTGTATAGTAGTCCAAGCGTTATTGCGTTGTGTTCTTTTGCCTACCCACATTTTTTTTGTATTTCTTCTTCAATCGCTGTACTTGCTCCCATGTGATAGTGGATGCACTATGGTGCCATTTTGACCTAATAGCTCTCCTTAGTTGCTTCCTTAGGGTTCGGGCAGTTTGACTAAGGTGTCTGCTATGATTTATTCTCTTTCTACTTCGCAAATTTGTCAAAGCCCCTGACTGTGAAAGGCTTGCTAGGAAGGTGGTCCGTGTATCAATCGTCAAGCTTTTTTGTGACTCATGGGTCACCATCAGGTCTTTTGCCCTTGAGGCTAAGTGCGGTAGTGTACTATTTGTCCACCGCAGTCACTTCAGATTTATTGTTGATGTTCACCCCTTCACGATCGGGGCATCTGTGTCTCTTTGAATTGTCGTTGTTAATTTGAAATGCTAACACGAGTAGTCACTCTCGGTGGTGTATATAATCAAAAACTTTTCTGTTTGTGCTAAGAGCGGAAGAGTTACTATTATGAATTCTAAGAGTGAGCTCGAATGAGGGCCATGGTATGGGCAGGTCGGGGGTCTGTCCTGTATCATTTTGCCATATGGTACATACATCCCTAGATGTTGGAGATCTGTTACCAGTTGTTGTCCTACATTGTCAGCTCATTTTGGAATGGAAAAGGATTGTGTTTGTACTGCCCAGATTGCATTTGCTGCAGTGATGCTATCGTCGTCTTCTGGTGTGTATAGTAGATTTGAGTTGAAGTCTCCAGTTAGGATTATTTCCCAGGTCGGTTGTTCAAATAGGAATTCTGCAATGGTGGCAATACGTTTTTAAATAGTTCTTTTTTTATATTTTGTTTCGGGTGTGCATAGATGTTAATAAAAATTATGGTGCTTACCACTAACTGAGAGCCCAGCTCCATTTTTATTATTTGCATGTCGGGTGTGGTTGTTGACAACTGGACTGAAGATATATTTAGTGCTGTGGAAATGTAAATGGCGAGGCCTCCTTAAGGTCTACCGAACTACTGCGTTTGTATGGCATTCAAGTGGTGGAGGATACACCTGGGAACTTCCACAGGAGCTATTAGCCAGGTTTCTTGGAGGGCAACAATTTCATAATCATCCCAGCTCTCGGGAGATCCATTGTCCTTCAGGTATCTCTTTGCTCCTACTATGTTCAAGGACAAGATTTTGATTGGGGGGAACTCTGGTGTACATTGCGTTGTTGCATGTCATTCTCCTTGCAGGTCTAGTCTTTAGGGACCTTGGTCTGTTGTTTTTTGTAACTTTTGTTGTTGTGAATTTTTACCATTTGAAAGGGCTTCCTGTTTTTTTCCGATTTTTGGTTCTGCTTCATTAGGTGTTTAGTAATATTGTAATACACCTGATCGTTCCGTTCCTTTATACTGCTGGGTGGGTAGTACGTGCTATTTTTGTCTGCTGTGTTATCCGTGTCGGACCGCTGTTCACTGGTGGCTTTATTTTGTACCTCGTACAACCGAGAAAACTGGGTTTGTACTAGGATTGTTGTTTGTGGGTTTATTTGATGATAGGAGAGGTGATGGATAACGTTGTTTCAAAGGAATAGAAAGAGATATACCACACTCTTCAAACTTCAAGGCCTCTTTTAAGATGACTGAGATAATTTCTTCCATCTTCCAAGTTGCTAGGATCATTTTTTGCCCGGCCGATGAAGTCAATTGCCAACAAGTCTGTAGATGTCAAATGTTTTAAAGTTGGTATGACCGCCATGAGGTGCAAGATGTTCACTCTGTTTAAGTAATCTTGTGGTCCTTGTGAGGAATAGTGTGGTGATAAAAGGACCCTGTTGTTTAAGTACCTTTTTTTGTGAGTGAATTGTTGATGCTGGTCTAGAGCTTCGATTTCTTACTTGCTCTTCTTGTTCATTGCAGCAAACTTTTTCGCATTGCAAATTTATTTTTATCAGTATCTGGTCTCTCGTCACTCTGCCAGATTGCTGGCCTTTCTGTGAGATCACTTCCCTATCTCCTCTTTTTTCCTCAGTGTGAATCTGTAAGGTAGGACCTCGGCTCCTTTAGGAGCAGCCCCTTTCCTTTGTGCAAACAGCCGTGTTCGGCTGGGGGCTTGTAGCTCCTTTAGGATTTTTTGTTTTTTTTACATTGCCCACAGAGCACGCAACTCTGCGCGCACTAAACTTGTTTTCTTATGTTTTATTTCTGTTTAATGAAGGACTGCTGCTCTCCGAGCTCAAGTTTTCCGAGTCTGGGCAGTTTAGCCCTGGAGATGCACTTGGCAGTGAGTCTAATGACTCAGTTGTCCTCAATTGATCTGTGCAGCGTACATGCTCTTCCTCTTTGTGTTCTTGATTCTGCCTGATTGTTGCTAGTATCCATACTTTGCCAGCATTGACATTGAAGATTAGGTAATTGTCCTTAACCTGTCATTTTAATTCTTTTCTTTTTTAGATGTGCTTTCTTGCTTCCCTGGCGCATTTCTTCTGTCTTTTCATTAAAAGAGGAAGGTGGTTAATTGTTTGGTTGGACTGGGTGGTTGGTTGTTGGACCACCTGGGCTGATGAGGCTGATTCTGCTGTGATTACCTTGTCGCTTACTTCCACAGCTGTGGTCCTTTTTCCAGTTGCTGAGAAGATTGTCTGTTGGTTATTTGGGAAGGCAGTAAATTGTGGGCTTCTTTCCCCACTCTGTGGCTCTTTTCTGGCTGCGCTTTTTGATTCTAGGAAATTATTTGCCTGTTTGCACTCCGGGAGAATGCTTGTTAGTATTACTGGGAGGTCCCTTAATTTTTCCAGAATTGAGCAGCAAGCACAGTTAAGAGCTTGTAGCAGTGTAGGTGTTTTGTTTTTATTTGTCAATAATTGGCCTATCATAGAGTCAAGTTTTGTGTTTATACCAGAGATACATTCTGCAATGATATTTATTAGGTTGATTTGGATGTCCAGTTTATCTGACTGCATAATAAGGGCACACATTGAAGTTTGCAGTGCTTTCACTAGGGAAGTGTGTAGATTTGAAAGGGCTTTCTGTTTTTTTCCGATTCTTGGTTCTGCTTCATTAGGTGTTTAGTAATATTGTGATACACCTGTTCCGTTCCTTTATACTGCTGGGTGGGTAGTACCTGCTATTTTTGTCTGTTGTGTTTTCTGTGTCGGACCGCTATTCAGTGGTGGCTTTATTTTTATTATGGACTTTAATGGCTAAATGAAAGGGCTCTTTTCGTGACTGCACAAGTGAGCTAGATATGTCGATTATTGTTTGATGTTGGTCTATTAGTCGTGGTGTCAGTTTTTTTCTTAATTCACCCTCTGCCGGACTCTTGGCAATTTGTTCCATTTCTTGTGCAAAGTTGATGTATTTTGGCATAGTGGACTGAGCCTTTCTGTCTTTCTCTGGTATTATCTCTTGGTTACTAGACTTAATATTGTTTGTTTGTACTGTATTATTGTTTGTTGGGTTTGTTGTCACTGCTTTTGCTTGTTCTGGGAGCTTAATATTTCTACTGTTGTTAATTGAGCTTCTGGTAGGGGCATTGATGACTAATAAAATTGTCCTGGAGGTTTAGACATGTTACTTATTGTCTGCAATATGTCCATATTGTTTAGTATTGATTGAGACTCTATCCAGGAGTCACTGAAATTGTCTGTATTATAGGTGTCCTCCTTCTTGTTGTTTTACCTTAGTTGCTGTGTTGGAGTGGAGTGATTTTGGGGTTTTTCTGCATCACTGATTGTGTCCGACCTATTGTCGGACCTTGTGTCAATCCCGGACATGGGATCCAACTCTGTGCGTGGGTAAACTTGCACTTGCGTGGTTTGCACCATGTTACTCTGGCAGGTTGGTATTGTAACCTCCTGGACAGCATCTGTGTTGTTACTAAGTGTTAAAGCTTCATCCGTAAAATGTACTTCAGTGCCCGAGTGTCTTGCGCTTGAATAACTTGAACCTTATTGCTCCAGCAGTAACCTTCCGTTCGATGTCTACGGTCACATGAAAGGCTACCAGCTACTATTTGGAGCTGTATCCGTTGCAGTTATTGTTGCCTTGTGTATTTTTTTAATCTTTTTTGTCTTCATTCTGTATAGAGATTAGTTTTTATGGCGTCAGTGGTTTAGGGAGGCCATTAACTTTTGCCGGCGTAGAATATATGACTGCAGTGGGATCCTTTAGGAAGGTACATTTCCCAGTTGTATTCATTGACCAAAGATTGAATAGGTCGGTGATATTAGTGTTGCTCCTTGGACAGGGGAAATAGGTGTTTTGCTCTTACTACCTCTTCCAATTTAACAGTGCAAGCCTGTGGTGCTCTCCTGCTTTAGCGGTTGAGTTGTCACACTATACCTGGTAGTGGTGTGATTGGCTTAGTTTGCACTAGGGTGTGGGAGGGAGACACTGTCGAACAGGGCACACTCGATGAAGCAGCAAGTTCCACCCAGACCTAGCTGGGCCGCTTCTGCCACCCCGCCTGGGCACACACTCAGCCCTCTCCAAAACCTATCACCTACCTTCACCGCTTCCACCTGTCACACCTTGCTGCACTCAGTACTCTGCTGCAGGAGTGTTGATTGTGTCACGGTGACCCAGGTCTTGATGCATTCCTGTACTGTGCTCACCAGTATTGATGGTGCCCGGAGGAGAGAGGGGGTGGCAAGATTTGATGAGCCCTCCTGCTACTGCTGGAGAAATGCTGGGGACTTGAGGCTGCTCAAGGTGGTAGGTGGGAGGCAGAGGGGGTGAGACACTCCAGCTCTGCTCCTCAGGCTGGTATTGATAGACTGGTGGTGGACTCTGAGGGAATCTGTAGGAGAGGTGTGGAAGTGAGAGTGTTATGACCCTGACTCAATGGGCGGTTTGTGGCGGTTAAGCACTGTGGTGCAGTGTTGACGGGTAAACTGGCTGTTGCTGGTGGGAGTTGGGGAAGGCTCAGCCTTACCGTGAGTGATGAGTTAAGCACGTTGGGCCCATTGGAGAACTGCCACCAGCTACCGGGCGCCGCCGCTGTTGCTGTGTGGATCTCGCTCGCTGCCCAGTCAGGATCCAATCTGTGCTGTCCAGGTCTTTGCCGGTTTCTCACCAGCGGCACCCTCGAGCCTTGTGCAGCACAAGTCGGGCCCACCGGGCAAACCACAGGCCACACTCTGTCCTAGCCGGGCCACCTTTGCAGTCACCCAGGAGCATGCTTTCAGTGGGAGCCGAGTATGGCTCCCGCACTCGTAACACTCATGGTGGTCACGGAGCTGGAAGGTTGTAGGCAGGCTAGGCTTGGCAAAAGAATAGCTAGGAGTCGGCTTGTCGGGGTGTGGCACTTGCTCCCAGGGGTCCGGGTGCTGTGCCCCCGTAGAACACCTGAGCCACTCCTCCACCCCTCAGCATCTCTGCTCCACAGCACCTCTGCTCCAGTCCGCTCGCTGCTTGCCTTCATCATGACATCAGCGTATGAAACAAAATGGAGATCAGTTCTTTGGAGTTTTCGGCGTTGGTAAGGATTCTGTCTTGGAGGAAGTTCTTTTTTGTGTATTTGATGAGGTAGTAATGTGCTGTGGTGGCTGCTGTGTAAGCAGTGCGTGTTTCTGGGGTTTTGTTGTTCCTCCATGTCTTATCGAGTCATCGGCAGGAGCACTTGGATTCTTGGAGTATAAGGGTGAACCAGCTTGCTTTCTTGATGTGTTGTCCTGTGGCTTTCTTGAGGGGGCTAGGGTGTCAGAGCAGTTCGTGATCCAGCAGTGGAGGTTGCGTGCCTTGGTGTTAGTGTCTGGCGTCATTGATGGTGGGATGCTGGTGAGGGCTGAGGTGAGTTGGTCTTTGGTGACTTTGTTCCGGCTTCTGTGGTGATGGCAGTGGGTGTGCTTGTGAACAGTGGGTTTTCTGAAGGAGAAGTGGATGCAGTGGTGGTCTGTCCAGAAGAGTTCCGGGGTGTGGCTGTAGGAGATGCTGTTTCCTTCTGCGAAGACGGGGTCGAGTGGGTGTCCCGCGCTGTGCGTGCGTCCTATGTTGGCCAGGTTCTCTAGGAGGGCGGAGTTGGGGTCGTCGTGGCTCTGCAGGTTGAAGTTTCGGTCTGCGAGTAGGATGTAGTCTGCGGAGGCGAGGGTGTGGAGTGCGATGAGGTCAGCGATGGTGTCGGTGAAAGGAGCGTGGGCTGGCCAGCCTGTAGATGAGGGTTCCGTGGAAAGTCGTTTTAGGGTTAGTCTGGATCTGGAAGTAGAGAAGCTCCATGAGGGCCATAATGTCGCCCAGGCCGGAGGTTGTCATGCAGAGGGAGCATTCGTGCACAATGGTGATGCCTCCTCCTGGGCGGGTGAGGCGGTCTTTTCTCAGGATCTTGTATCTGTCGTCAATGGAGGTGGCAATGTCGGGTGCAGAGTTGGCGTTGGTCCAGGTTTCTGTGCGGAAGGCGGTGTCTGGCGCATTGGTGAGGCTTTGGGACACTAGATATACAAATTAGAATTTTCTTCAATAACTCCAACAGTTCTGAATGGATTTGCACCAAATCAGAAAAGCGCTCTTTCCGGACCTAGGGCTACCAGTCTGCCATATTTGGTGTAAATCCTTCTAGCAGTTTGAACTGTATACTTGTCTAAAATCTCTATGGGCTAGAAGAAGCTCATCTGCATACAGCAGTACTATGGAGAAGATCACACACAAACTGTCTCACACACATAAAAGGTTCCTGCGCCACTCGTCACATGTTGGGCCCACCAGGTTAAGAGGGAGTTTCCTCTTGCCTCCTCCCTGGGGCCTAGTAGCATAGCATTATACAGCAATTGTCACCCCCTCTCTTAGTGTTTCCACAGCCAAGGGAGATGAGCTAGAGATCCCCTGACCTTCTTTAATGGCCCCTCCCCTTTCTTGCCCCAGTATTGTTTGTTATTTTTATTCTTCAACCAAGCATGCACTAATATGAAAGCAGCACACCCCGTCCACCCTAGCTGGCTTTCCTGGTCTCTTTACCGGAACAAACCATGGGCTCCCCCCTTCCCAGGGGTTTGGTACCACTTTAATGCATTATTAGCATGTTTTCTTTGGTCAGTTCCTAATGCTATGCCAATGCCTATCGATTTCTTTTCCAACTGCAAAAGTGTTTTTGAAAAATTTAATAAACAGATTTTGAGTAAAATCCCTATGGGAATTAACAGGGGAAACACACTTTTTATGAATCCTCCCTTTTTTTAGGCCCCCTCTTGACAGATCACGCTGAAACTTTTCATACACAATAAGACCAACGGCACTATTTAGGTAAATTTCGTGACGATTCGTCACCCGGATACAAAAGATATAGGCAAGTCAAAAAACGCTTTTCCTATGGAAATTAGGTCCTAACTAAAGCTACCTACTGAGATAGAGAGAAGAGATGCTTTCAGCTGCCATTCAGAGTTTGACAGTTTGCTTCCTCCCACCTCAGCATTGAGTTAGCCCTCTTCATACATTGATATTTTCAACTTTCATAAATGCTTTGAAACCGCCCACCTCAGCATACAGCATGGGACATTGGTTCATGCCACTTCAGCCATCCTTACTTTGAGTGACTGCATTGTGCTTGTGCACAATATGCGCATCCACCTTAAAAGTAATCATTTATTAACTAAATATACATTTTGGTCTGCGAATGTCACCATGACTTAAAGTAATGACTTAAAGGTTACCGGTGGTAGCTACTGCTTACCAGGGGTGGTAGGGCGGGGGCTAAAATAAAATCCACTTACCTGTAGGAAGGCCACCGCCACCCGGTCTTTGGTCATCAACACGCAGGAAGCACACAGGCTCCACTAGTCAATCAGACGCTGCTCTTACCAGCATTACAACAGTGTCTTGATTGGTCAGAGCACCGTGGTTTGGGACTTAGATGGGGAGTTTGCGCCTGTGCATGTTCTTCACCCAGGCTGTGCAATACAGTCGGTGCAGAACATGTAAAGTGCGCATGACAGTTTGGTGGCCCAAGACGGGTGGCCAAACCGTCATGCACACTTAGAGTGTGCTCACCACTCTTCTCCCTGGCACCTGCACTGGCCAGTCCTGCCTCGCGCATAGGCAGGAATGGAAAAACAAATTGCTAATAACATTGCATTATTATCATTTTATTTGTAAACTGCTCCCAGAGCAGTGGGGTAACGCTCCACCACCTTAGAGGGGGATCCACCGCTGCAAGTACCTAGAGTTCTGCAATGAGCCAGGTCATTTGGAAGTCTTACCATAGAGAAAGAAAACAGCTCCTTCCGCCCATTTCAAAGGAGATGCTACTCTTTCTTTTCCGTGTCTTGTTCTACCAGCCAGGGCATGCACTTCGTTTTCATTAGTGACAGTTTTATTGCAGCTTGTCATGTTGTAAAGAGAGTTGCCTTTCAAGCTTTTCCATTTAGGAGCTCTGACTGTGGTCTGATGATATGTGACAAGAGCGGTGCAAGGTGTTGTCACTGCACGTTATCTCAATTTGTACTATGAGGGGTGCTGCGACACTGTGAAGTGCAAGCACTACACACCTATTCAGACAGCATCTTCTCCTTACCAGAAGGATATCGCACGGATGTGGGCTGTAAGGTTTGTTGAGCAGTTTGGAAAAGTAAACACTCCCTGAACCATGGAGAATTAAAGCAGACAATGTAACACTATTGAGGCTTATGTATAGCCTTCGGGGTTTGATGGGAGGAGCTGGTGAGATGGCTCAAGGAGATATATGTTTGACGTTTGTTTTCGTCAGCCTAGCAGTTCCTGAATTCGATTAAGAACATAGCGTATTTATTATTTGTTAGCATAACCATGTACAATGGTGCACGCTGTATTCTGCTTTGAGACCAGCTGTGAAATGAAAATTCAGCTGAACAATGGAGTGTGCCACCAATCAGAATCATGCTATGTCCCTGGGCTTTAGTAGGAGGAAGAGCTTTCCAGGTGTTAAAAACTGCAGCTTTAATAGTAGCTCTCCCAGACAAAACCAACATTTTTTGCAGTATTTATTTTACATTTTAACACAGTTTGGGGCATATTATCAAGGGGGTTTATCTCTGCTTTTTTGGCTTTAAAAGCCAAGAAAGCAGAGATAAAATTATCTCCCTATTACCTAGCTGTCGCTAACACCAGTTAGCGACAGCTAGTAGGAGATAGCGACCATCTTGGGCCCCGCTTTGCATGTCAGTGAAATTTATCACTAATGACATGCAAAGTGGGCGTGCCAAGATGTTAGCGACTGGAAACAGTCGCTAACATCTCTATCTCCTATTACCAACTTTTGGAGATATTCGCGCTAAGCGCGAATATCTCCAAAAGCTAACACCTGCCCCTGAGCAGTTCTTAGCCATGTTATCCAATGGTAGGTGGATAACATGGCTAAGAGCTTTAGCTCGGTAATGCATGAATATCGCTGACTTTTCAGCGATATTCATGCATTTCGGCCGATTTTTATCGCTTAGGAGATAAACCTTGATAATAGCAAGGTTCCTAAGCGATAAAAATCGCCGCAGCACGGCGATAAAAATATTGCCGCTAAACCAACATAGCGATAATTATCGCTAGTTGTTGGTAATATGCCCCTTTGCCCCTTGAGAAGGGAGAGTTCTAGGGGGTAATCTACTCCTCTGACTTTCAGAATAAGACATCATGGGGCATATTTACAAAAAAGTGGCACAGCGAAGTGCCTCAAGCAATTGTTGATGCACCTATCTGAGTTAATTTCTAAAAGCAGGAATGCACCATATTTACAACAATACAGTGCATTCCTGTACTCACCCTTGCGCGGGCACAAAAAAATCCACCTAGTGACAGCGCAGGCACCCTTGTACCATGTTTTACGGGTGCCTACATTGCAGGGATGATTGTTGTTGTACAGGATGGGACACCTTCGTGCATAAAAACAGTCATCAACATTGTTTTGCTCTTTCTATGAGTGCTGCAAAATGAGAAGGAGGAAAAACGAGGAGAAATCTCCTTGTTGCACCACTCTTACGCTTCCCCTGGAGAAAAAGAAGTTTTTGGTGTTGCCTCACATTTGTAGATCCTTGTAAATCTGGAGAAGTGTCCAAAAGCAGCACCTACATCAACACACATTGAACGCCCCTCTGCCGCAGAAAACTACATTCTGTAAGCTCATATTTACAAGGTGGCGTTAAGCCACGCAACGTGGCTCAGTGCTGCCTTGTTGGAATGGAGTAGAGTACAGAGCATTGCAAAAAGTGACACTCCGGTGGTGAGATGCTCTTGAAAATATGTCCCCAGGTCTAATGTTGAGTTCTACAAATACAAATAGTCAACCTGTGAGCCTGGGCATCCTTACCTTATTTCATTTATGATTTTTGTGTAGCCCCACACTAAATTGTCTTACAATCCTTGTCATACCACAGTTATTTCGCTTTTATACCCTTTTTGTGATCGAAAGCTATCTAGTCACAAGAGCAATTAAGTCCCCGGACAAGAGTTGTAAATGTCTGGATGCATATATGTTAATGAACATGTGTGAATAGGATTGTGTGTGAATGTGTTTGAGTTTGTAAAATTGCACTGTTTTTTGTAAAATTGCACTGTTTTATGAGATGTGTATCTTTTTGTATGGCATATCTAAAAGTGTAAAAATATCAGAAATGTCAGTGAATAATGCTAAGATGTTTAGCAGGAGACCGTGACAAATTGCATTGCCCCTCAGTCTGTGGAAATATATAGCAACTTTAGAAATCGACGGCCTGGTTACCTTTTCCTATTATTTCTAGAACCAAGCACGACTTGGCACATGTAAGTAAAATATAATTCCAAATTCAAGGCTGTACACAGAAATGCAATTTTAGATGAAATTGGTATGTTTCCAGGTTTGTATTTGTTTTCAAAACAGTTCAGAATACTTTGAAAATACTTTTGATTACTTTTGTGTTACTTTTTAATTACATCGACTACTCTGGGTGATATGTCTAGATATCACACTGTGGGTCCTACAATACAGATGTAAGTAAGACAAGTTACTCTTCAAGGCACAGTTTCCTACAGAAAGCAGGTCGACAGAATATTTCAGAGGAAAAAAACCACAACTTGGGTTCTTATGAAGAAAAATAATGTTATTGTTTTGCATGGAAGTAATGACTTACAATGCTGAGTGTCTGGGGTTACAACCAAGGTTCCGAAAGGCTCAAGGAGATACTTGAGTAGCACAACTAGCGGCACTAGGGCGGCTGGAAGCGGAGCGCAGAGGCCCAATATTAGCCAATGGGGCAAGGGGTCTTCGGTTAGAGGCTGCTCACGAGCATGCCACTCAGCTGTGGGAGCAAAGCTCCTTGGATTAAGATCAGCACTGCAGGGGTTAACAATCAGCACAGGAGCTGCACCACCACTGGCACGAGAAGGGCCAGATGCAGGGTGCCAAGGAGACGTTGGGAGCCCTGTTGATTCCAATGAAGATCTTCTGTCGGAAGAAAGGCTGCAGACTTGGACAAGGAGTTTTACTGAGGGTGACCTCCAGCATGAGAGGCAAGCTGGGTTGTTGGGTGATGCCTGGTCGTTTGGGCCACCCAAGGCCATAGGGCACCAAGTGCAGGGGTGTCTTTAGGCGTTGGTTTTCTTACCATCTCCGGTCACGGTCGGTAGTCCCCTCAGTTTGAGGCTGCTGGCGTCGGGTAGAAGACCCAGGCAGGTCAGGGATTGCCAGATCCGAAGGCAGGATCGCTGGGGAGTCCTCCTTGTGGTGTTGGCCCGCTCGAACTCAGGCCGTGGACATGGTTACACAATGTCATCTATGGTATGTTCATACATATTTGTAAATGATTGCGTAGTATTTACTATTGTTTGTGCATAATAAATGTTCTCCTTTTTCAAAAGAAAAATACTGATGGGACTTTCATTTATTAAGCGTTATTATTGCATGCCAGTGATTGGTGATTACTAGCCAACACTACCTCACTTGAGTGGGCCTTGGACTGCACCACTACCCTGTGAGTGTTGCTTTGGGGCTACTAACAATCCCATAAAAGGATCAGGGGCACTGTGGAAACACCAAAAAACCTTATTTCATTTTTCACAGTATCACACACACAGTACTAATAAGAATGAACACTTATAAGCTAAAAGTATTTGATACTACATGGACAATCTGTCTCTCAGTACATCTAAAACAACTACACAGATTATGATAAAAACAGCAACAAGACACGTTATAGATAACAAGAAGAAAATAGAAATTTCTAACTGTGTTAAAATGTCATTTAAAATGTCATCTAGAACCCGACACCTTCTGCATGCTATATTATGAGAGCATGAAAGTCAGAGCAACCTTCAGTTAAGAGGCTGTCTGTGTCAGAGGCGTGAAGACAATATTCTCCGCGAAGGGCGAACACCCACTTTGACAGCTATCAGCCTGCCTTCCTCCAGGGTTTTATCATCTCCAAGCTACAGGCGAGGTGTTGCATCTGCGAAGCATGAAGTGTGCTGGCAGCGGGTGAGATCGTCCCTGGTGCATTAAGGTATACGACCCAGATGTTTCCTTACGAACCTATAAGGCAAAATGACGTTAAATCAGACTACATTATTTGATTGTATATTTGTAGGTGTTCTTATTTAATCTTGGGAGGTGTCGCATTAGATATTGTATCTCGGTCACTTATTTATTTAAGACATAGAGCGCACTATTATCATGTTGGTATCCTGGCGCTGACATCCTCTACCGGGACTAAAAAAGACTGCTGCAACTAAAAGTGCTACAATTTAAAGAGGGATATTCAGCCACAGCCGGCAGTGGGAGTACCTGCAGGGCTGTGACGTGGGGAGGGGGAGGGGCAGGGTGGGGGGTACTAATGTATGGATTACGGAGTTTTACAGGTAAGTAAACATTTAAATAAATAAAACGAATTTCGTTGCACGCACTGCATCGCATTTGGGGATGCAGTTCACTCAACGAAATTAGTTTTATTTATTTAAATGTTAATTACCTGTAAAACTCCATAATCCATACATTACTACCCCCCACCCTGCCCCTCCCCACATCACCACCCTGCGGGTACTCCCACTGTCGGCCGCAGCTGGGGATATTTATGGAAAGCCACGTTTTCAGGGCTTTTCTAAAGTGCAATAGATCTAAACAAGATCTACGGAAGATAGGTAGCTTATTCCAAAGTTGGGCTGCTCTGAACATATAAGCTAACGCACCTTGTCTTGTCTTCCAGAATTTAGCAATGCAGATAATACTTGCTGTTTTGGAACAGAGACATCTCCCTAGTGAGTATCTTTTTAGTCTGTTTATACATATTGCTTTAAAGGATTTTCTCTATTTTAATGGTAGCTGATGAAGTTCCTTCATTGCATTAGATGCTGACTATCTCCTGGGTCTGTTCAATGCCAGTTTGGCATCAGAAGCTTACACTTTGTATAGTCTGTTTAACAAGGATCCTGGTGCGCCTAGCAGAAGGACATTTCAGTAGTCTAACCTACTCAACATAACACTGCGTACAATCAGAGTTTTGGTGGTGGCAGGAAACAAAGGGAGGAGCTTCCGAAGGCCCTGGAGTAGCGAGAAGCAAGTGCCCGCAACTTTATTAACCTGACGCCCCATGGACGATTCAGATTGTATATGCTGTTCACTAGTTGCCACTGGCCAAAAATTTGATGGGAGTATGACAGGAATTTTATTTGCTGAGCAGCACAAAAACTTGGTTTTGTCCCTGTTGAATTTGAGGGAGTTGGAGTTCAAGAAGTTGATGATGTCATTCTTATAGTTATGGATTTTAATGAGAGTGATTAATGATATATATGTATTACATGTATTGCATACTGGTGGTCGCCAGTAGGTATTTATAGTTAGTACCTAGTTTCCATAGGAAATCCGCAACATTCTATTTGGAATAACTTTGGCGCCGGTCGACGAATCTTTGCGAAATTCTCCAAGAACATGGGGCGCTCTGTTCCGCTCCTATCCTGATTCGGGGTGATTTGTCAAAGGGGGCTGAGAAAAAAGCGGGGTCCCAAAACGTGATTTCCCCATGCAATTTTCCATAGGGACCTTCAGACACGGCTACAGTCTGAACTGCTGAACGGAATTACACCAAATGTGGCAAAAAGGTAGAGTTTGGTTCGCAGATTACGCTTTTTGTTAAATTTTTGTTAAATGGAGTAAATGTGTTCAGTAGTTCCTCAGAAAATCAAAAGTAAAATCATGGATATATCTGTTGACGAAGTACCGTACGCGTATCTTCCCGAGCACAAGCTTTATGCTAATTGGCTGTCAACACTCCAAACCAGGAAGTGTTGGCAGCCATTTTGTGCCTCAGTAGAACCGAGGTACAAGAAAACTGAAAAACAAACGCGAAAAACAAGAAAAGGGGGGCAGGTCCCACAAGGACCCCCCAGGCCCCCAAATGTTGTATTTTTTTTTAGATCGTGGGATGCGCGTAGGGTGCGAGTACCCTGCCGATCCCCCCAAAAAACAAAGAGCGTCTCCCGCCAAATCCAAATCCCGGGGGATTTATAAAAATGAATACTAAATAGGTTGTTGTAACTGGTATTGGTATCTCTATTTTTTTGAAAATTTTAGTTTCTATTTTTGAATGTGTGTTTCTAAGGTTATATTAGGGTGAGAGGAGGTCTGCCACTCTTTCACAAGGATGATGTCATCAGTGATGTCATTTGAGATGTGATTAGTGATGTCACTGACCATGGTGTGAGTGATCTAATATGTGACATCATCAGCAGTGCATTGTGGGCGCGCGAGTTATAGTTAGCTGAACTATCTATAACGGGGGAATTTCAATGGTTTTGTATGAGTGAAATGTCCAGCTAACTATAACATGTGTGAAACCCATGGTTTTTTCAGTGAATTTCTAAGTATTTTTAAATGTTATTTCCTAACTATAACGTGGCTGAAACCAATGGTTTTTTCAGTGAATATATATATGAGTGAAGATCGCCTTTAATCTGTAAAATAAAAGGCTACCTGGGAAGAATTGTGTTCGTGTTTTACTGCTGCAGAAAAGCGAAGGTTTCCTGATTTTCTATATATATATTCAGAAGATCCCCCTCTATGTCCAAGGCTCTGGTCAGCAATACTTTGGAGCCCAAGACTTCTACAACTTGGGCAGCTCTAAAGAAAGGCTTCAAGGTATGCCCCCAATGCAAAGCCTGCCGCTATGGCATTAATAGGACCCATTTCAAAAGTCCCTTTCATGAACATCCTATTGCTATCTCCAAGTGGCTCAATTGCAAAACTGATTATGCCATCTATGTGCTGGAGTGTCCGTGTGGGCTTCAATATGTGGGTAGTACTAAACTGCCCGCCCACAAACGGATACTCCAGCACATACGTGCAATACCTGGGCATGATCATAACTATCTGGTTGCCAAGCACTTTCAGGATAAACATCTGGGCATTCCTGACAAACTCCAATTTTTTCTAATCGATTGTGTCGAGGTGTCAAGGAGGGGAGGTGACCGTGAGGCCAAACTCCGTCTCCTTGAGACTAGATACATTTTGGAGCTTAATACCAAAAATCCCAATGGCCTTAATGACAGGGAAGATCTCTATACCTGTCTATAGGATTAATTGGTATGCCCATAAGACCTGTCTGGATATAGTAGTCAATTACTGTTCCCCTTATGCTGTTTCCGATTTGTATATATTGATGAATTTATTCTTTTTTAAACGAAAATTATTATTCTATTCGTTTTTTGTATTAATGGTACTGAATTGAACATTTTGAATTTTTTGCTAATCACTTTAAGCACTTTTCCTGTTTGTTGGCAAATATTGTGACTCGCCCACTTGGGCTCTATTCAGATCTTTGTGTCATGATGCTTTGGATCAATGCTGCTGATTAACGTATGAGCATTTTTTACTTTCAGAAAATTTGGGCACAACACACAACAATGAGCTGGTGTTCATAATGTACATAGATAGAATTAATTATCATGTATATATATTTTCTTGTGTTGTTCTCTACCATTTGGTGCCCTGTAAATATGCTCTTTTATCTATGAAATCTCTATATATGATTTTATTGATTGTGTAAATTTCATCGGGTAATAATTATGTGTTCTTATTGGCACTCTCGATGAATTGCACGAATGCAGCGTTATATTGTATAGTATTTTTTCCATGTCTATGGCACACAATATCGCACTGTCACTTTAAATGCCCTGCTCACTTTTGTGTAGCTTGTCATGTGATCAAGCCTCCCTGGAGGCGAAACGCGCCATGGCGGCAGCGCTGGCTTCACGTAATTAAATCACCTTGCACCAGCACTTTTGGGTCGACTCTTTGTTACTGGATACTTTGGTGAAAGTCTTTTTGCCTTGGAGTGACAATCTTCAGAATATATATATATATATATATATATATATATATATATATATATATATATATATATATATATATATATATATATATGTATATATATATATATACATATATAATATAAATATATATATATATATAATTATATATATATATATATATATAATCAGGAAACCTTTGCTTTTCTGCAGCAGTAAAACACGAACACAATTCTTCCCAGGTAGCCTTTTATTTTACAGATTTATTATATATATATATATATATGTGGAAAAGTATCGGCCTAAGTGCTGAACCTTGTGGAACTCCATGTTTTATAGCCTTAAAGTCAGATCGGTGGGGGAAAGAGCAACCACCTGACATCACTTCAACAAATAGAAGCACATCTACTTCAATACTGTACCACAGACTCCGATCGAGGTGGGTCTAGCCAGGAGTGTTTTATGGCTAACTATATCAAATGTGGCCGAGAGATCCAGATGATAGCATTGAATACTAGAGAGGATACAACCTTTTTCAGCTTTTAGGGTGAAACCCAACAATTTGGAACCAGTTAATTCATCTAGAGTGAGAGATACGAAATTCCATTAAAGATTATTCTCACTCCTCCCCCCTTCTTAGTAATATGTGGCTTGTGAAGGATACTAAATCCCGGATAACATGCCAGGCTCAAGTCTATGGCAGTGTCAGGAGCAGTCCATTTTTCAGTTATGAATAGTGCATGACAATTATCAGTCTGTAGCATCAGGTTAATTTCCATAGAATGCTGAGCTAGAGACCTTGCGTTAAGTAGGACACATCTTAATGTGCCAGACTTTGCAGTGTTTATGATACAAGGGGAAACCAACTTAGTTTTAGTGTACATGGAAGTCAATATAGGGTTGTCAGCCTGTTTACCAAGTTGCAGTTATTTGTCTCTAGTGTAGCTCAGTCTAACATTGGAAGGCCCGCAGGACTTGGTAGGCCAACCAGCAGCATGGTTAGAGCTGTCTGCAGTCGGTGCATGAGAGGCGCAGACGGGCTTCCCATTGGCACACCGTCAGTGCGGTCACACCTGCATCTGGAATATATTCTCCTCCTTGAGTACGATTAGACCATAACCCAATATGGTGGCCGATAATGTTGTTGTGTGTCGATTTAGAAACCGTATATAGATTTCCCGATTCATGCCCTTATATAGGTACAATTCACATTGCCCTTATTTACTCATAGAAATCCAGCCCTTATTTAGGCATTCTCCATGCTAACCAAATACAGGCATGGCCATGGCATCCGTTCATCTACATCACAACGTGTTCTTGGAAAACCAGACTTTTAAGCCTTTAGGACTTCCCTTTGCTTGGATATTGATTTCTCCAAGTACTCATATATTATGCATGAACATCTATTCCTTAGGGCTTCATTTATGACATTGTTATGCCTGACTTTTACGTCAATACTGGCATTCCTAAACACCTTCAAGGTATAAATATACCTTCACTTGCCATGGCAAACCACGGTAAGATCCACGATTCGGCTACCTACTTGCATGACACGGTTCGCCACAGCAAGTTCGGAAGGAAGTCGAGTCCCCAACTGATGCACTGACCAGACGCTGTCATCCTCCTCGCATAGAATCCACTTCCAGTGTTTCTGACTCCCCCTTGCGGGGTGTTAGAGAACGAGACCCGGAAAGAGATTCCAACCTCACTCATTCTAAGGCATGGAGCGGACTAGAACCTAGAGAAACTTTTGGCAACTTTTGGCTAAACTAGACTACAGCTAAACAGCACCTACTTCTTCCCTCGTACTACACTTAGGTTAGGTACACTGGGGTAGGATTATTTTAGAAGCACTGAGTGAGTATTTTAGCCTGTGTTATTTATGAATGTATTTTTATGAATATATGTCATAGCTACAAACCATGCTATTACAGTATTATTTTATCTTACTGCAATCGCTGTACATATTACACTTCGCATTCTGTCTTACGATTGTAGCAGTTCATATCTCTTGCATGAGAAATAGGACTGTTCAATAAACCCTTTTTATTAAAATGCCCGTCTCCCTATTTCTGTGCAAACTCTGTAGAAACGAAGCATGCACGATTGACTGAGTGAAATGGTTATCTATTGTTTCCCCGATTCTGAGATTGTTCCGATTCTAAGGTAAACAAAGTTGTCATGTTTATGCGGTTGTCAGAAACTAATCCCTTCTTGTTCATTTGAGAAGTTTATAGTGACCTCTGAGTTAGCTGGAACACACAAGTAATTAAGTTTAATGTACTCGATAGAGATATACTGACCTCAGTCCTATGTCAAAACTATAGAGTATATTATTCCAATGCGCAGAGTCTCTCAGGGACATAGGAACTACACTACATGGCGCCCAATGGTTTGGTAAGGCACTAATTTAACGCTAGATACTGAAGTAACTCAGCCATGCTTTTCTCAGAGACCCTCTACTCATAAAACTCCATAAGACGTCTAGAGTGGGTAGGTATAATATCCGCCACTGCTGAGTAGGACGAAAATCCTATGTATTAGCTGTTTGGTTTGTTCAACGTTGAAAGATACAGTGTTCCAGAATATTGTGCACCTTATCTTTGTTCCCTTGAAACTTGCTCTGCAAATTTCAATAAACAATGTCTAATAACGAAGTTAACACCGAAGCTGTACCCGACAGTGTCACAGCACTTTTTGACAATAAAGGTTTTATTGAAACCGATGAGAATGCTATAATCATTCCTCCAAATTTAAGGAGAGCCATCACTCTAAAACTTATAAAACATGGCCTAACACCAAGAGGTGGTAGAGCAGCTTTTGTGATAGAGGCACTTGAATATCACCAGACAGAGGTATTCTACTCAGGGATAGTATTCCCAGAATCAAATCCAGTAACACACGTGTTTCACTTCTACAAAGAAGATGAACCACCCGAGGAATATATTCCTTTCGAGGATATTGAAATTCCACTCACATACCATGAGCATAATCTCTAGTTTAAAGGCACCCTAAAACATTTAAATCACATTACCAGGCTCGGTCCACTAGGTAGACCAGGAGCAAGATGGCCGGTTTTAGCTGGTTACACACCTCTTCCTGAAATCGAGGACATGACAGACATAGAATTACTTGCTCAACTCAAAGACTTAATCAAGATCTACAGACAATTAGTCCAATGTGTCATGCAGACTCTCACAGTCCAACCACCATTAGTTATGCCAGAACAAACCTCTTACCAGGGGAATACAATAAAAATCACACCACAGACTTTACACCCAGTCATGGGTAAATTTCCCACAAAACGTGAACAAATCCATTCTGGATAGCTCAAAAAGTGACTCAAATCGAAGTAGTATTTCCCAATACCAGCCCTTATGAGAAAAATAGAATTCTAACAATCTGTTTGCCAATAGGGATAACACCACATCTGGAAGACTGCACCACTTGGGGCACAGTCTTTGCTGCTATCTACACTAAAACACATGGTGTTCAGTCTATGGCGGTAATACCTCACATCTTGAAACAGATTCAAATCAAATACAGGCAGAGCCTGCTCTGAATTTAGGTATGAAGTTACTGAAAAATTTCAACCAGGTCTCAACAGTAATATTATCTAACATTAAGAAGCAGCATCAGTGGCAATCCGCCAGATATTAAGGGAATTTGATGTAACAGAACAACCACGAGAACTAGCCAGAATAATTGAAACATCCTATGAAGAATTAGGCAGAGACAGTTTGGGTGGAAAACCAGTTAAACCACAACTGTCTGAAAGTCCTGAAAAGGCCTTTACTAAAACCAATCCTACATCTTCTAAAAAGAAGTGGGAAAATAACAAACAACATTCAAAAGAGAAAGATTCTCAATCCCGAGGTAGGTCTCCTCAAAAGGAGCCCTCTGAAAGAAGTTATAACCTCAGGAGTAGGGATAATTTGAGAAAACCTTTCAGGTATCAAGATATTGATACACGTTCCTCTTGTACCTTTGAGATATCGTCACAGACATCCAAAAGAAGAGGACGATCACATCAAAAAGAAGAACGTGTGAAGTTCAAAGTTGATCAACACGTTCAGAAAAACAAAACAAAACCTCAATTCTCCAATAAGAAAGTAGCAGGTCTAAGGATCAGACATGCCGAGGATTCTGAGAACACAGCTCAAGAATGGAGAATGGGCTCAGACAATGTTGGACAGCAGAAGTAACAATAGCTTGCCAGAACCTGAAGGATCTTCTGGAGACAGTGGACCTGAATGAAAACATTCAAATTGAGACTGCAGACACAAGGGTTAGTTCTCCACAAAGGTATATGAAAAAACACTCCGGATGGAGGGAGACATACCAAGAAAAGTGAAAGCTCCCTTTTGGGAGCGACTTTCAAAGGGTTATGATATACTTCTAGCAGTACGGGACTGGCCACCAGTATTTGTCATAGAGTGGCCACATGGCGAAGACATCATTATGCCAGCCTTCTCCAACCATGTTCCAGTACATTTAAAATATACTTATGCCAGGGAATGGGCAGTTGCCCAAGCCCCTTGCATGATGGGATAAAGACTCACCTCACCACACAATCCAGTTACATAATCAACCAACTGTACAAAGGCAGTATCCAATTAAGCAAGAAGCTAAAAAACAGGTCAGGGAGATCTAAGATCAACTTGAATACCAAGGGGTGATTGAAACATGCACCTCATCAATGAACAATCCTTTGTTTTCTGTTTCCAAACCAGACAATACATATCGTCGAGTTTTGGATTACAGACACCTAAACTCTTGTTGTAAAACATTTGCAGTGCAAAATGCACACAGTACAGCATTAATGAATAGCACTGTGCGTAAAAAATATAAAACCACATTAGATATTTCCAACGTTTTTTTTTGTCAAAACTTTGCACTTGAAAGTAGGTATTTGACCGCTTTCTCAATAATGGGTACCCAGCTTCACTTCTGTTGTCTCCCTCAAGGATTCAAGAATAGACCGGGGTTATTCTCAGCAAGGGTAACTGAGTTACTACAAACTTATGATGACAAGGCATTGTCATATGTCAATGATATCTATCTGACAGACAATGACCTAAATAGGCACTCGAACAAGGTGAACACCATTATACTGGGCTTCACCTCTGAAGGGTATAAATTCAATTTAAAAAAATCAAGAATTGCCCATCTCAACATCCTCTTTCTAGAATACGAACTATCAAGTGAAAGCAAAAGCCTGGCAGCCAACTTTTTAGAAAAGTGTGCACTGCTTCATCCTCCAAAAACGCTGGAAAACTCACAGTTGATTCTCGGTTTCCTGAATTTTGGAAGAACTTACATTCTAAACTACGCAGAAAGGATTAATCCGCTCTACGAATTAATCATACCTGATTTTAAAACAATAAATTGGACGAAAGAACATGCAGAAATTTTGCGTAACTATAAACAGACATGTTAGCAACATAACATTTACAAACACGCGTAAACATACTCAACTTAGTGATCCAAATCATTGCTGGTCAATGTGGATTCACCTACTTAACTTTAAATGAAGGTGAAAAAGTACCAATTGCATACAAATCACATTTGCACACACAAGCAGAAATGAAATTTACATCTACAGTAAATATTCTGACAGCAGTTCAAACCGCTGTAGCAAAAGAAAGAATCCTAGCACAGGGGAAATGCATTATGGTCGTAACTCCTGTACCAGCCTTAGAGGCAGTTACAAAAACTAGCATTCCAAATGCAAAAGCTTTACATCCATGATGGATACAATGGGTTAATTCTCTTGCTGCAACTGATGTTGAATATGTTTTTGATCCTTATTTAAAAACACAAGCATTCCTGCAATACAAACACAAATGTCCTACTGCCTACTGAAATCCTATAATTTATACTGACGGATCTGCACAACCCGTCATGGGGGGGTAAGCAAGTTTATAGTGCGGCAAGCAAGCTTATAGTGCAGCATGCACGATCGTTAAAGGTCCTATGCGCGATGGCAAATTTAGACCTATGGTCACAAAAACGCAATCTCAAGGAGATTGTACAGTTCAGCGAGCTGAACTACAAGCATTCATAATGGCACTTGAAAATAAGGATTGCGAATTCCCCACCGTCATAGTGTGCGATTCTTTTTACTGTGTTCAATCATACAATGAATATTTACAGAATTGGCTTCAAAATGGTTTCAAAGATGCAAAAGGTGGCACAATCAAGCATAAAACGCTTTGGGAACAAGGAGTTCAATTGCGAAACGGACTACAAAACACTCACGTGATACACACGCTGAGTCATTAAAGTGATGGCGTTCACGGTGAAGGGAATTCAATGGCTGATGAAGCCGCGAAGGGGGCTGTGCAAACGGATTCCGTAGCTGCAATCACTCGTTCGAAAACAAAAATTGACAGTGAAATAATACTAGCTAACTATGCTTCAAGCAAAGGCAGCGGTGCAGCATTACCTAAAAAGTTTCCGCTCAAATACTCATATATTATTGACGCGAACAGCGTTCTGTTTGCTCAAATCCCTGGAGTGGGCGATACGGTATTTCCAAACATGGAAAGAAGGACAGCTTTGATTTACGAAGCGCACCTGGGAGAGGGTCTGATACATCAGGGGATCTCTAAAACAATTTTAACATTAAAACGCTATGTACTGGTGGCCAGGGATGAATTCACATATTTACTTCTTTGTTATTAACTGCATAAACTGCAATAGAGATCTCAGAAGAGAACGCCACCGGATACCTGACTACAACATAGTGAGCCCAGTACAGACACCATTGTTAGACAGCATTAGACTATCTACATGCAGGCGTCCTTGTGGATGAATGCAGTCCCACAAACACTAAATCAAGGTTCCTTTGGATGTGGCCTCAGCGCTCGGCTGACGCTCAAACAGTTATAAAAGGTTTACAAGTCTTTATCGGCACATACTCAATAGGCACGCTACACTCTGACCAGGGCCTTGCGTTTAGCTCTCGAGCTTACAAAGAAGCCATGGCCAGTTTGGGCGTTAAATTGTGGTATTCTTCTCCATTCCATCCTGATGGAAATTCTGTTGTGGAAAGAAAAACATGGGACATAAAGCAGTCTATAACACCTAGGGTATTAGGTTCGGGTGATGGGTGGGTCAAACATCTTTATGAGGTCCAATGTGCATTAAACAGATTGCCAAGACGTTTTCTAGGGAGTGTCACTCGATATGAGGTCCTATTTGGACAAGAATGTTGGTTCCGGATCTTGATTGTCATGGAACAGTGGAGGAAAAAAAGATATTTGATATCAAAGATCGTTTTGCTGTTTTACAGGACTTAAATGAACTAAGATCGAAAAACCAACTGTCCCAGCACTGCCTGTCTGGATCCCAAAGCTTGTGATCTAGTCAAAGAAAAGATCGCGGACAAGAAGGAATTTGGGCCTTCTTACAGACAACCAGTACCTTTCCTAGCAATTCACGGATCAAGAACAGTACTACTGCTGCCCCTTGCTGGTAAAAAGGAGAAAAGATTTGTGTCCATCGACCTGATCAAACCACACTATGTGGCCCATACTAAGCGGTAGGCCAAGTGGACTCAGACAATGTAGCAGACGCACTCCTCTAGCTACAATCCAAGAGGTTCAAACTGAGAGACTCATCACCTTTGAAGATTCTACAGTGAGAAAAGAAGGACTATGCAACAAAGCTATTGAACTCGTACCTCTAGAGACCCAAATAACAGTTCGTCCTGATACACCTATCAACAACAAAGTAATAAGTGATCAAATCCTGATGCAATACCAACCATTGACAGAACTGCCTCTGGCTATTTCATTAACTTTGATATGTTTTCTGAGGATCCCAGCGAACCTGAAACAATGCCAGCACAAAGAACATTCAAAGTACTAGCAACAGACTTTTTTCATCTCCTGAAAAAGGCTTATCTGGTTTCACCATGGATTGAACTATGGATTGTTTTGGGAATATTCTTCTTTCCTCTGTGTTTAGCTTTGGTAATAACTCTGGGTATGCTGATAAATTGAAGATATATTCAAATGGACACAGCAAATAATAAAGTGTACTTACTTCTCCAGGCACACAAATCATCCCATCATTCCTTACCGGATGGTATAGTTCGGGACAGAACTGAATATGACATTTTTGGCCCATCGGAGCTTTTGAAGGTTCCATACCTATTCAAGATTTCATTAAGTTACTTTATTGCCTCTAGTACCTTTTCTGATGATTGGGACTTCGAGACTGTTAATAACATGATGTCTGATCTAGAAATGTTTGCAGTATTTACAAATCATGAATATTTAGAGGGTTCATCAGGCTATGAACAAATGTATTGTTATAACCATTATGGTCATCATTTCTTGCACAAATCTGTAATGCCTAGAAATTTATATATGTATAACCAATCAGAACATTGTCCAACACCTCCAAAGGGTTGCTCAAAAACTTTTGCATTGAAATTTCCATATTTTTCAGGGTCCGATTTATCCAATGCTGAATCATTTTATTTTAAAAATGTGAACAAGACAGGAACAAAAAATAAATCAACCAATACAAAACAGATTTATTCTGCAGCCTGACATGGTTTCGAATTTTGGAAAGACAACATTGAGACAAAAACTGTCTGGGGTACAAAAGATTGGCAAGAGCAGGGGGTAGAAGCTTTGTTTAGAGTCTGTATCATCCCTGGGCAAATTATGTTTTTGAATGACACTTTCCAACAAATATCTTGCCTTGGGTTAGCCAAGATCAAAGACATGATCACACTGACCATACCTATACCTGCAAGTGATAGCACTACACTGGGGAGGTCGACGTACATAATATTTTGCATCACAACAGATCAGATCCAGAATGGAAAAAATGGTTGCTCTGACCCACAGACACAAACAACTGTCAAGATCGATTCCTGAACAAAACACAGGGTTTCACTATCAAGATGCCAGACCCAAGATATGTCAAAAACAGCATCCTGGGGTAGTAACAACATTCAGTGTAGGGAAACTATGCCTTTATTGGCTACAGAAACATACCTGCATTTCGGGCCACATCAGGAGTACACAGCACTTTTCCGCCACCGTCAGGAGTCACCGGACGCCCAGACTCGCGCCGCCGCCCCGGGACTACAATTCCCGGCAGGCTCAGCGGCGGCGCGCTCCATAGACGTCCCACCAGCGCCAGGAGGCGCATTTAAACAGCGCTTTGCCCGGCAGGAGTGGGGGAAGCATACCTGCATTTCAGACCACAGCAGGAGTACACAGCACTTTGCCGCCACCGCCAGAAGTCACCGGACGCCCAGATTCGTGCCACCGCCCCGGGACTACAATTCCCGGCAGGCTCAGCGGCGGCGCGCTCCTTAGACATCCCACCAGCGCTAGGAGGCGCATTTAAACAGCGCTTTGCCTGGCAGGAGCGGGGGAAACATACCTGCATTTCGGGCCACAGCAGGAGTACACAGCACTTTGCATGCCACTGCCAGGAGTCACCGGATGCCCAGACTCACGCCGCCGCCCCGGGACTACAATTCCCGGCAGGCCAGCGGCAGCGTGCTCCATAGGCGTACCACCAGCGCCAGGAGGCACATTTAAACAGCGATTTGCCCCGCGTCGCGGGACGAGCCGGGTGAAGCCCGGGCCAAGGGCGGGCCCGTTTAAGCCAGTTCAAGATCAGTCAAGGGCGGAAGGGGCCAGCCCTCTAACATCCGGCACAGCCACCTAAGGTCAGTGATCAAAGTATTGGTGTGATATATCCCGCAAGTTAAGATTGTAAAGCAGCATCCCACTTTCAGCAAGTATGGCTACTTCACCGAATGCTGGTTTAATTGGTAGAAAGTCCACTGGAGGTACTTTACTGGGCACACTTGACAACTTTCTAATCAGGGTATCATCAGCTTTGGCCAAGGATATTGAACTCACAGAACAGAGATTATCCTTGGACTCCCCTTTTGATAAGGGATCTTCTCTGGCAAAGGCTATATCGGCACTATATCAACAGGTCGACTCCCAGGGTACGTTACCTCCTTCGGGGGTGGAGGAGAGAAGTTTATCACCACGACCAGTAATTATCCTTGAATCTGGAGCGAACTCCCCTAGGGGCACGAGCACTTATAGTGCTCCAAAAATAGTCCTCTCCCCTATTATTAAGACTCGCTCAGCTTGCCATGCTAAATCTGGATCTGTTCAGCAGGAGGAGGGGGGGGGGGGGTACCAGCAAAAAGAAAACGCCCTGGGGCACCAATGCAAGCTGGGGGGAGGAAAGCAAAAATCACCCAAAAAGTTACATCCATTGAGGATCCAGTGGCTGCGTCATTTAATAGCCCTATCCGACCTGTATGACTTACAAAAGAAGGGCATAGTGGACATCAAGTACCTGTGGGGGAGGAAGCACACTTTGACCTGGGTCCTTTGTTTTGGAAAAAACTGGAGGGCACTTTTAAGAAGATATGTCATCCAATATATGATCAACTGGACTCTATTGAAAATAGACTGGTGTGCCTCGAACTTTCAATTGCATCAGTCCAGAAGCAGGTGGGATCTAGTAAGGGTGGTGCTGTAATGGGGGGGCCAGTTCCACTCAGCCAGCCACCATGGTGTCTTCCACGGTCCTCCCGCCTCCCACTTTGGTAGAGGCAGAGAATATAGCTCTGGGCAATAGGATGCACCAGGTGGCTGGGAATAGTCCGGTTGCTGCACAGCAAAAATTGTCTTCAAGGCCTATCCCACACAATGTAGCTACGTTACCTAATATTGACCTCCATCCCGAATCAGCCCCCTTCGTGGTAGTTTTGGTGGGGGTTCCCTTATTGGCCCAGGAGAAGCGGGAGTCTTATGCTGACCTTAAAAATAAGTGCACCTTCTGTACTGCTCTTGACCCGCGACCTGCGCTGACCCCCTAAGGCTCTACATTGCCCTACCTGGGCTGCATCCTTTTGCCTCTTCTGCTCTTGTGGTCGCCACAGGTCTCCCTCCGCCGCCACAGCCTTCCATCTTCACGTGGCCTCAGTGCGGGGGAGACTACAGTCCCCAGGGGGCATAGCGGCAGGCAGCCGCTCCACCGGACATCCGCGCCTGGAGGCGCTAAATAAGGAAGACTCTTTGCGGCAGAGCGGGTGTACTGCTCTTGACCCGCGACCTGCGCTGACCCCCTAAGGCTCTACATTGCCCTACCTGGGCTGCGTCCTTTTGCCTCTTCTGCTCTTGTGGTCGCCACAGGTCTCCCTTCGCCGCCACAGCCTTCCATCTTCGCGTGGCCTCAGTGCGGGGGAGACTACAGTCCCCAGGGGGCATAGCGGCAGGCAGCCACTCCACCGGACATCAGCGCCTGGAGGCGCTAGATAAGGAAGACTCTTTGCGGCAGAGCGGGTGTACTGCTCTTGACCCGCGACCTGCGCTGACCCCCTAAGGCTCTACATTGCCCTACCTGGGCTGCGTCCTTTTGCCTCTTCTGCTCTTGTGGTCGCCACAGGTCTCCCTCCGCCGCCACAGCCTTCCATCTTCGCGTGGCCTCAGTGCGGGGGAGACTACAGTCCCCAGGGGGCATAGCGGCAGGCAGCCGCTCCACCGGACATCCGCGCCTGGAGGCGCTAGATAAGGAAGACTCTTTCCCGCATCGCGGGACGTGCGCGGGACTGCGCCGGGCGAAGCCCGGGCCAAGGGCGGGCCCGTTTTAGCCCGTTCTAGACCGAGCGAGGCCGGGCTGGGCCACCCCCCTTGGCCTTGCGACCTGGTCTACACGTTTTCTATCTAAGGTACATTTGTTTGTTCTCAATTTTTGCGATACTACTAGATTAGAAGATAACCATCCCTTTCCATCATGACCAGGGGATCCAGAAGTAAGACGGCCATGAAAACTGCTCTGCTTACTGGGCCTCTTGATCAATTCATTACACGAACTAACGAGGCCATTAATTTAAGCATTTCTTTATTGGAGCGGAGGGTGTCACAGGATTTGGCTATCGCTAGGAGAGCCTCCCTGGGCCCCCTTGCATCAGTACAATCGTCACTTCAGTTGACTACATCGATCCCGGTGCTACTGCAACCAAACGCCATAGCTGAGGTCCACTCTATCCCGAAAACGGTCGACCTGTCAGCTACTAACATCACCTCTGACTTTGACTCTACGGGAAACCTTGAGAATTCCCCAGACCTTCAGTTATTGTTATCTCAAGATCAATGCCCCGAGATTCAGTCTATTGGGGCAAAGGAAGGTGCGGTTCCAAAACAGGTCACAGATCTAAAGAAAGGCAATCTTACGAACCACCAATCTGTTATTACCAACAAGAATGGGGCAACCATTATTCCACCACAGGGCGCCCCGAACGATCCCTACCCGCTATCTATTAACTTACTGGAACCTACAGCTAATTCAGCACCTACGGCAAAAGTAGGGGGTGTCTGTACCTTAAGTGACGCCAATTCCCAGTTTCTAGCAAATATTAGAGATTTACTTCACCTTGTTTTGAAACCCCTAGAACTAAGCATTATGTCGATAGAAAAACAACTTGCCATTCTTACTCAGAAGCCATCGACTCAGCTTAGCTTGGACCAAGCAAAACCTGGGGTGGGTATAACGATCCCTTCTAGATCAGGAGCTCTAGGGGCACACCTGGATAGCGGAGTTACGTGTTCTACGTCATCAAAAACTCAGCCCAATTTAACTAAGTATAAAAAGCCAGAAACATCTTCTTCAACCCCCCTTGGGAGTGTGCGTATGACTGAGACCACGGCTACCCTTTCTTCTCAGCCCACTGTTGCTCAGTCCACTCTTTCTTCTCAGCCCACTGTTGCTCAGTCCACCCAGTCCGCCCCCAACAAGGGTCTGACTCAACCTTCTAATAAAAGGCCCATCACTCCACTTTTGCCCCAGCATCCACCATTGACTCGACCAGATGAGGGAAAGAGGGGCCTCAGTTCCAAGCGCCCAGTTCACTTATCACCAGAAGTGTCCCCTTATACCATCATTCTTACTGGGGTCCCCGAGCTATCCACAAATAAAGAGGAGCCATCTTGGTCCCTTTGGAACAAGGTCTCACAGTGGCTCACAACGAACAGGTCCCTTCATCCTCCCCATAATAGTCGAATCACAGCAGTACGTCGAGTCCCGTGGATTGGGGACGAACCAAAAAATATACAGGGAGACTGTATTATAGTGACCTGTGATGATCCAGACATGGTGGATTACATTTGTTCCTGGCCTGCTTTGGCCAAGAAGGGGGGGATTGATGCACATCGCCTCTCCTCCTTCTACCCTTATGAACGTAGCCACCAGAACATGTTAGCTCCTAATTGGGTACACCCTCCTGAGCGTCAGCACCCGACAATACCAAACTGGGCGCAGCCACCTGAGCGTCCGCTCCCGATAGTTCCAATCTGGGCCCAACCACCACTTGAGCGCCAGCACCCGATAGTCCCAAATTGGGTGCAACCACTCGAGCAGCAGCACTCGATAGTACCAAACTGGGTGCAACCCCCTGAGCGTCAGCTCCCGTTAGCTCCTAACTGGGTGCAACCTCCCGAGCGCCAACATTCGTCAGTTCCAAACTGGGCGCAACCATCCGAGCGCATGTGGAACAATATAGGTTCCTGGTACCCACAGAAGAATAGGAGTAGAGAGTGGGGTCAGCGGCCATGGCGCCCTAATAGTGACCATTTTACTGCGGGGGTGGCGGGGCATCCCCGTTAGTAACAGATTTGACTGCCTGGAAATGGTCGATTGACCATTGGCCACTCCTGACAGGGATAACCTTACCCAGGGGGATCAGGGGACAGATGCGATGATAGGCAGTTTCTTAGCTACCCACCAAGAAACCCGTATAGCCCCAGATTTACTCACTGATCCTAATTCTATTATAAATTTAGCTGGTACCCATACTCCAAGCAGAATCCCTGACATAGATGTAGCTCTCTCAGTGCCTCATCAGGAGCCATCTGAAGTGTCTATAGGTGATAAGCAGCCTGCCCCTGACATACCGCCCGCCCCACAACGAGATAGGGCTACTCATACAGTAGCCGCATTGGCGGGGCTTAATTTTGTTACCTGGAATATAGCAGGCATTACAGGTAAATTGAATACCCCTTTTTGGGAGGAATTTATAGGGGCCGGTTATGACATTATTTGTCTTCAGGAAACGTGGTGCCAAGAACCAATTTACATAGAGGGCTATACATCTTACTCCCTTACCGCATCTAATTCCCCTTCAGGTAGAGCTAAGGGCGGCCTACTGATGTTAATTTCTAATAAGTTGACTAACTTTAATATAAAAAGTTACTCCTTTATTGAACCACATAGCCAGGTGTTACGGTTAGAGGCCAGTAAATATAGAGATCTAATCCTTGTTAACTTTTATTTTGGCATCCTCCCGTAGAGTGGCAGTCATCCTGTGGGCTGGCGACTTTAACATCCAGCCATGCCCTTTAGCACCAGGTAACCCATGCGGTTTTAGGAGAGAGTTGGGCAATAATGGGGTGGTAGACAGAGTGGAATCTCTCCATTTTCCACACTGTAACTATGGTAGTCTTTTAAATAATATGATAGCCAAATTCGACCTAGACCTACTTAGCTGTAATAGAAATAAGTTCAATCATACTTGCCCTACATTTACAGGCAGGCATGCTAATACTAACATCGATCATATTCTGCTGTCAATTACCAGCGAATTTACCAACCTGAGGGTCAGGGAAGAATCCCTTAGTGATCATAATAGTATCCTTTTAACTCTACTGGGCTGGGGATTTAAGTCATCTAATAAAGAATCCTGTTCCACTGATATAGTCCCCACGAGACCGAATGGCCCAAGAATCAAATGGGCCGGAATTGACCCTGCGAAAAAACTTAAGGAGGTCGTGGAAAAATGTAGGAATGAGATTTTTTATTGCCTTGGAGAAGTCACCAACTCTGCAACCCTGCTGTCAAGTTATACCATGATAAACACAGCCATAGAAGTTGCCTTTACCAAGAAGCAGTCTAAAACTAGAGTAGCTAGGCAGGGATGGTTTGATAAACCTTGCACCCTGTCCCTACGTGAACTTAAAAAGGCACTGTGTCTTAAACCACGCGACCTTAATAATATCAAAATTTTGCGTGTCAAATACAAGGAGGCCCTCTCTAACAGGAAAAAGGCGCTGCAAGAAGAAGCCTGGGATAATCTTTGTCGAGCAGCGGAAACCCAAAACTTTATTGGGAGACTATAAATAGCCCCTTTTTAAACACTGAGGGGTTTCCGGAATTGACATCTTATGTAGCATGTAACGCATGGATTGAACATTTTTCTAACATTTTTAACCCGGAAGGGAAGCCCTTAGAAATTCCGGCCCATGAGGTCTCAGCCTGGTTGCCCTTATCATTAGGAATTAATCTGGAGGAGGTCTATGAAGGCCTGTCCGATAGTAAAGGAGGTAAGGCCCCTGGCCCCGATGGAGTGCCTATAGACCTTCTTAAATCTGAAATGAATCTGTGGGCACCCATCTTGGTAAGGGTCTTTAATGCCGCAGCTGAGGGATGTCCACCACCATCTTGGGGCCAGTCGGTCATCATTCCCATATTTAAGAAAGGCAGTGAATCGGAGGCAGGTAATTATCGTCCCATCTCCTTATTGGATGCCTCAGTAAAGGTGATGAGTCGAATTATGCTGCAGAGGCTGGAAACCTGGGCAAATGAAAAGGAAATTTTAACTAGGGTCCAATATGGTTTTAGAAAAGGTATGGGGACACTAGAACAATGTGTAAATTTAGATATTTTAATCAACAAATACACAAAAGTTAAAGAAGGGAACCTGTTTCTATGTTTTGCGGACTTGAGTAGTGCGTTTGACTTGGTTGACCACCGTATATTATGGCAGGTCCTGACAGAGGCAGGAGCACCAAAGGAGATTGTACATTTTTTGGCCAGGCTATATGAGAGACTGTCATGTAAGGTGCGCTATGGATCCCTAGGCGAATGTACCCCTTTCTTCAAAGTTTCAAGAGGCATCCGCCAGGGTTGTGTTTTGGCCCCCCTTTTATTTTCTCTTTTTATTAACCAAATTGATTTTATACTGTGCCAGACCTCTGCTGATGCACCTTTGATTGGAGGTAAACCGGTGCCAATTTTATTGTATGCGGATGACGCTGTGCTATTATCCCGTACACAGATTGGTCTACAGCGCCTCATTGATAGATTTATGATGTTCATAGACAGTAGGAAGCTACTAGTAAACAAATCTAAAACCTTTGTAATGTCCTGTGGGTTGAAAGCTAAGAAATCCAATTCCAGCTTTTTTATTGATAAGGACAAAATGTCACTAGTAAAAACCTTTTGTTATTTAGGAATCACTTTCGCTAATAATGGGTCATGGCAACCCGAGTTTGGAAACATCAGCCTAAAAATGAAGAGATCCACTAATAGCATTTTTATATTCTCATGTAAACTTGGGGTGAGGAGCATCAAAGATATGATGAATATTTATAACGTAAAATGTGTGTCAAATGGGGGTGGAGTCGCACACTACTCACACACCGGCGGTGTCGCCCCTAAGGACTCTGGTCAATGTAGTAAAGTGTTCGCGATGCATCATCTTTCGATCTTCTGCTATCTTCGCTGTCTTCGCCATCCCTGGACACGTGTTTCGGGGTATTACCCCTCATCAGCAGGGATAGGCCGTGTACTGGGGTTGCCGATGGCTGCCAATATCTGCCAGGTATAGTACCACTCAGGCACATAGGTGCGGGATCCCAGGCTCGTCAGCCCGCTGCTCAAGGGAGCTTTAAAGTTACAAATGGGGGTGGGGTCGCACACTACTCACACACCGGCGGTGTCGCCCCTAAGGACTCTGGTCAATGTAGTAAAGTGTTCGCGATGCATCATCTTTCGATCTTCTGCTATCTTCGCTGTCTTTGCCATCCCTGGACACGTGTTTCGGGGTATTACCCCTCATCAGCAGGGATAGGCCGTGTACTGGGGTTGCCGATGGCTGCCAATATCTGCCAGGTATAGTACCACTCAGGCACATAGGTGCGGGATCCCAGGCTCGTCAGCCCGCTGCTCAAGGGAGCTTTAAAGTTACAAATGGGGGTGGGGTCGCACACTACTCACACACCGGCGGTGTCGCCCCTAAGGACTCTGGTCAATGTAGTAAAGTGTTCGCGATGCATCATCTTTCGATCTTCTGCTATCTTCGCTGTCTTCGCCATCCCTGGACACGTGTTTCGGGGTATTACCCCTCATCAGCAGGGATAGGCCGTGTACTGGGGTTGCCGATGGCTGCCAATATCTGCCAGGTATAGTACCACTCAGGCACATAGGTGCGGGATCCCAGGCTCGTCAGCCCGCTGCTCAAGGGAGCTTTAAAGTTACAAATGGGGGTGGGGTCGCACACTACTCACACACCGGCGGTGTCGCCCCTAAGGACTCTGGTCAATGTAGTAAAGTGTTCGCGATGCATCATCTTTCGATCTTCTGCTATCTTCGCTGTCTTCGCCATCCCTGGACACGTGTTTCGGGGTATTACCCCTCATCAGCAGGGATAGGCCGTGTACTGGGTTTGCCGATGGCTGCCAATATCTGCCAGGTATAGTACCACTCAGGCACATAGGTGCGGGATCCCAGGCTCGTCAGCCCGCTGCTCAAGGGAGCTTTAAAGTTACAAATGGGGGTGGGGTCGCACACTACTCACACACCGGCGGTGTCGCCCCTAAGGACTCTGGTCAATGTAGTAAAGTGTTCGCGATGCATCATCTTTCGATCTTCTGCTATCTTCGCTGTCTTCGCCATCCCTGGACACGTGTTTCGGGGTATTACCCCTCATCAGCAGGGATAGGCCGTGTACTGGGGTTGCCGATGGCTGCCAATATCTGCCAGGTATAGTACCACTCAGGCACATAGGTGCGGGATCCCAGGCTCGTCAGCCCGCTGCTCAAGGGAGCTTTAAAGTTACAAATGGGGGTGGGGTCGCACACTACTCACACACCGGCGGTGTCGCCCCTAAGGACTCTGGTCAATGTAGTAAAGTGTTCGCGATGCATCATCTTTCGATCTTCTGCTATCTTCGCTGTCTTCGCCATCCCTGGACACGTGTTTCGGGGTATTACCCCTCATCAGCAGGGATAGGCCGTGTACTGGGGTTGCCGATGGCTGCCAATATCTGCCAGGTATAGTACCACTCAGGCACATAGGTGCGGGATCCCAGGCTCGTCAGCCCGCTGCTCAAGGGAGCTTTAAAGTTACAAATGGGGGTGGGGTCGCACACTACTCACACACCGGCGGTGTCGCCCCTAAGGACTCTGGTCAATGTAGTAAAGTGTTCGCGATGCATCATCTTTCGATCTTCTGTTATCTTCGCTGTCTTCGCCATCCCTGGACATGTGTTTCGGGGTATTACCCCTCATCAGCAGGGATAGGCCGTGTACTGGGGTTGCCGATGGCTGCCAATATCTGCCAGGTATAGTACCACTCAGGCACATAGGTGCGGGATCCCAGGCTCGTCAGCCCGCTGCTCAAGGGAGCTTTAAAGTTACAAATGGGGGTGGGGTCGCACACTACTCACACACCGGCGGTGTCGCCCCTAAGGACTCTGGTCAATGTAGTAAAGTGTTCGCGATGCATCATCTTTCGATCTTCTGCTATCTTCGCTGTCTTCGCCATCCCTGGACACGTGTTTCGGGGTATTACCCCTCATCAGCAGGGATAGGCCGTGTACTGGGGTTGCCGATGGCTGCCAATATCTGCCAGGTATAGTACCACTCAGGCACATAGGTGCGGGATGCCAGGCTCGTCAGCCCGCTGCTCAAGGGAGCTTTAAAGTTACAAATGGGGGTGGGGTCGCACACTACTCACACACCGGCGGTGTCGCCCCTAAGGACTCTGGTCAATGTAGTAAAGTGTTCGCGATGCATCATCTTTCGATCTTCTGCTATCTTCGCTGTCTTCGCCATCCCCGGACACGTGTTTCGGGGTATTACCCCTCATCAGCAGGGATAGGCCGTGTACTGGGGTTGCCGATGGGTGCCAATATCAGCCAGGTATAGTACCACTCAGGCACATAGGTGCGGGATCCCAGGCTCGTCAGCCCGCTGCTCAAGGGAGCTTTAAAGTTACAAATGGGGGTGGGGTCGCACACTACTCACACACCGGCGGTGTCGCCCCTAAGGACTCTGGTCAATGTAGTAAAGTGTTCGCGATGCATCATCTTTCGATCTTCTGCTATCTTCGCTGTCTTCGCCATCCCTGGACACGTGTTTCGGGGTTTTACCCCTCATCAGCAGGGATAGGCCGTGTACTGGGGTTGCCGATGGCTGCCAATATCTGCCAGGTATAGTACCACTCAGGCACATAGGTGCGGGATCCCAGGCTCGTCAGCCCGCTGCTCAAGGGAGCTTTAAAGTTACAAATGGGGGTGGGGTCGCACACTACTCACACACCGGCGGTGTCGCCCCTAAGGACTCTGGTCAATGTAGTAAAGTGTTCGCGATGCATCATCTTTCGATCTTCTGCTATCTTCGCTGTCTTCGCCATCCCTGGACACGTGTTTCGGGGTATTACCCCTCATCAGCAGGGATAGGCCGTGTACTGGGGTTGCCGATGGCTGCCAATATCTGCCAGGTATAGTACCACTCAGGCACATAGGTGCGGGATCCCAGGCTCGTCAGCCCGCTGCTCAAGGGAGCTTTAAAGTTACAAATGGGGGTGGGGTCGCACACTACTCACACACCGGCGGTGTCGCCCCTAAGGACTCTGGTCAATGTAGTAAAGTGTTCGCGATGCATCATCTTTCGATCTTCTGCTATCTTCGCTGTCTTCGCCATCCCTGGACACGTGTTTCGGGGTATTACCCCTCATCAGCAGGGATAGGCCGTGTACTGGGTTTGCCGATGGCTGCCAATATCTGCCAGGTATAGTACCACTCAGGCACATAGGTGCGGGATCCCAGGCTCGTCAGCCCGCTGCTCAAGGGAGCTTTAAAGTTACAAATGGGGGTGGGGTCGCACAATACTCACACACCGGCGGTGTCGCCCCTAAGGACTCTGGTCAATGTAGTAAAGTGTTCGCGATGCATCATCTTTCGATCTTCTGCTATCTTCGCTGTCTTCGCCATCCCTGGACACGTGTTTCGGGGTATTACCCCTCATCAGCAGGGATAGGCCGTGTACTGGGGTTGCCGATGGCTGCCAATATCTGCCAGGTATAGTACCACTCAGGCACATAGGTGCGGGATGCAAGGCTCGTCAGCCCGCTGCTCAAGGGAGCTTTAAAGTTACAAATGGGGGTGGGGTCGCACACTACTCACACACCGGCGGTGTCGCCCCTAAGGACTCTGGTCAATGTAGTAAAGTATTCGCGATGCATCATCTTTCGATCTTCTGCTATCTTCGCTGTCTTCGCCATCCCTGGACACGTGTTTCGGGGTATTACCCCTCATCAGCAGGGATAGGCCGTGTACTGGGGTTGCCGATGGCTGCCAATATCTGCCAGGTATAGTACCACTCAGGCACATAGGTGCGGGATCCCAGGCTCGTCAGCCCGCTGCTCAAGGGAGCTTTAAAGTTACAAATGGGGGTGGGGTCGCACACTACTCACACACCGGCGGTGTCGCCCCTAAGGACTCTGGTCAATGTAGTAAAGTGTTCGCGATGCATCATCTTTCGATCTTCTGCTATCTTTGCTGTCTTCGCCATCCCTGGACACGTGTTTCGGGGTATTACCCCTCATCAGCAGGGATAGGCCGTGTACTGGGGTTGCCGATGGCTGCCAATATCTGCCAGGTATAGTACCACTCAGGCACATAGGTGCAGGATCCCAGGCTCGTCAGCCCGCTGCTCAAGGGAGCTTTAAAGTTACAAATGGGGGTGGGGTCGCACACTACTCACACACCGGCGGTGTCGCCCCTAAGGACTCTGGTCAATGTAGTAAAGTGTTTGCGATGCATCATCTTTCGATCTTCTGCTATCTTCGCTGTCTTCGCCATCCCTGGACACGTGTTTCGGGGTATTACCCCTCATCAGCAGGGATAGGCCGTGTACTGGGGTTGCCGATGGCTGCCAATATCTGCCAGGTATAGTACCACTCAGGCACATAGGTGCGGGATCCCAGGCTCGTCAGCCCGCTGCTCAAGGGAGCTTTAAAGTTACAAATGGGGGTGGGGTCGCACACTACTCACACACCGGCGGTGTCGCCCCTAAGGACTCTGGTCAATGTAGTAAAGTGTTCGCGATGCATCATCTTTCGATCTTCTGCTATCTTCGCTGTCTTCGCCATCCCTGGACACGTGTTTCGGGGTATTACCCCTCATCAGCAGGGATAGGCCGTGTACTGGGGTTGCCGATGGCTGCCAATATCTGCCAGGTATAGTACCACTCAGGCACATTAGGTGCGGGATCCCAGGCTCGTCAGCCCGCTGCTCAATGCTAAAATGTGTGTCCTCAGCCCTGTATGGTGCGGGGGTCTGGGGTCATTGTGTTGGTCCAAATGCGCAGAGAGACGAAAATAAGTTCCTCAGAAAACTGTTATGTGTACCACCTTCAGCATCAGTGGAACTGATCCATGAAGAAGTAGGAATAGAATGTATTTCGGATCTGGCAGCACTACGCCCCTTGCTGCTTTGGCGCTCAATTTGGGCCAAGCCTGAAACCGAATTTACCCAGGAGATTATCCTTGATTGCCTCAGGCTGGATAACTTTAAACGTATACTCTGGCTTAAGTATATACAGCATTGGTTTTATCTCCTCTTTCAGTTTGACATTTTTCTTGACCCTAAATTCGTGGTATCAATCCCTAAAAAAGACATTAAACAAAGGTTCCTAAGTTATAAAAAAGAAGGTCGTGCAAAGGTGTCTGGAAAGCTGCAATCTGTGATGACCTACCGGGACTACAATTTACCTACTGGTTTCCAACCCTACCTTTCTGGTGTCACTCGTAACTCCCACCGGTTTGTTTTAACTCGCTTACGACTGGGAATTGTTCACCATCTTGTTGCATTTCCCATATTGAACTCTAGATCTGATCTAGCATGCCCTTGTGATAATGTCTCTCGCCAGAGCTGTTGCCATTTCTTATTGTTCTGCAAATTTTATCATTTCTTTAGGGTAACATATTTAAAACCCATCTTTTTAAAATACAATGTTTGTTCTACGAGGAATGCTTTACATCTACTCAGCTCCCTAGAGAACATGGATATTTGCTTCTTCGTAGCTACATATATATTAAAATGTACAGCTGCCAGGAAAGCCATAGTTTTATGATATTTCGGACCGTGTCCTGTTTTACTATGGCTCCCTGTCTGTATATTTTATTAAATGTACAGCTGCCAGGATAACCATAGTTTTATGATATTTCGGATTGTGTTCCGTTTTTACCTTGGT